>NW_026991721.1:63739681-64411205 GCF_029215605.1 Mirounga angustirostris
TGGATTGTTAGGGGTTGAATTGTGTCCCTGCAAAAAGATATGCTGAAGTCTAACCCTAGTACCTTAGAAGATGACCTTATTTGGAAATAGGGTCTTAGTAGATTTAACTTAGTTAAGATCCTTACATCCTAATCCAATATGACAAGTATTCGTAAAAAAGGAGGAACTTCGGACACAGACACAGATGCAAAGAAGGAAGACAAGTAGGGAAACAGAAAGAGAAGATGACCACCTATAAGCCAAGGAAGATCTGAAGGTACCAGAAGTTAGGAGGCCTGGAACAGATCCCTCTCTATCACCTTCAGATGGGGGCATGGCCCTGCTTGATTTGGACTTGATTTTGGACTCCAGAATGGTCAGACAATAAATTTCTATTGTTCTAAGCCACCCAATTTGTGGTACTTCATCATGGCAGCTCTAGGAAACTAATATAGTTGTTATGAGAATTAAATGGGATTAACATTTGTGAAAAATGCATAGCACGTTGTAGATGCTCAAAAAAAGCTTTCCCCCCTTCGTCAGTTTCCATCACACTGGGAGTTTTAAGAGAAGAAGGAGCTGCAAAGCCTTCTTCCTGTGCTCTGGTTCAGGACCACCTCCTCCTGCTCTGCCCTGTCTCTAGGTTAGAAGTCTGCAAGCAGCAAGGCCATGGCGGCCAAGCAGGAGATACGAGCATGTGCAGGGACCTCGTGCCCAGGGAAGACCGTCAGGCATGGTGGCCACTGCCAGAACTGGTATGTCCTCCCACAGACATTGATTTCAAATCTTCTTCCACACGATGCTGGTCAAAGAAATCGGTCTGGATGAATGGGAAGGATATGGTCCCTAGGCATCCCTGCTTGAGTTCTCATCACCTTCGTGAGGCAACTGGGCATCCAGGGCAGAAATGCTGAAAGGGAAGGAGGAAACTTGGGTCCTAGGCAGCTACCAACTTGCTCTGTGATCTTGGGCAAACCCCTACAAATGCCAAGACCTCAGAGTTAGTTGGACAGGATTTTAACTTTTGTTTTGCACTGATTACCCATCTAAGGTTTGAATCCCCTCTGGCTAGCTTGATGAGGGATCATCCAGCCCCTGCAGTGACCAGAAACACTACAGCCCATTCCTTAGTGGGCCACTCCAACGATTAGATGTTCCAAATGCCAGCATCCTTCCACCTCCAATCACTTATCCAAGATTTATTTTGGGGCCAAAGGGGGCAGATCAAATTCCTCTTCCACATGACAACCATTTAGAGTGAAAGACCATCCTTAAGTCCTTGCTGGGATTTCTCTAGGTCAAATGTCTTTAGTTCCTCTGTATATTTCCTCACATCTGTGAGTTCAGGTTCTTTTATCATGCTGAACTTCCCTCAAAGTATGTGCTTTTCTTTAACACTTTTAAATTATGCACCTAGAAATTGGCCTAATACTTATGGAGTAAATTGGGCTATACAGAATAGAATGAACAAATCACTTCCCTTATTCTAGAATCTATGCACCCATTCATATAGATGAAGGTCACATTAATTTGGCCTGCTTTTGACTCAAATTGAGCTTCCTGGAAAGACAGCTACAGGTCCTTTTCATGCGGTGCTGCTAAGCCAGGCTCCTTCATCCCTTTTCTTCATGGCTGCATGCATGTGTTGGTGCATGCTTGTGTGTGTGTGTGTGTGTGTGCATAAGCATGCTCTGAGCCAAAACATAGGCTCTTATGTTTAGTCCTCTTTCATTCAATCTTTTTAAAGATTTAACCATCTCTCTGAAGTCAGAATGTCTTGTCCCTGATTCTGTTGTCCAATGGCTTTGTGATCTAGCCCTCCAGCTTTCTGGCTTCTGCAAAAGTGATCAGCATATGGCCTCGATTATCATTCGAGTCATCCTTGTACACAGTGTGACCCTTTTCCCAGAGTTAGGGCCAATGAGGCCAGTCAGGCTTTCTCGTTCCAGCCTGATGAAAATTCAGGTGACTTTTAGGCTGCCGTTAACACACCATGTATCTCACTTTAGCAGCTGTGAACATGACCTCATGATCTCTGAACACACAGCCGACTGGGGAGGCCTGGAGGTACCGCTGTCTGCAGGTGTCACGAGGTCGGCCATAGAGTGGCCTAACTCAATGTGCCCCATGCTTACAACATCTTCAAGCATGGCTGCCAGGAGGCCTCTTAAAACATTTCCTGTTCCATCTCTTCAAAGGTCCACCTCTCATCTGTCCTTTTAGAAAATTTTAAATAGAACTCAAAAAGCCTAGTATTTCAACTTTTGATGGTGGCATGAGTCTGGGAACTTGGAATAAGAAGTGGGCTAATACCAAAGGATACCTTTCCTCACCCACAAGGGGGACATACTTGTCCTCTTCTCTCCCTTTCCACCCCTTGGGTGAGAACCACTGCCTACAGGACCACTGTTGTTGAGTTTATTGGTGGCACAGGGCTGTGGATGACTGCCATCCAATGATCCTCCAAGAATCCTGCCTCCCTGAATTCGCATCCTTGTGTAGTTGCTCCACACACTGAATCCGGACTGATCATAGGGCAACAGGATGCAGCAGGAAGGACCCAAGCCAGTGGCAGGCCTAGGCCTTAGGAGGCCTTGTAGCTTCTGCTTTCATTGTCTTGCTGCCCTAAGTAAGGAAGACCAGCCTCCTTGAGCTTGAGAGGCCCAGGGAGTCTCCATTAATTTAGGCCACCCCATTGAGGCCCAGACATGTGAGTGAGGCCATCTTGGATCCTTCAGCTGACTGTAAACGCAGAGGGAGCCCAGCTGACACCCTTTAGTACAGACATGAGCTGCCTTATTGCAGAATTGTGAGCCAATAAATGGCTGCTGTTTTAAGCCACTAACTTCTGGGCTGGTTTGTTATACACAAAGGCTAACAAAAGAGGCTCTATTATTCTGGTATGGTGCTGAGGTTATAGTAAGATTGTGAACTCCTGAGGCACAGGAAATGTGAAGGGCCAGACAGACACAGAAGAACCACTGAGAAGGTGGCAGCAGGAGAAGAAAAGTCTTTGCTTCTCATAGGAGCTGCTTGTACCTCTGAGCTCTGTTAAAAGAACTAGAATAAAGGTTTCTGGTGGACCAGCTAGAGAAAAATTCTGTTCTCAGCCTGCTGCACCCTGGACGTTGGCTACTGATTAGGAGACAGCATTCCCTTAGCTCTGATCAAAAAACTGCTATCAAAATTCGAAAAAGTCCTGAAATACTGCAGATAATATTGGCTCATAGTCTTTGCAAAGTACCTTTACCTAATTAGGTTTTCATGTTTTCCTTCAATTTTTATCAGTTGCCAAAGCATGGAAGAACTATCTCGGAGGCATTCTGCGTTTGCTAGGAAACTGTGGTCCAAGATACTGCCTATTACATATTATCTATAATGTATATATGATAAATACCTCTCAGAACTCAGCTCAAAAAAACATATGAAGAACTTGTGGTTTTCTTTATACATAAACACAAATCCATAACCCCTCATATTGACCTTTTTGCCAAGGCTGCCAGGAAGCTCAGAGAAAAATCTAATGACTCATCACAGGGTTTAGCATTTTTGCCTCTCTACCTTGGCTAAAGATTTGATGTTCAACTTCTTGTCTCCAAGCTGCATTCTTTTACTTTTTTCCCCCTCTGTAAGCTACCTTTAACTACTTCTTGAAATATCTATAAATAACTTTTTAAAAAAAGATTTTATTTATTTGTCAGAGAGAGCGAGCGAGGGAACACAAGCAGGGCGAGTGGCAGGCAGAGGGAGAAGCAGGCTCCCTGCCAAGCAGGGAGCCCAATGTGGGACTAGGTCCCAGGACCCCAGGATCATGACCTGAGCTGAAGGCAGATGCTTAACCGACTGAGCCACCCAGGCGTCCTTCTATAAATAACTTTTAATAAAGTGTCTTGGTGGAGCAGGGCAGGAGCATAACTGTGGAAAGAAGGGGAAAGCTGTATTTCATGTCTGTTTTAATGTGTTGGGGAAAGAAGAGGTAGGGAGTCTGCTCTCTGTGACTTTGCCAGATTTAGAATCAATGGTGGAGTTGTCAATAGCCAGCGTTGAGGGAGAAATACAATTTGCACCCTGCCTGGGGCCAGGTGTCATCCCACTTGTGTTGCTTCTTCCAGCCCTCCTACTGTCCACAAATCCCTACTCTGCTGACATCTGAACGACCTCTGTGAATCAGCTCTCCCGGGAGCCGAGCTCATCAAACACCATGCCCCTCTTAGGAGGTCACGGGCCACTCTCCACCCTCCCCATGTGGTACCTCCCCTCTGAGCCCAGAGTGCAGGCTGCTTGCCTGCTTTCCCTCCTTCAGACATAGGAGCCAAGTCAAAACGCGGAATTGGACCATCCTGGTCAAACAGAGCCCTTTCTTTCCTCCCCATATGTGCCCCCGTGCTGCTCCCATAAGAAGCAATTAGCTTCACAGGGTCATCCCAAAAGAAACAAAATGCAGGCTGAGCAGGAGAAGTCTGGTACTAATGGCTGTTAATCTGATTTAAACACCTAATGAGATATTCTCTATCTCTTGCAGAAAGGAAAAGAAAGGATCAGGAAATTGATGCCGGATGGGGCTTTGCTCTTTAGAGGGCAGTCCAAAGACATCCTTGCAAAACGGCCTGCCCACTTCCTCATCACTGCTTCCGGGGCTCATCTACACCACACAGGACTTGGCCTCAACTCGTGTCTCAGGGTCTGCTTTTGCGGGAACCCAAACTAGGAAGTCATCCGTTCTCCAGGACACTAGAGTCCCCACCAGCATGTGAATTTTGAACCCTTGACGGATGTATACGATGTGTATGTCTACGTGTAGGATGACTGAAGTTCCTCTACCCCTCTATCTCTGCATTAACTGGCTACTGTTTCATAAAGGAAATAATAATAATAGTAATAATAATGATGATGATGTACCAGGGATTTACGCTTTGCACATAACATCTCATTGAAGTCTTTTGACAACCCTATGATGTAGTTACTATTAGTATTGTATTTTGAAGACAAGGAAATTAAGGCACAATGTGACCCTGGGAGTAAACGGTGAAGTCAGGATTTAAATCCAACTGGGCTGGACCCAGAGTTCACACTCAGTAATCTCCGTGCTGCCTCTCTAGGATAAAAACTGGTCCGCATGAGAATCTGTTTGGTTAAAACGTGGGCTCCAGGGATTGCCCTCCACAGAGTCTGATTAGGTAGATACCGGGCCAGAGACTGAATTTCACACAAGCTCCCGGGGAGATTCTGATGGGTAGCCAAGCCTGTTAACAACTGAAACAAAGGAGCATCGGTTTTGTAACAGGCGGGAAAAGGAGCCTCCCCTGTAATAGGTGTGGCTCTAGCCCTTCGCAGGAGACATCAGACTCAGTCTGAAAAAGGCTCCCCACACCCCACCTGCCCAGATAATTCCCTCTTCATTCTTCCAAACCCCCCGGGCTCCGTCTTGCTGTTCTCAGTGACACACCCTTCATTTTCCAGTCGGTTTTCAATTCTGTGTGTGTGGCCATCTTTAGATCTGCTGTTTTGGACGGTCCCTGTAATTCCTTAGCTGCCCTATGCCCAGGGCACTGTCTTTTGTCCGTTCTGCCCAGCCCCACAGTTTCAGGTGAGCCGGCCCTGCCCACCTCCCTAACTCAGTGCTGTCCCCCAAACCCAGCTTAGATCAGAGCTCTCCAGTGCCTGGGAGGGGAGTGTGAACACCCCCCACTGAGAAATGCTACTAATTGCTAGTCTCCAATAGTGCTAATTTAAAGATTAAAAGCACAGCACATTTCTGTTTATTCTTCCAAGAATGAACAGTAGCTGGTCTTCCTCAGATCAGAAGATTAACCGACTCTCCTCTAAAGCCATTTAGGGCCATCAAAACACAAATGATATGTCAACACATTTTAAAAGAGAGATTATTCATTAGGTTGCAACAGTTGTCAAACCTGCCTGATCATCCACTTACCGGAAGAGCTAAAAAATGAATAAATATGGATGCCACCCCACCCCCACCCCCTTGAAGAATCTGGAGGGGACTGTGGGCTCAGGCCCACTGATGAACGATGGTGAGCTGGGCTGAGACAGCCATGATCCCAGGATACACCCAGGGCAGCCTTGCTTTGTGCATTCCCCTCTCTTTAAGATCACTTTGGACAAGCCTTCAAATCCTGGGCAGTTAACAAATGCTTGCAACAAGTTTTCTTCTTCTGTCCAATACACTTACCAGCTGTACTTCTGACCGGCTCCTTTAATTGCTGCACTTCTTTAAAGTCAATTGATACTGAAGTAGATTTGCAATGGCCTTAAATGGATCTCCTTACTCAGGACTTGGGGAAAGGCTCCACCTGGGAGCCCCATAGATGGCATTTAAAGGAGGACGGGAAGGTCCAGGCAGAGTGTCATGATCTTTCTGGGAGGCTCCCAGCACTAACTCAGTCTTGGCAAGTTACGGCAAGCCCCAGAATTACCACCCCAAACACCCAGCCATCTGTTTCTGGGTCTATTCTTTCATGTCAGAGCCAGGCATTAGTGGCGACCAACCCCACAAAATCTATGCACTCCTCACTTTGTGGGGTCTCCAAAGCCAGGCTCTCAACATCCACTAATACCTTCTTACCTGCTTCAAAAGGACTTATTTTCCCAAAGATCCTGTATGCTGTAATCACATTGTCAGAACTGGCTTTTGAAGACAGCAGTGGCAGGTGTAAAAATGGTCCCCTAGCCAGTCAAGGATGTGTTAGGTGCAAATCAATGCTACTCTTTCTCTCTCTCTCTCCCTCCCTCCCTCCCTTCCTATCTCCACAACAACGAACCCAAACTCGATTTATAACATTTGCCCATGTCTGTGGTATAAATACCACTGCAAGAGCTGATTTCAAGCTATTAACCTGATGCCACTGACCCCGAGAGATGGGCATGCAGCATTGAGGAAGGGTATGCACGATCAGCTGGCGACAGTTCAGGTCAGCCCAGCACACTGGTGCTAATGCCCAGCTGGTGGGCGCTTCCCCCTACTTAATATAGAATGGGCACTGTGCTCTGTGCTTGAGACCTACTCATCCCATTCTTCATTCATTCATCCAGCAATGGTGTATTAAGCACACATGAAGTACTGTACATTATTCTGGATACTCATCTAATTGAAATCTCACTACCACCCTGCAAACAATGACATTTATAGCTAATGTTTATTTATTTAGTGCTTACCACATGCCAGGCTCTGTTCCAAATCCACTTCATTTATTTCTCATGCTGTACTCTCCACAGCTATGATACTACTCCAGGTACAGTGTAGTATTAGCCCCATTCCATATATTAGGCACTCCGAGCACAGAGAGGTGGAGGCATTTGCTCAGTGTCCCAGGGCTGGAAGTGGGTAGGATGGGGATGCAAACCGCAACACCCTGACTCAGGTCCATGTTCTTAATCCCAAATATGATTATTGTCAAACGACAAAGGAGAAAACTCAAGGAGCAGACTTTCAATGGCATATCCAAAAGGACAGAGATGGTAAAGAATGAGCAGGGGTTCAAACTCAGATCTGTCTGACTCTAAAAGACTGCTATTTGCCACTTCACCCCACAGCCTACTAAAGGAGCCACAGGCTTCAGGCCTCCCTCAAGAGCCTTCTATGATCACTGATTCAGTTCAGAAAGAAAATATCCTCTTCTAGCTACTATGTATCCTTAGAGCCCAAGGGAAGGGATCAGACTGCCGCACTCAGCTTCCTTTTGACTAGAGGGCTGGTAGAGTATTCACACACATATCTTTTTTTTTTTTTTTTTTATGTTATGCTAGTCACCATACATTACATCATTAGTTTTTGATGTAGTGTTCCATGATTCATTGTTTGCGTATAACACCCAGTGCTCCATGCAGAATGTGCCCTCTTTTATACCCATCACCAGGCTAACCCATCCTCCCACCCCCCTCCCCTCTAGAACCCTCAGTTTGTTTTTCAGAGTCCATAGTCTCTCATGGTTTGTCTCCCCTTCCGATTCCACCCCCACTTCATTCTTCCCCTCCTGCTATCTTCTTCTTCTTTTTTTTAACATATATTGTATTATTTGTTTCAGAGGTACAGATCTGTGATTCAACAGTCTTACACAATTCACAGTGCTCACCATAGCACATACCCTCCCCAATGTCTATCACCCAGCCATCCTATCCCTCCTGCCCCCCACCACTCCACCAACCCTCAGTTTGTTTCCTGAGATTAAGAATTCCTCATATCAGTGAGGTCATATGATACATGTCTTTCTCTGATTTACTTATTTTGCTCAGCATAACACCCTACAGTTCCATCCACATTGTTGCAAATGGCAAGATTTCATTCCTTTTGATGGGTGCATAATATTCCGTTGTATATATATACCACATCTTCTTTATCCATTCATCTGTCGATGGACATCTTGGCTCTTTCCATAGTTTGGCTATTGTGGACATTGCTGCTATAAACATCAGGGTGCACGTACCCCTTCAGATCCCTACATTTGTATCTTTGGGGTAAATACCCAGTAGTGCAATTGCTGGATCATATGGTAGCTCTATTTTCAACTTTTTGAGGAACCTCCATACCGTTTTCCAGAGTGGCCGCACCAGCTTGCATTCCCACCAACAGTGTAGGAGGCTTCCCCTTTCTCCACATCCCCGCCAACATCTGTCGTTTCCTGACTTGTTAATTTTAGCCATTCTGACTGGTGTGAGGTGCCATCTCATTGAGGTTTTGATTTGGATTTCCCTGATGCTGAGCGATGTTGAGCACTTTTTCAGGTGTCTGTTGGCCATTTCAATGTCTTCTTTGGAAAAATGTCTGTTCATGTCTTCTGCCCATTTCTTGATTGGATCATTTGTTCTTTGGGTGTTGGTGTAGATTTTGGATACTAGCCCTTTATCTGATTTGTCATTTGCAAAGATCTTCTCCCATTCTGTCGGCTGTCTTCTGGTTTTGTTGACTGTTTCCTTTGCTGCACAAAAGCTTTTTATCTTGATGAAGTCCCTATAGTTCATTTTTGCCCTTGCTTCCCTTGCCTTTGGTGATGTTTCTAGGAAGAAGTTGCTGCAGCTGAGGTCAAAGAGGTTGCTGCCTGTGTTCTCCTTTAGGATTTTGACGGACTCCTGTCTCACATTGAGGTCTTTCAACCATTTGGAGTCTATTTTTGTGGGTGGTGTAAGGAAATGGTCCAGTTTCATTCTTCTGCATGTGGCTGTCCAATTTTCCCAACACCATTTGTTGAAGAGACTATCTTTTTTCCATTGGACATTCTTTCCTGCTTTGTCAAAGATGAGTTGACCATAGAGTTGAGGGTCCATTTCTGGGCTCTCTATTCTGTTCCATTGATCTATGTGTCTGTTTTTGTGCCAGTACCATACTGTCTTGATGATGACAGCTTTGTAATAGAGCTGGAAGTCCAGAATTGTGATGCCACCAGCTTTGCTTTTCTTTTTCAACATTCCTCTGGCTATTCGGGGTCTTTTCTGGTTCCATACAAATTTTAGGATGATTTGTTCCATTTCTTTGAAAAAAGTGGATGGTATTTTGATGGGGATTGCATTGAATGTATAGATTACTTTAGGTAGCATTGACATCTTCACAATATTTGTTCTTCCAATCCATGAGCATGGAACGTTTTTCCATTTCTTTGTGTCTTCCTCCATTTCTTTCATGAGTATTTTATGGTTTTGGGTGCAATTGTAAATGGGATTGACTCTTTAATTTCTCTTTCTTCTGTCTTGTTGTTGGTATATAGGAATGCCACTGATTTCTGTGCATTGATTTTTATATCCTGCCACTTTACTGAATTCCTGTATGAGTTCTAGCAGTTTTGGGGTAGAGTCTTTTGGGTTTTCCACATAGAGTATCATATCATCTGCAAAGAGTGAGAGTTTGACTTCTTTGCCAATTTGGATGACTTTTATTTCTTTTTGTTGTCTTATTGCTGTGGCTAGGACTTCTAGTACTACGTTGAATAGCAGTGGTGATAGTGGACATCCCTGCCGTGTTCCTGACCTTAGGGGGAAAGCTCTCAGTTTTTCCCCATTGAGAATGATATTCGCTGTGGGTTTTTCATAGATGGCTTTTATGATATTGAGGTATGTACCCTCTATCCCTATACTCTGAAGAGTTTTGATCAAGAAAGGATGCTGTACTTTGTCACATGCTTTTTCTGCATCTATTGAGAGGATCATATGGTTCTTGTTCTTTCTTTTATTAATGTATTATATCACATTGATTGATTTGCGGATGTTGAACCAACCTTGCAGCCCAGGGATAAATCCCACTTGGTCGTGGTGAATAATCCTTTTAATGTACTGTTGGATCCTATTGGCTAGTATTTTGGTGAGAATTTTTGCATCCATGTTCATCAAGGATATTGGTCTGTAATTCTCCTTTTTGATGGGGTCTTTGTCTGGTTTGGGGATCAAGGTAATGGTGGCCTTATAAAACGAGTTTGGAAGTTTTCCTTCCATTTCTATTTTTTGGAACAGTTTCAGAAGGATAGGTATTAATTCTTCTTTAAATGTTTGGTAGAATTCCCCTGGGAAGCCATCTGGCCCTGGGTTCTTGTTTGTTAGGAGATTTTTGATGACTTTAAATTTCCTTAGTGGTTATAGGTCTGTTCAGGTTTTCTCTTTCTTGCTGGTTCAGTTTTGGTAGTTGATACATCTCTAGGAATGCATCCATTTCTTCCAGATTATCTAATTTGCTGGCATATAGTTGCTCATAATATGTTCTTATAATTGTTTGTATTTCTTTGGTGTTGGTTGTGATCTCTCCTCTTTCATTCATGATTTTGTTGATTTGGGTCATTTCTCTTTTCCTTTTGATAAGTCTGGCCAGGGGTTTATCAATCTTGTTAATTCTTTCAAAGAACCAGCTCCTAGTTCCGTTGATCTGTTCTACTGTTCTTTTGGTTTCTATTTCATTGATTTCTGTTCTGATCTTTATTATTTCTCTTCTCCTGCTGGGTTTAGGCTTTATTTGCTGTTCTTTCTCCAGCTCCTTTAGGTCACACACAAATCTAACTTCTCTGGGGTAAAAATCTCTGAGCAAACAAGACCTACGAATGAGGGAAGAGGGCCTGGGTTTGGGTTTCCTAGAGTTCTCATTGCTCACTCACCTTCGGAATCCACAGTCAAGTACAATTCAGGTACACTTGTGGCTGGGAGATGCAATAGAGGGCCAAGGACAAAAGACTGTGTGGACCAATCTGGGTTATTCACTGTAGGTCCGGGCCATGCGACAGGGAGGCCCTTCTGAGTGCTCACACCCTCTCTGCTCCTGACACCCTCAGACTTGCCAGAGGTCACAGAGCTGCTAATCTGTGCAACCAGGAAGAGAATCCAGCTCTTCCTTCCCCCAGGGCCAGAGCTCCAGGCTCTCTATTCCACGGATTCTCTATTCATCCACCATGAGTAATTCAGAAAATGAAAACAAGAATAATGGACTAAGAGAAATCAGTTGTCCTCATGGACTAAATGACCTTGGATGAGGGCCAGCTTGCCTGGGGTTGTGTGAGATGGAAACCCAGAGAAAGTAAAGGTGGGACAGTGGCCCAAATGTTGTGAAATTACTTACAGGGCATAAAATACTCCTGCCCTCTGATGGTTTTCAGCAGGAATCCCAGGACTTATTAAAAATGCCATGATGGGTGATTAATGTCAGCTGCATCCAGGCAAAGCGGAGTGGACACTGCTCTAGCTCTTGCCCCTCCAGCTCGGGAGTACTGAGCACGGCCCTTGCTCTGAACTTCAAGGGAGGGAGGCATGAAGACCTCAAAGCCTCAGGCAATGCTGGCATGGAGCCTGTAACAGCGGGTGGGATCTGAGCTGCAGACAGATCCTGTTGGTGTCCCGGCACACAAAGGGGACTCCAGGAGGGCGAGGTCTAGTACCAGCACTGGGGAAGGTCCAGTTGCCGTTGGCAGTCAAGCCAGAGGCCAGCTGAAATTTGGTGCTAAATCCTCCTTTTGTGCAGGACTTGGAGAGCTCTGAGTGCTGCCCAGCTCAGAAACTTGATCCAAAACCTCATGACTGAGAGCATAAGAGTTTAGGTTATGAGTCCAAAATTTCAAGATTCTGAGATCTCGAACGTCTGTGATTTTTGGAGACTGACTCCCATGATCCTGAGATGCTGAAAGTCTAAGCTGCTATAAATGCCAGAGTAACAGCCTCCCCCAACCCTCTCCCCTGGCCCCACTGCTGTTGGCTTGCAGGGTTGAAGGTCCTGGTCCCCACTTGCGTAGCCTTCTTGGCAAGCCTCTGTGCTTAAGTCACATTCCCACTGAACTCAGTGGTGCCACAGTACCTTTGCATTAACTGTTCCCTCTACCTGGAATCATTCCTCTTGCCTCATCTGACCCCGCTGAGGCTCTTTTGGAACTCTTTCTTCATCTGCAGCTCTCCAAGTAGAGGAAGGGCTAGGGCAAGGGAAGGAATTGTTTTCTCCTTGGGACACAGACATAGGGCTCTGGAAACACTGCTGGGTTCCAGGAGACCAGTGAGGACTGACAATAGGCCTTGAGGTCCAAGTCCTGCGGCAAAGCCCTGAGTGTCCTCTGGGGGAAGAGCTAAAGCTCCCACAGGCTGTAAGTCAGCTCTGTACTTCTGCAAATCACGGGCTGCTCAGGCTGTGTGACCAGCAGCCTCAGCCTGGCTGACTCATGACTCAGGAGACGGAGTGGGCTTTGCACACATATTTACACCCCACCCACTGTCGGTGCTTGTCAGATCAGGAGGTTTGGTGCTCTTTTCCTCAGCTCACTGAACACCCTAGGCAATCTGTTCTCGAAGGGAAAGATCCCGTGAAGGGGCGCACGACAAGGCAGAACCCAAGTGCTCTGCTCTCAGTCCTTGGGTTTTTGTTTCTTTGTTGAAAGATGTCACATAGAGCAGAAAGAGCAGCGACTCAGGGGAGAGACTGATTTTAATTTAATTCCTGGTGTGGCCATCTATCAGCTGTGTGACTTTGGGTGTGTGACTTAACCTCTTTGAGCCTCAATTTCCTATTGTCGAGATGGAAGTAATGTTATCTACTTCTTTGGGTGGCTGTAAGTAATGTTATCTACTTCTTTGGGTGGCTGTAAGTGTCGTGTGAGACAATGATGACATGTTGTAAGTGCTTAAGGAGTGGTGTTACTGCATGTTTATTAGTCTGAACTCCTCTGTTCCCTTCCTCCTTTCAAAGGAAGGTGCCTAGGCTAGGAGCAGTTTCTCCTACATTGTTTGGGGGAAGCCAGGCCTGCAGCAAATTGCCCTGGGACTTCCCATCTTAAACTGTCCTTTGCTTACTGAACAGCCCCTTATGAGGTGATTCCTGTAGGCAAGGACTCCTAAGAGCTTTATTTGTATTAAGTCATTTTACCCTCAGGGGCACTCTATTAAGTAAGTACTACTGACAACCCATTTTATAGATGAGAAAACTGAGGCACAAACAGGGTAAGTGATGTGTCCAAGTTCAAATAATTAGCAGGTGGTAGAGCCAACATTCCGAGTTTGGCAGTCTAGTCCTAGAGCTCACGGTCCTAACACATTTCTCGCCTTTGGGAGTCATGGTGGGAGGGGCCATTGAATGAGCACCTGCCGGCTCTGGCTTTGTCCTGGCCCTTCAGCAGGTCTCATCAGTCTCACTTTGCGATTTAAAGCAGATGAAAACCTATAGGAAGCTTCTGGCATCTCTGTTCTCATTCACAGCATCCCTATGAGGCAGGGACCTTTTATGCACTTGGGCCCATTTTACAAGTGATCATAATGAAGCTAAGAAGAGGTGGAGGGATTTGCTCAGTGTCCCAGGGCTGGAAGTGGGTAGGATGGGGATGCAAACCCAGGCACCCTGACTCAGGTCCATGTTCTTAATCCCACATATGATTATCGTCAAATGACAAAGGAGAAATCCAGGGCCAGTATCTGGTGTTGTAGGTCATGGACCTTTGACAGGACGTGGTGAACTCTGGCTCAAGGGAGACAAGTCATGTTCCCTGGGCACTCACTCATTCAACGAAGAGCACTGAGTATCTCTCTGTGCCACTGACAGCTCAGAGAGTAAACGAAGCTCCCTCCCCTCAAGGAGCTCAAAGACTAGAAGGATAATATATAGATACATCAATGGATGTATACTATGATGTCAGGCATCATGTTTGTGCTGTGTGGAAAAATCAAGCACAGTGAGGCACACACAAGGATGGGAGAGGGGGCCTAGCAGCTGTGGTCTCTAAGCAAGGGGAACATTAACCCAGAGGGGTAGTGATGCCATCTCTCCAATATGGAAGAGGAAGCTACTGGCATTTGGAAAGCCAGAGACACAGCTGTGGAGCTCAGAAGGAACCCCAGCAAAGGGGTAGGCCTGTGGGTGAGGTTCAGGAAAAGGCTCCGGGCTGAGAAGTAAAGGGAGGCAGACCTCATTACCTAGCTTGGCAGGGCATGTCCAGACAAACAGAGCAGGCAGCCCCTCTGGAAGGTAGGGTTAGCTCCCATGCATCCCTCCCATGCCCCCTTAGCTTAGGGATGCCCAGCCTCAGCCGTGAAACTGAGCAGAGATGGGGCTGGAGAAGGGGAGGGCCAGCATTGTCCCCCACCCCAAGGCAAAACCCTTTCTATCCACACTTCAGGTTCTTGTGGGCCTGGGAGAGGCTGGGAGTGAGGGAGACTCAAATCTAGGCGTGGGCTCCGAGTTGTCTGATAAAACTCACTAAATGCTTGAGTCTGTTGAGGCCTGCCGTGGATCCCAAGTGTAAACAAAAACAAACAACTGCTGGAAGCACTGATTTTTTTTTTTTTTTTAAGTTTAGAGCCTAGGATTAAGGACATCCCCTTGCCAGCAGCATCTCAATGTGGACTGCTAACATCAGCTAGTTCCTGGGTTCCATCCCAGCCTACACAGACTTCCTCGACCACTATGCATGTATTCCTCTTACTTTAAAACCACCAAATGCAGATCTCCCGGGCCGGAGGTGCTATCAGAATGCGGGACATAGATGAGCCCAGCAGACTCCGGACAGGGGTGAATCACCTTGCCCAGGAGCTGTCCTCTAAAGTCTGCAACCTGCATAGCTAGCAGCCTGCTGGTATATTTTTTGGCCAGGCCTTTCGGTATTATCGATTTTTTTTCAGACCCCTCTATTTTAGCAACATACATCATCATATTCCTCTAGTGAGACTTCAGAAAACCCAAGAAATATTACTTCCCTGATAGACATGCCCCAAATACTGAGAACATTGCTCTTCCTCACTTCATGTCCCTATTGTGTTTCTTTCATTCATGCATTCAACGGGCAGATTTTTACTGAGCACTCAGCATGTGGCAGGCCCAGTGCTCAGTGCTGGGCCTATGGAGTAAGTCAGGGTTCCAGCCTCAAGAAGCTCACAAAGTGGTGGGAGGAAATAACTATAAACAGATCGTTTTAGTGCATTGAAATATGTTCTAAAAGTGGTTGTCACAAGGTGCTGTGATAATATAGTACAGGATGGGATAAGTTCTATAGGATGATATTTGAGTTTGTCTCAAAGGGATGGGTGAGGTGGCTTTGCTAGGATGATAAAGAAGACAGAAAAAAGTGTCCCGGGGCGGGGGGGGGGGGGGGAGGGTGGCACCTGGGTGGCTCAGTCATTAGGCGTCTGCCTTCAGCTCAGGTCATGATCCTGGGGTCCTGGGATCAAGCACCGCATCGGGCTCCCTACTCCGTGGGAAGCCTGCTTCACCCTCTCCCGCTCCCCCTGCTTGTGTTCCCTCTCTCACTGTTTCTCTGTCAAATAAATAAATAAAATATTTAAAAAAAAAAAGAAAGAAAAAAGTGTCCCAGGTAGAAAAACACAGCATGCATAAAGGCCGAGAAGCATGAACATGCATGACATGTTTGGGAAGTGGGAAGTGGCAGGCCTGCCGAGTGTGGGTTATGCTGGGTGTGGGGCATGGGTTGAATGATGGGAGAGAACGCTGGATATGTGTATGCTGGGCAGATTGCAAGGGGACTTGAAGGCTGGGCCAAAAAGTATTAGGAAGTCATAAGGAAGCTTTATTCAGAGTCCTCCCACCTAAAAGTCTCTGAGAGATGAGCCAAAATGTCAGGAAGGACCTTTCATCCATTTGTTAATTAAAAAGGTACTATAATAGCCAAAGAAACTGCCCCATTCTAGAAACTCAAGCAAGTGAGATTTTTATTTTGCTCCCCGTCCCCAAAATAATGCAAGTTATGTGTTCTACATCTAGTTCCACGCCTCAATCAGGCCTATCGTAGAGCTTTAACAAGGGCCAGAACCATTGATTGAGCCAGTAGGACATGGATAGTCACGACTAGAGATAGTATAGAGAGATTGGGTCTGATCCTCTGCCAGGATCACTGAAGCCCACCCTGACCCCTTCCTGACTATTCCTGGCATATGACAGCTTCCTCAGTCCCCCGGATCATTTGGAGTGCCAGCAGCCAGGCCTGATCTCACCGTGGAAACAACTCACAGGTCACCTAGGTGTGCGGCCAGCCTGGCCCCCAGGCAGGAGCTGACATGGTATCCAATCTTCTGGAGAGAACACAGCACATTCAATCAGCTCTATAGCAACAACCTGAGTTGGTTTCAGGATCTGGGCCTTTTGTCATCTTTTTTGAACCATTTAATCATTCAGTAACTATGGAGGACACAATGCCGGATACCCAACCTCAGACAAGATTTAGTCCCTGCCAACATGGGTCTGGCAAGGTCCCACGGTAAGAACCTGGGGTACAGACGGGGTTTCTGTGTCTCTGTGACTGGCTTACAGTGCTGCCACATCAAGGGGCTCCAGATGAAAGCCTGGTCAGAGTGAAATGAGTGTGTCTACCAGAAGTGGGGGAGATGGCCCTAGGGGAAGCAGAAAGAAGGAATTTAGCCTACGTGTGCTGGGCGCTTCATCTACACTAGCTCTTTTTTTTTTTTTTTTTAAGATTTTATTTATTTATTTATTTGACAGAGAGAGACACAGTGAGAGAGGGAACACAAGCAGGGGGAGTGGGAGAGGGAGGAGCAGGCTTCCCGCGGAGCAGGGAGCCCGATGCAGGGCTCGATCCCAGGACCCTAGGATCCTGACCTGAGCCGAAGGCAGACGCTTAATGACTGAGCCACCCAGGTGCCCCTACACTAGCTCTTTGAATCTTCATAATGATCCCATGAGATGGGCAAACTGGGACCCAGAGACGAGGAGGAACGTGGGGGTTACCCTCAGGAACCTCAGGGAGCTTGAGTCTTCCTACCTGAGGCAAGAGACAGTTGGATGTGTGGCAAGCCTAAGTGGTCACCACACTTGAGGGAAGGGAAAGGAATCCAGAACACAGCTTCCAAGCAGGTATCTTCCTCCAGAGTAGAGGCAATGATACAAAGAACAGGAGAAGGAAGGAGGGCTGGATGGAGGGAGTACTAGCTGATTTGAACAGAGGGAACCAAGCTCTGAGTGAAGAGACAAGTCATGCAGCAGGAACAAAAGCAGCTCTGGAACACTGGGGCAATGGAATGGGAAAGCTGGATCTTGTGTAAGTATGTTGACCACAGTCCTGATTCAAATGACCAGCTGCAGACTCCAGAGCACTAGTGGGCACAGGGTGGGCATTGCTGCTTTTACTGCTGTTGGTGCACAGCCAGGTGGGAGAGGCACCACCTTCCTGGGCGGCGGCTGAGCCTTACCCAGCCACGGCCACGTCCTCTGCTGTTAACCACCCGTGGCTGACAACCACACATAGAAAGAGAGGCCATCTTTCAAGTCTGGTGGGACACTGAGGAAGTCAGATAGCTGAGTGGCACTTTTATTGCTTTATTCCCCCCACGACTTCGAAAGAACAAAGAACTGGCAGGGTCTCAGCTGGGTGTGCGGATGATGTTCACAAGCAGTGTCTGGTTTTCTTGATACTGGAATCCACAAAAGCTGGATCAAGCAGGGAGATATTTGTGAGGGCAGGAAGACAGAGTTTGCTTAGGGATTAAGCCTGGCAGAGGAGAGAAATCCACCTGTGAACTGGTTACCATGGGGAGTAGCCAGGCACGTGTGGGAGGGACCATGTGTCAGATGAGGAAACTGTTAAGCTGGGAGCTGAAGACAGAACTAATTTCCTCAGAAGTCTAGGCAGCAGGGGGTGCCTGAGTGGTCAGTCGGTTAAGCGTCCGATTCTTGATTTCGGCTCAGGTCATGATCTCAGGGTTGTGGGATCGGCCCCACGTCAGCCCCAAAGCAGGCTCTGCACTCAGCAGGGAATCTCTTTGGGATTCTCCCTCTCTCTCTGCCCCTCTCCCTGCTCTCTCTCTTTCTTTCTCTCTCCAAAATAAATGAACTAAAAAAAAAAAAGAAGAAGAAGAAGAAGAAGTCTACGCAGCATTACTGACAACAGGGGTAGCAAGAAAAGTCAATTCCAGGCTGGAAGCTAGGCTCGGGGTGATCCCACGGGTATCACAAAGATTTGCAGGTGACCTGAGTCTGGGGGAACAGCGCTGCTGGGGCAGGAAGGGTTAACTCCTGCCTGGCACCACCTCACCAAAGGGTAGAAGCGTTCGGTGAGGCTAAAGGAGAGAAGAAAGGAGGTGAGAGCCGAATCTCTAATCTGCCTTTGGTGCTGTGACCAGATGGAGCAAGACGGAGGCTGTTTATGGCCTAGACTGCAGGGTTGATAAGGAGGTAAAGTGAATAGGGAGGGCCCTGGCTGCCCAGACACCAAAGGGAAGGCTTCCACTCCATTCAAAGCAGGATGTTTGACAACTTGCTGAGCTAACAATTCCCCGCCCCCCCCCATGGCTAGAGGGAAGGATGCCATGGTTATTACACTTTCTACATCTTAGAGATCTTAGAGAGTCTAATAAAACCTATAGGTCTCCCCTCCCCACTCCCCAAATGCACACACACACACATACACACAAATGCACACATACAAACACACAGACACCCTTTGCCTATGTCCCCAACAACTGTCCATGGTTCTTCTAGGGCCCCATGGGCTCTGACTAAAACTTGTTCTTTCCTCAGCCCCTGGGCCTTTGCAATTGTACTTCCTGCCTCAAAGATCTCCTAGTCTTTGCAGGGCTCACTCCCTGCATGCAGTGTCTATTGAATATCACAGGCTCAGATAGACTCTCCCTGACCATCTCATCAAATCTTCCAATTCACTTCCTTCCATCCCTACATGTTCTCTCACCTACCTGTCCTGTCTTACTTTTCTGTGTTTTTAAGTAACTAAAAATCACATTAATCCTTACTTGGTTATTTTGAAGTTGTCTGTATCTGTAGCAAAAATGTACATTCTATATAGACATGGGCTTTTTCTCTCTACTGATTTCTAGTGCTGCAACAGGGCTTGATACATTAGCAATATATACTAAAAAAAGACCCTTTGCTATTCTGGGCTTATCAGTTCCTATCAACCATGAAGAACTGGTGAAGTGGAGTGCTGGGAACCTTGGGGAAAATGTCCATATCGTCTCACAAGGCCTGTTAGAGAAAGGCAGGCCAGGTACACTCAAAGCCTAGGCTTTAGTGGACAGATTTCAAAAAGTGGATGGGAAAGAAAGCTGTGATTTCATGGATTACAGGCTTTGGAAGGAGGCCCTCAGAACCAAAATTCTGCTTATGTAACCAGCGATGATCCAAAACAGGAATAATATGGGAGAAAACCCAGAAAAATCAGACCCCAGGGAACTCTTGAAGAGACTCATATTTTTAAAAGGTCATGTAGAGAAAATAGAAAGGAGATTCAAAATTGCAGTTGATCGGGCTCTGTAAGAACAGAATTAAGAAGATGAGTAAGAAGGGACCCATGATTGAGGCCAATGGCATATTGTATGAGATGTCGAGGAGAAAACGGCAGCTCCTTAGCTTCCATTCTGTAGTTACCTCTATGCCCGCGAGAATAATGCTTGATTTGAAGGGAAGAAGAAGGAAATTAACATTTATTAAATAACTGCTATGTTCCTGCACTAAAGTGTTCCACACATTACAGGCATTATTTAATCTTTAAAACAGTCCTGAGAGGAGCTATTGGTATTTGAGTTTTATAGATGAGAAAACTGAGGTGTTAAAGTGATGGGTCCAAGATGGCATACTTAAGAAACAGCGGAGGCTGGATTGAAATCTGTGTATGTCTTTCTGCAAAGTGAGTTCCTTCCATACCCACTGCCTTCTCTCTAAATCTTAGAGGATCATTGGATCTCCTAGGATTGACCTCTGACCTGGGCATCCCCATCCTGTGCTGGCTGTGCCTGAGATCACTGGGCAGCTGGCTGAAGGGGAGAAAGGGGGTACAGTAATCACCACAAGAAACTGACTGTGGGCCAGTAGGCCCTTCCTGAGCACTTCCCACAACTAACTCATTTACTCCTCACCACAAGCTTATAGGAAAGCTTATTTTAAGTCATTCTTCCTATTTTAAAGATAAGAAAACTGAGGTACAAAGGCATCAGTGTAAGTCACCAGCTGATAAATGGCAGAATCAAGATTCGAACACAGTCAGTCAGGCCTCAGTGCTGGGCATTTAACTACTCTGCTAAAAATGAATGTGAAGAGAGTACCTGACTGTTGTCAATCAGTCTAGTCTCCAGCCGAGAAGACCAGGATTCAGGGCACTGAGATCCATCGGACATTGTATCACTGAACTAATATGGAGAAGAAAGGGGCTGGAAAACCACTATCGACTCAAGAAAAAGGAAAGGATTATTCAGATTATAGGCAATGGGATTTAATACCAAACACAGGCATGATTTCTTTTTTAAGAGATGAGGAAAGAGGTCCCAGGCACATAAACCCAGCATGGGCACATATGGGAGGAGTATGGTGCTTAAGATTAGTGGAAGCCCCTGCAGCCAGGGACGGAGGGCGCAGGGTGGGCAGGAGTGAGATGGAGCGAGAGAAAAGGAGGGGCAAGCCCTGAAGAGGGGCCCAGTAAATCATGTTTAAGAGGTTTGTCATTATCCAAAGAGCAAGGAGCAAGATCAGAAAGCAGTGGGTTTTGAGTACCTACATCATGAAATGGTGAGGCCGAGGGCCCAATAAAGATTTTATTAGAACAAATCAGTAAATGGATCACACTTCTTTCCTGAACAGGCTTATTGGTGCCACAGGTCAGGGAAACATGTAACTAATAATAATGATGATGATGACAGTCATAATAACAACAATAACAATAATATACCAATAATGACTGTAAACAGTAATAATAAGATTTTTGAAATTCAGTGTAGGATAATGGTTAAATGAACACTAATAAGGTTTGAATCCCATCTTCTCATTTATCAGTGTGTGAACTTGGGCTATTTGTCTTACCTCACTGTGCATGTGCTCTAAGTTGTAAAATGCGAATAATAATAAAGACCACCTTATAGAGTTGTTGTGAGGTTAAAGAGTCAATGCACATAAAGCTTTTAAAAGAGTGTCTGGCAGGTTCTAAATACTCAGTGTTACCTATTATTACTATTATTATAACTAACATTTACTGAGCACTTACTAGGCATTAAGTACATAGCACTGAAAGTTTTACATATATTATCCAATGTAATGATTGTGGTGGTTTTAAAAGGCATTCACAAGGGCTTTGATATTCCTCTCTTCATGAAATGGAGCTCAATTCCTTTCCTCTTGAATGTGGGCTGTACTTAGTGACGTGCTCCTAATGAACAGAATAAGGCAAAAGTAGAAGTGTGTCACTTTTGCAATGAGGTCATAAGAAACATCACAGCTTGGTCATTCTCTCCTGGATCACTTACTCTGAGGGAAGCCAACTTCCGCGTCATGAATGAAGATCCATGCAGGTCCTCCAACCCCAGTCAAGCCTTCAAATGATGGCATCCCTAGTCAACATCTTGACTACAGCCTCATGATTCAGAACCATCCAGCCAAGACCCTCCTGGATTCTTGATTCTCAAAGATTGTACACGATAATACATGTTTGTTGTTTTAGCCAGCTAAGTTTGGGGTGATTTGTTACACAGCAATAGATAACTAATATAATGATTGTTACACAAAGTCTCCCTTCATATCCTTTAGGAAGTTTGTAAACTCAAAACATAAATGAGTAATCAGGGACTGTAGCAAACCAAAGAGGACATGCCTGTCTAACAAAGGCATCTGCCACTCAATTCCAGCTTATTGTTATTAAGTATTTCTCAAGAAAAGCCAGAAATCTGGATATTTTGGTGAGATACCTCCTGGTTTTCAACATGAGTTTAGATTTTTAAAAATAATGTACAGACCCCCGAACAAAACATTTGCCACCATTTTGAAACATCTGGACTGGATGGTCGAAATATTTGGACTAGATGTTATATAATCAAGCAAAATAGTCACTACTGAATGACTGTATCCAAAGGGATCGCTTTATGGCTCAACATCAACATCAAAGGGGTTTCTAGCAGCAAGAGAAAAGCTCTGTCCTTAGTTCCATCCTACACATATTTTTCCTTGATAGATTAGATAAACATAGGGCAGGTATATTCCTCAAAATTTGTGACCGATAAGATGGGAGGGGGAATGCCGATAGAGCAAAAAAAAACTTTAACAAGAGAGAATGATGGCTCAAATCTAACAAAATGGAATTTGACACACATAAAATTGGAAGCTGTGTAACTGTCCCCCAAATGCAAGTGCACAAGACAGGAAGTGGGAGCTAAAATGTATATGTTGGTCCTGAGGCAGCTCATACGTGATGGGACAGAAATTGAGGTGAGATATGCCCATTGGCCTCAGATGAGTGGGTGGGGAAGGTCCTAGAAGCAGAGAGGAAGAAGATGGACCAGGGATATGTAGCCTCCGGGGATCCTGGCAGCCAGTGAAAGGCTGAAGGTCTCAGCCAGGGGTCAGTGTCAGGGAGGCACAGCTAAGGTTGTAGGTGGTACCTAGGGTAGGTATGACATGGATCCCATCCCAGGAGGTTGACAGCCAGCAACTGTTGAAAACCCAAACAGAAGACTGTCCAGCAGGGAACATGGCCCATCTCCCTGGGCTAGGGGTGAGGGCCTTGGTCACATAGGAAAAGCAAGAACTCAGTTACAAAGACCAGCATCCAACAAATAAGTTGGAATCTCTTGCCACTGTCATGCTCCAACTTATCCTAGAGCCTTGCTTCATTAAGATGAAATGGGGAGGGGAGGAAGGGAAGGACTCAAGATGAGGCCCATAATGATGGCTACCTAGAAGGAGACTGGGGACTCATTATGGTACCTGGGTAGAGTTCTGAGCTTTCAGCCTTGGATCCCATTTCCATTCCTTAATATGCTCCTCACTCCTGGCTTTGAGGTCACCTGGAAAATCTGTGCTGACTAATACTAGACTGGCTGGATGGTCATGGAGTAAGTATCCAGCTCTTGTTCCATTTCTTGCTAGTCCCTGTCTGTTGGAACTCTGTCGTGAGTATATACCACCAAGTTACCGGTAAAGAGCTTTCAACAACTTCCCCAAACTGGGAATAGAATTGGCTCCAGTATCTGAGTGGGGCTAAGTGCCCCCCTATTTAGTGGCTGAAGGTAGGCTGGGGCAAGAATGCAGGTAGTTCTCGGCTACAGGACACAGGAGGGCAGTAGTGAGCTGAGGTCAAGCCACCTGGCTTTAAGTTGTCACATAATGGGGCAGAGAGGAAACAGTTTTAAACAAGGGCATAGTGTGATCACAGCTTTCCTTTGGCAAGATCCTTCCAGCAGTGGGATATATTCTGGGAGACAGGAAGATACACAGACTGGAAGTGGGCGGCTGCACCTGTCTTGAGGATGTCCAGTAGAGTCCCAGAATTCCCACAAACCAAAGCTTTCAGGCCATTTAAAGTTTCCCCAGTATGCATAAGCTTCTTCTTCACATTTGGCTTGCAAGACTCCTAATTTCAAGTCTCAGAAAGCCCTTCCTTGTTCTATGAAGCCTTGCTGAGCTCCAAAGACTAGGTTGGATGTCCTTCCCCTAGAGCCCCCATGTCTCTCAGTCCATCTCTACCACTAGATAGTAAGCTCTTTGAGGGCTGTTCCCACAGCCTGTTCAGTTATGGCTCCAGTGCCTCGCACTGAACTTAGCATAGAGACTGTGATCTGGAAAGGCTTTCTGCAAAGAAGAACACATGGTTCACTCCTGTCTCTAGGGGGTACTGCTTGAAGCTCACCCACATCAGATGAATTCTTTCTATGGTTTCTATCAAAAGACTCAAGGGATCATTTCCAGGATTGGAGAGCTGTCCACATTCCTGCATGGAGCCAGTTTAATACACCCTCCGCCCCCAAACACACACACATACCCTTAAATTGCTGAAATTAAGTTCATGGGAAGTAAAGAGCAGGCAGACTGGTCTGGCTTTCAAAAAGCATCTCTGTCTGAACCACTACAAGTCTCTGGAGCCCTTACAGTCAGGGCAAAGGGTGCTTTTGGAACCCGGGCAACCCAGAAGAGAATCAAGACATTGTGATGTGTCTGACCTCAGAAATACCAGGCCTGGGAACTCAGAGTACAGAAAACGTACCTCCTTTCTGAACAAGAAATGAAAAAATAAACACAAATTCAGATCAACCTCCTGAATGTGGCAAATAAACGTGATCCTTTATGCTTTTGCACGGGAGCAAAGAGAGCACTGGGGCTATTGTGTAACTTCAGCTCTGATGAGCTCCCTGCGGAGTTTGGTGCTGGGTGGCACGGTCGAGCTGGCCAACTCCCGGCACTCTGTCTGAAAGGCTCAGGTCCCAGGCCCATCTGTGCTGCCTCTTGTCAGGCAGGAGAAGGCTGAGGGGGACCCACTCCAGGCTCCCCTTTGACATTCTGGGTATAAAACACATTTAGCAACAAGAATTCCAGGGTCTCTGGGCGCCTGGGTGGCTCAGTTGGTTAAGCGACTGCCTTTGGCTCAGGTCATGATCCTGGAGTCCCGGGATCGAGTCCCGCATCGGGCTCCCTGCTCGGCAGGGAGCCTGCTTCTCCCTCTGACCCTCCCCCCTCTCATGTGCTCTCTCTCTCATTCTCTCTGTCTCAAATAAATAAATAAAATCTTTAAAAAAAAAAAAAATTCCAGGGTCCCTCAATTAAGGAATAGCTCTTTCTATTCTTTTGATGAAATATTTCCCTTTTGCATGTTTAATATTAATTACTATTTAATGTAGTAAATGAGATGGGCCCAGGCTGCTTTGCATACAGTAGAAAAAACATGTAAAGCAAAGCCCTCCTGAGCACCTACTGTGTGCCAGGCACTGTCCTAAGCACTGAAGAGACACAGTCCCTGGTCTCTAGGAGTTCCCAGCCCAGTGGGAGACAGATATGACAAGAGACAAGTAGACTTGAGGCAGGTGCAAATAGCTCGGGGAACTCCCAACAGCTAGCTCTCAGCGAGAGTAAGGAGGGGTTTACAGAAGATGTGGCATCTCAGTGGGGCTTTAATGGACGAACTTCTGTTACATAGCAACACAATACAATACATACAATAGCAACACTGAATACTGTAGAAATGTACTTTGCTCAGTAATACTTGCATTGTTGCAATATTTGATTATCCATTTGGTTGTTACAGAAAAATTCTTAACTGTAATTGATGGCTGTTGCCGTAATAGTACATTGCCTGTATTTCTACCTCTAGTAACGGGCTTTATGTGCTAGATTTTAATATCCTTGAGCCTGGGCAAGTGCACAAGTCTTTTTAAAAGAAACATGGTCTACTTGCACAAAACTGATCAGTTTTGAGAGATCGTTAATGCCCTTGAAGTGGTTTTGTGGGTGTGAAACAAATGGTGAGAATTTGAATTGGTCCCTCTTAGTATTGAAATTAAGTCTACTTAATTTATCAAGTCATGTTCATGCCCTGATTTTATATACTTGTATCTATCAATAAACATTGTGATACTTGAAAAAAAAAATGAACTTCTGTTCATCCCTTAAAGGATAAAGGTGAACATTATCCTTCTAGTTAGAGGAATAGTTAGAGGAAGATATGAAATGGGCTTATATAGTGAGTAAATTAAAATTACCACAGGTGGCTGGCACAGAATTCTCCATGTAACGAAGAATTAGGCTGAAAGGCTGGAAATGAAATAGTAAGGCAACAGAAGAATCACGCAATCACGCTTTATTTTATATCACCTTGGGAACACTACCCTTCAGTGTGTTTATAGCACGTAGATTGCCTTTAAATGATCCAGCCTGATGGAATTAGATTTCTTTCCCCGTCAACTATGAAATGTAAGCAACACGTTCAATATTCTCAGAAAAAATAACTGTTGTCATTGGGGGCGTAGACATGTTTTAATCCTCTGTGACAGTTTGTCTTGAATCATACACCGCTCGTATCTTACTGAACCAGGCTTTGATGGTGGGCGGCTTCCTCTGATCGGCTGCTGTGCTGAGCGGAACTTTGCAGCAACGGAAGGCAAAATAATGAGCTCCTTTTGTCAAGGTGCCCATGGGCCTCTGCTCGGGGTGTGGAATTATGGGAGACTGAGGCCATCAGCCACCGCTCTTGCTGAGAAGGACTTTACATGGCATTATTTCGGGGCCTAAGTCCTCCCCTTCAAAGATAATGCCAGCACCCCAAAACCTCTTTGGGGGACTGAGCCTCATTTCTTCTTTGCCAAGCCTGAAGTGTGGCATGTTGACACACCTGTCTTGTAGCTGCAGTCAGAACAGGAGCTGCAGGAGGGAAACGGGAAGATATGAAGGCCTCTTGTAGCACCTCTGGGGATGGGGAAATCCACTGTTTCTCTCTGGAGTGAGCAAAGCTCTGGGAGGTGGGTGCTTCTTTCTTCCCTGCCCCAGGCATCCCCCTGAGGAAAGTGGTCCTCAGAACCAGGAAAGAAAGGTGGTCATTTAGAAAGAATCATGTTCTCCTTAGGGCCAAAGGGATGATAATGCTCAAACACGGTGTGGAGGAGATGATAGGGCATAGGGCAAAAAGCAGGGGCCTGGACAGTAGAGAAGTATGCAGAAAGCCAAGCAGTACCTGTAATCAAGCCCTTGACCTTGAACATGAGACCTGCTTCTCAGGGCATCCCACAGGAAGGCCTTCAACAGTGAGGTGATTGAATCCTTCACCACTGCCTGAATCTGGGCAACCACATTTCTGATGTGCTGTTTCTGCCCTGGTAGATCATCTCCTGTCATGGGAAACTCAGTACCTCACAGAACAGCTCATTCTCCCATTGAACGGCTCTGGCTGAGAGAAACTGCTCTCTCAAGTAGAGAAGAAACCTACCCTGCAATCACTTCTATCCACTGCTCCCAAGTTTTGCTGTGGCAAGCTCTGCAACAAGCCAGCCCTTTCGGTCCATGAAGCTGCTTTAAAGATTCTGGGTCTTCCCTTCTGGAAGCTGAATATGACTGAGTCTTTCGACAACCCTCGTGTGTCAACCCCTTGTCTCCAAGAGGTCAGATCACATTTTCCTCCCTCTGAAACTTCTCCCTCTGGAAGTCCACACCTGGGGCCTTAGTCCAAGCCTCTATACCTCCTTCTCCCCAGCCCTCTGCCAAGGTCGAGAAAGGCTTGGATTCAGGCTAATGCCAGCACCTGGTGCAGACAGCTCGCCCAGCCCACAGCAGCCTCGTATCACTGGGAGCAGTGTTGTGTTAATGTCTCAGTGGTGTGTGGGTGCTGCTGACTGCTGGGAGCTCCCAGGCGCAGGAGAGAGGGCTGATGGCCCGTGGTCTGCTGGGCACAAAGCTCACATGCTGCTGAAGAGGGTGAGGCTGCTCAGCATCCTTCAGTCCAGTTGCTGTGGATGCTGGAGAGAGCGCCCTGCCCTGCTGTCAGTGCCTACACCTACTGTCCACCGGACGGGTAGGGGACTTTTGTCCCTAACTCCTGGCCCCTGCTCCCAGGGCGTGTTGTGCAATGAACAGGATCCAGGAAATGTCATTTGGAGTTACTTCCAGGCAGCCCGGCTATTGCAAGGTATCTGTGCTGAGAGACACCAGGCAAATGATTAGCTAGTGCCCTGTCACTTGCCTGGCAGCAAGAGGAGAGAGCTCCCATTCCTCATAGGCTCCCCATGAGATGGGTTTTTTTTTCTTCTGGAAAGGAGTGAGTGTCAAGAAGAGTGTATACATGTACAACATGGAGCCAATTATCCCTGCCCCGGGAAATGGGGATGTCATTGATCACTGGATTCCCCAGGGGAACCCTGAGCTTCAGGGCCCATGCCTCCACCCACATCATCCATCGGCACATGGGCAGGACAAGTGACTATATTAGCTGGATTCGACTCAGCTGCTTGGATTCTTGTGCCCTCCCTGGGAAAATAGCTAATACCCATGAAATACAGGAGGGCAGGAAGGACAAGAGCAGGAGCTAAAACACTCAAAGGCTGGCATGAGCCTTGGACCCTGAAGGAGTTAAGGGTCAAAGAGCACCCAGGGGAGTGGGCTGGAGATAGTGTTAGAGAATCGAGGAGAGTCTGATCCTGTGGAACCCCGGTTCCACCCAACCTAACCCAGTTCTTCTCAAACTCTCCTGCCCACAACCATGTTCTCATTCAGGTGTGACTGGCTTATCTCAATGCTAAGCTCAATGCAACTCTGACTTCACCTTGACCTTGATCTCCTCTTGACCCCAATCATCGCCCTCAACCCCGACCACATCCTGGCAACTCCACCAGCCAGGACTTCACCACCGCCCTGGCCTCAACTTGAGTATGGTAGAAAAAAAAATACAATATAATATTCCCCAGCCACACCTAAACCAGCTCTCAGCAGCCCCTGACTACTCTCAGCCCTAGGCTTGTTTTGGAGGGCAGAGGATAGAAGGTCTCACCAGTAACTAGGAAACAGACTCAGCCTCAGAACTGCTTTGCCATGTTGTATTTGTCCTTCCCACACCACCCTCCCCACACCAGGACACTCCATGTAGCTCAAACATTCTCTTGTTCCTTAGACAAGTTTGAATGAGAAAAATGCCGACTTGGTTACTTGCTGCTTTTGTGTCCTCAGTCAGGGGACTTGGCTGCAGGCACCGGCCATCACACTATTTCCTGCCTGCTCTGGGCCTGGTCAGGGGAGGAGGTATGTGGGATGCGAGGGGTTAGGGCCAGGGGGATGTAGGGGACTATCTTTTTCCCCCTTCCCTTCCTTTGTCTTCATTTTCTAGGCTATGAAGGAGACACAGAGGAAATCACTGCACCATTGTTTAAAAATCATTTGGTTGTTGACTAACATAACATAATAAAAAAAACTATAAAAAAATAAAAGTAAAATAAAATATCTGCCAAATATTAAAAAATCATTTGGTTTTGTTCCAATTGTCTTTAAATATTCTTAGGACAAAACTAAGGCTATGGCTGTCTCCTCGGCAGAAACCAGTTAAAGCCTTTTCAAAATGAATCTGTAATGGCTGGACTCTGGGAGGAATGAGGTGAATAAGAGGGTCAGGTGGGTTTTCAATGACAGGGGTGGGGTGGGGTTTCCTGGTTTGGGCTTTCTTCCTCCTCCAGCCACACAGCATGGCTTTTTTAGGATTTATAGCACAGAGAACCACATGGAAGCAAGAGGGCTCTTTGTTAGGGGTCAAGTCTCCATGGTCTGCAGAACAGGAAAGGCTAATATTTTCTCCTTAGGAAAATTAGAGAGAAGCAATGGATGTAGACCATAAGTTGAAGCCCTCTGTGGGCTCCTTTTACCCAATCTATGAGCTGGAAAATCTCTTTTTGATGCCTACCAGCTATTAGAACAGGAAGAAAAAGTATCTCCTGAGAGTGAAAAAAGTCAAGATTAATCAAGTGTGATGGATAAGAGTTCTATTTGGCAAGGAAGAAATATGACTTTTATCTTAAGTGGGTGTGTGTCTCTTTCATCCTATGGCTTGGACTCCTGCTTATCTGTCTTTCTCTGTGCAGGCAGCTTGATTGATGCACTAGTCCTAACCTGATTTTTAGCTCCTTTGATGTGGTCCTTTACAGTGACCAGAGCATCAACAGTCCTGCCAGACCAGAAGCCTAGTATCTCATTCATAGAGATTTCAATTAGAGGGATATGAAAGTCCCAATGAGCCACGAGTAGGTAACCTTTCCCCACAGTATGTCTGACTTTCTTATTGTGAATAACTTTGTAACCTATGCTATCATTTTAATAAAAATCACATCTATTAAAGAAATGAATAGGTCATTGAATTTCAAAATAACAGCCACTATTTACTGAGTACCTACAATGGTCATGCATCCAGGCTGGATTAGCAGCTGCTGGGTTTGTGGTAAAAACAACAACAACAACAACAACAAAACCCTCCTTCATTAAATAGGAGAATCATTGCCATGATGTCTGCAGCTCCCACAATGTAAGGGTCTACCATAATGACTGGACTCAGTGATTTATTATGCCTTTTCTGATTTTTCCATGCTGGCATCTTGGGACAACTACCAAATTGCAGGTAAAGGTTGAAATATTCTGTCTCCATAGGGCTAACTTTTTATACCAAGTACACTAGCAGCTGGTAAACATCACAGAACATTGGTATTTCTAGCCCCATCGCTACGTCCAAAGCCACTTACAGAAATGGCTCAATATCTACATGCTCTTTCAACCAGGTGCCACTGGCGTATCGTAAAGGCAAAACTGAACGTAAGGGGGCCATCAGGTTAAAATGTGATAAAAGTTGGGTTGGGATTCCAAAATAATTTCAGAATATGGCCAAAGCCATTGTCTAGTATGACAACCATCAAAACAAATACGAATGTCAGATTTCATGGCAGATGCCCAAGATAAAAGCCAGCAGAAGAGAAAGGACATGAGAGTTTTCAAACACAGTCCACGGTCATCTCCTTGGCCAGTGGTGTTCCCATCAGTTCCTTTTGCAAAGCCAAGGGCCTTGTCCCCATGGGTGTGGGTCTTCAGGTCTTTCCCTGGAGGGTGAACCCAGGAGGACTATTATCCATGGAGAATTTGTACTGAGGTGAGGGTCCTGGGGGCAGGTTGGGCTAGGAGGAGACTGACCTAGGACAGCCTCCAACAGCATCACTATGGAAAGACTCCTAATCAGAGTCAAGAAGTGAATGAAGCTCGGTGCCAAGGAGCTGAGCCTACGTGGGTGTGAGCAAACAGACTCCCAAACCCGAGAACTGGAGCAGGTTGGGATGCTACACATGTGATGGGCTGAGGCAAGGAGCTCAGGCCAAGGCTGTAAAGGGAAGGAGTGCCAGGTGGTGGCAGTGTTTGGGGCTGGCTGTGGCTTACAGGGGATGGCTTTAAGGGCTAGCAGCCAGCCAGCAACCATCCCTACTTTGTAATCGTGTGGCTTTCTGACAGACCAAGCAAAGGGCTGGAGCTGAGTAGCTGAAAGCATCCTCCACTCAAATCAGCAAATTGTCCCTTGAGGAAACAGATCAGGCAACTTGTACAATGAAGAGGCAATTAGGGAAGCTGCCTTCCCCGGAGAGAGTCACCACGCTGGAGATATAACCTACGCCCCTTCAGCACATACAGCTCTGCTCTGCAGAACCAGAGATAAATAGCAAAGGCCACTGGGCTTCAGCTCCATCTATTATTACCATTCAGAAATAGCACTGCGGAGCTTTCTCAAAGTCAGCTGCATGATGTAGGCAGCCAATGCTGCAAGATGATTTATGGGACCTGAGAGGAGATATTTCTGGTGACCGCTATTATCCAGACACAGTCGGAGAACACTACAGGGCAAGGGAAGCACGTAGCTTTATTTGGCCATGAACTTAATAAACCTTGGAGGAGGGCAAAGTGGAAAGAAGAACATGTCCAAAGGTTTATTAGGCTCAAGGAAAAGGGACCACATCCCCCAGAGATGTGAGCAGCATGAGTGAAAATCTGGGAGCCATCGTTGGCTCCAGAGAAGAGAGAGAAGGGGGCCAGGCAAGAACTCCCAGGTACACATTAGGTGTATTAGGTGGAGGCCCAGCCCCAGCCATTCACAACTTGAACAAGTGCATCCCCGGCTCTCTCCCTGAAGAGTTTACAATCTAGCTGGTCAGAAAAAAATAGACAAAAGTACACAGAGATCCAGGCAAAGAACTTAAAATTCTGTATCTACCATGTGTCCTAGTGGAATGTTTGTCTCAGTGGATAGATCATATTGCACCCAAGACCCATGTGGAGAAGGCTCTGGAAGGAGGTGCTCCAGAAGGGAAGAGCCATATGTACACTAAGTCAGATCTCTTTCTGAGAGTCACCATTTCTTTGGGGTCACCTATTGTGATTCCTACTCTCCCAGTTAAATAAAACTTTCTTGAAAAAATGAAGAGAGTCTGTCCCCTCACACTCTGTGCAGTGGCTGGTGAGGCACCCATGCCCACAGCCTAGGCACAAGGGAGGAAGGCTAATTTTGCTATATTCTAGCACTGATCTGATGTGCTAATAGTCCCTCATGGGCCAAAATTGGTTTATATGGCTTCCCAAACCCCCATCTTCACTCACTGACCATGAGCTCCTTGAGGACCAGGACTAGGTATATGTAACCAAGACAATGGCCCAGTGCCTGGCTTATAGCGTGCTCTATGAAGAAACCACCTGATTTGGGTCATTATAAGCTGGATTCCTAGACTGTTCTCAAGGCAGACATACCAACCCAGATGATCAGGCTTCAAATAGGCAAAACAGCAGTGTTCCATACACAAATTTACATTCTAATTACTAAGTCTGCCATTTTTGACCTCATGGTGAGGCACTGAGAAATCAATCCAGATTTTTAGGAGGAAGACATCTTTAATTTAAAATAGCCCTGGTACCACAGGACGAAAGTGAAACCATCATTTTTCCCCCAAATGCTACCAATAGCCCTCACTCCCTGGCTGAGGCATGGGCAGTAAGGTTGGCAGCTCTCTGGCCCCTGCTCACCCTCTCCCAGCTGCTGGCTCATGGGGGAGCCAGAATGCTCTTCTCCCAAGCTCCCAGGGCCAGCAGCCTTGCCTCCTGGGAACACAGCTTAGTCAGCCTCTGGGTTCCTGGAGCTTGGGTTCCTCAAAGGCAGTCGGTAGCCCCGACTTCCCAAGGGCAGGCTCAGTAGCTCACAGGGCCATCGTAGCTCCTGCTTTCTGCATAGTCTGGTCTGGCTACAGGACAAGGCCTAGAAAAAGCTCTGACACCACCTGGCCACAGTCCTGGGCCTCGTCAGCCCTCCATCTCTACCTTGGCTTGGCCTTTATGTGCTTGACAAGGTCCTCTGGGGGCCCCTGGCACCCGCCAGAGTGAGGCTCCTCTTCTCTGTCCAACCCCACCCCTGCTCTCTGCTCTCCCTGTCCCTAGAGGCAGCTTCACGCAGGACTCTCAGATCTCAGCCAGTCACCTCCCTGTGCCTGGAATTTTATTCAGCGCTGCCATGGGTTCCAGCTTTGTCTCTAAGTCACTGTGTGACCTTGCACAAGACACCTCCCCTCTCTGGGCCTCAGGTCCTCATCCAAAACATAAGGGTTCTTCATGACGTCCTGGCATCCTCCTGCTCTCTGTGTCTCTGGGTACTGCCATCTGATGAGTATTCACTCTCTTTCCTTGCCCGGCATTGTCTCTGTCCCTCCTGCAAACAAGGACTAACACACACTGACAAGTACACAACTAATCTTTGAACTCTACCAGAGCAAGGAGACGTTAAACCAAACCACCCTGCATCGAAGCCCTGTTGACTAGTACACTGTGCAGTGTGCTGGGCACCCCCACCCACACCCCACCTCACCCCAGGAGGCTGAGCTATGGGGCAGACATCAGGCAGCAACCTTATCCTGACAGTGGGAGATCAGAGGGCAGGGGTTAATTCCCCTTAGCACCTCCCTGTGGGGTCGATGCCCCCAGTCACCAAAAGGCCAGCTCCTATCATGGGCCCTTCAGCTCTATCTGGTTTCAGTTGCCTTGTGTCTTCCACTTTTTCTGACTGGGGTGGGAGGGATTCCCACTGTTCCCAGCCCGGTGGCCTTGCACCAGCCCCGCGGCTTCCCCATACTCTGCTCCCACCTCCGTAAATTGTCCCTAGGATTAAACTCTCCTCCAATGATCCAGTCTGATGGTGTCACCTGCTTCCTGCCAGGGCCCTGCCATCCGAGCCTGCAGTCGGGGGGCTGAAGATCCGTATGGAAAGCGGAGGATGGAGAAGTGAGTTCAAAAGTGAACTGAAGAAAGTCCTAACTCACACCTTCACCTCCATTAGATTCAAATAATACAGACCACAGATGAAAGAAAAAGGCCATCCGTGGTATTTTTACATATCTTCAACGAGGACTCGCTGGCCCTGTAGCATTAATTTCCATTTACCAAGCTTTGTTCCCTAAAACTTTTCCCAGGTCACCCTCCTCTGCGGTTTTCAATGACACACACACAGTTCACGTTTTGCTTTGTTGTGGACAGCGTGCCCATGGAGCAGCATTCTCTCCCAGGTCTAAATGATCCCTCACTGGCTGTCTAATTGCAGAGCTGGTGGTTCCTGGCGCCTGTCTTAGCCCCGCTCCAGGAACGCAGCGGCGCTTGGTGGGTGTTTCAGATGCAAAGGCCCAAGTGACCCTTATTTAGCTGCGGCATCTGCCATGGCTGGGACGGTATCTATCAAGCCCTCCCCCATATACCCAGCAACTGTGCAGCGGGCACGCTCTTCAGTAGCTTCCAGCCAGGATGGGTTGGAATTGGCAGAGCCCTCCAGTTAGCTCGGTCTATCCCTCCCCCCAGAAGCCTGCCTGAGGTGGGGGGCTTGGGCTTTTGTTTTTTGGTCTCACTTTCCTTCATCTCTCCCAAGGTCATGCTGCCAAAACCTCTTCACCCACTCTCTCTCTCTCTCTCTTTTTTAAAGATTTTAATTATTTATTGAGAGAGAGAGAGAGAGAAACAGCATGAGAGGGGGGAGGGTCAGAGGGAGAAGCAGACTCCCTGCTGAGCAGGGAGCCCAATGCAGGACTCGATCTCAGGACTCCAGGATCATGACCTAAGCCAAAGGCAGTTGCTTAACCAACTGAGCCACCCAGGCGTCCCACCCACTCTGTCTCTTGCCTTATCCCCTTTTCTTTGTCTCAACTTCTGGTTCCTTTTCTCTTTTTCCTGATATCTAGCCACAAGGAATGACTTGAATATACTAGAAGTGAAGTCCCTGAAACAGAGGGAAAGGCTTATAGAAATACAACTTTGCTTCGTTGAATTTCATGGAAGACACGTTTCTGTCTTTCTTTTTAGTCCCTGCTGAATCAAGCATGGCTCTGGGCTCCCACCGGGAACTCAATCCCTTCTAATTGAGACACTGATGCAGAGTGGGGGCCAACCATCCCGGCTTGCTCAGAGGGGTCCCGGTTTCGTGTGGAAAATCCTGTAGACCCAGGTACACCAGGAGGGTTGCTTGCCCTTCTCTAGCAAACTTCCGACCCACTTGGTCTGGTGGTGTGGCCACATCTCACACATTTTGGCAGTCTTAGATCAGGTTCTCGAAGAACTTAGATCAGTTCTTGAGGAAGTGGTTTAACTGAGGGCGCGCTCTCGAGTAACCCCTGTAGGGGAGGAGAGAAGCAGGTGAGGGCAGGGAAGGAAGCAGGGCAAAGCTATGAGCTCAGCCGACATCGAGCTCTGCTCCACAGGGAGTGTGGCTGGAATCTCAGGCTTATCCCATCTTGGAGCAAGGGGTGGGATTTTATTTTATTTATCTATTTATTTATTTATTAAGGATTTTATTTATTTATTTGAGTGTGCGCTCATGAGAGAGAGAGAGAGCACAACGAGGGGGGAGCAGCAGAGGGAGAGGGAGAAGCAGGCTCCCCGCTGAGCAGGGAGTCTGATGCGGGGCTCAATCCCAGGACTCTGGGATCATGACCAGAGCCGAAGGGACATGCTTAACCGACGGAGCCACCCAGGCGCCCAAGGGGTGGGCTTTTAAACACCGGTATCAGGGAACCTGGGTGGCTCCATTGGTTAAGCGTCTGCCTTCGGCTCAGGTCATGATCCCAGGGTCCTGGGATCAAGTTCCGCATGGGGCTCCTTGCTCAGTGGGGAGCCTGCTTCTCCCTCTCCCTGCTGCTCCCCCTGCTTGTGCTCTCTCTCTCTCTGACAAATAAATGAATAAAGTCTTTAAAAACTATCAGTCAGCCGCTAGTTCTGGGCCATCTCCGCAGGAGGGGCCTAATGTCCCAGGCATTTCTGGGTCAGGCAGCTCTCACCACAGAGGGCGGTTCCACGGAGTGGGGTGCAACCCTGAGCTGCTGGCCTCTGGCATGCACAGCCCCTGGGGGACAGGTGGACTGGCCCAGTGAAAGGAACCGGCATGGGGCACCCGTTAGTGTCTATAACACTCAGACTCCCCTGGTTTCTGGGGAGCCAAGGGAAGGACCCCAGCACCTGTTGCCAGTCAGCCTGCAGCTTCCTTCCCACTTCCCTGAAGCATACTCAGACCTTACAAGTGTGATTCTACCCGAGTTTTCCATTTTGCCTTCTTAGAACTGCCCTGAGACCCTTCTTGGCTAAGGCCTGACCCCTACTAGAATTTGCCAGTTTTCCCCAGAAACTGTATCTTGCCCTTATTCTCCCACAGCTGCCTGGATTGGGCTTTGAAACTGCTGAAGCCGGAGATCTCTGATCCCTGCCCCAGCCTGAGTAAATGTGTATAACCCCAAGTCACAGCTTCCTGTAGGAGCTCTGTCAGACGGACCCGCTAGACAAAAACACAGAGAGAATGTAGCCCCAGGTCTTGAGGCGCTGCAGGCTCTGCCTGTGGGCATCAGGTCGACCTCATGGGGCAGGAGGCGTTCTAACCCTGGTTTGGCCTGACTTGCGTGATAGTCTCAGTCTGCTGCAGAGGGTCCGGCATGCCTGGCAACTTGGCCTGCAGAGATTTGGACAGGGTCAATATCATAGGCTTTTGGAAATGCAGTTTTTAAAAGTATCCAAAACATGTGCCTCCTGCACCTCGTGGTAGATGCTATGGATGCCTCACCCATGTCCTTGGTGCCTCATCCTTTCAAAGTGCCCCTCTCTCCACCACCACAATTAATTTCCAGAACATTTGCCCAAGGGCTTTATTCAAAGCCACAGAGGACTGCCCTTCCCCAGCACATGTCAGTCTGGAGTGCTAGAAATTAACACCCCCCGAGAGCAGCTCTGACCAATGACTAAAGGGAGCTGGGGTCCCAGCTCCCTCACCTCTCAGGTGTGATCGTTCTGACGCATGTATTTTACATCATTTCCCAGAGTTCCCCTGTAGGTTTAACTCCACCTGCCCACAGTGGTGCCTGGCCTGATAACATACTCTTACTGGCTGCTTCCCTACCTTGTCTAACTCCCCACCCTACGGGTATATCTTGAACTTCCTAGATAAACTACTTGCTCTTGAATCCATGTTTCAGGGTCTATTTCTGGGGGAATAAACCCCTTCAAGACAAAGCTGGAGAAGCCAGAGCCAGACCTGCCATACATGGGTTAGGCCCTCTATAGGATGCCACGACATCTCTGAGCCCAAGGGTCAGGATCCCCGGGGGAGCTCTTTCCACACCAGACCCTCCTGTACTGAGCGGCCCTGAAGAAGAAGGCAGCAGCCTGGTTAAACATCCTTCCAGAGTTCCCACACCCCATTAGGACTCAGAGGCACTCTTTATGTTCTCTAGAGGCCATCTGATCCTGGGAGGCGATTCTAATCAGGGATTTGATCATCCTAGAGATGACTCCTTGTGCATGTTCATTCTTCCCAGGCTCCCCCAGGCCCCTTAACAACATTAGACTGCAATTTCAGGTTTATATAATTTGGTGCTTAATGCACCTTACTACTAGCCCAGACCACCCCTTCCCAGGATGCCCCACACTGGGTATGTGGCAGCACCCAGGGCTCAGCATGGGAGCATCGCGGTGCAGGGGATGTCCACGAAGGATGACTAATGCAGAGGTCCAGGCCTCTGGTCTTCGAAGCCTTGCTGTATAGGCCCAAGTATCCTGCCATTCATCAAGGGAATGTTCAGGGGGAGTTGGCTCTACCACCAAGTCAGGTTGGCTGGTCTTGATCCCCTGGACACAACCGCTGCTCAGCAGTGCCTATGTGTTCAAACAGCTGCTTGACATCTCCCCTAGATATCTCGCAAGCATCTCACATCCATCACATCCAAAACTTCACTCTGGTCTTACTCCCTAACCTGTTCTTCCCCCAACTCTGTGCCTCCCATCCCAGTAAATGGCACTGTCACTCACCCCATTACTCAAGCCAGGAACCTGGGTTTCATCTCCAGTTCTTTACTTTTCTTTCCCCTACATCCAGTCACCAGCAAATCCGAATGGATTTGGTCCACTTGGAGGTCCAGTTGCTCCTCCCTCTCTACAGCCACCATAGTCCACACCACCATCACTTCTTGCCTGAGATATGGCAACAGCTTCCCAAATGATTTCCCTGCTTCCGCTCTTACCCATATCCAGACTATTTACTACAGACCAGCCAGAGAGATCCTCCAGAAAGGACAGTCAGCTCATACCTCTCCCCATTTAAAATACCCCAAAACATGTCACCCACTGCACTGAGAGTACTATGCTATAAGGTCCTATGTGATGAGGCCCCTGCCTAATTCCTCAACATTATCTCAAGCCATCATCCCCCTTCCTTGCCACCTTCCAGACACACTTGCCTTCTTTTGACTCTGAGAACACGTCAGGCTCTCTCCCACCTCAGGGTCTTTGCTTGTGCTGTTCCTTCTGCCTGGAATACTTTTCCATGGCTCTTCATGTGGCTGACTCCTTTTCATCCTTTAGTGCACAGGTGAGAGGCATCTCTAATCATCTCACCTGGAGCAAGGCCCCTCCACATTTGATTTATTTCCTATCACCCTATTTATATATCTTATGGCTTTTATCACACTGTAATTATTTGATTTGTTTCTTGTCTATCTCTCACACCAGAGCTGTGAGCTCTGTGAGGGCAGGGACCATGCCAGCCGCATATTCCCAGTGATTAGCACAGTGGCCAACATATTGTAGGTGACTGTATTCATATTGTGTTGCTGCATAACAAAATACCACAAACTTAGCAGCTTAAACACAATTTTATTATCTTATAGCTTCTGTAGCTTATAAATCCAGGTATGGTGTGGCTGGATTCTCTGCCCAGGATTTCACTGGGCTGAAATCAAGGTGTCAGTTGGCACGATAGCTCTTATCTGGGCCTCAGGGCACTCTTCTAGCCTTACTGGGTGTTGGCACAATTCATTTCCTTGAGTGTAGGACTGAAGTCCCTGTTTTCTTGCCAGCTGTCAGCTGGGGCCATTCTCCGCAAGGAGAGGCCACATGTAGTTCCCGTCCCTGTGGCCCCCACAGGTCCTGCACAGCATGGATATTTGATTTATTTCAGGCCTCCAACAGCACATCTCTGAGTCTTTCCTTTCTGCAACCAGCCAGAAGAAGCTCTGCTCTTAAAAGGCTCATGTGAGGGCGCCTGGGTGGTTCAGTTGGTTAAGCAACTGCCTTCGGCTCAGGTCATGATCCTGGAGTCCCAGGATCCAGTCCCGCGTCGGGCTCCCTGCTCAGCGGGGAGCCTGCTTCTCCCTCTGACCCTCCCCCCTCTCATGTACTCGTTCTCTCTCATTCTCTCTCTCTCTCAAATAAATAAATAAATAAATCTTTAAAAAAAAAAAGGCTCATGTGATTAGGTCAGGCCCAATTGATTGGAGACCTGAATTACATCAGTAAAGACTTCACAGCGGTAGGCAGGTTAGTGTTTAATTGAATAACTAGAAGAAGCGAGTATGCACCAGGGGCCAGGAGTCTTATGGTTCCATCTTGGAATTCTGCCAACACTGTGATCGGTACATATTAGCTAAATGAAAAAAATGGACCTCTTTCTGGCCACCTATTTGTATAAGCGGCTTATCCAAGCCTACATGAGTCCATCTCTAGATATAAGGTGGGCAATTAAAAAAAAAAAAAGTCTAGTGGGCAATACAAGAAAGGAAAAGATAGACACATTTGAGTTGGGAAATGTGGATTCAATCCCCAGCTCTGCCACCATCTTGCAGTGAGAACTCTGGTGATTCACTACCGCTTCTGACCCTCAATTTCTTCATCTCTCAAATGGACATAAAATAGCTATGTCATAAAATGGAAAAGATTAAATCCATCCATCCATCCACTTCCTGACTCATCCACCCACCCATGCATCTATCTATCTATCTATCTATCTATCTATCTATCTATCTATCTATCTATTCATCCAACCACCCACCTACCCATCCATCTATCCACCCATTCATCCATCTACCCATCTACACACCTACCTATCCATAGCTTTTCCTCTCAGTCCCATTCTGTCTTTTTGTGTCTCCCTCTCTCCTTCCTTCCATCCCCCATAGATGTACCTGGCATAATATAGGAGCCCAACTGGAAAGTGGAAGGATGGGATTTGATTTTCCTGCCACGCAGAATTGGGGAATTCGGTGAACAGCAACCTCATCCACAGCTGGACTGATGTATTGTGGGAATGTCACGTATGCAGATCTAGAGGGGAGTAGTTGAACACCTAAGACTATGGAAACTCACTCCAGAAAGATTAAACAACAACTTTGAATGTTCTTTTCAGAGAAAATACAATCACTTTAGGCAATACCTCGGCCTCATGCCTGAGCAGCCCTGGTCAGGAACACTCAGCAAACAACTTTGTTTTCTTTGATTCTCTGCATTAGTTCTCATGTTTAAGCCAAATGAAATTTGACAACACAGACAAGCTTCCAGACACACTCAGTCCATGGGACTTAGCTAGAAACCTCTTTCAATGTGGGGGAAAATATTCCTTTTTTTCAATGTCTAAGCACCTCGGGGAAGATAGGAGAAGTCAATGCTGCCACTGGGCGGCCTGGCATTAAAATCTGCCTTGCATTGCTGGCATTTTCTGTCACATCAGTGAGTGCCAGTTGCTGACAAGTTAATTCCTTCCCACTATCTGGGTAGAGAACCCTCTCTCCACCTCCTGATCCCATCAGCAGGATTCTTCGATCAATTCCCCTCTGAGACCCAGGTCGGGACACCCTGCCAAGGCATGCTGGAAGCCTTGCCTTCACCATTTTTTTTTTAAAGATTTTATTTATTTATTCATGAGAGATAGAGAGAGAGAGGCAGAGGCAGAGGGAGAAGCAGGCTCCCCGCGGAGCAGGGAGCCCGATGCAGGACTCAATCCCAGGACCCTGGGATCATGACCCAAGCTGAAGGCAGACGCTTAACCGACTGAGCCACCCAGGCGTCCTCCCCCTTGCCTTCACCATTAACCCTGCTGGAGATACTCTTTTTAATTTCCATTCGGCTCGGAACCCATGTAAATGCTGAGCCCTGATCTAATTTCTAATTCATTCCTGTCACCCCATCAAATTTACTGGGTGAGAAAGGGTTTAAGGATTTGGGTTTGTGAAGTTCCAATTCACACTTCTTTCCCCAGATTAGAGACACACGAGGCCTAGGGCTTTTTCCCTGGGTCTTATCTGGCTGTGAAATGCTGTGGTTATTGACTCCTAGATGGCAACTGCCACATTTGCAACCACAGGGACCACAAACACACTCCACGACCATCCCTCAGTGTTGCAGGTCACAGGTGGTGCAGGGAACGGAGGCATCTCAGGGAGGAGAACTGGGCAAGCCAGGGTAAGTCCTGGTGAGCTGAGCACATCCAAATCATAGCCACCCACAGCCCGAGTCAGGCCATGTGAAGGCCTGAACACTTGCTTCCCTCCCTGGCCCCTCCCCCACCTCCTGCCCCTAAGAGAGGTCCTGCTGAGATGAGCCCCATCAGAGGGACAGGATGCAGCTCTAAGTGCCTCTCAAACTATCTGCCTCCTCTGTGGCTTTCCTGAGCACTGGGCACTCCCCTCCCCATTAAGGGCCTGGTCCAGGGTGCTGATGCAAGTTGTAAGCTCTCAAGATTCTGGGATACCACAAGAATGGCATCCGAGTCCACAACCTAGGGGCAAAATCCATACCTCGACTGCACGACGACCAGGTACTTTTCTGAAAGGCTGATCAGCCCAGAAGGGGTCTCCCTGAATCAGTGGGACTAAAACTGTATGCACGGCCCATGCCTTGTGAAATTCTCAAACTGCACACAATGAAGGGAGCCGCACAAGGGAGAGGCGAATTCAGCCTCTCTGGACTGGCTGCTTTCTGAGATGTGGGAAAGCAGCAAGCATGAGAGGGAGACGTTTGCCCCAAGCATGGCTGAGACAAATGGCATCTCCAGAGAAGCTTCTCTGTCTCAAACTGGGAAGCAATATGACAGAGGCTGCTAGACACAAAGACCAGGACTGTACCTGGCCTGCCCGTGTGGCTCGTCCAGCCCACCAAATGTAAAAGTGTGATCTCGGCCAGTCTTGCAGGCTAGGAAGAGGCTGGAGCCAGTGTTGGCTGCCCCTTTTTGGCTGAGCTCGGGCTCATTCTCTTGCTCACCACCGTCCCACCAGCCCCATTGCCTCACCTCTACCGTTCACCTTATCTATCAAGCCTCGGTAGGTAACGGAGTTCAGGACTCCTGAATATGGTGACAAGTTTAAGGGCTCAGCCTCAGCAGCCAGATCCAACCTGGGTTCAGATGCTGGCTCTGCTATTCCTAGCTACATAACCGGTAACTTCTCTGAGCCTCAGTGTTGTCACCTGTGAAATGAGCATGGTGATAATAACACCCACTTCCTACGGCTGTCCAGAGGCTTATGCGTGTGAAGTAATACATCAAAGATGCTTAGGAAGAAGGAAAGCTCTTGTTAGTATTCACTTAAGCTAAGATTATACCAGCCCGGGGGCAGATATATATGCATGGGGAAGACATTCCTTTTTCTTTTTTTTAAAGATTTTATTTATTTGACAGAGAGAGACATAGCAAGAGAGGGAACACAAGCAGGGGGAGTGGGTGAGGGAGAAGCAGGTTTCCCGCTGAGCGGGGAGCCCGATGCGGGGCTCGATCCCAGGACCTTGGGATCATGACCTGAGCCTAAGGCAGACGCTTAATGACTGAGCCACCCAGGCGCTCCTGGGGAAGATATTCTGATGACAGAAATCCTAAATTGCTCTGTGCTCAGCCACATGTTGTCCAAGGAAGGGGGATGTTGCCTTCCCTATGACTTCACAAACTCACTATTCCAGTCTCTCGGTCTCTGTTTTCATTGAATTCATCAGATTCACCAAGTGCTTGTGTGGCACAAGGCACCCTTCTGGGGTGAGGCCTCATGGGGAAGAGAGAAGAAGGAATCAAAGACGAAGGCTCCATTCAGGGCTAAGTAACTGCGGAGTCTGTTTCCTCATCTGTAAGATGAAGAGAGGTATTGGAAAAATTCAGATCATGTGTAAAAGTGTGTAGTACAGTGCCTGGAACATAACAGGTGCTCGACAGATGATCCTTTTGATTCTTCCCTAAAGTCTAATTAGAAAGACACAAAAACAGAGGCAGGTTCTCTCTTTTCCTCCACCCTCATAGCCATGTCCAAATCCCATTCAATCTCCAAGGCCCAGGTCGAATGCCAGCTCTTCTAGGAAGTCCTCCCAGAATGACTGAGACCTCTCTCTGGGCCCCCTTTCACTGTGGCCACTGGCCCTTACCAGTGCATTGTGGGTAATGGCTATTTGTTCCTGGTTTATCATCTGCACTAGGCTGTGAGCTGTCTGGAAACAGAAACTGTTTCCACCCATCCTTGCATCTTAGGTGCAGAGTATGCTCCCTGACTCTTGAGAACACACTCTGTGAATGTCTGGTGGATGAAGGAGTATAGTTAGCGAAGCCCCAGAGCGGGGTTGCTCTCTGGCTCTGCCGTTAGCTAGGTGTGCGCCGCTGGGAAACTCACGGAACCTCTCTGGATCTGTTTCCCCTTCAGGAAAGTGAGGAGCTTGGGCTGGATTTTAGGGTTACCTGCTTCAGGTTGCCCAATGTCCCATAAGAGAAGCCCCTCTGGGTGGGAGAGGGACTCACAAAGTGAACTATGTCATCCACCCTATTTGTAGGTCAGGTGCTGAGCACAGAACTACCTAAGCCAGGGGGAGGCCACTGGAAGTCACAGTATGGGGACCAGGGAGGAGAACACAGAGGGAAGTACATGTCTTGTTACCTAGGTCCTGCTCTCCTTGGTCCGGCTAAAATCAATGCCCTACATCAGCAGCACAGAGGGAGTCAAGAGTCAACCTTGGGGCTGTCTAGTAAAAGCAGCCTTCTGTTAGTGGTGGTTCACATGAAGACTTCCTGCTCACTGATCTGACAAACCTGGGCTTGCTTTCTGTTCAAGAGCTTCTCTCCCTAAAATTCTACATACATCTCGAACTCCCAAGACATGAGCTTCTAAAAACAACCAGAAATGAGGCATCTCATTTCTACATCTGTGCCAAAGCAGGGCTGTAGAGTCTGTGTACTTGACTAAAGCTCGTCAGAGGCAGGGAACACATCTGCCTCACCACCGCCTCCCCATTGAGGAGTTTGGAACCTGCTTCTCCGGTTGTTCAATGAATGCATGTGAATGGCTGGAGGAGCACAAGAGTCCTAAGTCCCTGTGGGCCTAAGCAGCTAGGTAAGGCAGTCCCTGAAAAAAACAATAGAGTTGTTCCCCAATTTAGGGCCCCAGAGAGCAGATTAGAGCTGTGGTTAAAAAAAAAAAAAATCTGCTCTCCTCCCACCACCACAATAAGAGCAGATTTCTAGTGATGAGCAGTAGAGATGGGTCCACACCTCCTGCTGGACCTTCAGGCCCCCGTTATTTGTCCCGGCTTCTACCACCCCTAACGACATCTCCCATACAAGCTTCCACCGTGCCATTGAACATGGTGGTGCCGGTCTCCTGGGAACCCTGACAGCTAACACGCAGGACAGGGCTGGGTGGCCGCTGGGGTGGCCACAAGCCCCAACGCTTGTCCGCATGCTCCCCTTTTAGCTGAGCCCTCCGACCCCTGGGAGGACACCTGGGAGGTGGTGTGGTTTGGGGCAGCCTTTCAGAAAATCAATGCCACCAGAAGGCATTCCGTACTCCAAAGATTTAGTATCAGTAGGAAATATTTGATTGTTGGCTTTCAAGTGGTGTTAAATATGTGGGCAAGCAGAGGGAGGATGTCAGCTTCCCGGCAGCCCCCGGCCTTCACTGCATTTCCACCGTCAGCACCTGTACAAGCTGCTGAGCGGGACGGGCCGACGGCCAAGAATGGCCAAGGAGACATCTCCTGCTGGCTGCGCTGCGGGCTGGGGGAGTGCGACCCTGGCCTTTTCCAGGGACAGCTGGACTCCCAGCTGCGGCAGCGGGGCCCCTCACCTGAGGGCAGGAGAGACGTCTTCTGATTTCCTCCCACACTTGCTCAACGCTCCGGCTCCAGGAATTTCCCCCTCGACAGATGGTCACACAGCTGACCGCTGGAAGAAGGCCTTTTTGTATTTGGTTCCTGTTGGCTTTGTTATTCAAATAGTGGTCGTCTCGGCTAGTGTGTAAAGCCAAATGGTCCAAAGTCTTCCCGCTGCTGACTGCTTACAGGGAGCTCATGAGCTAAGGAGGGCAGGCCCTTTGCCCTCCTGGGGGCCCTTCTTGGTGGCCAGGGAAGCATACTGGGGAGTTTCTGAATCCCCGAGTCAGTTGCCCGTATCAGTAAATGGGCCCAGCACCAGTGATGTACCAGCCACCCCACTGCCAGACTCAGGCAGGCTCTGCCGTGGGGCCTGCTGGGACCTCGGCAGGGTGGCTGGTGAGGACAGAGAAGAGGCTGACGATGTGCAGGACCGGAGCTGGAGAAACTGACTGAGCTCTGGGGCTGGTCCACCAAGAGGCACTGTCACCAGGGGCTGGGCACATCCAAGCATCACTAACTAAGGATGCTCATTTCGGTGGGAGGTCTCAGCCCTGAGACTGTGGGAAGGCAGGTGGATCAGACCAGGGGAGCAGGGCCCAGCCAGCTGGTACGGGGAGCAAGGCAAGCCTCTCAAATAGGAGCATTGGCCAGGGCTAGATGAGGAGCCAGAACCCAGCTCAGGGGGTAAGGGTTCCATCCCAGGAGGGAATAGCAGCTTGGTAGAGAGTGGAGGCAGAAGGCCAAGCGTAGGACCAACTCAGAGAAGGTTGAGGAAGGCTGGGGTGGGGGGGGGGGGCAGCAGGTGCAGGGAACACAGCCCAGGCTGCAGCAGCTCTGTTAAAGCCATGCTGCCCACCATGGGAAGAACAGATTGCTGTTCTTCACTGCAGAGGTCGGCACAGGCTGGGCTATTAGCACATGGCACCTTGATGCATGTTCTAGAAAAGTACTCCCCTTTGGACTCCCAATTAGAAAAAGGCATTTCCGACACAGACTCATAGCAGGATGTGTGGCTTAGCCAACGGAGATCATGGGCTATATTTTATTCCCCCATTCCCCCTGGTCTGGGTGCCCCGGCGAAGGGCATAACCTGCGGAACCACATGCAGAAGCTCTGAGAGAATGGGTCAGAAACAGACACGACTGAAAATGTCAGAAATATTTATCGGACTCCTTTCCACCACCGTGGTCACGGGCCGAAGCACTTCCCAATGCTAGGGTCGGGGCTTGAGTCAGGGAGGGGTGGGCATTGGCTATCCAGAGCAGCCAGGAGCTCAACGGTCATACAGTTTCCTTGGGAGAGTGCTGGTCAACACCGGTGTGCATGATCTGCAGCCTGGCCAAGAGCTACCCTCAGGCAGGCGACAAACGGTGTGGCAGGGGGAGGGCAGCCCCCCGGCAGTACAGAGTAAAGGTGAGAGCCTCCAGGACTCCTGCAGAATTCAGTGCTAGGCTGCTCCCATGTCGAGGCTGCTGGGTGCCCGCTGCCAGTCTTATGGATGGGCTATTCTAGTCACAGGCGTCAAAGGCATAGGGTGGGTGGTGAGGAGAAGCCTTCAGCTGAGTGGGCTGACAGCCCATGTGCCTGGCTGTATAAACACCTCTAAGCTGCCTGAGCCTTGGTTGTAATTAGATTAGCTATATGGGATTCTTTAAGCTCCATAAAGCACAATACTGTCGGACCATTCTTTTCCTCTGCCTTTTTTTTTTTGCAATTATTCCAGCGGCATGCAAAGCTGTTGGTATTTTTACAGCTTGGAATGAGTATCTCTTGTGTAGGACAGCATCTTTGAAACATTAAACAACAATTAGGCAGCCTCTGGGCCAAGGGATGATGGGGTCTTTGCAGGGGGTGGAGGGGGACCCAGCAGCTGGTGGCAAACAATCTGGGAGTTCTGATTCTACTTTGCCACTACCCTGTGATTGTCTTACCAACAATTACAAATAACAATGATTCACAGTTGTGCAATTACTTGTCACTTATCAGGATTGTGAAGGTGGCTCCAGGTAGTGGTGGATGAGGCTCAACCACTATCTGTGAGCCTTGCCCACCCCTGCTCACACAAGCCCAGCGTGATGGGCCGAATCTGCATGCCCCCCGGACCCATATAGTCAAGTCCTAATCCCCAACATCATAGTATTTGGAGGTGGGGCCTTTGGGAGGTGATTGGGGTCAGAGGAGGTCATGAGGGTGGGGCCCCGTGATGGGCTTAGTGCCCCTTATAAGAAGAGCACAAGACCCCAGAGCTTGCATTCTCTGCACACACACGCATGCCGGGGAAAGGCCATGTGAGGACAAGCAAGAAGGCAGCCATCTATAAGCTAGGAAGCAGGCTCTCGTCAGACCCTGAATCTGCCAGCACCTTGATCTTGAACTTCCCAGCCTCCAGAACATGGGAACTAAATGTCTACTCTTTCAGCCACCCAATCTAGGGTATTCTGTTATAGCAGCCCACATGGAGTAAGACACCAGGTACATCCATGCTTGCACACATTTCCCATGCTCATATCTCATCCATGCACACGCACCGGTTCACAGCCACTCACTCACATGTGCTCACGGGCACACACATGCACATGCGTGCATACACACACACACACACACACACACACCAACTTCCTCCTATTGCAAAGGAAATAGGAAGCCACGCCTCTCACAAGATAACCTAAGCATGGCTGCCAACTCTTTGATTTCCTCTCAACACTGACAAGCCTAGCAGCCTCCGGCCAACACATCTCTCCTTCTTACTGAACCCTGGGCAAAGCTCCAGCTGAGGAGACAGCCATACCCTTCTCTCAAGTTCCTTCTTTGCCTCCTTCTTTGCTGGCCCTGTTGCCCAACACCATTCCCTCTCCAAAGAATGAGGACAAAATTCCAGTAAGTCTTTTGAAGTCAGAAATGCATGGTGCACTGGAGGCAGCCTTGTTTAGTGGTCAAGGGCGTTAGCTCTGAAGGCAGACGGCCTGGGTTCAAATCCCATGTCTGTGGGACTTTGGACACGTTCCTTAACTCCTCTGTGCCTACTTCCTTATTATGTAAAATCACATTGATAATGGTTCTTACCATTATCATAGAGCACTGATTAATTTATAAAAAAATACTTAGAAGAGGCTGGAGCACATGTTAAGTACTCATTGTGCTGGGGCTGCCTGATTGGGACTCTGTCTACACAGAAGCACTGGGAGCCACTCTGGTCAGCAATGTGGTGAGCAGAGAGATGTGGGTTCCAGGGCCAGGGGACCTGGGTTTGAATCCCCATCCTACCGTGTCCCAGCTATGACCTTGGGCCCTGGTCACTTTTTATTTTCAGCTCAATGAGACTTAGTGTCTTTATCTATGAAACAGAGGTGGTAACCCCATCTATTTCCCTAAGGGATTATAAGTGTCCTTTTATAACCAGTTTTATTGAGGGACTACTATGTGCGGAACACTGGGCTAGGTGGTGGGACACTAAGATGCCCGGTACCATGTCTCTCTCACACTGGTCACCTTGGCTAATCTGTGCTAAATTGCCCACTATAATTTAGTGAGTAAATAACCAGTAAAAATGGTGTGTGAGGGAGGAAGCCAGAGCATGTGGGAGTGCTTAAGGTGAATTTCCTGATCTAGCTGGCAGGCGGAGTGCAGAGCGACAGAAGGCTTTCTGGAAGCAGTACCACCTGAACAGTCCCTGAGGATTGAATTTGGCAAAGGGGGTGGGGTGTGGGAGGATAGTCATTCATTGCTAAGTAGAGCAAATGGCCTGGAGCCACCACACCAAACCTAGGGTGCCTGGCCATGGACTACCATGTCCCTATAGAGTGTAGACAGTGGGAAGAATGAACACAGGGTCACACAGGGACACAGCATGGGATGGAGGAGAGAGCCCTGGTGGGAGTCAGAGAACCCGAGGTCCCACCTCAGCTCTGCCACTCACACGATGTGGGGCCCTGGCAAGTCTGTCCTACATAGGTCCTCAGTTTCCTCCTGAGAGCCAGATGGGGTTGGATTGTCTGTCTGTCTGCCTCTCGCTGTGGTGGGGGAGGGACAGCCCCATTTGCTCTGTCTCTAGAGGCTGCCTGGTTCTATGCCTCATTCTGCCAACATTTGTCAAAGGTTTCAAGCAAACGTGGCCAGCGAGAAGGCTGGATCCACGAGCAAACGGGATTCATCACCCAGGAGAGAGATGAGTGCACGAGGTACTGGGAACTGGCCATTCTCTTGTTGGAAGAGAACAAACATCGGGTGGGGGGGCGGTTAGACTGGGCACATCACTGCCATCCAAGAGCAGACTGAAATCTCCAGGGAAATGGGATTCTTAAAAGAATATTTGACATTGCCATTGCTTTGATGCACTTTTAGTCACAAAATTCAGATTCATTTTGAAATTCCAAGTAGCATGAAGAGAAGGGTATATGATTTTTAAGTGTATCAAAAGAGGACACGAGCTAATACAAGGAAACATGGAAACCAGTGGGGCGCCTGGGTGGCGCAGTCAGTTACGTGCCCAACTCTTGGTTTCCACTCAGGTCATGATCTCAGGGCCATGGGATCGGGCCCCGCGTTGGGCTCTGCGCTCAGCAGGGAGTCTGCTTAAAATTCTCTCTCCCTCTCCCTCTGCCCCTCCTGCTTGTGCTCTCTCTTTCTCTCTAAAATAAATAAATACATCTTTTAAAAAAAGGGAAACACAGAAACGGGATATAGCAAAGGAAATTGTTTTTGGAAGTGGAGGTGGCTGGATTGTGGGATGTGGTGATTCCGGGACAGCTGGTGAGGGAACCTGAAAGAGCTCACGTTCAGAGAACACCTGCTCTGTGCCAGGTCCTGGGATACCTGTGTTACCTGAATGTGCTCACCATGGGGGCGGGGGCAAGTGCTTAGCTGTGTGCTAAAGGCCGTTCAGAAACCCGCTGAGGGAGTGAATGAATGAAGGAATGAATGAACAAGTGAATGCCAAGAATCAGAGGCGGGGATGATTCTGTCTGTGGCAAATGCCAGGGCTTCCCTCCCTCTGGAGGTCCCTAAAGGTTAAATCACTTAGTACCAGCTGAAGATATTGGCCCACTGGGATTCACCGAGAGTACGGTAATGAAAACCAGGAGGCTCAGAGCCGTGTTCCCACCATTTCTGGAGATAACGAGGAAGAGGGAGCCAGGGAAGGGAAATACTGTCTCAGAGTCACGGGGCAGGCATGGCCGCCATGTCAAGAAGGCCTGCAGAGGCTGGGTAACTTTGAAGGGGAGAGGCTGGGGGTCAGCCGTCTGCCTATGTGCATAGGACCTGAGTTCAGGCCACGTTGGGGTAACAGCATGAGAAGCTCCCCCTCCTGCATTCTGCCCACCACTCATGTCATCTTCCTGGCATGCAGCAGGGAGGTCCCAAGGGCCCCACCCAGGGAAGACACACTCCACCTAGCAGTGCCTGAGGCCTGAGGCTTGCTCTGGGGGAGCTTAAGTGCCTACTGTCCCAAGTTCCTCAGCTGCAGCACAGATGGGGGACAATAGTTAGAGCAGGGATTCCCAGAGGACGTCCCGCTGCATGAGAATGCTCTGGAAAGCTTATTAAAATGCAGATTCTAAGCCTTGCCGCAGACCTACAGAATCAAAATTCATTCATTCATTGAATCAATATTTATTACACACTGAGTACCAGGCACTATTCTAGGTACTGGAGATACAGCAATAAACAAAACAGAAGTCCCTGTCTTCATGGAACTTACATACTGGTGGAGCGAAAATGGACAAATAAAGTCACCAAGTGAGGACAGTAGATCAGATGGTAATAGGTGCTGTGGAAGAAAAGAAACAAGGAAGCGATGAGGAGTGACAGGGGTCAGGGCTGCCATTTCGAACAGGGTGCCATTTTAAATATTTGAACAAAGGCCTGAGGAGGCAAAAGAGCAAGTTGTGCAGATCTCAGGGGTAGGAGCATCCAAGAGAAGGGAGCAGCAAGTGCAAATGTCCTGAGGCAAGAACGTGTCTGAATGAATCTCTGTATTTTTTTTTTTTTAAAGATTTTATTTATTTTTTAGAGAGCCAGCGAGAGAGAAACAGCATGAGAGGGGAGAGGGTCAGAGGGAGAAGCAGGCTCCCCGCTGAGCCGGGAGCCCGATGTGGGACTCGATCCCAGGACCCCGGGATCATGACCTGAGCCGAAGGCAGACGCTTAACCATCTGAGCCACCCAGGCGCCCCGAATCTCTGTATTTTTAATCAAGCTCAAATACTAAAGTTTGAGACCATTTCAGCAGAATGACAGCATCCTACACAGGAGGTAGCCCCTGAAAGAGTGGAGCTTGTTTCGGAAATTGCTAAGCAGGCAGAGAACAGGGACTCGGACTCCAGCCCTTGGCCTCTGCAGGAGAAAGCTAAAGATCTGGAGTGGCTGCTTGGATGAAGAAAGGGGTCATCGCCAGCCCCTTTCCTGTTTCCAGGAAGCACAGGCCTGGCCCCAAAACAAAAATGCCTGCAGAGGAAGGGTTTGGGGGAGACAAGGCATGAGCACACACAGAAAGTGTGACATCGCCTGGGAGGACATTCCGAAAGCTCTGTACTCCGGCTTCAATTCGAGTTTAAACACAGACGTCCCTTCCATCGTGCCTTATCTCACTCAAGCCTCCAAACAATCCCTGAGGTAGGAATTCCACATCCCAGTTTCAGAGATAAGAAAAATTGGGTTCACAGAGGTTAAGAGCGCACAGCCAGGAAGGAGCTAGAAAGAGCTGGAACTGAAAAGCTGGCCTAAGGCCAAATTCTGCACGCTTCTGCACTCTCCCCACCAGAGCACATTGTTTCGGGAAGGAGAAAAAAGCAAGCCTTTAAGCAGTGGCTACACATCAGCTATTATTATCATTATTATTATTATTATTATTATTATTATTAGTTGCTGTTTTTGTTGTTGTTACTGTCATTGAAACTCAGCCTCGGGGCACCCTTCACACCTTGCAGCTTGCACCGCCCTTTCAGTGCTGTTACCTCACGTGTCCCAGTGGCAATGGGGCAGGCAGGGCGGGCAGGGCCTGATGGCCCCACATGGCACAGAAAACCAAAGCAAAGACCCATGGCCAGGAAGTGGCAGAACTGACACCAGAAACTGAGTCCTAGTATGTTTCATTCCCAGTTTAGATTTATTTGCAGGACTCCCTGATGCCAGGGACTAGACTGCCTTCATGCCCTTGGCCCAGGCTGGGCACTCCATAAATGGAGTGCCTTGGCCTGCCATGAAATAAACCCGATTCCTGTGCTGAGCGAGATGATGCCCCAGGGAAGCCAGCCCCAGATGGAGCCTGCTCAGGATAGGGTCATAGAGCCGCCTTCCACCAAGTCAGGCTGGTCGTGTCTGAAGGGCCCTTCTGCCCTTTGCCAAGGCATGATAGCTCACCTTCTCCAAGAGCCACAGTCTCAAGGGTCTCTTCCTCCCTTCATGAGAGCTCAGCTCAGACTGGTCTCGGTGCAGGGGGCCCTTTACAGGTTACCTCCCTGCCCCATCCACACAGGGGTACTCCAGCCGGCACCAGTCCCCTTCCCACCATGCCTCCCGCCCACCCGAGGTTCTGCAAGCTGCAGGGTCCTGGGACTGATTGCTATTGCTCTGCCAGCCTCCCGGCACCCCTCCTGACATGCCTCCCGACACCCCTCACTGCCTCTAGCAAACTCCCTCTTCACCCATCTGCTCCTCCCGAGTGGGACAAAGACAGGCCTTTTCTTCCCAGAGGCAGCCCTCATTTCTGTGCCCTGGATCCCATCCTCTCCTCCTTCCTTGGGGGCCTTGTTCCATGCCTTGGCCTCAAAGGATACAGGCACCCCCTCCCCAGACCAACGAAATCACCAGAGCTAAGGGATGGCCACCCGGATTTCTTAAAAGCTCTCTAAGCAATTCTGATGTGCAGTCAGGGTCTTGAGGACAAACTGCCTTTCGAAAAAGAGAAATACAATACAATACAATACAATACAATACAATACAATACAATACAATACAATACAATACAACTGAATAACACAGACCAGACTACAATAGAAAATATCATAGTGCTCTGCACATTAGAAGGCTAACTATTGTTGCTTAAAAGTTTTGTTTCAATAGTGGATGCTATTGTATGAGTGTGAGTAGGCGTGTCATCCTGGGTCATGATGTAAATGTCTTTGTTGCTGTGGATTATGGTTAAAATGTGTGTGTGTGTGTGTGCGCACATGAAACATTGCTCCACTTCCTGCTTTAGCTCCTGAATCTCTTTTATAGCCAAAATCCCTGACAGAAGAATCTACCTCCCTGTCTTCTCTTCATCTGTATTTGACTTCCACAGCCCCCACCCCCAGTCCTTTACCAAAGCTTCCTGCTGAGGTTTCCATGATCCGTACCTTCTGGGGGCTTCTTCCCAGACTCAGTGTTCTTCCACCTGTCTGGGTTTCTTCAAATAAATGACTCTCACTCTGGGAATTCCACGGAGTCTGTCATGCTCCAGATTCTCCTCTCCGCTCCTGTTCTGTCTCTCAACAGCTAACCGCCTTAATGTTTCACACTCAGTATTCTCTCAAGCTTTTTCCTTCTGCCCTCTTTTCTTTGCCACCATCTCCTCCCAGTGAATGGCTTCAGTTATTCTGCGTATAAGACTCCGAATTTACGTCCCCACAATTCTCTCTCTTGAGCCCCGGCTGTGCACTTGGCTAGCTATGCAGCAGTCTCCTGGGAATGGACATGAGGGCTGGGGCGGGGTAAACACTGACGGGGTTCAATTCAGGCATGCACTTGACTGTGTCAGGATGCGAGGCAAGCAAGGCAGGATTATCATTCCCCATTTTACAAAGGAAGAAACTAAGACCCCGAGACACTGAGGGATGTTTTCATGGTCACTCCTCCAATGGTGGAGAGGATCCTAGAGCCCATGACTTGAGACTTCAGTCCACAGTTCTTTCCCTTTGCACCATGTATTGGAATTCCACATGTACAAAAGCAAAGCTACATCTTGTTTATTAAACCAGTGGTTCTCAACCACAGCTATGCAACAGAATTATTAAGAATGCTTTTAAAAACAGAGATGGCCAGATTCCGCCTCAAACTTACCGAATCAGAATCTTCTGGGAGAGAGGTTTGCTTATTTTAGCTCTATATTTTGAAATAATTACAGATTCACAGGAAAGTACACAGAAATGTACAAAGAGGTCTTGTGCACCCTCCACCCAGCCCTCCTGCAACACTGACATCGTACACGACTACAGTACAATATCAAAATGAGCACATGGATGTTGCCTCCATCTGCAGAGCTTTTCAGATCTCTCCAGTAAGACATGTACCCATTTGGGTGTGAGCATATAGTTCTGTGCAATTTTGTCACATACAGCTTTGTGTAACTACCACCACAGTCCAGATATTAACCATACCATCAGCATCATACTCCCTAGAGTTCAGGGTTTGATAGCCCCCCTCCCCGAAGAAGAGCCATCCCACTGCTCCCGGCCCACTGCTCCTTCTGCCTCCCTCCCCTGGGAACATACCATCATCCTCAGAGCCACCCTGGCTTGAAACCAAGCCATAATTCACCAGCGCGCCTTAGGCCTACCTGCCCTCGATCCCCATACCCACCCCTACAGCAGAACAGGGCCTAAGGATGCCTCTTGCTTAGGGGAAGTCCTCACCCTTGGAGAGATGGCTCATTCATCCTTAGCCTTCTCATCTTCTAAAAGGGGAGGGGTTCGCAGGCCTGGGTGGAGCAAGGTGGGGTGCATGGGTGAGCTAGTCAAGCTGTTCTGGTGTTAGCCATTGGGGGATGGGAGCTCTCGTAGGCATCCATTCCATGGACACAATTAAGGTAATAGCAAGTACCTTCAAGAAGTGGGAGCTGGGCCCCTTCCCATATCCCTCATAATGGACAATCATCTTTAAAACTATGCTGCTGGGGCACCTGGGTGGCTAAGTCGTTAAGCGTCTGCCTTCGGCTCAGGTCATGATCTCAGGTTCCTGGGATTGAGCCCCTCATCGGGCTCCCTGCTCAGCAGGAAGCCAGCTTCTTCCTCTCCCACTCCCCCTGCTTGTGTTCCTTCTCTCGCTGTGTCTCTCTCTGTCAAATAAATAAATAAAATCTTTAAAAAAAATAAAAATAAAAATAAAACTATGCTGCCTATTTGCTTCCATCCTCTGATGTCTTTTCCTTCCTTCACACCCATGGAACAATTAGAGTCAAGTGATTCATAAGCACTGCCCCTCAGAAAACTCTAAAATCCGCTTCACAGCACTGCTCCTATACTTCTTACTACATGAGAAAATGAAAAAGAAAATTCGCTTATTGAGATTAAATATATTTCAATTATCTGATATGTTTCAGCTTTAATTGATAACAAAACACAAATTGCCCATCTGAACTTCTCATTACAGCAGCTGATTCACTGGAAAATTTACTACCTGATACCAGAGAAAGCACTAAAGATAACACAGGCTCGGGGACTCTATGATCCTGTGACCCAGCGGTCTGGTTTTTAAAATCATGCATTATCCAAAGCAAATCCATTTTATTTATTTATTTTTTTAAATTTATTCATTTGAGACACAGAGATACAGAGAGAGAGAGTGCATGAACAGGGGGAGAGGCAGAGGGAGAGGGAGAAGCAGGCTTCCCGCTGAGCCAGGAGCCGGATGCGGGGCTCGATCCCAGGACCCCGGGATCATGCCCTGAGCCGAAGGCAGACGCTTAAGGACTGAGCCACCCAGGCGCCCCCAAAGCAAATCCATTTTAATCATCCTATCAAGAGCACTGGTTTTTAAACCATCTTAGTACCTGGTCTCTAAGTTGGGAGAATATTACAGGGGCGGTATACATAGGTATCGGAGGCCCTGAAATACACACCAAGGGAAAGAGGCAGCTGGTAGCAGCTGGAGAAGGGGGGACAACATGGGGAGGGGGGCTTCAACTAGTGTTTGCGGGCCCCCTGGGGCTTTGCTAAGGCCAGACAGGGCAGGGAGCAGGGCATCCAGCAAAGAGGACAGACTTTCAGCAGCTCTGCGGTTGTCACCGTGTTACACACCCACTACCAGCCCCACTGTCAATACCACCGTGACCTTCACCATCACCAGCCCCATCGACCCTGCACCACCACCAGCAGCAGCACTGCTAAGACAACACGAACTGTCTTCCAGACAGAGGCCAAGGAACACCACAAACTGGACTGACGCTTCCCAGAAAAGAGCCCTGGGACTGTTCACTATGCACGCGGTGGGGGTGGAGGTCAGGGCTCCGTGCCTCACACTGCACTAGAATGCTACAGGAGACCGTGCACAGCCAGTAAGGAAAAGCCTGGGGGCCAGGCCCCTCCGGGATACAGAGAGGGCACACCTGTGGAGGGAACCATCCAGAGCAGTGGCCATCTAGAACCTCCCATCTCTGAAGCAACGTCTCAGAGAAGGAGCAGTCACGAGGAGCCTTAAGAAAATGAGACCCCTCCCCCGCCCCCGAGGCTGAAGCCTCTGCTCAGATGTCAGGCACAGAGCAGGGCACTGGGCCCAAGGGAGTTCGGGCACCCACCGTTACTGCTGTTGTCATCCACCAGGATGATCTCCTTGAGCAGGTGTGGAGGCGTGCGTTCAATGGCTGAGTGGATGGAACGCAGCAGCACGGACAGCGCTTCGTTGACGAAGATGAACACGATGCTCACCTCTGGCAGGCTCTCCGGGAAGGAGAGGTTGCGGCACCTGGAAAGAAGAACAGCCAGGCTCTCAGATCTGTCAGTGACTCAGGTGGGGTCACCCCCGGGGCCAGCCCACCCCATGTCTTGGCTCCAGCTTTGCCGGAGGGCTCAGGGGTCCAGATTCTTATTTGATACGGAAGACAAGCCCTAAGTGTGCCACAGACAGGGTCACACCATTAAAACTGGTGTGGGGGCGCCTGGGTGGCTCAGTCGTTGGGTGCCTGCCTTCGGCTCGGGTCATGATTCCAGGGTCCTGGGATCAAGCCCCGCATCGGGCTCCCTGCTCGGCGGGAAGCCTGCTTCTCCCTCTCCCACTCCCCCTGCTTGTGTTCCCTCTCTAGCTGTCTCTCTCTCTGTCAAATAAATAAATAAAATCTTAAAAAAAAACAAAAACTGGTGTGGACCACCCCAGAGTCTGAATTTGTCAATGGCTATCCCAGCTGAATAGCTGTACAATTAGTGCCCGAGGGCAGTACCTGGAACCCAGCATGTGGGCACTGAGTACTTACTGGGAGAACGGCTCAGTATTTCTAAACCCACTGGGATAGAAAAGGCAACCAAAGGGAAGTCTTAGTATTTTCAAAATGGCAGGCAACATCTAGGTGAAGGCAGACCTTTGACGATCTGCCGGAGGACAGAAATATGTGTCCTTCCAGAGACTTCAACTGCCAGAAGCCACTCTGCCTCACTCCAGAAGGCATACTGCCTGGTGCCTCTCCTACTTCTCATTCATCACCAGGATCCAACCTCCAGAACCAGGCTGAAACTAGACCCAGAGTCTCCACACGAATGAGGGATGGAAGGACAAGTCCCACCTCATTTCACAGATGAGGGCACTAAAGCTCAGAGAGACTGAGTCCCCACCACGCGAGTCAGCTGCCAAGATAGAATCCCAACTCTGCCTCTGACATCTACACCAGGGATCTTCCCTCCAGGAAAAATGGTTGCTGGAGAGACTGCCTCTAACTGTCCCATTTCCCCCCGAGTTCTCCTAAAACCCTGAAGTCACTGGAGGTCTCTTACCCAAAGGACTTGAGCAAAACCTTTAATTAAAGTCTGTGTGTTCTTCCCCATCAGAAGAGAAACGCATAACCGCTGCAAACATTGCCTTAGTGGGCAGGAAACCATGGCTGGTGCCCTGCTCTGGCTGAAAGGAACCATTATTCCAGAAGGCATTGACTCAAGATAGTTGAATGAAAGCAAAGAGCAGAAATTACAGGCCGTGGGCTCAGAGAGGAGGCCGTCCACTCCCACCACCGGCCACGGACGGCTCCAGGGGCTCCCTCCAAAGTGGGAGGTGCAACCAGGTTAGAACATGCAATAATGAGCATAATAGCACACAGCTTCTGCTTGTCGGCAATTAAAGTGCTGCAGGATAGGAATGGGCCGGTTCTTCCTTAATGAGGAAGGCTGCAGGATAACCAGCGCTGAGCAATTTGGAGAAATCACCATGGGGCCCCAGCCTGCTTAAGAGCCGGAGATTAATAAACTAAAATCACCGTCTCTATGGTTACCAGAAATTTACAGAAACTTCTCCCATTCTATTTCCAGCTCTCCTTCTCTCTCACCAAAGAGGGGTGGAGGAAGGAGAAGAGTTGAACTCTTCCCAAATCCACCTCATGCTTACAATGTTAATAAAACCACCAGGTTAACAGATTGGGTTGGAAGGCGTTCATTCTTGTATTTAATGGAATAAATATTTATTGAGCTTCTTCCATGAGGCAGGTACTACTGTAGGCAGGGCGAGGACGAAATACCTATCCTCAGGGCACTTAGACTTTGACAGGAGAAACAGGTAAGCATGGAAGCAAAGAAATGATACAATTTCACACGAGTACAGAGATGAAAAGAAACGCAGGGTAGGAGGCCAGGGTGATGCCTTCGCAGCTGTTCAGAAGGAGTGGTCAGGGAAGGGCTCTGTGAGGGGGAATTAGTCAGAAGCTTATATGGTTTGAAAAAGCAAGCCGTGCAAAGGCCCGGTGGGGCTGAGGGAACAGTGCGGTGATGGGAGGGGAAGCAACAGGGGAAAGTGGCTCACGTAAGTGCAGTGAAGGGATGAAGGGGACAGGGAAGCAGAGGGAGGGACTTGAATGAAGGAGATAGCCTAGAAGCTTTAAGCTCACCTGACCATTTCCAAAAATTTTTTTTGTTGTCGTGAATGGGATTTTTATAAGAACCATAGGAAGGTGTGTGGTTAGCAGTGCTTATTTATGTCTATCAAGACCGGCAGCTGGCCCTTCCTTAGGTATGAAAACTGACAAAAGCATTAACAGACAACCTGCTTGCTGATTGCATTTTTAAAATAATACTATATATGGTCAAACTGCTGGTACATGACCTTTATTTTTATTTTTATTTTTTTTATAAAGTATAGTGAACAGCTCCCAATAAGGTCAGTGCAGGGGTTCACGCTCGCTGTCCTTCCCACTAGCCCCACTAGCATGAAGATGGTGCCCCCGTGTCTGGAAACATTTCTCCATGGTTCCCCGGGGCCTGAGAGCCCCGCTAACTAGAGCTCCAGGTTGTTCATAGGTGTTTTCCAGAGCTGGGGGTTAACTGTCTTCCTCTACTCCCCTCCTTTCTTACTTCTGAACATAACCACTCCTCTTCCCCGTCCCAAGGAGACAAAGTTTAATCTCTCCCAGTATCGGCATGCCCACCCCGATGGTTTGAACCCCCAGGGCCGGGGAGCCGACTCCTGATGGTCTTAAACAGAATGGAAATGTTATGTTTGTTTTATAAGCTAAACTCTGCTGATCACCATTTTCGCATGAAAGATTCTTTCAAACGTAAGGTTGTTATACACAACCGCTTTGGAACATGACAGACACCTAGAGTAGTGCATCATATTGGTACCTGTTTATTGTCTGTCCCCCCTATAATGCAGCCCCCCAAGAGCAGGGGCTTTATTTTGCTACTGTGCTCTTACCCTTAAACCAGAGTCTGGCACATAGTAGGTTGTTGGAATTAAAACTAACAGGGCTATTGATTTTATGGAAGGCCTAAATTTTATATGCACACCACTGACCCCAGCATGTTCCTTTTTTTTTCTGCAAATCTCCTCCCTGTGTTGGAGAGTCAGGGCCTCTCTTCACCAGAGGGTCCTTCCTCCCCTGAATTTATGACCCCAGTTCCTCACATTCAAGTCTCGGGCAGCTCTCCGATTCTTGGAACTGTAATTAAGTGGTCCCTCCGGGCCAAACGTCCTGACCTCCTTAAATCCTTCTTTCCTCCCCTTCTCTCCTGCATGCTGCTCAGAGTCCTCCCAGCAATAGCGGCGCTGCCCTGGCCTCTCTCTCTCCACACTGCGAGGCCCCCTCCCTCACCCCTCATTTACCGGAGCCTAACCTAAGTATGGGTGTGGCTGGGCAAAGGCTGCAGGGTGGTCAGGATAAGGAAGACAAGGTGGGACAAGAGCGTTGGGCAGCGGATGAAGCCACCCAGCCCCAGCTCCGCCCCAACTTGCCGTGTGACCCTGGGCGGGCCACTCTACCTCTCTCCATGTCACGTCATAGAATAAGGGAGGCAGAAGAAACAACCACTCAGCTGTTCTTTCACTCAAAAATTTTGTAAACTCTGGGATCTTCTATCTCCCACATGGTGAAAAGAAGACACCTCATTCAAGAATAGGTTTGCAAACCTGCCCTCCCACGCAGCACCTGGTCACCACCAAATGCCACATGAAACGTCCCCTTACTGCCCTCATGATTACACAAGGTGACCACATGTCCTGGTTTGCCCACGACTTTCCCAGTTTCAGCACTGAAAGTCCCAAGCAAAGCGGGACAGTCGGTCACCCTGTGAGTAGACCACTGTGTCCCTAGCCTTCTTGAGGGTAGGGACAGAGCTTGCTCCCGGCCGCACGCCCACTGGCCAGCACAGTGCCTAGCCAACAGCAGGCACTCAGTCAGCATCTGCTGCATAAGTTGGTACTACCTTCTCAAAGGCCCCAGCACACACACATCGACGCACTGAAGCAGAATTTGCATTGCTGGAGAAAGGAGGCAAAAAGAAGGAGGAAGAACGGCCTGTCAGGCGAGATGTCCACATACCTGCTGGTGACACTCACCATCGTCCCTGCTGAACACTGAACTCAGGACAGGTGCCTGCCTGCCACAGGGCAGCTCAAGGCTTTCAAAGGGAATACACATTCAAGAACCACCTTGGAAGAGAATTGTTCCAGACCCAAGCCCAGCACTTCTGCTCCAGAGTCCAGCCACTCGATTCACCCATCAACCAGCACTGCCGAACGCCCCACCCCCAGAGCTTTGCCAATATATCCACACCCAAGATGCTCTCCCGCGGCACTTCGACCCTCCAGGGTCCAGGGTCTGCCCCACACCCTCTGCTCCCAGCGCCTGCTCCCCACCCGCTCTGGGTGTCTGCCTCTGCACCCCTCGTCCCCGCTCACCCCCCCAGGAAGGCCCAGAGGACCTGAGAGTCAGAGGAACCACACAGGCCCAACTGTCCTTCCCCTACTGATGCTTCTGGAGAAAGCCTGACTGTACAGGACCAGTTCCTTACTCATACTGAGAAGAGGCATATTCTCCTATAAAATTAAGCCATAAAAGTTCCCTTTTTACTTTTATTCTTGTTCAAAGTCGAGCCATTTTCCACTAGAGATAAAAACAAGGCATTTCTAAGAGGGGAGTACTATGGCTGTCTAATAAGCTGGAATTGATGGTCATGATAAACTCAACTTTATCGATCTCTGCACACAGAAGGTGATGCGAGATGTGAGCAGCTATGCAGAGGCCGCTCGGCAGAGCTCCCCGAGACTGTTTTGATCTGCTTAGAAAGCACATTTATATCAAGAGCTTCAGTGCGACTGTTGCCTGTGGGAGGCAGGGAAGCAGTGGCCAAGTGAGTGAGACCAACCTTGGCTCCCAGCGGCCGGGTACCGCCCTGGACAGTGGCCAGACGCCTCCATGTGGCATCGGTGGATTCTCCCCTCCCTACGACCTTGGCAAATCTACAAGCTCCCAGTCCATCAGGGTGATAACTCATGGGGAGGCTGCTTGACCTGGGGTGGGAGGAGTGGGTAGACCTCTTCCAGGATGAAGTTTAAAGTCGAATGTGAGCTGAGGCTGCCTGCCAGTGCAGGGGGTCACCAGATCCAACTATGCCAGGATGCTCCAAGTGGAGACGGGGTCTTCCTGGACAAAGCAGCAGGAAAATGGCATGCCCAGATACCCATTCCCCTGAGTGTCCCTAGCCCCTCTCTCTTCCCAGGCTTCTCCCAAGACACCCTCCCCTGCAGCCATGGTCAGCACACAGGGTTCAGGGACACCACTAACCACCTAGGACATAAACCCTTGGACAGAGCCTGGTCCCAGGGTCAGCACAGCCCTCTTGGCCCTTTGAGATCATCAGTGTCCTCACCCCAGGCTCTCCCCTACCTGCACCCACAGGATTTGCTTGCTCCTCCTCTGACCTCACTTGGGTACACTGCTGGCTTCTTCTAGACCTTTCCAGATGAGATAGGCTCCCAGGCTGGCCTCCGTCCAGTCTGCTGGACTTAATGAAACCCACAGATGAGGGCAATGAGGAGATTTTCATTGAGCATGAGGATAGTCAAAATTTTTACTCCCTCCGGCTGGCATCTCTATCTCCATGACCTCTGCACCTGAGAGACTGCATGGTGCCTGCTGCCCCTACTGCCCACGGACCCCCTGTAGAATATTTGGAAATTATAATAGTAATAATTTCCATTTTCTGAGTGTTCACGATTTGCCATAAACCATGCTAAGAGATGTTTGGATATTTTTACTCCCCCCCCCCCCATTTATTCCTTCCTACAATCCTATATGGCAAACACCATTATCCCCATTTTACAGAGGAGGGAAATAGGGCTAAGACAGTTCAGTTACTTTCCAGGGCTTAAACCTGGGCTCATTTGTCTCCAAAGCCTATACTCATAATCCCTGCTAAACTAGGGTCTGTATCTTCCTTCCCACTCTCACCCAGAGATGCATCCGGCAAAACAATGGTGTTGTGACAAGCTAGAGACCTGGTGGGGGTGGGGGGGTGCAAAACAGAAGTCACTCCAGGCTGCTATCTGATGAAAGATGGAGAGGATGCTGTGTGTCCGATGTGTGCAAAGATGATAAAGCCCTGCTGGGCATGTGAACCCTGAAACTCTTCCTGGTGCATTGTTCCCATTGGGATAAACCATCCCGGTGACTCCTGGTATAAAGGGGTCTGGGTCTTCTGTCTCGTGGCTTCATCATTTGGCCCACCGCTGATGGGACCAGAGCCTGATTCCTGAGCTCCACATAGCTACCAACAGCGTGGCCATCAGCATATAGGGCAACCTGGCCCAGGAGCTGTGTGTAGTCAGATCTGGCAATACTAAAGAAGGACCTGTGACCCGATCCAGCCCTCTCTCATGGGAAGGTTGAACGTGAGATACGCCAGGAGGCAGGAAGCAGGAGTCTGGGGCAGTAGAAATGATGGGGTTGGAACAGAACAGGTCAGGGAGCTGGAGATGCAGAGATCACCACTAGAGACTGCGTTCTAACACGTGAGTCAGGAGGAGGCAGGCTCGGGCCTCCCTGGGCCGTCCTGAATCATGCCCCCCTCCTCCACACCTGAACACATGGCTTCCGGCGGTGTGATGACGTGATTGGGCGTGAACATCAGCCTACAAAGAACCCTAGCCATCTGTGGTTGCCACGTGAGCTCAGCTCCTTGCTCCGAGAGCACGCAGGAGCCCCAGGAAGGAGAGGCCCGCTGAGATTCCTGGGCTGCAACTGGATTCCCCCGTCAGACTCTCACAGCCTCCTCCGCCTTACTTGCATGCCACTCATAAGCCATCGCAACATGTTTTTATGTGAGTATTTAACAAACACCAGCATCTCCGCTAGCCTATAAACTGCATGAGCTCAAGACCACATCTGCTTTACTCACCAGGTATGGCTAGTACCTTGTACTACGCGCAGCACAGAGTGGAAACTCAGGAGCCCCTGGGTGTCTAGCTGAATGAACAAATGAATAAATACTCGACTGACGAACAGGAGAACTGATTCAGGCCCATGAAAGGCCTGTGGGTGGGAATTCCAGCATGACCTGGCAGAGCAGGAATCGCTGAGCTGAACAGTAAGTCGCTGATGGTACCCTGTATGATTTCCTCACACGAACAGAGTTGCCATAAAAAAATCACTATAAACTTGGTGCCTGAAAACAACACAAATGGATTATCTTGTGAGAAAGGTACAACGGGGATTGGTACCTTGTGGGAGGTCAACCAGTTTGTAAATGAGAGACCGGGCCTTGCAACCTACCTGTTTTAAACATCGTTCTATAATCTAAGCAGAAGCTTCATCTGTTAGTCATGTTATCTAGTTTCTCTTATCCTCGGATAAGCCAGAGCAGTAAATGGAGCCCAGGTGGGGGTGGGGTGGGGGGATATCCCCCTGGCTCAGGTGTGGAAGAGACAGCAGACATCTAAGAACTGGGAGCTTTAACCATCTGCAAGGCGAGAGAAACAGGACCATCTGATCAGAAACCACAGACAGGTAAACTATGAAGTAGATGTGATCATCAAAGTGTCCAGCTTTCATCCAGAGGGAGAGCTCCTACAAACATCTTACAGGTGATTATACCAATTTGGAGAAAGGATCTGCTGTATCAAATGTTGATTGTAAGTAAGACAAGAGAGAAAGGAGTCATTTGAAATGTACACAACTGACAGGAAGCAGAGAAACCATTTGTTCCTAAAACATCTTACTAGAAATCCAGGGGAAATGGAATCCCTGGGGCTACATGGACAGTGGCCCAGGGAACAAGTCAGCTGGTGGGGAAAGCACATCAGGGACTGAGCGTCTCCGTCTGGTGAGTTTGTTGGTGAGCAGGTCAGGCAAGGAGAAGGTGCGGTGGGGGAAGGTGGGCCCCTTAGGTCAGAAAAAGGAGGATGGGGCATCTTTGCTCTCCATCAGACCTGGCTCCAGCCTCTGATGCCCAGAACTCTGGGGCTGGGGAGAAATCCCTCCATCTGACCTGCCTGGCTCTCCTCTCCTCTAACCCTGGGGCCAATGGCCTGTCTCATGTGGCTCCTTGTCCACACAGCAGTCCTCCGGGGACTTAAAGTCATGGTCATGTCCCCCCAAGCCATCTCTTTTACAGACCAAAGACCCACATGATGCAAGTCACAAAAAATTAAATAGCAGTTGCTATGTGTCAGGCAGTGTTCTAATATTACCATCTCTAATTTGTGTATAGGAAAATCAAGGCATAGGAGAGGCTGGGGAACTTGCTGGAGGTCAACCTGCTTGTTATAGTACTCTATAATCTAAGCAGAAACTGCATCTGTTTGTCATGTTCCCCACTTTTTCTCTTGACTCGTTCTCCTCTGAACATACTCCTTTCTCTATATCCCTTACAATCCAATCCTGCACTTGTCATCTGAGTGGCAAAATAGACAAAACTATCACCTCCCCTTTTAAAGGCATTATATTTCTATTAATATAGCTCAAGATTATATTATCTTTAAGAATAGCCCACATGATACTCTTGGCCCATAATGAGCTTAACATTAAGAATCAGAACTGTTTTCCCAGAGTGCTTTAGTAAAGGAGTGTGATCCGTCCCACCCACCCCCCCTCGCCTCACTGTGCGTGGTTAACATTTTCAATGCAATAGCAGAATCACTACTAAGGGTGTTTCCCCTTTGTTTGGAAGCTGCCCTCATGGAGGACACATCTTCCATAGATCTCTGGGTCACCTCCATAGAGCTACGATCCCAAACCAGAAAAAGTCGCCTGGGCCGGGGAGGGTAAGCATGCCAAGGCAGTGTCCTAAAGACGCAAGACCCAGCTAAAAATACTGGCTCTGGAAATAAGTCAAACAGAGAAAGACATGTATCATATGATCTCACTGATATGAGGAATTCTTCATCGCAGGAAACAAACTGAGGGTTGCTGGAGTGGGGGTGGGGTGGGAGGGATGGGGTGACTGGGTGATAGACACTGGGGAGGGTATGTGCTCTGGTAAGCACTGTGAATTGTGCAAGACTGTTGAATCTCAGATCTGTACCTCTGAAACAAATAATGCAATATATGTTAAGAAAGAAAAAAAAAAGAAGAAGAAGAATGTAGCAGGAGGGGAAGAATGAAGGGGGGGAAATCGGAGGGGTAGACGAACCATGAGAGACAATGGACTCTGAAAAACAAACTGAGGGTTCTGGAGGGGAGGGGGGTGGGAGGATGGGTTAGCCTAGTAATGGGTATTGAGGAGGGCACGTTCTGCATGGAGCACTGGGTGTTACGCACAAACAATGAATCATGGAACACTACATCTAAAACTAATGATGTAATGTAGGGGATTAACATAAGAATAAAAAAAAAATACTGGCTCTGCCACCCACCACCTGTGGGAACTTGAGTAGGGCTTCTTAACTTGACAAATACTCAGTATTCTCCTATATAAAACAGAAATAATAATAATTACCTCCAAGAGACGAAAGGATAAAGTGAAATTAGAAAATACACATTAAGCAGTCTGCCCAGCACAGGGCACATGGTAAGTGAGCAAGTGGTAGCTCTTAGTAAAAATCATTAGCCCCGGGTAGCAACTCCCACATGGTCCAGCAATCATGATCCCAGCTGCTCCCCCTTGAGCCATCCCCTTTGTCCCCCAGGACCAGCTACATAATTTGTGGGGCCCAGCACAAAGGGCAAAGATGGTGGTATTCACAAATCGTTCTGAGTTTTAACACAGTGACAGTAGAGCATTAAACCAAGCACAGAGCCTCTCTAGCCTTCTCGGGATCTTGTGCTACAGGCTGTGCCCCGTACGAGTTTCCTAATACTAATATTGCTGCTGAAGAAAGCACGACACACTTGGCGACTCAGAACAACACACATTTATTATCTTACGGTTCTGGGGTCAGAAGTCTGACACGGGTCTCACGGGGCTAACATCACAGTGTTGGCAGCACTACGCTCCTTTCTCGAGGCTCACAGAGATAATCGGTTTTCCTGCCTTTTCCCAGTATCTAAAGCTTGCCCCCTTGCCTTGGCTTATGGTTCTTTTCTGTCTTCAAGGCCCGCAATGGCTGGTGGAGTCCTTGTCACACTGCCATCCCTCTGGCCTGATTCTTCTGCCTCTCTCTTCCACTTTTAGGTGCCCTGTGATTACACTGGGCCCATCCCGATAATCCAGGATAATCTCTCTATTTTAAAAGCAGCTGATGAACAACCTTAATTCCATCTGCAACCTTGATTCTCCTTTGCCATGTACCAGACCATAGTCATAGGTTCCAGGGATTAGAACATGGGCGCCCTTGGGAGACCATTATTCTGTCTACCATACATACCCAACCATCCCTGCTGGCCCACAAAGTCCAGAGATGAGGGCCCTACAGCCCTCCAATTCATACGTGCAAACCTGTGGCCACACCCCAGTGGTGGCGGCAAATACCCACCGTCACCTTGGATGGACTCTAACCTGCTCCTAGGGGGACTGAGCCCCTGGCTCCATGCTGTGCTCTCTCTCTGCTATATTCCCATTCCAGATCTTTCTACTTGGATATTCATACAGGATCTCTCCAGTTCAGGAACAGGGCTGGTGTGTGTGTGTGTGTGTGTGTGTGTGCATCTGTCCCAGTTGCTCCCTCCTGGGGCTGCAGAAAATAGTCTAACCCCCTTTAGATCATACCCTCATCACTCTGTCTCCAGCTTGAGCCCCCCAGTCAACCCAAAAGCCAGTCCACCCTACCCCCTGGGAGGGAGGGACAAGGACCTCAGGGGACACTGGAAAGAAAGGTGACATGATCACTGACAGACCCAGGAGCCTCTGAGGATCTCCCAGCGAGAGGCAGGAATAGTACCTGCCAGAGGCTCTGCCCTGAACTACCTTGGAGGTAGGCCATAGAGTTGCCACGGCAACTTTAAGCCTTGAAGCTTGCCACCAGGAGCTCCCTTGCTCCTACCCACACCCAAATGCCCACTAGCTCAGGCACTCGTCCCTTCCGCTTTCCGCAGCTCCTGGTCGGAAATAACCACCACGGCCTGCAGAAAAGAATGAGGCGTGCACCTGTTGTTGTGGAACAATGGGCTGTCTGGTGCTTTACTGGGTGCCTGGCACATACTTGCAGCTCAATACATGTTTGTGGGATGAATGAATTAATAAAGCCTAGCAACCAGCTGGATGGACTTTTTTCCTTCTCATTATGTCTTCTGCTGTGTATAAGACCCTGAGTATAGAATGGTCCTTTCAGCCAGATGACAAAAGTGGGTCAGATTGCATTTTTCAGCACCAAGAAAGGACCAGCCAGAAATGATGGCAGAGAGGGTGGGGCAGGATTTGGATCACCCACATTCCAGTCCAGGAATTAAGCCAAGCATAGTGTCAGGGTTAGAACTTGGAAGAGCAAACCCAAGAATACAAAGAGCAAAGTGCAAAATCCAAGGACACCTCGGGGGACAGAAGTTCCCAAGGGCACTGAGAATGAAGCAAGATCTACCTGGCCAGACACATCTGGAGACTGTCCTTAGCATGGTGCTTCCTCTCCAGATGCTACCCACCCCCACACACCTTGCCTCAAAACCCCAACATTACCTGTAGCAAAGGCCTCATTCTCTGCCTCGATAATGAGTTTTATGTTCAGCAAAACAGTTTTACCAGCACTTAGAGAAGACTTTCCCGACTCAGACGAACTGATGGGCCCAGTGCTACATACTGTTCAAGCAGTCCCCATCCCCATTAGTGTCACAAATGGATACTTCAAGGCAGTAAGCGTGGTGGCGGTTACAAACACAAATTCTATTGCCAGACTACCTGGGTTCAAACCCCGGCTCTGCCACTAGCAGCCTTGAACAGATGTTACAGTCTCTCCGTGCCTCAGTTTCCTCTTTGGTAAAACGGGAACGAATAATAATACTGTCAAATAATGAGAAATATATATATTGGTCTCTGCCCCTGGTTTCTGCTCATATTTGGTCTTTGACCCCAGTTCCTGACACGGAGATCCTAAAACCCTTGTCATTCCCTGAGTGACAGGAGTGTCTGACACAGAGCTCCTAAGTGCCTTGGAATTTCTGGGTGATGGGAGCATCTCTTGATCTAATGAGGTGATTCTTAGTGGGCCCTGAATGACGGCTGGTCACCAGAAAGACCAAAGTTTGGAACAGAGGAGAGGGGCTGGAAAGTGAGTTAATAATCCATCATGCCTACATGATGAAGCCTCCATACAGATCCTGAAAGTATGGGGTTCAGAGAGCTTCAAGGTTGCTGAACACATCTGCGCATACCAGGAGGATGATATACCCCAGGTCCATGGGGACAGAAGCTCCTGTGCCTGGGACCCTCCCAGGCCCTCACCCTATATAACTCCTCATCAGACTGTTCATCTGTATCCTGTCTTACATCTCTCATAATCCACTGCTAAGTGTAAGCATTTCCCTGAGTTTTGTACCACTGCTAGCAAATTACTGAACTCCAGGACAGGTGGTGGGGACCTCACTTATAGCCGGTCAGAAGCACAGATGACAACTGAGACTGGTGACTGGCCTTGAAGAGGGGGCGGTGTGGCGGGACTGAGCCTGCAGCCAGTGGGACTGATGCTAATTGCTGGCAGATAGAGCTACAACTGAATTGAACTGTAGGGCACCCAGCTAGCGTCACAGAATTGGCTGGCATGGAAAACCCCCACACAGCTGGTGTCAGAAGGATTGTGAGTAGGAGAATCCAGAACAGTGTGGGTTTCCCGGACGAGTCCCTACTCCAGAAGGTCACTGCGAGGAGTCGAAGAGTTAACAGAAATAGAGTGCCAAACGCATCCCTGCAAACATGGCTCATGCTAGAGAAATGTTTGCCAGTGTAATCTCGAATGGGATGATAGTAAAGACTTTGAAAAAATGTTTCCAAAATGAGTTAAACAGGATAAGCTAAGAAGCAATGACCTTGTTACAAGGCAGGAATCTTTTTACGGAAATTGACAGACAAAGAGAGGCCCTGTTTCAGCTAAGCACACTCTTGTTTTGAGTGGTTCACCAACAGCTCTCCGATCTTGGTTGTGCGTCTGGCACGGGAGCTGAAGTGGAGCTACACGGAGCTTTCCAAGTACGTGTGCAAAGAGAAACCGCATCCTTAAAGCCCCTGCAGAGAGCATTGGTGGAGGCTCACGGAGAGGGCTCAGCTCTGTCTTGTATCAGAGATTCCGTTTTTCCTTCCCTGAAAAGGCACCTTGCCCCACAGAGGAGGCATGGAAGCTCCATAAACTGTAGCTTTGTGCAGAGGGAAGGTCTTTCCATTACGATTATTGCTCAGAATTCTGCCCACCTGGAGTCCTTCAGAGATCCTGTCTCCGCAAACTCAGGAAGCCCAGGCTGGACTGCCCCCTGAACCTTGCTGCCTCTAGAGCATGCTTGCAAGGGAGGCCTGCCCTTCGGAGAAAGGCCGCGTGGCCCAGTCCCCTCCACCCTTCACCTTCCTGTTTCTCTCCCATGGAAGTAGGAAGGAATAGTGACAGGGCACATCTCTCGATGAAGGGGTAAGGGGCTCCGGCATCAGTTGGCTCCTAACAACACAGCTGTGGGCTACCTTCAAAGGCCAGTATTTGGCATCTGGACACATGGGGTTGAGTCTCAGCTCAGCTACTCATCCGGCTGTGTGATCTCAGACATAACCCTTACTCTTTCTGTTCCTCAGTTTCCTTAACTCTGAATGGGGAGAATGTGCCAGTTCCTTCCCTACCTCTGGGGCAGGTTGGTGTGGTCCAGATGGGAAGGGCATTCTCAACACGTCAAGCCCTGTGTAAATACCAGTCATTGTTATAGTCATGCTGCAGTCTGTTTCCATAGCTTCCTTCTCAGTTCCCCTCTAATTTGGAACAAACGTGCTTTGAGCGAGGCCTGAGCTGTACGTCAGAGCTGGCTGCAAAGTCTGCAGCCCCTGTGTGGGCCAAGATCAAGGCGAAGGCCCCTGCAGGAGTCCTGGGGCCCCAACTCCTCTTGAGGACCCTTTTCCCAGAGCCTCTAGGTTCTGCCCGCATCAGACCTGCTTCTCTGCAGCCCCAGGCGTGGTCTCTGCAGCACTGTCAGGGGGCTGAGACCCTGTGGCATTGAGATAAAGTCACCTTTGGGACACCCCCACAAGCCAACCCCATCCCAACACTGCCCCCTGCCATCATGCCCCAAGCTAGCAGCACCTCTCACTGGGATAGGCAGAAGCCTCCTAACCGGTCTCCCTGCTCCCTCCCAGGCTCTTTCAGTCTGTTCTCAACACGGCAGCCACGGGGGCCTTTGAAAATGACAATCAGAGCATATTACCAGTCTGCTCGAGTGCTTCCCTTGGATCCCCACCTCACAGAGTACAAGCCACACCCCGTGCAGCAGCCTACAAAGCCCCAGCGCCCCTTGCCTGCGAGTCTCAACCTGGACTGCACACTGGAATCACCCGAGAGCTCTAAATGATACAGATACAGAGGGCCACCTCTGGAAACGCCTATCTAATTGGTCTAGGGTGTGGCCCTGGCATCAAGATTATTCTAAAGCTCCCTATGAGTTGAATGTGCAGCCAAGTTTGAGAACCACTGGCCTACTTGATCTGCTTCCTGTGGCCCCTCTGACCTCATCTCCCACTACCGCCTTCTCCCTTGCTCCGTTCCAGCTGCATGGGCCTCCTTTCTCAAACATGCCAAGCACACTTCTACCTCAGGACCTTTGTACCTGCTGGTCCCTCTAACTAGAAAGATTCCCCCCAGGTATCCACATGGCTCGCTTTGTCATCTCTTCTGGATATTTGCTCAAATGTCACCTTCTTCGTGAGGCCTTTTCTGACCACCTCACTAAAAACCTAACCCCTCCTCCTATTCCAGGAAGTCCCTATTTCCCTCTCCAACTTTCTATTTCTTCATTGCATTTACTACCATCTAACATGCTACATATTTGACTTTTTTGTTTTGTTTATTATGTGTCCCTGCCCATCTAGAATGTAAGCTCTGTCAGGGCAAGGATTCCTGTCTGTTTTGTTCACTGCTCTATCCCTGTGCCTAGACTATGCTGGCGTATATAAACGCTCAGCAAATATCCTTTAAATGAATATATACTCTTCTAGCTCTTGTGGATCCTCAGCTGCTCTTTCATCCCTAGAGTCCAGTCAAGTTCTCCTTGGGCCAGGGAAAACCATACTCAATTATACAGTATACAGCAGGTGCTCAATAAATGTCTATGGAACTGAACTGAACTTTTCTCCCTAAAAGAACATAGCCTCCAAACCCAGCAGCAAGATCTTTCCTGAAAAAGATCTTTGTATCTTTCCTTCAGATATAAGCTCACTGTAGTTTGCAGCTTTAAGAAAAATTTAAAAATAAGGAGAAAGAGGGGGAAAGAAGGTATGGGGGGAGCTCACAAAAGTTAATGAGATTTTCTCAGCTGTGGTACATGCCCACACTTTTAATAATTAGGAGTAATAAAAATTCTAACTGAACCTTAAAGAAACATCTTCTGTAACAAAGAGAGAAGTCAAGACAGACTTCTGTGTCAGATGTAATGACTTATTAGCCCTGGAAGATGGATATACTTTAAATACTAATTTATAGAAAAAAATAATTGTTCATAAAAATGCAACTAATTGGGTTAAAAAGACTTATTAACAGGAACACCAGATGATTCTAGAGCCCGTGAGGAATAAATTGGGTTATTAATCCTCAACATCTCTCATGGAAGAAGACTTCTCCCTGCTTAGCAGATGGAGAAACTGAGGCTCTGGGAGGAGGAGGAGAGTGACTTGCCCCATGAAGGCTGAGGGCACAAACCCTGGCTGAAGCAGGAGAGGGACCCAGGAGTCCGAATGCCCTGTCCTGACTCTGTTACCGGCACCGTGGTGACCCCATCTCCTCACAGGCAGGTCGAGAAGGGCCCAGCCACTGACTCTGCTCACCCACTAGGTCTGAGGTCAGGCAGGGGCCGGTCGAGGGGCAGGCGGTCACTGAGGTAGGCGTTGTAGCCGTAGTACTGGAACTGCTTCAGGGCTACGCGCCGGCCTTCAGGGCTGAGCTCCTGGCCCCAGTGTGCAAACAGAGAGGAGTCTGTGAAGGGCTCAGCCTCTGCCTCCTCAGGCTTGGCGGGAGCCTCTGGAGAAAGAAGGGACAAGGAAACAGCGGGTCAGAGTGCACCCCTACAAATGCCATGATAACCCCTTTCCCTTCCTCACCACCACCGTGGGTAAAACAATCTCATCCCCATATTTGGAGGCTGTGGGGAGAATAGACTGTAATCCTCATGCTTCCTCAAACTCATTTATCCATCCATCCATCCATCCATCCATCCATCCATCCATTCATTCATCATCCCTTCATGCATCCATTCATCATCCCTTCATGCATCCATTCATCATCCCTTCATGCATCCATTCATCCACAACCACTAGGCACAAGGGATATAGAAACATACCCTATAGGGTATACCGAGAGGCCGACGGATATGATCCCAATGCCCCACGGCTTCAAGTCAGAACTCCCTACTTTCCCCACCACAGATGCTAGCCCTAGCCCTCAAACTGGGCTTCTGCTTCTCTTTCCCAAGATTGCACCCCAACTCCCTGCCAGTCCTGAGCCTGCTCCATACCCAGGTCCTCTCACCGGGGTTCTTGTTGGCCTACCTCCCTCTCCATTGTCTAGTCTGCTATGAGTGGCCTGGCCCCACCGAGTGCCATTCACCTAGCTCCAAGGACCCCCCAGCCAGACTGCCTTCTGCTGCTTCCAGACTGTGCCTACCAGAATAGGGAAATCAGTGGCACAGAGGGGTCACCCATGCACTCTGGACACTGAACAACAGGACCCCTGGTCGATTTGTAGGTAGGGGCAGCCCCCACGCCAGGTCATAAGCTCATGGTTTCCCTGGAGTTTTCTATTTCTAAGAAAATGAAGGGGGCATTACTACCCATAAGAGCAGGCGCTTTGGATTCCACACAGACATAGATTCAGATAAATCCCTGCTCCACCATTCACTGGCTACATGGTCACAAGCAAACATTAAACCTCCCTACGCCTTGATCCCCCCATTTCTAATGCAGGTACACTAATACCAACCCACCGTCCCTGCCCAGGATCTGAGAGGATTACATAAATCATGTCTATACAGCACTTAGGCCAGCATATGTCTCAGAAAAGTACACAATACATGGTAACTAGCCTAGCACCTCGCAAGGGGAGCCTGGTGAGTCATCTGAATCTCTCTTTTATGGGGGCAACAGGTAGGTCTTGCCAGGACATAGGCTGATGGGTTAGAACTTTGGCATTCATTCTGAGAGACAGGTAGTCAAGGTCAGAAATCAGAGAAATTGGACAGAGATGCCAAGCCCACTTGATGGTACCCTCCATGCTCATAACATGACGTAAGTGAGAGATGGCACCGGGAGCCTGGAATGAGACAGAGACCAGAGGAAGCAGAAGCAGGTTAGAGACAGAAGGGGGAGGCTTGGGACACTTGCCAATGACCACTCAGCCACCTGCATGAAGCCTATGGGCATAGGACACACACCTATGCTGGGTAAAGATACAGGCTGGAGCCAGGCAAGGCCCTAAGGTTCCAGGGTCTTCCAGGTTGGGGAGCTCAGCGCTGCAGACCATAGCTCTTACTCCCACCTCCTCCTGGGGGGCTAGCATAAGAACCAGTTTGGGAGAGGGGAGGAGGCCTTCCAACACCCAGGATCCTCCTATCGTGGAAGGGGTGCTCTGGGGGCAGAAGCCCCTGTCCCTGCAGGTGCACGAAGGCTCTCTTGAGAGAAGGGGGCTTCTGTGGCTCCCTGCAAATTAGAGAGCCCTTGATTCTGAAGCAGAGCAAGCATACTGATGCCAGAGACTTTAGTGAGAGAGACGCCCAAAGATGTGTCATCAGGGCTGGGGCTCCCAGGCGCTGGGAGAACCTGTGGAAGGCACCTCACCTCTCCTGACCATGTCCTTGGGACATACCCCACACTGGAGGTACGTGTATCTCCTGGGAGAACCATCATCGCTAACCCCCGCTGAGTGCTGACCACCAGTCAGGCTCTGCTGTGAAGGGTTTTCCCCCATCAACTCATCGCGCCCTGTGAGCTGGGGACTATCTTCGTTTCCGCGTTACAGGTAGTGAAAGTGAGGCACAGGCTGAGGATGAGAAACCTGCCCTGACTCACTCATAAGGAAGCGAAGTAGGGGACTGTCAGTCCCGGGAGCTCTGTCTCCCAAGGCAGCGGTCCTGACCGCTAGACCACACTGGTTCTACGTGGCAGTGGGCTGGGACACACAAGAGTTGCATAGATAAACATGGCAGACCAAATTTCCTTAAAGAGAGGGACGGAAACTCAGATATACAAAACAGATTAGGACCTAAGAAGGAGTAAAATGCAAACCATGTGAGCATTTCTATGACCAAGCAAGAAATGTGGTGGCCACTCAAAGTTCCAAAGTTCCAGAACCCAGCACGCACTTGTTCTCCCCTCCGAGGCATGTGTGAAGGGAGGCCCAGGGCTTACGTGATCGTAAAGGTCCTCGCTCTCTCTAAAAAGATGTATGGCTCATTCATTTGGAATGTTGGGGGCAGTAAAAATCTGAATCAGTGAGCCAACGGAATCATATAATATTTAAAAGAAATGGAGTTTTACTGCTCTCACATACCTACCTAAATGGATATTACCAAGTAAAATGAGATCAGTTAATGAAAAAATTATGATTCACAATTAGACCTGTGTTGCATAAAAATGTATTATAAACATACTCAAGTCCTAGGTTCTACCACGTGCTCCCATCTTTTTGCTCAGCATGGGTATAAACCACAACAAACTGGAAAGCAATGGGTCTTGAATGATAAATCAGGGGCACAGCAGTGGCAAGAAGACCTCTCTGTTGAATTCCTGCCCGGAGCCAAGCACCATGCCAGCCGATGTCTTTACCCAAAGTTATCTCTGTCTTGCTCACGCGTGTGGACTCCATGAGGGCAGGTCGACATCTGTCTGGCTCCCTGCTGTGCCCCCAGCACAGTACACATCTCTTGCAAGGGGCTCCATAAACCATTTTAAATAAGTTAGTTGATAAGTACCACGTAGAGGTTAGTTATTAGACATGAAGAAACCAAATGAAAAGGTTAAATGACCAATCCAAGGTCACCCAGTTTGTCAGGGGGCACTGGAGAAAGGTCTGGCTCCCTCCAAACCTCACATTCTTCCCTCTATACCTCAAATGGCAAACAACAGTCTGAGGGCCAAATCTGGCCCGCCACCCATTTTGTAAATAAGGCTTTACTGGACCACAGCCTCATCCACGTGCTTACATATTATCTACAGCTACTTTAGAGCTACAAGGGCAGAGTCAAGTACGTGCAACAGAGCCCATGTGGCCTAAAAAATAAAAAATACTTAACTATCTGGTTCTTTAAGAAAATGCATGCTGACTTCCTGCTCTACCTTCCATGTGACATCCAAAGGGCTGGTTAAGAGGACTGGTTGTGGAGTCAGAATCTGGGTTTTACACTCCAGATCTACCATTCACTGGTTTGGTCTAGCTTACCTGCACCTGTTTCCCCAACCAGAAAATGTCGTTGATAATATTAGTACCCTTTCCATAGAGTATGTGTGCATATTTGATGAGATGTTCCATGTAAGGAGCTTAGCACAGGGTCTGGCATAATAAATGTTAGCTCCTAAGGAACCACAGACACCCACAACCCCACCAGGGTGCCCTTCTGACAACACTTCTTGAGTTCAGATGGAGAAGATAGATGGCTCTGCGCTGAGGTCCCCAGCTCTGAAAGATGTTGCTGCTGTCTAGCCCCCAGAGGAAGGGTTTCCATGTCCACTGACAAGTGGCCTACACTTAACTGGGTCTACACCCAACAACTCCCTTCTCTGTCTAGTAAGAAAGCAGTCCGACATGGTCATCAGCAAAGGAGGACCATCTTTGACATGTTGGTGTGACAGGAAAAGAGGCTCCAGGGAAGTACAAGGGTCCAGGGGCATCTGGACACATCTGGTGATGGGCCAGACCAAGGGCTGTCTGTCACCCTGGGATGAGGCACCTGTCAGGAGCAGACTTGGGCTATACTGGAGTATAACATTTCCTACTGGGGTCTGGACCTACTTGAGCGCACCTGACCAAGTGAGGGGGGACTCAGAAGAAGTATATATCCGGACGGCTGAGAGCTCCCCAAAGACAGCTCACTCATGGCAGAGATTAAGAGGGGCACAGCAAAGTGAACACAGCCTGGAGCAGAGCCAGAGTTTAGAGGGTTCTGAGTACAGCACAAACCCTGTAATCCTTGCCCATTTCTCACCCAGCCCGGGGGCTTGTCTGGGTCCTAGGGACAGCAGGCCGGCAGCGAACACTGAAAGGCCATTCCACCAGACAGCCACGCAGAGGGTCCGACTGGCACCGTGTAACACAGAGGCAGGGAAGCACTCCCCCCGCCTTCCCCCACTATGAGCCCTGTGGCATGGGCAGGCGGGGAGCCCCAAGCAGGACATGAGCAGACCTGCAGGCCGGGGGAAGACACTGCCATGCTATGCCCCTCTCTGCACCATACCCTCCAATGGCCAACTGTCTCCTCAGCATGAAAGACCGAGTCCCTACACTTAGTCCCTAACACTTAGAAGACCCTACAAGGCTCCTGGTGATCAAGACCCTGAGAGCTCACCCGCCCCCCGCCCCCACTGCCCCCTTGTCTTCTCTACTCCAGCCACACTGGCCCCTCACCAGACTCACCAGGCACATCTCACCTCAGGGCCTTTGCTCTTGTGCTTCCTTCTACACCCCATGGCTAGCTCCCCTCACTTCCTTACTCAGAAGTCATTTTCTCAGCAAAGCCTCTTCTAAACATTCGATCTCCGTGTTCCCTCTGCACCCACTGAAGTCCTTCTTCTATTTGTCTTGCTTGTTGTCTTTCCCGACTCAAATGTGAGCTCTGTGAAGTTGGGGATTTGCTCTGTTCTCTGAGGAACCCCCAGGGCTTAGGACAGTGCCTGTTCTGGCAGGTGCTTAATGAATATCAGGAAGATGAAGGAATGGAACAGAAGCAGTATGACAGGAGAGGAGAGCCCCCCAGCCGTCAGGGATTCCCCACGTCCTCAGAGGGAGTTGAAAGGGGCCTGGAGTCCTGTGTCAGCAAGTAGGAATGTGAAGCCGGTAAAGGGCAGGGCAAATGCCATTTGTGAGCAGTTAATTTCCTACCTAGTTCACTTATATGAAGCCTTTTGAGATTATCAGTATGCTTTTAGAAACTTCTTAGGGAGTTTCATGGAATGTGGTCCTTGGCAGACAACCCCCCCCCCCACCCCCAGGACTCTTTGGTAAATCTCTTACATCAGAAAATTACCTGGAATCTCTCCCAAGCATCCAGAACAGGACTGTGCACAGAGAAATCACCCCAAAAAACATGGGAGAAGAGAACTAAGGAAGGAGGGAGGAAAGGCTGTGTGTGTTTCTTGCCTCTTCCTCTTTCTACTCTCACCTGGAAGAGCTCAGAATGAAAAGAGTTTTGTGGCATATCTCAGAGATATGCCCACAGCGCGCCCAGGGGACAATGAGGTGGCAAGACCCAGAGTCTTCAGAAAACTAACCTAACATGTCTTCAGGGAGTTTCTGACCCAAACCACAGAGCCTCAGAGAGACTGAGAGTCAGGTCCGGTGTCCCCATTCCTCCCCAAAGTTCCCGCAGACATGTGGCTGCCAGCCTTCCTCCTGAGCTCACCCCTGGCTTGGTCTCTAAGGTGCTTGCTGCAGAAATCCCTGTCAACAAACTCAAGGGGAGGAGTCCCCTGAGAGGTCACTAATCGCTCCACCTTTTGAAGAGAAAAGGCACGTTTGATGGGTCTGTGCAAAGCATGACATTTCTGACGCTGAGAAAAGAGGCTGACTTCTTCCTCCTCTTTGAGCAAATCCAGTCTAATGGAAAAGCCGGTTGTACAGAGAATGTGATCAGTGCTCGGATCCAGGGTGGGTAACATGCCACTGGGTCACTGAAGAGGGAAAGGTTGCATGCAGGGAAGGCTTCCCAGAGGAGAGGATGCTCAAGTTAGATATGAAGAGTAAGTGAGATTCACAGGCTCACTCTGGAGAAGGGCACCCCTAGGGCAGGACCAATAGGAGCAAAAATGCAGAAGCAGGAGAGAGCACAGTGTGGGGCTCAAGGCCTCTGGACAGATGGCTATCCACAGTTGAAACCAGAGAAGAAGAACCGAAGCTGCTGGGGTCTCAGGAGGCCTGGGACAACAGGATGTCTGGAAAATCCATACTGAAAACTGCAAGTCTGAAAGGCCAGGATTGGCCATATCACTTGGAAATAGTTTATGAACCTATAAGCACATATATAGATAGTATGCCAAAGCCCAACATACTAACCATCACCAAAGGTACTGTCTCAAGTGGCAAAATACCTTATTTGAGGTCCAGTGAGGAGGGCAACTGCAGGCCAATCTTGGGTGTCTACTGCAAACCCTTTGGCCTTTGAACTGATCCCTTGTACCCTGTAGCCCCGTTCCATTGCCCTGCCCTGCCAGGTGGTGAGGCCAGGCCATCACAGTGGCCTGTGATGTAGGGTCTATCCTTCCCATCACAGATAAGAGGAAACCACAGCCCGAGATGCATCCCCAGCCTCCCTCCATGTTGTGAGCCAACACGCACTGGCTTGAAGACCAGAAACTTTGGCTCCGGGAGCAGACCCAGCCGGTCTGTGCTGGTTCACTGCAACATTCAACTACCAGAATACTTCCACAGTGCCGGTCAACAGCTGCTGCCCCGAGCCCCTCCTGGTGGCCTTGCTACCCCAGCTGCTCTGACTCTCTTCTTGGAATACTCCAGGTCTTTCCACCGGCCAGCAACTACAAGGTGCATGCCTGGCCTGGCCAGCAGTCCCAGGACCTTGGCCCACACTGCGGCCAGCATTCATGCCTGTGCCTCGCTGGTTAAGTGTAGTTTGACTATCACTTGCTCTGAGCCCTTCCTAGGAGGCCCCTGTGAATAAGAAGGCCAGAGACCGTTCACTCAGCTCATCTGCTTCCCCCCTGTTAATGCCCAGTTCTCATCGTGCATGACGTGTTTTCTCCAAAGTTCTACCCGTGATCACATGGGGCATCGGGAAACACCACATTATGGTCTCAGAGATACGCCCACAGTGCCGCACACGCAGCCCACTAATGAGAGCAGAGAATTACAGATGCACGTCCTGACAGCCTCTGTGCTAATTCACGGAGACAGGAGGGAAGCGGGGCAGGAGAGCAGCTTGTGAGGCTTTGAGCAATGAATGCAACAAAGGCCACAGCTCTGAGGGTTGTGGCCCAGCGCGCCCGCCAGACCCTCAGCTCTGCCAAGGCTTTCGAGGCTCGTGAAGCCACTGATGCTGGAAGTGGGAAGAGTGCTTGTATGAGGGCGGCTGCTGGGGTGAGCAGCCCGAACGAGGGCTTGCCCAGCTGCTTTTGCTCAGGGTCTTGGCGGTGCGGAGACCGCACAATGGAGTGGAAAGAAAATGGGTTTTGGAGTGACACAGACATCGTGCTGCTGCCCAGCCCTGTCCCCTTCTGACTGCCTGTCTTCTCCAGGACAGCATTCCTGGCCATCCCTCATCTTTTGAAGCTGAGCCCCTTAGCCGGCCCCTGCTGTGCACTTTACCGAAGCTCTGAGATGCTGCTGGCTCCTTGGAGAAGCTGCAGGAGAGGCTAAAGCCCAGACCTCCCCCTAAGCAAGAACCCAAGACCCATCTCTGCTCCTTGGATTTTAGGATAAATCCTAAAATAGCAGTGGAAGGGGCCACATGGCCCAGTGGCTGATGGAGGCCAAAGGGGTCTGGAGCTCCCCCTGCAGGGCTAGGTGGCAGTACCAGTCGAAGCCCGCTGAGGGGCAGGCAGAGCCACCGGGAACCGAGCTCACATCACTTAGGACCCCCGGCCCGTTGCCTACGCTGAGCCACATCTTCACTGGAAGCCGCAGCTCTGCTTCTGGCGCCTCATTGCGGGCGCCTTCAGGGGTATCTTTGCAGGAAAGTGATGGAGCCTTCTTGTTGCTTGTTACTATATCTTCCTCTTTCCGGCAGAGTTGAACAGGCTTTGAAAGCGTGCGGGGAGGGGGGGCCTAGCTTCTGCCCCGCAGCCAGTCCTGTAGCCACTGCTATTTCTGCCCCTACCTTCAGGCCATGCTCAAAGCCAAAGCTCTGGGTGTTCGGTGCTGAGATCCAGAACCCAGTCATGAGGAGGCAGGGAGAAAGCGGAACAGACCGGTGGGCCCGTGTCCCGGGTAGCTGCCTGCTGTGGGCACTAGAACCTGTGGATAAGGTTTATCTATGGGCCTGTCCCCTGGTCCTCCTCCTGGAGTGTTCTGGAGATCCTTCTCTCCCCACTCCTGGGGAGCTGTTCACTCTCTCTGGACAAGACCTGCAGCCTGACCCTTCCATCCTCCGCCCTCTCCTGTGGAATGGGAACAACCTGCCAAGCTGCTGTGTAGAGTGACCATGAAGTTGGCTTTTGGAAGGCTGAAGGCTAAGCATTAAATAATGGAGTCGGCCTTGCCGAATCTCCCAGATAAGAACTCTTAAAGGATGTTCCCTTTTCTTCTACCTCATTTAATTTTTTTTAACAGCTTTATTGGGGTACAATTTATATACCATAAAATTCACCCATTTCAAATGTACAATTCAATGATTTTTAGGAAAATTTTCTTCTACGCTTGAGATGCCTTGTTGCATGCTTTATTGGGGGCTAAAAAGAAAAGGCTAATTGAATATCCAGAAATGTACATTTTTCTTGTCGGCTCTCAGTAAACTCTTGCCTGCTGGCTTCCGGCTGGTGAGAAGTCACCATTATTCCTACTAAAGAGCCTGGTGCTGGGGCCCTGCCTGAGCAGCCCAGGCCGGTCCCCTGGAGGCCCACCACCGGAGCGCTACTGCTGAGGCTGGGTTCGCTCCACTACACAGGGGTGGATGTCACCCTGAATAGCAGGCCAGTCCGGGCTGCCTTCAGCTTGCCTTCTGTGTCATCCCCACAGCCCAGGATGTGTGTCTCCCTTCCCTCCCCTTCCAGCATCCAGCCCAGAGGCCCACAGCCAGCCTCTGTGCCCAGGGCCCCAGCCACAGCCAGGCGCTGAGAGCTTGTGGGAAACAATAGCCTGAGGGGCAGGAGGCCTCAGCCAGCTCTCACCTCCAACACTGGGCAAGTCCGCCGCTCCTTGATCCCCTTTTCTCGTCTGTAAGATGGACCCAGTGTTTGGGTTTTATTTGGGAGAAAAAGGAGGACTTTAGCACATCATCGTGGTGCTTTTTCTTATCCTGGAAAAGCAAGACTCTGCCTCTACTGGGGCTCCCAAGGGGAAATTTATAAACACCCTTTGATATGCTGAGAGCCCTAATAATAAGGAAATAAAGTATTCTGCATAAGGTATTTCCCCTCTCTACTTCTAGAGGTGCATTAGAATTCCAGCTAAAGGTCTTTTGCCTGCAGCCCTCACAATTAGGCTTGCTCTTCCAGGGATCCTCAGAACTGCTAAGAGAAAGAAGTGAAATCTGACAAGAGAAAGCTCGGAGCTAATCAGAAGAAAGGAGCCCTGACAGTCTCAGGTCTGACACCATTAAAATCTTCTGTGCAACGACTTTATTCGTCGAGGCAAAGGCAAATGTGGGAAAGCTTCCTCCAACATCCGAAGGATGTTGTGGGGAAGAAGCGAGACTTCTTCTCAACACTTCATGACCAGGCAGGGGGGCTTCCTGCAGGGGCTCTGGAGTCAGCTCTGCCCTTGACCAGCTGGCTGACCTTGGTCAAGCTCTCGAGCCTTTCTGAACCCGAGCTTGCTCATCTGTTTAATGGGGACAATGCTATCTACCGCTAGCCCACCGCAGAGGCGAGGTTCTGGAGACCCAGGAGTCTGACAGGGTTTCCCCGAGATAAAATCAGGGTGTTGGCACGGCTGCTTTCCTTTCTGAATGTTCCAAGGCAGAATCCATTTCCCAGGATTCTTGAATCTTTGAATCTTCTCCAGTTTCTAGAGGCCACCCACATTCCGTGGCTCACGGCCCTTTTACTCCAAGGCGGATGCCAACAACGGTGGCTTGTCTCCTCTTCATGTGGCATCGCTCTGACTTTCTCTTCTGATCCCTTCTTCCACTTCTAAGGAGTCTGAGATGACCTCGGGCCCACCTGGATCATCTAGGATGCTTTCTCTATTTTGAAGTCAGCTGATAACCACCTCCATTCCATCTGCAACTTTAATTCCCCGCTGCCATGTAGGGTAATAAATTCACAGGCCCCAGAGATGGACATGTGCACACCTTTTGGGGGGTGGTGGTCATTTTTTTGCCTACCTACCCCAGTAAGAGTTCCACCACTGTGGGTTTTGCCATCAATAAGAAGAAGATTCTAATACCTTGCCTTGGGGGCTGTAGGGAGACAAAGGAATGACACTAATATTTGTTGAACACCAAGCAGGTGCCTTCACTACTCTCAGCACAGAGTCCTCTCATCCCTGACACTCCGGTGAGACCGCACGCGGGGATATGACTGGGGCTATCAGGGCACGACTGACAGCCAGGTTCTCCAAAGAAGCAGGTGCACATGAGGGTAGCAGGTGGCCGTGAGCCGTGCAGGGACCTCATCCCTGACCTTGCAGCCACCTTGGCCCTGCCTCCCTCACGCCCCAGCTAATGAACAACAAAGGAGAGCTGCAGATGGCGCAAAGCGGGTACTGTGGCAATCACCCTTCTGCCTGTTCCTTTCCACTCGCTCTGATTGAACTATCCCAGTTTCTGACTGGCTCCTGACCATTGGCCTTGCCTCCCACTGCTGTGCTTTGGCCTAGGAATTGGCATTTGGCTACCCAAAACTCTGGCTTTCAAAACTCCCTAAAGCTGCAGTTCTATTGTCTTGGGGACGGGGGAGGGGGTTCTCATCTGAGAATCCGATGAAACCTGTGACCATGCCCCAGAAAATGCACACTGACCCATGCACGGAATAATCTGCCTTCAACTTCATGGGAGTCACGAGTGGTAGTATGATGGAAAGCAGGGGGGGCAAACTTTTTTCTGTAAAGGACCAGCAGTAAATATTTCAGGCTTATGGGTCACGTGGTCTCAGTCACAACTACTCAGCTCCGCTGTGCAGGGAGAAAGCAGCCGTGGACGCTATGTAAATGAGTGGGTGTGGCTGTGTTCCAAGAAAAATGACTGATACAAGCAGGCAGCAGGTGCGTGGCGGTTTGCCAACCCCTGGTGTAGCCATAGCACAGACTGTGGATCCTGGCCCCTCCATCTACTAGATGGATGAGTCTTAACTGCTCTGAGCCTCGGTTTCCTCACTTGTAAACGACGATAACAATTCCTACTTCATAGGGTTGGAGTGAGGAAAGTAGGAGTAAACCTGTGCCAAGCCCTCAGAACAGTGCTCAGTGCCCAGTAAGCCTGGTGAAGTGTCAGCTAGGGTCTGTCTGCTGGTCAGGAGCCTCTGCCTCCAGGAAGCTGGCTTTGATACACCTCTCTAGCTCATCTGAGTTGCTGGTGTCTGCCTCATGGGACACAACCCTAGCCGAACTCAGCCCCAGCTGGGAAGGACAAAATACAGTTATAATTCTGGATGTTCAAGTCCCTGCAAACAGGATGCTGGTCAAGGTCAAGGCCGGGGACAGAGAAATCAGGCCCCATGCCCTGCAGGGGCTGGCAATGGTTAGGGAAAGTAGCCCCAGACAGGTGGGCTAGGATTCAGGAAGGTGGCAAGTCCTAGCAAAGAACTAGAAAATGAGCCGGGGGTCTAGAGAGAAGCACCATTTTTTCTGTCTGGGCTGACATGGCAGGTGAGGAATGGGAATTCGTCGGATCTGGGAGACCATTCCAGACACGGTATGCCGACCTCTCGCAGCCAGACAGACCCCATGCCATCTCCGGAGCTGAGTCTTCACAGGGCAGGGTCTGGGCCCGGGTGTGGCCGAGCTCTCCGCTGCGAGGGCCCGGCAGGCAGGGGCAGCCAGAGCTCAGGGTGTGCACGCACTCACGGAAATCCAAGAGGACGTGATTAGAAATTATGCAGAATGAAAGCTTCCATTAAAGGTCCGAGTCTTTATGCTCCAAGCCAACCATATAAAGAACATGTGAAAAACTCACTTTAAGGAGTGACAAATGTGTGTATCTTAGGAACCAGGATTTATAAGTGCCATTATGTGCTACTTTAAAACAACCCTTTAAACCTAGAATTCTGCCTAGGAGATATAATGAACTCTGAAGCACATGCCATCATTTTTTTCCCCTGAGAGCTGACAGCCTGGAGCTGAGCACCCGGACTTCTAAATATACACCTCACTGTTCACACATAAAACACAGTGTTTCCACACATCAATTTCTTGGAATGAACTAGCTGGTCGACCCTGATGATGTTCAAGTGGCATGCTTCTCCCTGGCACGGATGTACCGATGGGAATAGCTGGGCTTGGGAGGGAGGAAACGTGGCCCCTTGCACTAGAACAGTCTGCAGCCTGACCCACCCGACACCTGCAGTAGCCGCACCTCTGAGGTGCCGGGGCGGCTTGCGGAGAAGTCCTGGCTTTGGGAAACCTGCAGCAGGAAGGAAGCCGGGAAGGGCCGTGTGTACCTCTCCTCTGTAATACCACTCTCCTCTCTCCTCTCCAGTCTCAGCCTCTCCACAGCAGCCTGCAGCCTGGCAGCATCTTTCTTCTGGTCATCGAGGAGCAGCCCCGTGCTGGAATGCAGTGGCTCCCAATGTTGGTGAACATCAGGCTTACCCAGAGGCCTGGTAAAATCACAGATCGCCTCTGGGCCCCACCCCTGGAGGTGCTGACTGAGCAGGTCTGGGGTAGAACCCGAGAATATGCATTTCTAACAAATTCCCAGGGGACGCCAAGGCTGCTGCTTGGGGCCCTGCTCTGGAAACCAGGCTGTAGAGGTGACTGAAGTCCCGGGCCTCCTTCTGGTCTGGCTCTGCGGCTCATGCCCTCCATGAGTGGGTAAGTCCCCCCTTCTCTTTAGGCCTCAGTTTTCTCCTGGGTGAATGCGAGGGGCGGGGGGTGGTAAGATGAGCGTAGGTCCTAAAATGCAGTGATTCTAGGGTGTTTCAGATCACAAATTCTGGCTCACACAGGGACTGGTGGCTTCCCCTTTGAAGGAGAATGGTCAAGGGAACCCTTCTACCTCGGTTCAACTCTTGTATCTTATAAATAAAGTAAAGTCCAGAGAGGTTAAATGACTTGCCCAAAGTCACACAGATCAGTAGCAGCTGATTCTTAGACTAGGAAAGGAGAGAAAGTCCCCGAAGGCCCTCATTCCCTGCTCAATGCTCCCTCTAACACCCACAAGGATTCCGCCCCGTAGCTCTGGGAAAAGGCAACCGGCTTGACCAACAAGGATTTCCAGTACCTCAGAGGCAGCCAAGCCCTAGAGCCTGAACCTTGGGCGAACCAGGGAATCCCCCTACAGAGACTCCTCACCAATGCTGGTGTCTGGATCCAGATCTAGACAAGCACCTGCACCCCATATGTCAGGCCAGCACAAAGCTCCGAGGTGCTCTGCAGGTCTGGAGGGAGAGGACATTAATCATAAGATCCAGGGACTATTAAACCAGGCTCCCGGAGGAGGGCAGAGTTCCTGGTTTGCTCTGTTATCACCAGCTATATCCTCACACATGGGCACACACACTCACACACACACACACACACACACACGAGTCATAGAAGGTCACAGCAGCCTGTCCTGAAAACAGATTCCTCTAGTCCCAACCGGCTGCTCACCGCATATAGCAAGACCATTAAAAAGGCGTCATTTCAAAGACAAGAGAACACTTGTAAAAACAAACTTTGAAGAAGAAATATTATGGGGCTCCACTCTGGTTCAACAGCCCCCATCTGAATCCTTCAGTGCAATTCAGAGCAGAGAGGGATCTCAGGGGCCAGGGCGTTGCTGGGTTCGGTCCATTCACAGGTTCCTGGGTGCCCGGCCGATGGAGGTCCCAGGGCTGGCTGTGTCATCACTTCTAGCAGCTGCTGGCTCACTGGACAACTTCTCATTATTGTCCCCAGCCATAAATCTCCTAGCCCTGGCAGCTGTGCTTGTATTTCAGTGAAGGGAAGTGGATTTGTCCTTCGAAAAAGTTAACATGTCAGCCCTCCCGAACCCAAGCCCCTGCAGGACTCAGAAAGGCTTTGAATCCACGTCAAAGAAGCCATCAAAGGAAACAGGCCATTTTCAAACAAATTCCATTTCTCAAGCATGACGGTAAAAATATTTATCACATGAAAGATGTGAAAACCTTTATGATGTCTCAATGCTCTGTATTATGAATGCAGCATGTGTCCAGTGGAATGTGTGCAAAAAAAACCAGTCATGCCTATGATTTTGATAGCAGGAAAAATTAGTCCTTTCCATCTGGCAAATTCTGAATTTACCAACCCAGTTGTGTTGTATGGGCACATGAGGCCAAGGAAAGAGGCGAGCCTGGCATTGAGCCAGACAAAATCAGCAAAGGCTTTGGACAAAGAAACTCAGCATGTCCAGGCCACAGGGAATAGAGGTCCCATGCTTATCTATCTCTGTCAGCCATGGCTTTGGCTAGCATCCACACTCATACTCATGCGCAAGGTCAGACAAGGCCACTTCAGTGGGTCTCAGGATCATCCACATGGTCTGAACTTTCTTCAGGGAACTTCATAATCATGACTGTTTGCCCCACCAAGGGATTTTCAAAGTGCATGATAAAGCTCATTCTTATGCCTCAGAAAGGATGGTGAGGGGGCAAGCCAGCCTTCCTGGGAGACCCAAGTCTCCCGGGCTCAGATCTGAGGATAAGAACTCTGCTCAGAGACTGTGTGGCCCTGAGATTCTCCCCCTGTGCCATGCTTTGAGGCTGGTGGGTGACCAGAGAGGGCACTCAGAAGCACAGCCTCTCATGTGCCCATGAGTGTGTCCTTTTCTTCAGAAAAGAAAGGCCCCTAGTTCTAATGCCCTTTCTTTCTGGGGGAGTGGCTCAAACAGAAGCTCCCTGACAGGTTCTAACACACTGAAAAAGACACGTTAGCTTGCCCCACCTTTTCTGGGTACCCACAGAGAAGCAAAGATTAAAATCCATGCATTTGGAGTTAGGAATGAAAGTGAATTCACTTATTCAACTAATTTGCATCAAGATACAGTTGTTCAGAGAGAGAACCTTGGCCTAGTGGTGAAGTACAAGAACTCTGAGCCACGCTGTCAGTTTGGAACGTGGCTTCCTGACTTACTAGCCGTGTGGCCTTGTGTAAATCACTTAACCTCTCTGCGCCTCAGCTTCCTAATGTAGAAAATTGGGGATAATCGTAGTATCTGCTTCCTCGTGGGGTTATTGTGAAGACTGAGTTAATTAATAAAAGAGTCTCTTGCATTCTGTGTGCTACATAATCATGGGCAACTGTTACTATTGTTATGGGTCAGGTCCTCTGCTTGAGTGTTAGGGATAAAATTGTAAACAGAAACAGTGAGGACTTGTTGAGGTGGCTACTTCATACTTCGGTGCCTTACCAACCAGTGTCTGATTCACAGGGTAACTTAGAACACAAGGCTCCTCTACCCGCCCTAAAAGGCTGGAGGGGACCCAGAGCCCACTGGTACCCTGGGATGAAAGGCCTTGGGATACCCAAGAAAGGTCTGTCTCTGCTCCTGGCTCTCCACCCCTTTACTGCAAAGGTCAGGGGAGGAAGAAAAGTCAGGAAAGCTGCATGGGCATAAAGGAGCCTTTATCCAGACTGTATCACCCCTGGGCTGGGGAGTTGTGTGAACAGGTGGCGATTTTTCCTGCCAGGCTGGTCACACTGTGCAGGCCAGGTCCAGGAAACAGCACTGTTGTCTGCAGGCGGACACCAAAGATTCCTCACAGCTTGGGGGTCGATCCCCAGGCTGCCTTCTGCTCCTGAGGATCATAACCCAGTGGCCATGGCATCTTGGCAATCGCAGAAACCAAGGCAACCCAGAGCATGAGACTGGGAGGCACAGCTCGGGCAGCGGTCTGAAGGTGGCCTGCATGAACCAGAGAGGACTGGAGGTGACAAGCCTCTCCACTGTTGGGAGTAATCAAGGGGAGGCTTCTAGACCCCCCCCCCCCACACACACACATATTGCTCACCTTATATAAGATATACCATGGTTAGCTCCCTAGACCATGGACTTGGGCAAGGTAAGCCCCATGCTAACCTCCTCACCTCTGCCAGCCCCCAGTAGGAGGCATGTTCCTGCTGTCCGTGTGCTGGGCACTGGGCTCTCTGGAGGGGAGGGGCTCACCCTGCCCAGCAGTCCTGCCTTTCCAAGAGCTTCTGTGGAGCCCCTTGGGGAGGGTGGACCCTGATCAGGGGTGTGGGAGGTCTGAAGCCCCTCTCTCCTCCTTTACACAACAGCTATAATTTAGTCTATTTATATACTAGAATTTTGTATAGGAAACCCTTTAAAGGAAGGGTCAATGGCTAAAGAAAATGATTTAAGCCCCACAAGCTGGTGAGTTCATCCATGTCATTTCCCAGGAGAGAGAATGACGCTAAGTCACTCATTCCATCAGGAAGGTTCAGAGACTTGCTGAAGATGGCACAGAAAGGCAAAGTTGGGGCAGAAGTGAGAGTGAGGGGGACACAGGACAGGAGGTAAAATCTGGGCAGTATTCCCCGGCCTTCAAACGGGTTCAAACAGGCCCAGCAATAACGACACCCACAGATCAATGAAGGGGCCCAATTCCTTGACTATGGATTAGATTTCTAGAAGACTCAGGGTGGAAAAAGTCTCCCCTATTGGGCATCAGAAGCCTTGCTTAACAGCTACATGTGTCTTTGATTAATAAAAGATGGGAAATAAATTGATCATCGCTGAACAGAGGCAGTATGTTTGGAGGAGAGCATCTTCCTAACCTGGGGCCCAAGAGGTGAGAGGCTCTTGATGGAGAGAAGACAGGCATCCCTGTGCGTGTACGTACCAGCCACGTACGCTACCTGTGCTCATGCTGGGGCGGGGAGGGGGCTCTGTTGGCTAGTCCGCTGATATGGAGAAGCCCATGCTGAGTGTCAAGCCCATGGCTCTCGAGCACCTGCTACATCAGCTGCTGCGGCCCTAAGGGAGATCACCTACCACTTGATAAGCAGAACCATCCCAGAACCGCTGGTTCTGGCTGTAGTTGCTGCCCTCTGCTCCTTCAGACAGGCTTTTCTGACCCAGAGCCAGACAGGAGAGGCAAGGCAACAGACAGTCTTCTTAGGGCTCCCAACACAGCAGAGATGGCCCTGCCGATCTGATGGCCAGACGGAGGCATGTGAAGGGAACCGTGTCCTAGACTGAGCCCAGGTCCGAGCCAGCCATAAATGTCTCCAAGGGTTGGAGTCAGCCCAGGAGACATACCTGCACACACTCCTACACATCCAGGGCCCAGACAGCCACTGCCTCTCAGGCCACAGCTTACCCCAAGTTCCCAGCCCTGGCTGCACGTTAAAGCCACCTGGGGAACAAAACAACAATAAGCCTACTGAGGCCCAGGCCCTACCCTAAACTGACCAAATCAGAATATCTGGAGGTGTCATCCAAGAATTGTTTTTTTTTTTTTGCTTTATTTCCCTCTTTATCTCTGCAGGTGATTCCAATAAGCAGCCAAGATTTAGAATTACTAGGTTGGGAAAATGGTTTACAAAATTCAGTGTATACGTAAGAATCCATCTGGAAAGTCTGGCAAAAATACAGATGCACCCCAAGATGGCCCATCCCCAGAGATTCTGGAGCAGAAGGCCTGGGGCAAGCATAAGAAATTAGCTGCACCCCTCCCCCAATAAACAGAACTTCATGTCAATCCAAATCATCACAAATCACCAATAACAAGCAACCCTGAATGTCTTATCCCCTGACCCAATATCGCAATCCCTTTATATGCCATCAGTGTTTTATTGGACAAATACTATGTCTTCTTTCCGATGTAGTAGTATATTATCATACCTCCTTTCATATACCCTTTTAGAAGTTTCGTAACTGATGACTGCAAGGTCTATTTTCTTCATTTGGGCATCATGATGTCTCATTTTCCCAATATGAGTATCAAAAGGCCCCTTCATGATAGAGGGCTCTTTAATATACACATGGGAGTGGGGGGACAAGAAAGTCTGGGCTGTAGTGGTCCCCAGCCCCTGGCTGCCGTGCAGTTTTATAAATAGCCAAGTCTTGTTTTAAGATTCTGAGTCTTTTCTCTATGCCACAAACTCGTTAGGTGTTTCTGATGCAGTGTTCCCCAGAACATTTTGAGAAACCGGGCAGCTGAGGCTAGGCTGTAGGGAGGTTGTTGGGGAATAAAAGCAGGGCCAGGTTGGGGGATGGAGGACCTCACAGGCTTTTCACTGAACCCCACTTCCCTGAGTCACCTGTAGGCAGGATTCTCAGGACTGGAGGCTTTTTCAAACAGGAGCCCCAGAAATCAAAGGACATGTCTCCACTTCAAGAATCCCCGGCTTAGTGAGCAGCCATTACTGACGGGGTGTGGCAGATTCCACAGGGTGTTGTGATGCGGAAAGGTTTCGAACTACTTACTGCAGGAGGGAAACCGAGATGAGGCCCACAGTCTCCCTGCCCTCAGCGACCTCACACTCTAGTATGAGGTATGACAGGTGAACAGGTGTATTGCCAATGTATCACCATTCCACACTGGGCTGCCTCGCAGACTGGCAGGATAGATGGATGACCAGACAGATGGTCACACGGCTGAAGCCAGGGTTGGGTAGAGAGAGTGTCGGCACAGCTGCTATCTCTTGAGATGGGCCAGCAGAACTAAGCACTTTTTACGTCACTGAATAAGCCAGCTCTGAGGATTTTATTTTTTGGATCCCGGGAGCCAGGAAAAGCAGACTGAGCTGCTAGAAACACAAAGGAGCAAGTCTGCTTTCTTGCCTTTGTGAATATCTCAGACAGTGCAGAGCTAATGAAGGCCCCAAACTATGGTCCCAGACTGTTCCTAGGGACTTCACAGAGGAAGTAGATGAAAGGCATCAGGACAGCTCTGAAAACCTGTCCCTCATTATAAGCGGTTCAATGCCTCAAGGCAACATGCAGTCTCCACTGTATCAGTCCGCAGCTTCCCCTTCATCAGAGGCCCAGACTGTTCCTTGGGAGCCCAGAGAGGAGAGGTCCCCAGAGGCAGGTGGGGCAGCACGTCCCCTCCAGCACCTCGGAGATCGGTCCTACGCATCACTCAGCCATCAGCAACAGCCCCTCGGTGTGAGAGTGCAGCAAAGGGGTCAGGAGCATGGGCTCTGGATTTAACAGATGAGGGCTCCCCCACTACGACGTATGTGACTTTGGGCAAGTTCCTGAATCTCTCCTAGCACCCTGGCTTACTGGGCTGTAAAAGGGGGATTAAAAAAAAAAAAAACCTACCTGCTAAGTGCTGGGAAGAGTACATGAAATATTTCATGTAAAGCGCTGTCAATGCTTGGGACATGGGAAGCATCCAATCGATGTTCTCTGGTGGTGGTACAACCAAGGTCACTGTTGCTATGTGGAATGGTGGCAGCAAAAAACACAGAAAGACCAAGGGCTGAGAAGCCAAATTCCCAAGCACGAGTGCCTCCTCGGCCTTGTACTAGGTGCATGACCTGGAACTCCTAACCTCTCTGAGCCTCAGCCTCCTCCTCTCTGAGATGGACATGGTAATTACGCGTGCCCTCCGCCACACAGGGTTTGCATGTGTGTTGAACGCTGTGTTTGTGCCCATTTTATTCTCAGCATTTCTAGAATAGTCTTTCGTGCCCCTCAGCCTGGTGCAGGGGTGGCATATCTGACCCTTCAGCAGAGCTAACGGGACAGCAGCCTACGGCAACAGTGAGGTCCTCTTCCCCAACACCACCTGAGGGATCTTGTTCTACAGATAACCAAGGAACTCAAAGATCCACTCAGAGCTTGTCTAAAAGCTCAGTTTAGTTAACCAGCAGGACTGGGAGGAATGCCCCAGAGGGAAGTCTGCTGAACGCGTTGCCATGATCATGTCTTTTACAGGGTCCAATACCAATCTCTAAGGCGGGAATAGGGTTGAGCAAGGTGCAGCTGAAGGCCCTTGTCCTTTGGGGAGCATTCCTTGATCTCCCAACTCCTCCGTTGGCTGTGTACAGCAGTCTGTGTCTTGTTGGCTAGCCTCTGACTCACATTTCTGTCCTGGCCCATCAGTGGGAACTCTTAGCTCGTCAGACGACGTGAAGAAGCCCACACTTCTCCATATAGCTCACTTTCTGTCATTAAGATATGAAGAAGGCACTGTCCTCCACACAATTTGCTGGGTAAGTGACCACCCCATGAGCCCCGTCATTCCTCTGGTCTAGGCTTGGGGACTGTGACAGGATGACTATTCCCTGGCAAAATTTTGACCTTTTCATCTTTATCTGACTTCCTTCTCTTACTCGGCTGCTTGAAGTGTTGGCAGACACAGGGAATGGAGTGAAAGACCCGTTCAGACCCTGCTAGCTAAGTCGCTTAGCAGATTCTCAGACTCCTTCCTTCCTCCAGAGAACTTCTTCCTGTCACTGTGAGCCCTATGCTTGGCCTATAGCAGCATGTTCCCAAGGCCTGTCCCCACACCTGAAGAGCAGGAATGACCTGTAGCTGCTCTGGAAGGCCTGTGGTGCCTCCTTGGTCTCCAACCACCTATGGCCCCAGGACACAACTTCTGTGCTCTGTAGGATGCTTTTCCCCTCCGTGGGCCCATCCTAAAAACCTCTGCCTGGGAGTTGAATGTCCCTCCAAATGACTCTCGATTCCTCCCGTCTGCACCCAAGAGCCCTTTTACCTCAGGCACTGCATCTTCATGGTCCTTCCATCATCCATGAGACCCTATGTCCTGTCTCCCCCATCTAATACAATCTTTCCTGGGTCCCCCATGCCCTATCCTCTCCTTTCCCCCTTTTTCAATTCCAGTCTTCTTGTGACATAAGTCCATACTATCTGCCCCCTCCCCAACCACTGTTACAGTTGGTTCTCTACCCACCCTCATGGTTCCAGTGGTTCCCCGAGGGAAAGCACAACAGATGCCGGGTGAATGAATGAATGAATGAGCAAATGAACAGCACTCAGACAAGTCACTGCCCACTCTGGGCCTCATTTTCTCATCTGTCAAGCAGAGAGGCAGGTAGCCTCCTGGCCCAGCTCTGACATGGCGTTGTTCTGGGACTTTCCTCTTCATGCCATCATGGTAGGAAGGTGGTGATTGACTGCTCATCATGGTGCCGGTGATGAGGGTAGCAACATTCATCCCAGGCTAGCTTTTCCTTGCTGTCTCCCTGCCCTCTTTCAGATCCCTCTCTCCTTTCACTTTGTGCAACATACCAGCTCTGCCATCAGATTTTGAGCTTAACTGAGATGATGTTTATAATATCCATAGCACTGGGCATGGCACATGAAAGGAGAACCCTTGTAGAACCATACTGAGTAAAGAAACTGAGGCTTGGAATTCAGTAGCCTGCTTGGGGATACCCAGCAAGAAAATATGTTGTAAGTAGGAGCCAAACTCTGGGATACTTTTCTTATGGCTTTGCTTGACCCATGGCCCATTGGCCTCTTGAGCTCCTGCCCTGCTCTGGCCCTGACTGCATGTCTGTTTAACAAATACAACAGCCTTGCAGCCTGACTCCCTCCATCAGCAGCACAGCTGTCTAGGAGTTGCAAAGGGTCTCGCCAAGAGGCCCCGGCCAGTGCAGAGGACATGGCTGAGCAATGAGGAAAACAGCAGTGGTCTCAGCAGAAAGCCACTTGTGGAAAGCAATTTGTGCTTTATTTGGGGTTTGCTTGCAAGATAAGTAGGTTTCTTTGGAGTGTGCAGCAGGGAAAGAATGGGTGATCTATCTCACAATCTGATGGCGAGGACAGGGCCCTAGGGTCTGGAGATGGGCCATGTTTCCCACTGCTCTGCACTGCCTGGCTGGAGCAGACAAAGGGATGTGTGGGGCCCTATACCAACACCCAGCTGTCAGACTCTGGCTCAGCGCAGGCTCACGGTGGAAGGCAAGAGGGGTTGCATGGGAGTGGGGGTGCATCAGGGGCAATCTTTCCCTCATTCTCTCTCTAGCCTGGTGTTTTTCTCGGGGCTGCCCTTCTCTGTCCCCAGTAAATCCAACTGAAGTCAGTTCAAGGTGGGTCTGTTCAGGAAGGGGAGAGGCACTAAAAGATTAGCAGTTATTTCTGGGTCATTCATTGGATGCTGATGATTGGTTCTATAATGAGAAAACAATAACAAATGACACTTTATGTACTTCCTGAGCTCCTACTGAATGCACAGAGTGGAGCATAGATATACACTGGTATAACTGAGTCTGGCTGGAGGGATGAAACTAATAATTAAGATGTGTAATTAAACTGAATTCAGCTATGCTATGTTTATAAAAACCCCAATTATGTGCCAGGCAATGTGTTAAGTATTTTCATGCTCATTATGTCATCTTCAGAATAACCCCAAAGGGGTAGGAATGACTATCCCCATTTTATCAACAAAGAAACCTAAGTGATACAGTAAGTAGGGGGCAGGTGCCGACCATGTCACCCACCCATTCACCTGACCCTATTCAGCGCCACTTCCACTGTTACAACCCTAAAACCCAACTGGCCCCAAACAAGGCACTTTCAACCCATCTCTGGGACCCACAGGCCTAGAAAATCCTTGGGACCATACAGAACATTACTGAATAAAATTAAGCAGAACTCAATAGGGCTACTGTCACTTATTTGCCTATCTCAGTGCAAAATACTCCGAGGCAAGAGTTTGGATGAGTAAAAATGTATTTATTGAGCAATCACATGAAAGCACTCTGAGCCCAGAATATGTTCTTGTATATAATACAAACCCAGTCTTATTCAAAGGTTTGGAATGAAAGATTTGCCTTTCAATGGAAAATCTGTATTTCAATAAAAAGGTGCCTTAGTTATTCACCAGAGATGCAAGATTCGATTAATTCTTTATATTTAGCATTTAGAAAGCCTGAGGATTCCAGAAGGCTCATTTCAGGCCTGAAGGTGACAGAGTGAAGTATGTGAGCGTCACTTTCAGCATGCTGAGTACCATTTCTAACGTAAGTCTCCAGGGACAACAGCATCAGGGCTATCTTTCTATAAAGCCAAAGTGTGTGTGTGTGTGTCTGTGTGTGTGTGTTTGGGGGAAAAGGGAAGTGAGTTCACTCCCAAAACATTCACTTTGTTATGCTAATTGAGCACCTATTACCTGTCAGGTGCCTAGTGCTGGGGCTGAAACAGGCAACTTGCCAGGCAAGAGTGCCCCATGGAGCCTATGTTCTATTAATAGAAACAGACATGAAGTGAAATAAACCCACAAAGCAGTTCGCTGCAGACCGTGACAACTGTTATGAAGGGCATAAACTTAGTGGCCTAATAAAGAGAATGTTGCAGGGGTGGGGTGGGGTGCTGCTTTAGATAGAGCTTTTAGCACAGGTCACTCTGAGGACACATTTGAGCTGGTATCAGAAAGATGAGAATGGGCCAGCAGTGGGGCAAAGAGGACAGCAAGTGTGAGAGTGTTGTGGCCAGAAAGCACCCAGAGGGTCCAAAGAATGAAAATAAGACTAGTGGGACTAGAAGCTGGGGAAGGATCCTGCAAGACCCTGTCAGCTGTGGTAGGGAGTGGGGGTCTTGTTCTAACAGCAAGGGAAAAACTGAAGGGCTTAAGCAAAGGAGCAGCATGATCTGATTAACACATTAAAAAGTTCATTCTGATCCAAGAATGGATGGGAGGCCAGTTAAGAGCTAGTGAGGAGTCCAGGCAAGAAGTGACTTGAATGAGGCCAGTAACTGAAGACAGAAAGGGGTAGCTGGAGTTAAGGTACATTTTGAAGTAAAAACACCTGGCTTTAAAGTGAAGTAAGGGTGGATTCATTCATTCATTCAACAAACATTGAAGATCAAGAAGTGGGAGTCTCCTGATACAGAAGGACACTATATCATTCTTAAAGGGTCCTTCCAACAAGAGGATCTAACAATTGTAAATATCTATGCCCCCAACATGGGAACAGCTAACTACATAAGCCAACTGTTAACCAAAATAAAGAGTCATATTGATAATAATACATTAATAGTCGGACACCTCAACACTCCACTCTCAGCAACAGACAGATCATCTAAGCAGAAAATCAACAAAGAAACAAGTGCTTTGAATGACACACTGGACCAGATGCACCTCATAGATATATACAGAAATTCCACCCTAAAACAATAGAATACTCATTCTTCTTGAGCGCACATGGAACTTTATCCAGAATAGACCACATACTGGGTCACAAATCAGGTCTCAACCGATACCCAAAGACTGAGATTATTCCCTGCATATTCTCAGACCACAATGCTTTGAAACTGGAACTCAATCACAAGAAAAAATTTGGAAGAAATTCAAACACTTGGAAGCTAAAGATCATCCTGCTTAAGAATGTTTGGGTCAACCAGGAAATCAAAGGAGAACTTAAACATTTCATTGAAACCAATGAGAATGAAAACACATTGGTCCAAAACCTATGGGATACTGCAAGGTGCTCCTAAGGGGGAAATACATAGCCATCCAAGCCTCACTGAAAAAAATAGAAAAATACCAAGTTCACCAACTAACTTTGCACCTTAAAGAACTGGAGAAAAATCAACAAATGAAGCCTAAGCCATGCACGAGAAGAGAAATAATTAAGATTAGAGCAGATATCAATGAATTAGAAACCAGAAATACAGTAGAGCAGATCAACGAAACCAGAAGCTGGTTCTTTGAAAGAACCACCCAAAAAACAAGAGTCCAGGACCTGATGGATTCTCTGGGGAATTCTACCAAACATTTAAAGAAGAAATAATACCTATTCTCCTGAAACTGTTTCAAAAAATATATACAGAAGGAAAACTTCCAGACTCATTCTATGAGGCCAGTATTACCTTGATCCCAAAACCAGGCAAAGAGCCCATCAAAAAGGAAAATTTCAGACCAATATCCCTGATGAGCATGAATGCCAAAATTCTCAACAAGATCCTAGCTAATAGGATCCAACAGTACATTAAAAGGATTATACATCACCACCGGGTGGGATTTATCCCTAGGATGTAAGGATGGTTCAACATTCGCAAATCAATGTGATAGAACACATTAATAAAAGGAGACAGAAGAACCATATGGTCCTCTCAATTGATGCAGAAAAAGCATTTGACAAAATACAGAATCCTTTCCTGATTAAAACTCTTCAGAGTGTAGGGGTAGAGGGAACATTCCTCAATTTCATAAAAACCATCTATGAAAAGCCCACAGCGAGTATAATTTTCAATGGGGAAAAGATGAGAGCCTTTCCCTTAAGATCAGGAACAGGACAAGGATGCTCACTCTCGCCACTATTGTTCAACATAGTACTGGAAGTCCTAGCAACAGCAATCAGACAACAAAAAGAAATAAAAGGTATTCAAATTGGCAAAGAAGAAGTCAAACTCTCTCTCTCTTCGCAGATGACATGACACTTTATGTGGAAAACCCAAAAGACTCCACCCCCAAATTACTAGAACTCATATAGGAATTCAGGAAAGTAGCAGGATACAAAATAAATGCACAGAAATCAGTTGCTTTCCTATACATTAACAAAGTAACTGTAGAAAGAGAAATTCAAGGATTGATTCCATTTACAATAGCACCAAAAACGATAAGATAGCTTGGAATACACCTAACCAAAGGGGTGATCTATACTCTAGAAACTACAGAACACTTATGAAAGAAATTGCAGAAGACACAAAAAGATGGAAAAACATTTCATGCTCATGGATCAGAAGAATAAACATTGTTAAAATGTCTATGCTCCCCAGAGCAATCTATACTTTCAACACCATCCCAATCAAAATACCAATGGCATTTTTCGAAATGCTGGAACAAACAATCCTAAAATTTGTATGGAACCATAAAAGACCCTGAATCGCCAAGGAAATGTTGAAAAAGAAAAACAAAGGTGGGGGCATCACGTTGACCAATTTCAAGCTCTATTACAAAGCTGTGATCACCAAGACAGCATGGTACTGGCACAAAAACAGACATACAGACCAATGGAACAGAATAGAGAACCCAGATATGGATCCTCAACTCTATGGTCAACTACTCTTCGACAAAGCAGGAAAAAATACCAATGGAAAAAAGACAGTCTCTTCAATAAATGGTGCTGGGAAAATTGGACAGCCATATACAGAAGAATGAAATTCAACCATTCGCTTACACCATACACAAAGAGAAACTCTAAATGGATGAAAGACCCCAATGTGAGACAGAAATCCATCAAAATCCATAACATAGGCAGTAACCTCTTTGACATCTGCCACAGCAACTTCTCTCAAGACACGTCTCCAAAGGCAAGGGAAACAAAAGTGAAAAGGAACTTTTGGGACTTCATCAAGATAAAAAGCTTCTGCACAGCAAAGGAAATAGTCAACAAAACAAAGAGGCAACCCATGGAATGGGGGAAGGTATTTGCAAATGACACTACAGATAAAGGGCTGATATCCAAGATCTATAAAGAACTTCTCAAACTCAACACCCAAAAAACAAATAATCAAGTCAAAAAATGGGCAGAAGATATGAACAGACACTTCTCCAAAGAAGACATACAAATGGCTAACAGAGGGGCGCCTGGGTGGCTCAGACATTTAAGCGTCTGCCTTCAGCTCTGGTCCTGATCCCAGGGTCCTAGGATCGAGCCCCGCATCGGGCTCCCTGCTGAGCAGGGAACCTGCTTCTCCCTCTCCCTCTGCCTGCTTCTTCCCCTGCTTGTACACACTCTCTGTCAAAAATAAAAAATATATTTAAAAAAAATGGCTAACAGACACATGAAAAAGTGTTCATCAGCATTAGCCATCAGGGAAATTCAAATCAAAACCACATTGAGATACCACATTACACAAGTTAGAATGGCAAAAATTGACAAGGCAAGAAACAACAAATGTTGAAGAGCTCGTGGAGAAAGGGGATCCCTCTTACACCGTTGGGGGGAATGCAAGGTGGTACAGCCACTTTGGAAAACAGTGTGGAGGTGCCTCAAAAAGTTAAAAATAGAGCTACCCTGTGACCCAGCAATTGCACTACTGGGCATTTACCCCAAAGATATAGATGTAGTGAAAAGAAGGGCCACATGCACCCCAATGTTCATAGCAGCAATGTCCACAATAGCCAAACTGTGGAAAGAGCCGAGATGCCCTTCAATAGAGGAATGGATAAAGAAGATGTTCCATATATACAATGGAATATTACTCAGCCACCAGAAAGGATGAATACCCAACTTTTACATCAACATGGATGGAACTGGAGGAGATTATGCTAAGTGAAATAAGTCAAGTAGAGAAAGTCAATTATCATATGGTTTCACTTATTTGTGGAACATAAGGAATAGCATGGAGGACATTAGGAGAAGGAAGGGAAAAATGAAGGGGGGGAATCAGAGGGGGAGATGAACCATGAGAGACTATGGACTCTGAAAAACAAACTGAGGGTTCTAGAGGGGAGGGGGGTGGGGGATAGGTTAGCCCGGTGATGGCTATTAAGGAGGGCACGTATTGCATGGAGCACTGGGTGTTATACGCAAACAACGAATCATGGAACACTACCTCAAAAACTAATGATGTACTGTATGGTGACTAACATAACATAATAATAATAATAATAATAATAATAATAATAATAATAATAAAAAGAAGTGGGAGGCTCCCAACCACAGAAAGAGTTGCTGGAGCAGAGGCAAGGCTTTGTAGCGGAGACCTTAAATTCACCATGAATATGTATGTATACAGTGATCCACCTTCCAGGGAAAAGATGTTGCACCCATTCACCAAACAAATACAATGGGGCTACTAAATACCATGTAGATTTCAACTTTCTTCCATTTCAATTTTATCACAACAAAGAGAGAAACCAAACAAGATCTCTGTTTTCTTTTTTCTTTGTGTCATTTCTCTGGGAGCTTTCTACCTGCATAATACGTCTCGTTATCATATTACAGTCACTGCATCTCAAATAGTTGATAATTATCATATTTCTAGAGCCCGTTAACATCCACTTTCCACAGTGATATCTTTCTAAATCTCCATGTGAGTCATTTATTTCATTTTTTTATGAAGATCACAGGTAGGTGCTTGGTGGAAAAACAATCATTAACCTCATTAAAACAGCAGGGTGAGAAGCTGAGAGCATAGCTTCTGACATCCTGAGAGCTTAGAGCTGCAACTCCCGAGACCCTAAATTGAGTTTTGTGCCTTTTAGTCATAATGAATGTTAAAATCCAAAAGCATACTTTAAAACAAAGTCTTTGAAACTTGGCCAGGGGCTACCTGATCCTGTCACTTATGCTCAGCAGGGCACTTACCAATATTGCTAGCCATGTGGATGGTTGTTGTACCTGCCTAACATTTATTTATTGTATTTCAGAAGATGCCAAGCCTTGGGCAGAGTGACATTAGAAAAATGGAGACGTGCCAGCCTGAATCTCTCAGCCCCAGAAGCCCTTTCTTAGGGCACATCAAGTGAAACAAATCCCCAGTGGCCTTCTGGATCACCAGTCATGGTCCACATTCATCTGCCGCATGGGTCTCTTGACTCCATAGAATTGCAAACCATGCAGACCCTGAGTCCACTGTCTACACAAGAGAAAACAACACACACTAAATCCAGGAACAGAGCTGTGGAGCCATCGTTTTCATGGCCCATCTCATTATCCAAGCTCAAGAGTTTCTTTCCTGTACAGGGAGATAGAAATATAAACATGGAGAACCTGAGAGTGACTTCTCTGTTCAGCCTCCCCTTCTTGTCCCCTGGAGACTGTCATCTCTCAACATATTAGTTCAAGAATCATATGTTCCCTTTGTATCTGCCAGCCAGGTCCATGGAAGTCAGAAATCAATTAGCTCAGTCCTCCCCCCAAACCAGCTGATAACTCTAGCTCAGGGCAAGGTTCTCATGAGTAGCGATGGAATTAGGGTCATCTAAATATCAGTAACAGCATAGAGAAGTGGCCCCTCAGAGTAATGTTCCCCTGGGATTCCAGACCCTTCTCCTTGCAATAGCTGATTTATTAGGACCTGGAACTGCTCACACCAGGGATATGTATTTCTGTTCTCCTTCTGTGTTTTCTCCTGTGTTTATTGAGGAATACACAAAGCCAGAGAACGTGATTCCTCCTGGGTAAACAGAGCCAATTGGACACATTCAGAAGGGATAAATTTCTCCCATAGCCTATAAAATTAAAGACAATAAATAAGCAAATAAAAAGTGTTTCCTATGAGTCTGGAGGTGCTGTGGCATCCTCCTTTATAGGCTCGTAAAGCATCACTCAGCACACTTGCTCCGCTATCGACAGTTCCAGCAACAAGGTTGAGCTACCAGCTCACTAATTGGAATGTCCTTTTTCAGGAAATTTTCTGAAGGAACTAAATTTCCAGCCTCCCACAGCCTCTTTTCAGAGGTGCCTAGATATTCAATAAGATGGCTATTCCATAACAACTTTGGCATGGTGTGACACAGATACAAGGGGGGAGGCAGATTCCTGAAGATACCCATGTAACAAGAATGCGAAGCTGGGAACTTTCACTAAGGCATCAAAATGTGATGGATACCAGATACACAAGTGAGTTCTCAGACAGGCCAGGAAGTGATACCTTAAAGAGGGTGCTTGGAAATTGATTAGCAATTCACCCAGATTGAGAGGATAAAGGACTGGTTTATTAAAGATGAAGGAGAGACTTTGTGAAGAGGATTTCTGAGTTGGGGTCTTCCTCAAGAGGAAAGGTTGGATGACCTACCTCCCACTCTAAGCTTAGTGGGAGAGGCATCAGTGGAACCCACCTACAGACTTGATATGTGTTCCCCAAAGTTGGGGGGCACAGGAGTCTGTGACTTATAGTTGAGAAAGCTAACGCAGCCACTAAAGCCCCCTGCGATGGCAGGACAATGGTGCACAAACATGGAATCCTAGGTAGAAATGCCAGCCTGCCATCATTTTAATAGACCTGCTCCAAAAGGCTGCCTACCAGGGCAAGGGATCTTTCAACAAGGTGCTGTCGGGGGTCAGAAACTGTGGAAGAACTGGGAGTAGACAGTTAAAGCTGAAGCACTCCTTCTGTTGGGGAAGTTGGATTTACCTGCCCCAGGAGAGGAGTCTCCGGAAAACTCACAAAACCTATAATAAAGAGTCATCTTCTGTGTCTGCCAGGCCTACAAGACACAAAGCCATCTTAGGGCAGGATCAGCCAAGGAAGAGCTATCCCCACACATTTTTCCCCTGCTACTTTCTAGAATGGTGAGAAAGCACAGCTAGCAAAGAGGAAAAGAGAAGCAAGGAAAGTATGAAGCAGGGCCACACTCCCTCCTTGGATGGCAGAGCCTTTAGAGAAGAACTAACATCAAACAGAGTTTGAAGTTTTACTGATTCTGTAACAGCAGGCTCTCTTAATGACTGAATTGAGACTGTGTTTTGGTTTAAATTAATCATAGAACTGTTTCTTGCCCATTAATGAAAAAGAAAATCCTGGTCTTGTTTGAATTTCACCCCATAGCAGGGGAAGACTCATTCCCACTGAGTACATTTAAAAGGACAGTGATAGCCAAAACTAAAGATGCTCCTATAATTATACCTCAGGAGTCCAAAGTACTTATCCAAAGCACCAGATTTACCAAGTCAGAGCAGCAGAAGAGGATTCATTTGATCATCCATGGTTGATGGCTAATTCTGCCAGAAAGTCCTATAATTAGGAACTGATCCCTTTGGGACATCGTGCTCTATCTAAGATGAAAGCTTCAATCCCATTGGGTCTTATATTTTCCTCACTGTGGAGGGGGGTGGCTTTATGCCCTCAGCAAAACAAATCTATATTTGGGGTTGTTCATCTCCATTTGCAAAGATAAATTGGGGATATATACAAGATCCTAAAAGCTTCCAAAGAGAAAAAACAGGTCACATGTAAAAAAGCAAAAAATCTGGATGGCACCACATCTCAAAAACAACACTGACAGTTACACGTCAATGAATCAGCACCATCAAAATTCCAAGGAAAATTTGTTTTCAACCCAGAGTTCTAAAGCCAGCTAACCTGTCAATCAAATGTAAGTACAATATAAAGACATTTTCAGACCTGCAAAAGTAAAATATTTAATTCTCATGGCCTCTTTTTCGGGAAGCTATTGGAAGACATGCTCCTATAAAAAGGAAGCAAACCAAGAAAGAGGAAGCCATGGGATTGACACAAGGGATTCAGCCCAGGCCCCAGGAAGAGGTACTCCCTGAGACGAAGTGCCCTGAAGTCTCCGATGGCAGCGCTGAGGTAGGCCTGAAGCATGCAGCCCTGACTGGAGCAGAAGGATCTAGCACTCCAGGAAACAAAATGAAACTGATGGATTACATGATGTATTCAAACATTAGGAAAGTAGTACCAGTGATGTAAACCAGATTTGATAGAGCACAAAGAAAAAAAAATCAATGCTAAATACTTATATAATTTTTTTTTTAATAAAAAGAGCAAATATTCATCTTAGGGTTGTCTGGTATTGGCCTGTTTGCCCTCATATCCATTCCTGGCTCTTCTCTGACCCGTTCTGTATCGTGGGAGTTAGGAAGGAGACTGGGGGGCTGAAGCCTTCAGGCTGCACTTCTCAATTGGCTTCTGTCTGCATTTGGCCAATGGTAGGCACTGAAGGGAGATGGAGACAGGAGGAAGGGAGAAGGCAGTGTATTTCTCTCCCTCCCTCTCTGCTTCCTGTGGCATTTCCCACTAAGGTGGCACCTCCTCCATGGCTTGGATTCCTGCTGGACAGGCCCACCACGTTTCACCTTTTGCCGGGTGGCCCTGTATCCTGGGTTCCAAAAAGACTGCCCACACCCTCAGCCTTACACATGGTAGCAGCTTCTGCCTGCTGCAAATTTCTCATTGCCTCAACTTCCCTTGTTTGGCTTCCCAGCCCTTCCATGACCCGTGGAGCCAATTCCTTAAATTCATTCTCTTCTGCTTAAAATGCTTAGTGATTTGTTTTCCTAACTGGATGCTAATTCAACCAGGAAAAACAAAAGTTTCCATCATGGAAGTCCACTGAACAGTGACACATACTTTCAGAGCACATAATGTAAACACTGTCTATTGTTTTTACACAAAGTGTGAAGATTAGGAGAGAGGACACATGTGTTTGGGAGAGGTGGAGAGTAGAAGAAAGCCAACCCTCATCTACTACAACAGGAAATCAATATGTAGTGCCTAATATTGGTGAATCAGGAAATAGTGATGTAAGCGTGTTATTTAGTAATATGGTGGCAATTTTGAGGAAGCACTGCTAAAAGTGTTGAATGGAGCTCCTTTGGAGGTCAAGGCTGGGAGGATGACTTTGGTGAAGTACAGAACTATTTTGTTTTACCATAGGTACTATTTGAGGTTTTTAAATACATAAAGAACTACTTTGATAAAATTCAAAAATAATTTTAAAAATAATGATTCATTCTAGTGGTTTTCTGAGGGACAACATTAAACTCACTAACCCGTAGTCTGCAAAGCTGACCTCCTGCCCCATATGAAGAAGTCAGGACATTTATTTTATTCAATAACCTTCAGTCTGACACAGAAACTCCCAGAACAAGTCAGGATGGTAGGATGGTAGCCACACCTGAGTGAAAAGAAGAGCTCTCTTTCTCTTTCTCATGCTCAGGCTCTGTTACTTGTTCTTCTTGCTCATCTCATTCCAGGTTTTACCTCTCTGATACTGGTCCGGGATATTATTGTCTGTTCATTCTTTGTTGCTTATCCACCTTCCATTGGTCTAATAGTCTGAGTTAGTTCCAGCTAGTAGTTTCTCTCCTCACTCAGGCTGCCTTCTAAACTGCAACGGTCTTTGAAGCACGTTATGAATTTATTGGACAGTCTGCCTCTAGTTTCTGGCAGAGAGAGGCTCTGGGGAGTATTTGGCCACCACCCGGTATTGTGATCTGATTGTGGAATGCAGTGGCCACCATTCCTGCTGGGGCTCACTGACATCGGGACGGTAATGTTGGCAGACCAGCCTCAGCCCTCCAGAATCTTCCCTGACTATCCAGATGTGTCCTCTCATTCTGTATCAGCACTTCCGACAGCATGCTCTGCAGAGCCTTCATTCTGTGCAGAGTTAAGTGCTGTGAGATAGAGATCCATGGCCAAATGACTGTAGGAAATACTGGTTAATCCTGGTTAAATGAAAAAGATTCCTGACTTGGGACATCTCAGGTCTTTGATGTAGGGAACCTCTAAGAGTAAAGCATAATTATAGCACTGGGCAAACTGACATGATGCGGGAACTCTCCTTTGAGTTCCACACATGTGTTGTGTGCTTCCTCTGCGTCTCAGCACTGATCTTCCAATCCAATGGAACTTGTTCAAATTGTGTCCAGAGGGATATTCCAGTGGGATCACAGTGGCAGGCTCTCCATGGCTCTGGGCAGCTATACATAGGAGCTGGATGAGTAAGCTCAGGACCAAGAGGATAGCTGAACCTCTCAAAGCAGCTGCCTTAACCCAGCAAGGTGAGTCTTCTTCAAGTTCCCATGAGAGGAGATAGTCTGTGCCACCCCTTGACCCAGCTACAGCATAGCACAAAGTTCCCTACGTGTTCCCACACCTCTGTGCTTCGCTCATGCTATTGTCCCTTCCAAACATAGATCCCTTCTTTGCTACTGTCTTAGTTTAGCTTTTCTCAAGGGCCAACTCTGGAACAAGCATTGAGGTGAAGAAAATTCTAGTAAGGGAGAAAAGTGAGACAAGGAAGGGAAGGCAGGTAATAAAAAATGTTCTATCCCACCAGCACTGTGGTAACTGGGGCTGAATCCTGCTGGGGGAAACTTAGTGTATGTAGACCACATACCTCAGAGTTAGCTTCCCTACGGGGTGAGGGAAGTATTTACATATCATCTCCTGTCAGTCATTGGTTGAAGGCTTCTATGGAAGCCAAATTTCCATTCGCCATTTGTACAAAGTCATAGGAAATGAGGAGTAAAACCCTCCAAGGTCAGACACACAACGCTTGTCCTGCCTGCCACAGGTCTACCCTTTGCTCTTCAAAGTGTGGACCAGCAGCATGAGTATCATCTAGAAGCTTGTGAGAAATGCAGATTCTTGGACCCCAGCACAGATGTATATAAGCATAATCTGTATTTTAACAAACCTCCAGGGGATTCACATACACATCAAATCTGAGAAGCTTTTGTGCAAATTCACTCCATTGACTCAGAGTTTTCTTCTTTAAACCATGAGAAGCTTATAGGTTTGCCAGTCCAAAATCTTGACTTCCTCCTCAATGGTCCAATCTGATGTCCACCACTGTGCCTAAGAGACAGTGGCATGCCTCCTTGCCTCTGCTCTTGTTATTCCCTTTGCCCATAGTGCCCTCTTTTCCTGGCTCCATTCTTGGCTTGGCTAAACTATCCTCTAAAATTCAGCTTCCAGGAAGCTGTCCTGACCCCCAGGGTATAAGAAACCACCCTCCAGTCTTCCATAGCACTCTGCCCTCAGTCCTAGCAAAGCCTTCATCAAACTGTGCAGGTTGTTGACTTTTTCTGTCTTCCCCATCACACTGGGAGCTGTGTGGCCACCTTTATATAACTAACTGCTAATAAAAACACTTAAAACATTTTGGCTGAAGAGAACAGAATGTCTGCTGGACATTTTTCTGAGGGGAAAATTGCCTGTTCGTTCCAGAGAAGGCTGAGAATGCGCCCTTAGCCTGCTCCTGGCCTGTCACACAGAGCTCCTGGGACTGAAGGTCTGCAGAGGGCTGGGAAATGTCAGAGTACAAACCCCACAGGGCCATTCTGAAACACACACACCTTCCCTCTCAATGGAGGCAAGACTCTAAAAGGTAGAAGGCACTAAAGCCAGCCCTTGGTGATGTTAACAAGCTGCAGGAGGGCAAGTGGATCAGGGTTGTGACTTCAAGATGCACCAACGTTTCTTCAATATCTGTGGGCAAGTTGGTATTTAGGCTCTCTATCCTATGATTTTGGAGGGATGATTAATGTAGCTCTAAAAGAGGAGATGTGAACCATGTGTGGGCAGATGCAGGTTGAAATGAAAGCCCAGAGCAAAGCAGCCATCATTGGACATGTTAGATCCAATGTGTAACCTCCTTCACCCAAAGGAAACAGTATCTATTCTGTGCCAGGGACTCTCCACACATTTTCTTATTTTTAAAAAATAACTAACATACAATGTTATATTAGTTTCATGTGTATAGCATACTGATTCAACAATTCTATACATTACTCAATGCTCGCCAAGATAAGTGTAGTGACCATCTGTCACTATACAATGTTATTACAATATTAGTGACTATATTCTCTATGCTCTACTCTTCATCTCTGTGACTGATTTATTTTATAACTGGAAGTTTGTACCTCTTAGTCCCCTTCATCTATTTTGCCTATTTCCCTGCCACCACCCTCTGGCGACAACCAGTTTGTTCTCTGTGTTTAAGTGTCCATTTGTTTTGTTTGTTCATTTGTTTTGTTTTTTAGATTCTACATATAAGAGAAATCATATGGTATTTGTCTTTGTCTGACTTATTTCACTTTGCATAATGCCCTCTAGATCTATCCATCTTGTTGCAAATGGCAAGATTTCATTCTTTTGTATGGCTCAGTAATAGTGTGTGTGTGTGTATGGTGCACGCATGCACACAAGCACACACACAACACATACATCTTCTTCACCCACTCATCTATCAATGGACACTTAGGTTGCTTCCGTGTCTTGGCTATTGTAAATAATGCTGCAATAAACATAGGGATACATATATCTTTTCAAATTAGTGTTTTCATTTTCTTTGAATAAATACCCAGGAATGGAATTACTGGATCATATGGTATTTCATTTTTAATTTTTTTAGGAAATTCCAGACTGTTTTCCATAGTGGCTGCACAAATTTACATTCCCACCCACAGTGTATGAGGGACTCCCTTTCTCCAGGTCCTTGCCAATACTTCTTATTTCTTGTCTTTTTTATGTCAGCATTCTGACTGGTGTAAGGTGAAATCTCATTATGGTTTTGATTTGCATTTCCCCGATGATTAGTGATGTTGGGTATTTTTTTCATTTGTCTGTTGGCTATCTGTTTGTCTTCTTTGGAAAAATGTCTATTCAGGTCCTCTGCCCATTTTTAAATCTAAATATTTTATTTTTTTGGTTTTGAGTTATGCAAGTTCTTTATATATTTGGTATTAACCCCTTATCAAATATAACATTGGCAAATATCTTCTTCCATTCACTAGGTTGCCTTTTTGTTTTATTGATGGTTTCCCTTGCTGTGCAAAAGCTTTTTTATTTTGGTATAGTCTCAAGAGTTTATTTTTGCTTTTGTTTCCCTTGCCTGAGGAGACATATCCATAAATATGTTGCTAGGGCTCATGTCCAAGAGAATACTTGGTTGTCTTGTGCCCATTCCAATGAAACCAATGTTTTCTTTTAGGAGCTTTATGGTTTCAGGTCTCACATTTAGGTATTTAATCCATTTTGAGTGTGTGTGTGTGTGTGTGTGGTGTAAGAAAGTGGTCCAGTTTCATTCTTTTGCATGTAGCTGTCCAGTCTTCCCAATACCATTTATACAAAAGCTTTTTTATTTTGGTATAGTCTCAAGAGTTTATTTTTGCTTTTGTTTCCCTTGCCTGAGGAGACATATCCATAAATATGTTGCTAGGGCTCATGTCCAAGAGAATACTTGGTTGTCTTGTGCCCATTCCAAGAAAACCAATGTTTTCTTTTAGGAGCTTTATGGTTTCAGGTCTCACATTCAGGTCTTTAATCCATTTTGAGGGTGTGTGTGTGTGTGTGTGTGTGCATATGGTGTAAGAACATGGTCCAGTTTCATTCTTTTGCATGTAGCTGTCCAGTCTTCCCAATACCATTTATACAAAAGACTGTCTTTTCCCCATTGTATATTCTTGCCTCATTTGTCATAGATTAATTGACCATATAGGCATGAGTTTATTTCTGGGTTTTCTATCCCATTCAATTGATCTAGGTGTCTGTTTTTGTGCCAATACCATACTGTTTTGATTATTATAGCTTTGAGTTATATATTAAAATCTGGGATTATGATACCTCTGGCTTTGTTCTTTTTTCTTACGATTATTTTAGCTATTTAAGGTCTTTTGTGGTTCCATATGAATTTTAGAATTATTTGTTGTAGTTCTGTGAAAAATGCTATTGGTATTTTGGTAGAGACTTTAAGGAATCTGTAGATTATTTTGGGTAATATAGACATTTTAATGATATTAATTCTTCTAATCCATGAGTGTGGTATATCCTTCCATTTGTGCATCTTCAATTTCTTTAATCAATGTTTTATAGTTTTCAGAGTATAAGACTTTCATCTTCTTGGTTAAATTTTTTCCTAGGTATTTTATTTTCTTTGGTGCAATTGTAAATGGGACATTTTCTTAAGTTCTCTTTCTACTACTTTGTTATTAGTGTATAGAAGTGCAACATATTTCTGTATATTAGTTTTGTATCCTGCAACTTTACTGAATTAGTTCAACAGTTCTAATGGTTTTTTGGTGGGAGTTTTAGGGTTTTTTATACACATTTTCTCATTTATTCTTCCCAAAAGCTCAGTGAGATAATTATTATTGCTGGAATTTTACAAATAAGGAATCAGAAGTTCAGAGTGGTTTAAAAAAAAAGATTGTCCAAAGTCAGAGAGCAGCTAAGTGCTGGAGTCAAGATGACTATCTGAGCCTTATCTCTAAAGACATTTTGCAGAGCTCCTGAAAAATGCAATAGATCTTCTGCTCATGACTGGGAATCCAGGCTAATTATGAGTAATTTGCTTCACTTCAGAAATAGCTAAGTGAGATGTTAATAAAGCACTCCAATGCCTCTCTGTTGACTTCAAATAATGGAATGGGCACAAGACAAAGCATGTTCAATGTCATGTGGCTTATAACAGAAAGAATCCCAGGGATTAGGATAGGCCCTCAGCAACTCTGGCAAAGGGGAGAGGGGCTGAGACCAGGAGGGATGAGGAGAAACTGAGCAGCTATGCAGGGCCCTTAGGAACACTACTCAAAATAAGACCTTGGGCAAATCACTCAACATTTCCTCATCAGTAACATGTGACCATTATGCCAATCTCAAGGTGAGCCTGTCATAAGATAACATAGAAATAACAAATGTTTATTATGTTAGGGCTAACAGCAGAATTCCTAGGGAGAAATGTCTTGGAAAGCCAGTCTGATGAGTGCTGGGTACAAGGTGAAAGGTGAGCACATACAGCCCTCCCTGAGGACCAGAGGACCAGCTATGTATGGCCCAGGTGCCAGAGGAGGGAAGGAGCTGGCCTTCACAGGCCAGGGTTAAGAATTGGGAATTTGCTCCTGAAAAAGAAAGAGAAGGGAGAACAGTGAGTACCAGGCCAACAAGATGATGTGAGCCTGGGATCAAATGTGTGTGATGAAACCCTATGAGGTAGAATGGCCAGCAGATGTTTTAAGGCTTTTGGATGTTCTAGGCTTCTGAAGCCAATTAAAGTGGCTGTCCTACTAAATCTTCTTAGAGAAGGCCTACTGTGCACCTGAACCTTTTGTGAATTCTCTTTGAAAAACACATTGACTACGAGCACAGTTAGCACATCTCCTAAGTGATCCATGGAAAGCTGGGGACCCAGGATGCAGGGGCAGTCTTAAGTCATGGGAGTGAGCAGGAATCTACATGGAGGACTACACTCCCAGGGGCTGTGGAATCCTCTGGAAGGATGTGCAGATCTTTGAGAGGTGAGTGGGCCCCAGCTGACACCTGACCACATTTGTCAGATGCCTTGACCATCCCAGGTGTCATGCACCTCCCCCCCGCCCTTCTTGCCTTCCTTTTCTCCTGTATTCATTTCCAGAAAATTCTCTGCCTGTCACAAAGCCCCCTGAAGGTCACAAATCCATTGCCCATCAAGCCTATGCTCATCACAGGAAAGAAAACAAAAAGAATATTGGGATTTTTTTTAAGAGATGAAGAGTGTGCATACTCCAAGGTTGTTGGGTACCACAGGCCACTGATGTTCCTGTCGAGAAGGGACAGAGCTGAGGAACTCATCTGAAAGTTAAGTAACTCCAAGCGGGGTTTCTTCATCTTCTTCCCCTTTTTAAAAAAATAATTCATAGTATCAGACAGGTTGACAACTTATTGAAAATGGTTCCTCACCTGGAAAGTGCTTATTACTTACAGTGTACCATCTTTATTACATCGATACTGACATTTAACACTCAATAAATCTCCACTCCCTCTATGGAGATGTAACTGACAGCCAAAAGGAGTCTCTGCCTTTTCTCTGAATTTCAGCATGGTTTTGGTTCCAGGGACTGTGCTCTGATACCGGGTCCCTCAAATCCAACTGAGTGGGAAAGAATAGTCCTGGGATGCCTTTGTTCAAGCTGCCAGCCCCTTCCCCACCCAGTCAAGACCCCCTAATCTGCTAACAGTGGCTGATAACAATATGTAAAGGGAGTTGGGTAGGAGTCGAATAAATAAATGAAGGAAGAAAGGAATGTTCCTGCCACACCCTACCACATGACCTGCTATAACAGCCAAGGCCCCTCCCAGTCCAGCCTCAACCTACCACCATACTCTTACCCAGGGAATGACCAATCATCATCCCCCAATAAACCAACGTGTCCTCCCAACCTCTGGGCCTTTGCTTATATGGTTTCCTCTGCACTGAATGTCTGATTGCTCCTAAAGTCTAAATTCAATGCCTCCTCCTCTATGCATACTGCACACTGTTCCCTGTGGAAGAACCCAGTGTTTTCTAGTCTGTTCCCTGAAGACCCATGTGCAGACTGACCAGAGTTCCACCCTGCACAACTGTCTGTAACTCCATGAGATTCTCCAGAGCAGGAGCTGGTTTTGCTAATTTCAGTATCTGACTTACCTAAGGCCCAGATGTAATGAACAAATTAGTGAATAAATGAATGAGCATATCACTTTCTCCTCTACCCTCTTTGCCTTCTTCCCACTCTTTTTTACTACCTCTAGTAGTAAAGATTTCATGGGTTCTAACCTCTTTGGTTTCGCTAAATGATAGATTAAGGTAGACAATATTTAGGACTCTGAAGTTGGACAAATCTGTGTGTGTCAAACACACATACACACATATACATACATACCCCATTCGGTGGTTGGAAGGATCAGATAATGTAGTTCATATAAAGTGCTTGCATAGCCTCTGCTGCACTGGAACAAAGGAGCTTTCTTATTTGCTATTTTCCTGCCCTGGGAGAACAGGAGAGTCCCCCATCCTGCCTGGCTCAGATGGTATGACACTCTAGGCAGCCCTGATACTCCAATAGCCTGGGGTAGAGAAACACCTAGGGCAAAGCCAGTCTAGACTGGCAGGAAGCCAGAGCAGTAGCCTGTTTGTAGAGAAACGCAAGAGTATTCCTTCCAAGGACATGCAGTCAAATGAAGGTGAGGAGTGTTTTGTTAGTTTCCAATTTGTAATTAGAGTATCATGCAGATGAGTTCTGCTCCGAAGCCTAAAAATATTTCTTCTCGACAGGGTTTCAAATTTCTCCTTGCTGCTAGAAGTAGCTTATGCTGATCACTGGCTTGGCAAATGTCACAGACCTCTTGGGCTGTGTGGGAACAACACAGAGCCCAGCGCCTGGTGATCCCACACCAGTCCTTCTCCTGCATGTGGGGGAAGGGGGTACAAGGAACATGCAGGTCCCTTGGGCCACAGAGGGATGGGCAAGGCAGACTTCCAGGGAATGGGGTCCCCGAGCTCTGCTGCAAGAGTTCATCGGTGACTGGGCAGCTGTCCTAGGGCAAGATGCCCTTCTGAGGCACACAGCTTCTGCCCTGCACTGAGTTGCTTGGAATCTGCCCTTGACATCAAAGGGGCCCCAAAGACCTCAGGAGCATGGAGGAAACATCCTTGCCTACTCTAGACTTCTGAAAGCATACTGCTGTGTTTTCCCAAGGCCGGAGAGAATAACCAGAAAAATACACAACAATAAAATGGGGAAAATGTAATTACTATACAAAAAATCCATTAATGCACTCACAGTTCTTTATGCACCAGATGGGCTCTGAGTATGACCTGGTCCAGTCCGGATCTCAAAGCAGCAATCCCACAAAGGTCCTGTGAAGAGGGCCTTGGCCTCTATTTCTTTTTGCTTTTATTTAAATTCAATTAGTCAACATATCGTACATCATTAGTTTTAGATGTAGAGTTTAGTAATTCATCAGTTGCATATAACACCCAGTACTCATCACACCATGTGCCTCTTATTTCTGCTTACCTACTTCTCATGATGGGGAGCTCCTGCCTCTCTTCTTTGGTCATGGCCAATTATTAGAAGCTCTTTCTTTCAGTGAGGTCAAACTGCCTCCCTAACATATTATGCCATTGGGCCCATTTCTGCCCATGAGGCCAGCCCTGTCTGATGGAAACAGAATGTAAGCCACATGTGTAATTTTAAATCTTCTAGTAGCCCATTAAAAATAGCAAAAAAAGTGAAATTAATTTGAATAAACATTTTATTTAAACAACATACCTAAAATATTACCATTTCAAAATATAATCAACATAAAAATAATGAATGAGATATTTTACATTATTGTTTCCATTTGAAATCTTCAACTTGGTTGTGAATTTCGTGCGTAGAGCACATCTCAATTTTGCCTTGTTGCCTTTCAAGTGTTCCAAGAGCCACACATGGCTGCTGGCTGCTGGATGGGACAGCAACGCTTGAGGAAGCTTCCCGGCATCTCTCTTGGCCCTCTTCGCATCGGTCTGCCCATCCCAACTCACACATTCCCGCTTCTTTCCATCCTTCTTCAACCTTCTTTTCTTTTGCTTCTTTAAGCTACTCTCAGTTATGCTTTTATTAGTTACTACTCAATAAATGCTCTTAATCTTCTCAAACCCCCCTTTTTGAAAAAACATTCCACATCCTGCCTCCTGTGAAAGGTTCTCTTCACGTTATTATTGTAAAAACAGTTTTATATTGCATCAATACTATTTAGCTTCAGGAAATGCTAATACAAATTATATCTAGTAAGCATCTAAGTATTAGATCCATTGAAAATACTCGTTCATCCTTCCAACTGTTTTGGCTACAAATAAAAAAAATTTTTTTTTCTTCCTGCATTTGAGCCCCCATATAGTTTTTCCTCAGCAGCTAAGCTTGAAGGTCTCCACACACTGATTGCTAATAAGGGCAATGCAAACCCAGATCATTGTCCAGAAACTCTATCACGCAACATCTGATGCAGGGCCATGCAAGAGCTACAGGGAGCAAGCAGAGTGGGCCAGTCTACCCAGCACCTCTACAAGACGGGCCTCCATCATCCTTTCTACCGCACACCAGGCTCATGTTTCCAATGGAAAGAGACAGAGAGGCAGCCAAGAGCTGAATCTCAATTTCTGTGAATACCACCTGCCCCCACTGCAAATTCCTGAAGGAGAAGTACACAAAGAATAAGATGATAAAAATGGCCATGGTCTATATGACATCTGGGGTTAGGAAGCAGAATAACATGGTGGTTATGAGCCCAGGCTCCGTAATCAAACATCTGGTCATGGGTCCTAGCTCCAAGCCTTACTATCTGTGACAGTGCATAAGTTTATCCTTTCTAAACTTCAGGACCTCATCTGTAAAGTAGAGATAATAATTATACCATTTTATAGGGTGTATTAGTTTCTTATTGTTGCTGTAACAAATTAACACAAATTTAGTGGTGTCAAATGACACTCATTTATTGTCTTACCATACTGGAGGTCAAAACTCTGAAATGGGTCTCACTGGGAAGAGCTACATTCCTCCTGGAGGCTCTAGAGAGAAAGCATTTTCTTGTCTTTTCCAACTTCTATGAGCTGTCCCTGTTCCTTGACTCATAGTTCTCTTCCTCCATCCTCAGAGTCAGCAAGGATGGGTTGAGTACTTCTCACATTGAATCACTCTGACTCTCTTGCCTCTCCCTTTCACCTATAAAGACCCCTGTGTTTACATTGAGTCCACCCAGATAATGCAGGACAATTATCTCCCCATCTCAAGGTGAATTGATTAGCAAACTGAATTCCCCCTTGCTAACTAATAGACCATATTTGCAGATTCTGAGCATTAGAATGTGAACATCTCTGGGCACCTTCATTCTTCCTCCCACAAAATGTTATTTAGAGGATCCAGCGAGCAATACCTGGTACATCATAAATCCTCTATAAGTCTTAGAAATATTTGTATTTGGTCCCAAATCCTTATTTGAACTCATGGCCCTGGGCTGCAAAGTGGAGTTAATCTGGTCCATTTGATCCAGGCTTTCCTTCTCTTGGACCCAACTGAGGTCCTCCTTAGGATGACAGGGTTACATCCAAGTGGGTGATAACTCTGGGTCCAGCTCATCATGTGGATTCCTAAAAGGCCATGCTCCCCAGAAAGAAGCTGCAGAGTAAGGACCAAAGACAGCCAATCCTAAGAGGTAAGAGTTTTAACCTCTTTGCTCTTCACAAGGAAAGCTCCATTGCAGGCACCAAAGCCCAAACATGCCCTTGCCCTTGACCCACATAGGTGCTTCTCCTTGGTGTAAAGAAGGGCAAGAAGGGAGGATTGGTCTGCCCTAGAAAGGGGGCAAAATAAGAACCCACTGCTATAGAGTATTATCCAGGCAAAGTGAAGCATGCCCCAAACTTGGAAAGAAGGTGACTTGACAATAATAACAATAGTAACAATAACTGACATTTAGTGAGTACTTACTATGTGCCAAGCCCTGAGCTAAAAGCTTTATGGTATTTATCTTATTTAACCCCCCAGCCAAATAAATGTGAGAGCATCGTTACGCAAGTGGAATGAACAGGCATTTGCACAGGGGTGGAAACAGCCCACCACTAACAAATGCATGAGCAAGAGATGTAGGATCCCTGAAGTTCCATCCTTTGACTTGGGTGGGTTCTCAAGGATATGGTGCTGGAAGGAGACACAAATGCAGAAAAAATTGAAACCTATTCATCTCACCTGAACCTCACTTACAAAACAGCATAGGCAAGAGATGTGGACAAGAGTATTTCATGAGGAGGCCAATGTCCACTTGTCACCCCACTGTCCACGAAGCCCACTGGAATACATAATCCCCATGGCAGGTCCCTCCCTAGAGAGAAGATGTGATTAATTCCATCCAGGCTAGGAGCTTGGGAGCTAGGCCTGGTTTTAATGTCAGTTCTTCCATGTAAACACTGGTGACTTAAGGAATGTTCTTAATTTCTCTGTGCTTCAGACTTCACGTTTGTAAGATGATGATAACAATAATGATAGCAAACACTCACATAGGAATTAACCAAGTGCCAGACCCTGTTCATCGAGCATTATACATGTTAACTCTTATTCTTTATAACAACTCTATGAGATAGATATTATCATCCTGTGGCATAGAAAGTTTATATTAAGCAACCTGCCCAAGGTCACAGAGCTGATGGTGAGTAGAACTGGGATTTGAACACACATAGCCTGGCTCCAACCCCAGGGGTCCCAGTTACTACTCTATACTGCCTCACAATGTGGCTCACCTCATCAGGATATTAGAAATTAAATAAGATATCTATGTAATGTGTATGCATACTGCTCATATGTAACACATAGCTGCTATAATAAATATTAAACATCTGAACAAGTTAACAAATGGATGGGGGCTCAGCAATGGAGCATTTCAGCACAATCCAAGGACCTGAAACGTTAGGTACTGCTGTTTCCAGAATGGCTGATGGTCGGTGACCAGAGTTATAAGGAAATACAAGCCCTTTGTAGGACCATCTCTGACTTGTGTGTCAGGGACAGCCCTGCCTTGAAGGTCCTTTCCAGCAGACACATTACAAGTCTTGTAATGCCTCTGACTTGTGATTTTTCCAAATCATGCTATATTGGTGCTGGTTTTCCTCAAGGAAACTGAGACAGCTCAACATGGACTGTTGGAGGGTCTGTCTGGTTGGATAAGGCAACCATGCAGCATTATCATTCTGGCAGAGCCATGTTCACCAGACCTGAAGGCCCAATCCCTAAAGGTTGGCTCTGGCAGATATTGCGGCATGGGTAGCAAGGTGGCTCTCCATCAGATGTCCTGGCCATACAAGGGCACCTCAGCTCTTTGTCATCCCAGGAGCTCTGTGGCGTCTGCTCAGATATAAGACATATCCTAGGAGTCATTTACAAGAGTCAGATGGCAGAAAGACTCCCTATCATCAAACAGCCATGAGCAATGACATTTATAGGCATGAACACCTTCCAGGCCTCCTTCCCAAGCTCAGAACACCGAGCTGTTCACTGAATGCAAAGAACAATTAGTCCTGCCAGATGGGGGATGTATCGAAAACCCTCTCCCTGAGCATAACCAATTAAAGCCTGGGTTTTAAAAAGCCGATTGATTCACTCAAAGGAGCAAACAGCAGGCTGCAGGAGCTTTTCCTGCTGAGCCATTTCTCTGCGTTTCCCAAAGCAGATCTAAAACATCCTGATGGATTTAGTTTTCATATGGCTATGTGCAGCGTCTGCAGATAATCTCTATGAGTCAAAGCACTTGCCAGGTATCTTCTGATGCATATTCATTTAATCATTCAACACAATTTCACTTTACCCTTTCACCCTGGAATCTGTGCCCTGGGAAGGCTGACAGCAGAGTGCCAGGGCAGCACAGTGGATGCCCTGAGCATGTCAGCTGGTGCCATCTACACCATCTACACCACAGCCACAGAAGCAAGTGAAGAAGGGGACTTCCGAGGCACTCCCTACCCTCCACAAGCAAGATCATCTCTCTTGGCATCCACAGCCACATTGAGCCGAAGAAAAAATCCTGCCCATTATGGGCAATTCAAATAGATGGAATCAGTAATGAAATGCTCATTTCTCATAGAAGGAAAGAGTACCTATGATCCATTTAGCATTGACTCAAAATTTGATTTTTAAAATCCAAAATGAATAATGTGTGATGAGTTTTATTGGCTCAACCAGAATTAATGAGTTAATGGAGGTGGAAAAAAAAAAGTCCTTCACAGCAAGAGAAAATCACTCTGAATTATATCCTGATGCATAAGTAACACCAGGACCAAGCATTTTATCCAATGTACCGGCACCGATTTCCTGCCACCTTAAAGTCTAGCAGTAGGCATACAAAAAGGAGTGGACACCAGACGCTGCCTTCTGGGTCCCTTGCCTACTCATTTCACAGTCTCACAGGGGCAGCCACCTGTTTAGAACCAGCAACGGCACCACAGGAGCCTAGAGAGTTGCAAACAGAGGGAAGAGCTGGCTTAAGCCAGCAACAGACAAAAGCACACAACAGTAATGAATCTGCTTTTAAAGCTCCCGAGGGGAAGCCTCATGCCCTTGACTTTCCAAACTCTTGGGCCTCAAAAGGATGGCTTTCCCTCAATTGGATGGATCTTTTATTTGGGTTCTCTTCACAGCCAAAGGCCAGAGACCACTCAAGAAGCACTCATTGAAAGCTCACGGTTTTGTATACAGCTCAACCCTGCTGCATATATCTGGAAAGTTGCTTAACCTCTGGAAGCCTCATCTTTCTCATCTGTAAAAGGAGATTATATTAGTGCTCTTGAAGAACAATTAGAAAAATCAGGGATACTGTTGAAGGTTTCTAGTACAGTTTCTAGCACACAGTGGGGCTCAGTAAATGGCTGTTGGTTACAAAATGGAAATGATGAAGTTTACACCTCAAGGATTTCTTGAAAGAAAGCACATGAGGAATACCCGCCCCTGGGTCTTCCAGGAACCACAAGGTGAGGAGGAATTTCTGCCTTTCCTTCTCTCACCTGCTCCCAGCCCAGCATGTCATTAGGGTTCAGAGCCCGGCTCTGGTGTCAGACTACCTAAGTTTAGATCCCAGGGACAAGTTACTTACCCTCTCTGTGCCTCTATTTTCTCACCTGTAAAATGGGGTTAATATAAATATCTTAGAGGGCTGCTGTGAGGACTTAACGAGGCCATGCATAAAACTTGGCACAGTACCTGGCACATAGGAAATGCTTGATAAATGTTTACAACGAGCATGTTTTTTTCCACACCACCGAGCAATTCTCCAACGCCAGTTGGGTGTCCTGCAACTCCACTTAATTCGGACACTTTCTACTTGGAGATAGTATCAGGTCATGTAAGTTAAGGACTCAATCCTACAAGACTGCCCCCAACTTCAGACACCAACCAAGAGTCCAGACTGTCATTTATGCTTCAGATGAACCGGCTATAGATAGATCAGAGGTTCCAATGACCCCCTCCTTGGGTTCAATTAATGTGCTAGAGCAGTTCACAGAACTCAGAGATACATTTTACTTACTAGATTCCCAGTTTATTATAACTCAAGAACAGCTAGGAACAGATGCTTAGGGCAAGGTATGGGGAAGGGGCTCAGTGTCCATGCCCTCTGAGCATGTCACTCTCCCCCATCCCGGAAGCTCTCTGAACCCCATCCTTCTGGGTTATTATGGAAGCTTCATTACATAGGCATGGTTGATTAAATCATTGGCAATTGGTGACTAAACACAATCTCCAGCCCCTCTCTCCTCCATGGAGGTCTGGGGTGGGGCTGAAAGTTCCAACCTTATCATCACTTGGTTGGCTTCTCTGTGGACCGTTCCCCATCCCCAGGTGAGCTAGGGGCTTTCCAAAAGCAATCTCATTAACATAATAAAAGACACCTTTATGCCCGGAGCTATCACATCCAAGATGATTGGAATCCTCTTTGTTCCCTGCAAAGCTCAGCTCAAACTCGCTTGCTACCTTCCCGGCAGCACCAACCACCACCCACACCCAACTCAGCCACATAGAGGAGGCACCTTCAGGTAGAGCTAGATGCAGCCATGGCCTCATACAATTTGTCAGCTTCCTTTCTTTCCTCTGGCATCTACCACACACACATTCCTATAAAGCTTCAATCTTTTTTGTTTTTGACTCTGCAGGGGATGAGGGTAAATTTAACAGCAGTTCTTCCATTGTCTGTACCCGCACTCCTCATCTTGGGGGATTTCCACTGTGGCCAAGTCAGAGAGATGAATCCAGCCTATGGTGCCACTATTCAAAGCTGATATAAGACTAATGTTCTCATTGGAGGGAAAGTATCTTAATCTTAGAACCCCAACCATGATCATCTGGGAATGTCACAAATCAGATGCCCAATTCCACCAAAGGAAAATGCAGTAACACAGAGTTATAAGCCAATCATGCACTCTGTGGTTTGAGTATATGAACGGAGAAGCCCAGCATGAATCTTCCAGAGCATCTTGGTTTTGTCAAGGGAAGGGGGAGGATGAGGAGTGTGTCAATAAGCTCTGAAATTACATCTTAAATAAAAAATCTGATTCTGCCCAAGAGACGTGAATAGAAAAGTATAAGAAATCAGGTCAGCAATTTTGTTAGCAACTTGAAGTTCTGAGCTGAGGGCTTGGAGTTGGGGTTTGGAGACTTGGAATTCCAACTCTGATTCCTGAAGTCCACCCAACAAAATAAAATGAAGAGCACTGTTTTAAAGTGTGGACAGGAATGGTAGGCTAAAAAAAATTAAATATGTTTCTTTACTAATGTGCTTCTCACTGCCTGGACTATGCTAATGATGAATGTGAATCTCCAACAGGGGATTTGGTGTACAAACTTCCCCCAAATGAAGAGGAGTGGAGAGGGGTGACTTGTGAGATTAGGGTCCCACAGGCCACATATCAAGACCATCAGTTCAGGGAACCAAGAAACCTGCAAAAGCAGGGTTTCAGGCCCTCCAGAGGAAATCACATGAGCTCTATTCTTAAGCAGTCATATTCATTTACTCATTAGGAACAAAGATACATAAGCAGAATCTGAGATCAAGTATAGTCATGACAGAGTCAGGTGCAACAGCCCTGTCACAGTGGAAAACATCACAGACAAAGCTAGTAAAAAGGTACTAGGTACAAAGCTCCAAAACAAAGGCTACCTGATGAAGACCTACCGGGAAGGAGCTTGAAGTCCTTATGAATCCCTGAGTTAGGGCAATCATGGTTATATAAAATGTAGTAGAGGCTCCCGGAGGTCCCTTAATACTAGAAACTTCTTCTAGGAATATATGCCAGGACAGAAAGAGCATCATCATTAAAGGCTATCACCCAGAAATGAGCAGGTGCTTCTCCCAAGCCAGCCCTCCTTCACCTTCTCTAAGATCGCCAACTTGAATATGTGCCATACACTTTGCAAGTGTGTCACATCCATTCTTTCATTATATTTTCATAATTCTAAGAGGTATGTGTTATCAGTATCCTTGTTTCACAGCTGAGGTTCAGGAAAGTCAAGTCTAAGGACACAACTTGTCTAAGGACACAAAGCAAGGCGTTAGAGCTGGGAGCTCATTTTAAGTTTGATAAGGAAGGAAGGAAGGCAGACAGGAAGGAAGGAAGAGAAAGTGTCTTTGCAAACATTTTCCACTTGTTTAAAAGAGTTGGTTGAGGGGCTCCTGGGTGACTCAGTCAGTTAAGCATCTGCCTTTAATTCAGGTCATGATCCCGGGGTCCTGGGATCGAGCCCCATGTCAGGCTCCCTGCTCAGCAGGGAGTCCACTTCTCCATCTCCCTTTGCCCCTCATGCCCTCTCTCCCTCTCAAAAAAAAAAGTTGGTTGAAAACACAGCAACAGAATTTTGATTACCTACTGACATTGTCTGATTACTAGAAAGTCATCTTTTGCTCAGAAAACGGCAGGCCCCTCCTCTGTGATTCATCCATCACCAAGAAATTTGGGATCTCCCTATCCATCAGCAGCACTCCAGATGGCACAATACTGCAAACTGGATCCAGTTAACAGGAAGAGTCAACTTTTGCCTGATTCACATGAGCCCAATCAGCAGCTCCTGGGTTTAGCCACAAGCCCAAACTTACCCAGCAGTACATTATCAACCTCAATAATGGGCATGCCAGGAAAACAAAATAGGAGACCATCCTTATGTCGGAAGAGCTTTTCTCTTATCAATTACACTTTTCTGAAGAACAGGCAGCCTACTCTCTCTTTGTGGGTTCTGACAGACACTGCAGAGGAGTAGATGAAAAGTTATTATAATGAAAGTGGGAAGAAGGAAAGACTGCATCAGGGGGACGGGAGGGCCCTGTGGAGTGACCTGGGGAAGACGCTGAGCTTCTTTGTGCAGGTCCCATATTATCCTGACTCCATCTACCTCTCTGCCTCTGTTGTTCCCACTGTGATGGTCTATACTCTCACTATTTCTGGCCCGGATCTCTGCAGTGGCCTCCTAGCTAGTTTAACCACTTCCACACCAGTCCCTTTGCCCCTTGCAATCCATCAGCTGCAGTAACCACAGTGAACTTTTAAAAACATAGATCACATCACTCCTTCACTTAAAACTCAACAATAGCTTCTTTTATCTCTCTCTCTTTTTTAAAAAAAGATTTTATTTATTTATTTGAGAGAGAGAGAGAGCATGAGAGTGGGGGAGGGTCAGAGGGAGAAGCAGACTCCCCGCCAAGCAGGGAGCCCGATGTAGGACTCGATCCCAGGACTCCAGGATCATGACTGGAGCTGAAGGCAGTCGCTTAACCGACTGAGCCACCCAGGCACCCTAGCTTCCCTTATCTCTTAGTATAACATCTAAATCCCTCACCCTGGTCTATAGGGACTTCATTGCTACTGCTCATCCCACCCTTCCTGTTGCTCACCATGCTCCAGACACACTGGTCTTCCTTCTTCCAGGCTCATTCTCACCTCAGGATCCTTGCACTTCCTGCTTCCTCAGTAGGGGACGCTGGGAACCCGGGACCAGTCCTTCTTGTCATTCAAGTCTCAGCTCATTTGGTGCCTGCCACAGAGAGGCCCTCCCTGATCACCCAATATCAGCACCCCTAACCCCTCCCTCATCAGTCACTCTTATCATAACTTTGTGTTTTGTTTCCTTTATAGCACTTATTACTTAAAATTATCTTGTCTATTATCTATGTCTGCCTCTCCTCCTCCATCACATACACAGAAACTCCCTGAGAGCAGATGCCTGGCCTGCCTGCACCCACACTTCCAGCACCTGGAACAGTGTTTGGCACAAAACAGCTGATCGATAAATGTTTGCTGGCTGAAAGAATACCCCCAAAAGGTTCTAGAATGAATTAAATGAGATAATTATACATTTAGAGTTTTTCGGAAGGCTTGGCACATCATAAACACCCAAAACACAGCATTTCAAGTCATGGCTCTCTTATCTGATATGAGCAGAAGGAGCCAATCTGTTAATCAAAAGAAGCTGGATAAAGCAGGGATCACTAATATTGTATATATATACTATACAAACTTTAAACACTATTTCAACTTGAAACACTTCTTGCTAATCTATTGATGTAGAGCTAAGACCTCTCTACTTGAGATGGGTCTCCACGTTGGAGTTCTACATTTTTTTTTTTTTCCTTTTTTTGAGAGCTCATGCCCTTTATACATCATCTGTGGTTCTCAGATTTGGCTTTAGAATGGAGAATGAACTTAATCTCACATATGAAACAATCTGAGTGAAAAATTCTTCTAGGATTATGTACAAATTTTTCCTAAACTTTGTCAGTTGCCCTGTCAACAACTAATCTGACAGCCTTCATTGATTGACTCTTATCAAGCCATCTAATGCTTGCAGCTTGGTTTTCCTAAGAAACAACTCTCTTTTCACCCGTATTTCACTGGTTCACTTACTATTTAATTAATTTAGGTTATTATAATAACACATTCAGCCAGCATAAAAAGGTACAAATGCAGCTCTCTGACCCTTGGCAAGCATTTACCAGAACGGTGGGGACAATGTTCATAGGAACGGCAGGGGGTCCCTGTGTGCCACGAGTGTCCAGCAGGTGGTGGCCCTCAGTCAGTGGGTATTACAGAAAGAAGAGAATACAGAACATTGGTGAATTTGTGAGTTGGTTAAGTAGAGATGGTTAAGAGAGATTATATTGTAGTAGAAGCGCTTGTCAATAGCAGTAATTATAGTTGTAGTCAAGGAAGATTAGATGGAAATATGCCAAAATGTTTTCTCTGGTAGACTGTTAATATTCCTCTTAACAATTTCCCATATCTTTCAAATTTTGACACCATCATAAATAATATTTCACAGAAACAGAGTAAATTGTGATCCTGGCTGAATCAAAGGAAAGTGCTGACAGTTACCACTTCTGGTGCTCCTGCTCTCTGCCAGCAACTTAGGTGTGACCTCTTGTCCTCACGGTCACTCTGCAAAGGCAGATGCTGCGGTGCCCAGTGTTATGACTCTGTGATTGTGTTCGCTTATGAAGATCAAAATTTAGTCCCAGGTCCCTGTCCCAGTATGACATTCCCTCCTCTGGCCCACAAAGTCACCCAATACAGTCAGCATCTCCATGAGCCGGCAGGGAGTCAAGTCCATGAACTATCAGCAGGACCAAATCCTCACTTATGTCACTGTCCGGTGCTCTGCTTTGCAAGTTAATTAGAAATAAAGCATTTCCTCATCAGTTCTGGCCTTCCCCACAGCCCTCTAGCCCCTGGCCGCAGCCTGTTACCTACCTCCTTCACCTGTGGGCTCAGGACCCCATCCTGGGACAGACACAGCCTCATCAGCATTTCCCTCCTGAGGCGATGCCTGCATTGCTCGGCTCCCTTCTGGAGGCCGTCCCTCCTGGACCATGGACTTCTTCTTGCTCTGCCCCCTGCTGCCTGTATTCCCTCTGCCCGCTCTTCGTCCACCTGGGTTTCTACACCATTCCAGTCCTGACCTCCAAGAAGCACAACCCACTGCACAGCCTGTCTTGTGTTCACCCGTGCTCTGCATGGCACCCACAGCCATGTCTTATAGCCTGGTGACCCAAAGTCTGATCTGACCCAGAGTCTCGATGGTGATCCCCAGAAAGGCCTAGCCCTCTGCTGTCCCAATTTAGTACTGATGCCGTGCATGAAATTGTTGGGATGGAGGGTTCACAGGGAGTGGGTAACGTATATGGGAAGAGGGTACTGGCAAAACCCTGGTGGCAGCTTCATACAGAGGGAGCCCTCCCAGTGAAAGCAGCAGTGAGCTCCCAACAGCCCCCAAACCCAAAGGACTCAATAGCTCCGAGTGTCAGAGAGATTAAGACTCAGGCTTAGAGACAGAAAAAGGATCAAGAGAAAAGACACAAAAGCCAAAAGAAAGGTCAAGCATTGTCAAAACTTGGCATATTCGCCACATTGGTTCTCATCTTATTCTCTTCTATTAAAAAAAAAGACTTAATTGGAACTGCAACCAGGATCTCAAAACTGGACCTTGTAGGTCCACAGGGAGAAAAGTCACCGTTTGGGGTTCTAGAGAAGTAGAAATCTGGACAGAGGTATTCACTACAAAGAACTTGCAAGAGACTGGCCTCCTGGAATCTCTGACACTGGTGGACAGACATGGGTTTCAATCCCCTTCATACGGCTTTAGGCATGTGTCTTAACCTTGCAAAGGCTTCATTTCTGCATGTGTACAATCATGCTAGTTAACACCTGCCTCGCAGACTGTTGAGGCTTAAACGAGTTAATACAGGCCTGGTACCTAAACCAATGGCGATGTCTGGACACGATTTTGGTTGTCACCTGTTGTGGGGATGGAGGGAGGCAAACTACCGCCATCAGGGGGTAGAAACCAGAAGCCAGGGACGCCAGTAAACACTAGTAATCATCCCACAATGAACAGGGCAGCCCCCACAACAAAGAATGATTCAGTCCAAGATTGAGAAACTTTTCCAAAGCCTACAGAGTAGGGATCAACAAGCATTAATTCCCTGCCCCATCCTCTCTCCCACTCCTCTTTCTGGACAGTGCATCTCAGCAGGTAAGGGCCGGAGATCTCCTTTGCTGACATTTTCCATATAAGTAGAGAAGGTTAAAGTGCCAAGCATAGTGCCTGGCAGCTCCTTTCCTCTTGGCTCTTCCCACAGAGCTCTGTCTAGCCGGCAGCCAGGCACACAGCAGGGATGTACAAAGGACAGATTTGTTAGCTGGCTGGAGCACAGACCTCTGTGCAACACCCACCTCAGCTGGGAAACCGGACAGAAAAGCAGTTCCAAGGAGGCTGAGCTCAGAAAGGAAGGCTGGGCCTGGGTAATGCCATGAGAGGGACCCATTAACAGGGACCAAAAAAAATGACCATCCAGTTGGGCCTGGAGTGCACCATTTCTCCAAGACTTGACAGCAATCTCATATCCAGAAGGTAAAACTCAAAATGCATTCCTTTACTCAATTATTTAACACGTACCAGGGACTGGGCTCCTACTCTGGGGTGCACAGCACCCCAATGGCCTACATTTAAAGAAAAATTCAGTGTTATTATTTTTCCAGCCCTGTAACTATTTAACCAAGACATCGATGGGAATGAATAAGTAAGCAAGAGAAAGAGATGTTTAAATCTCACAGAATCTTGAATCTGGCCGGCCTCATTTTAAATGGTGAAAATACCCCCTTGATAAAGTGGTAAAAGCTAATATTATTCTATTATTCACTCGCTCTTTATTAAGGCATCAGAGATGATTCATTGAGTTTCTGAAGCACCGTACTTTTTTATATGTAACTCTTCCATGAACAAAATATTCCAAGACACAATCTGCCTGTATTATATAATGCTCTTCCACAGAGACAGCCCAAAGTGAAGCTACTTATTTCTCATTCTTGTATTCAATAAGGCCTATTTATACCTTGCCTGAATATGTGAGAGAACACAGGGAAAAGTGTTTTGAGAACTGGAAGCCCTGCTACAAATGTTGGCCCCTATTGTCCGTATGAGCCATCATAATCTCCAGATTCCTAAGGGGTAAACAGATGAGGTTTTGCTTTGTGTTTCTGGATCCCGGACTCCAAGTTGCTAAGATTCCTGTCCTTTTTTCCACTTACAGACTCTGTAGCCTGAGGAAGGTGGAAGCAAATGCAGTCCAGGAAAGCCTGAGGTCTTGCTCCCAAGATCTTGCCCGCTGTCTTGCTCCCCTGCTCCCCATATGCTGCAGATCCTTGCCAGATCCTCCGCAGGAGCCTCAAACCAAGAGGCTCTCAGCTGGAAGGAGCCAAGTGGAGCCTTGCATGTTGCCAAACGCCTGTCTAGCCCAAAGCAGGAAGTCTCCAAGAACACACCCACGGTTCTGAGTGGCGAGTCTGTCTGAGGATAAAGTGCCCTCCCATGAGCTCAGCTCAGTGCCTCATAAAGCCAGGCTCAGACTGTATAAATAAGATGTCTCAGTAAGGCAAGGTGAGGCTTGCAGGATTTATGTGCTCTTGGGCCCCCTTGCAAACAAGTTTAACCAACAGTACCTGACTCTCCTTCCTTCTGTGAACCATCTGACTTGACTCCAAAGGCTAGGGTAAAAGGCCCCTGTGTTTGCCTGGGGTGCTCTGGGGCCATCCCACTGGGTGAACGGGCAGGCAGGAGCATGTGTGGCCTTCAAGAGGCCCCAGTCCCTGGGCACCTCCGGAAAAGGACTGCTTGGGAGCACAGACAGGCGTCCTCTGACATACTCTGCTGGCTTCTGTGTAAAGGAAAATAGGTAGAGAGAGCCAGGAAGGGAGCAAAGGAAGGACAGTCATTTAGGGGAGCAGTCTGAGCAGAGAAACCAGATGTGAGCTGGTGTCAGCAGCAGGGATAGCCTGCTGCATAATTCATCCATTGTGGTTCTGTTTATGTGTCTGTTTTTAAGGTTAATCATTTGTTTGTTTGATCGAGGCCTACTCCTCTGAACGCTTCTGTTAGCACATGAACAGGATGCTTGGTATCAAATGCAAACATCCTTCTTTGGCAGACGTAGAGTTTGCTAAATTATCCTTCCAGCTGCAAATAAGTTGTGACATTTGTAATAAGTTGCCAGTAATGAGGGGTGCAGCATATTCTCAGAGAAATTCATGGGCTGAATTTCTCCCCAGCCTCAGTCCCTCTCTCTGGAGGAAGCACACATTTCAGCAAGAGGCAAAACATTTGAGATGGAAGCATAGTCACTCTTGGGTCTCTGGTCTAAACCATGAGCACCCTGTTGGTCTAGACTCCAGTCCCCATCAAAATGTTTGCGATGCACAGGCCAGGCAAATACCTCATGAAAAGGGGGTCCTGGCCCCCACACACTGACAGCCCCACTTCTATCCCTAGTGCAGAAGGAAATAGGCCTCTCTTCTCAACACCACCTCTAAGGAAGCAGGCAGATTCTAGAACTGTAGAAGGCCAGGATTGGGACTAGACTTTGAAGATATCAGAGGTAATGTGCTATATGAGATTGCATGAGGCTTTGGAGCTGAGTGGCTTTGGATAAGTAATTTCTTCTCCAAGACTCCATTCTTTTAGGTTAAGTGGGGCTGCTAGGAAACCTAGGGAGAACATATGTGAAGGACCCGGCACACTGTAGTTCCTTAAGAAGAATGCTATCCTCGTTCCTGAAGTGAATCCACCTGGGTGCCCGCCTCTGCTGCAATTTCAGGTTAGACCTCTCTTTGGAGTCCTGTAGCGATCCTACCGGCTTCAGGCCTTCATCCACCCCATCATTTCGCAAAGATGCGATGTCGACCTGCTCACACCTGCAAGGCACAGTGGGTTCAGCAACCAATAAAATAAACCTCCTGCCCCCACAAAAAGCTGAGTTCATCGGTGGGTGATTTTGACAGAAAGTATTTCCTAATGTTGAGTCAAAACTATTACAATGAGACCAGTATTCAGTATTCCCTGTGGGGTAGGAGGTGGGGAGGATTTGGAGAAAACTTCACTAACTTCTGTACCACTTCCAAATTTATTTCCAGGCATCATCTTTTTCGCTCTTTTGGTTGATGTTGGATGCACATACATAAAAGGGCACCTAACACAAGAGTCCAGCCTGATGAGTCCCTACAAGCCAAGCATCTCCATACAAACTTCACCCAGGGCAAGATCATCACCAGCGCTCCAGAAACCCTAGGCCTCCCTTCCACCACTGCAACCCATGATGCTAAATTCTAGCAACATACATTCATTTTGCTTGTTTTACTATCTTGGCATTATCTTTAAGGAAAGTTATTTGTATCGGTTCTTTACTCCCCTGCCCTGTTTTCACGTAGATTGGGCATATAAAAGGCAAACAATGAAAAGGTTTCCTTTTATGTCATGAAGTCATGCCTTTCATTTGCCAATGAGCCCCTGAAGGTTGGGGATGTGTTCCCAGTGCTTCCACACAGTAGGTCCTCAGTAAGTATGTGTTGAATAAATGAATGATGACATCAGACCCCTCAATAGTCAACACATCTCAGCAAAAAGAGAGTCACAGACAACAGGTGCAGGGCAGGGAGTACAGTGATGAGGTTTTAGAAAGAACTATAGAGTAGAGGTCTCTTTTCTAGGTCATTCTGTCCATCTGAGCCTCCTGATTTATTGAAGTTCTGTTGAGTACCAGGCATTTTTGTTCTGCCTTCAAACATATTCACATTTTCCTTATTAATAAGAAAAAGAAAACTGGGGTACCTGGGTCACTCAGTTAGTTAAGTGTCTGACTCTTAATTTCAGCTCAGGTCATGATATCAGGGTCATGAGATCGAGCCCTGTGTTGGGCTCTGGGCTGGGCATGGAGCCTGTTTAGGATTTTCTCTCTCCCTCTCCCTCTGCCCCTCATCAAAAACGAAGGAAGGAAGGAAGGAAGGAAGGAAGGAAGGAAGGAAGGAAGGAAGGAAGGAAGGAAGGAAGGAAGGAAGGAAGGGAGGGAGGGAGGGAGGGAGGGAGGGAGGAAGGGAGGGAGGGAGGAAGAGAAAGAAAGAAAGAAAAAGAAAGGAGAAAGAAAGAAAGAAAGAAAGAAAGAAAGAAAGAAAGAAAGAAAGAAAGAAAGAAAGAAAGAAAAATTAAATGACCACAAAAACAAATCATGTCATCAAACATTTAATGAAAGCCTACACCCAAATAGTAGGCAAGAGAGACATTTTACTAAGTGCCAATTATGTACTGGGCATTCTGCTTGCCTTTGATGACTCAAGAGGTTAACCAGGTACCACTTCTGCCCACAAGTAGCTTCTAAGCTGAAGGAAGATACAGGCACATAAACAACAGAAATATTCAAGTGTTGTAAGTACTGTAATCCAGATATGTACCAAGTGTCTTAGGAACAGAGAAAAAGGAGCAAAGTTTATTGGAAAACTACATTGAGAATATGACATTTGAAGTGGGCTTTAAGAATGAGTGGAGTTCCTAGATCAACACAAAAAGAGGATGCTACAGGCTGAGTAAACATGAGTAACAACACAGCTGATACTTGGTAGTATGCACCAGTATGGGCAGCCAGTTGATTACAGCCATGTCTGCTGTGATTAGTCACGGGCTGGCTGTGAGAGATCATGAATATCCACCGTAAGTAAAAACAGAAAGACAAGAAAGGGCAGGCCATGTTCAGGGAAGGGTGGTGAGTTACCAACTCCCTGAAAAATCTAATCTCTGCTAAGGATGACACGCAGGTGTCATGCATGCCAACACTGACCACAACAGATAGTAGGACTCAATCATAGCACTCCTACCAGAAACGACCTCATGATCCTGCTCAACAAAGAACTCTAGGCAATCACTACAAGGAATAGGCTTTGGCATCGTCCTGGGTTGCACACAACTTCCACTGTCTCACCACCTCCTCCCTCACAAATGCCATATAGTCTGGCTTCAGACATTCCACTGAAACTGTTCTCTCCATAAAATTTCCATTACCTTCCTCCTCACCAGATTCAAAAGCCCTCATTCTGATTAAATACAATACTCCCTCCCTCCTGGAAACTCTTGCTTCCTCCTCCATGAATACAGTGTAACTGCTCTCTCTCCTTCACCTAATATCTTCAAGTTCCATCTACACTTTATTCCCACTGTTTCAGATCTGGTTCTTCTCCATGGTAGGCACTCTATCCCAAGCCTTATGGGTGGAACTCAGCGTCAGAGAAGTCAGCCATCCATCTTCACATACCCTGAAAGGGAGTCAGCCCGTTACAGCCTTCCTTATCAGTGCAAGTTGGCAGCATCTAAAGCTGGCTCAGCTTTTGGGGACAAAATTATGGATTATTGAAGCCTCCTCCACTCATCCTGCAGCAACTTGTAATGCCCAGAACCATCTGGCTGATTTAGTCCTTGGGAGCTTCTGTGATGGAAGACTCAGCTGAGCACAAAGACAGAAACTACCAGCTGAAATAAAGTTTAGGGTTTATCTATTGATTTCAAATGATCTGTGTTCCAGAGCTCCAGCCCACAGCACTTCTGGCAAGTGAATATAAAAGAATGTACAAGCCACACACACACACTATAAAACCCCACATGGATTTGCTATGGACCCCTGGATCTATACGGTTCATGGATTATGTGAAAGAAAAGCTGTTGTAAAACATCCATGTGGGGTCAGTACACATGTGGCATTTTTTTCCCTGCAGTGGGATGACTTTAGCCCCAGAATGATCAGGCATGGATGTCAAAATCTCTGTTTAAATCTTGTCCAGATTACTATTTCCCCAAATAGCTACAAGGAGACCCCAGGAAAGCAATGATCATTGGCCAATTAGCGGCTCAGGCATTTGGAGTAGGACGTGACTCCCAGAAAGCTTTCCCTGAAGAGAATGGCTGTCTCAGGCTCAAGCTTCCTGGAGGAGGGCCAGCCATGCATCAGCCCTATTGATTCCTGTCATTGCTATTTTCTGGTAGAAAGTGGTGCATTTGTCTTAGATTAATTAAAAATGAACTAGGAGAAAAAACTGTGTTGTTAGAAAAGTGAAGGCCTATGAAGAAACTTTCGAGACCATGCTGTTTCCAGATACCAAGTGCATGAAGCTTCCAGTCAGCGGGCAAGAAAATGCTCAGGAGACCTGAGGCAGAGCACGCTAGAATGCTGGCAGGTACACCCTGTGTCTTTGGAGACTTCTGGCTACAGAGGAGGTTGGAGAGCTGGTCATATAAAATGGCCTGCTGGCCCTCAGTCAGGCAGTCAGACTACCCTGTATCCCCTCCCAGACCACTTTGGCTTCTACATCTTCACACTAGGTGCCCTGGACAAGGAGAAGTAGAGGACAAAGCCCTCCACAAGAAAAGGGTTGAAAAAGCCTCTCCTGGGTACAGGCTATTCCCCATACACTGGGAAACTGAAAATGCAGACAAACAGAGGTAAAAGTGGCCTGTGACTCAGGGCTGGCTGCCTTGGCATTGTTATTGAAGATCACATGGACACTTGTGTTTGATGGACAATGATGAGTAGATGAATGAATTTTTCTATTATCGAGAATTTCTTTTTTGAGTCTCTCATACACTCAAAACAATAGAAGAAATCATAGAAATAAACATTTATTAAAGACTTACTTTATACCAGAAGTATTTAATTCTCATAAAAACCTACCAAAGAAGAAACAGTTCCCCCACCTTATCAGTGAGGAAGCTGAGTCTCCAAGTAAACGCCTGAACTGAGTCAGTCTTCCAACATCAGCCCCAATGTTCTTTCCTTTTTCTTTTTTCTTCCTTTTCTTCCTCATGCTTCTCTTCCTCCTACTCTTTCTCTGCTTCAGCTGCTCCCCCCAACACTTTTAGTTTCTCATATTCATGCACAAAGATTGAAGGGTGAACTGCTTCCAGAAAGCTCATAGGAAGTATCCTTCCTGTGGGAGTATCTTGCTCCACTCAACATCTCCCACTCTCCTGAGGCAACAGACTTCAACTCTTCCAGCTTTTTCTCCTGGCATGTACTGCCTCCTTCTCTATAACATGCTTATGTTACTTCTTCCTATGTTTTTTTTTTCTTTCAGTTTTAAGCATTACCTATCAACTTTCCCTAATAGAAGATAAAGGTGTGACTTCCACAAACATACTCCAACTCCTGTCCCTCCCACCTCCAGCTGCACACTTCTGCAAATGACTTCATTCCATAGCCAGATTTAATGGTTTAGGCGGGTAGAGCGTTCAGAGTTGGAAACCATTTTCCCTCAAAATGTTAAAGGCGCTGCTCTACTTCTAGTTTCCAACATTGTCTTTGAGTAATCTGAGGCCACTGTGATCCTTAATCTTTTGTCTTTTCTGTATGAAAACTTATAGGAGCTTCATGTTGGCCACAGTGTTCTGAAAATCCACCTTCATATGCCTTGATGTGGGTTTATTTTTCATTCATTATGAGAGGTACTCAATGGGCCCTTTCAGTCCTGATATGTGCTTCAGTTATGGAAAATACTCTCCCTGGTGGGGGAAATATCAGAATTCTGTGCCCTGAGCAATAATTTTCTCCCTTCTTGTCTGTCTCTTCTTTCTGTCTGGAACAACTATTATTTGGATGTTGGACCTCTAGGACTGATGCTCTAATAAATAGCCTTGCCTTTTCTCTTACTTTCCATCTTTTTTTAACTTTGTCTCTACTTTCTAAAAGACAACCTCAATTTTAGCTTCCAACAAATTCCCCAGGTATTTTATTTTTGCTAACACATTGTTAATTCCCAAGGGCTCTAATTGTGATCTTTCTTTCCTAGAAAGCATCTTCTTCCTGAATGCAATTTCTACTCTTATCCCTCTGAGGATATCTAACAATTTTTAAAATTTCATTTCCCTGGATTGTCTGTTTCCGTAAGATCGCTTTTTCTCATTTGTTTTATGTCTCTGTCTTTCACACTGTTTCTCTGCCATTCATCTTGGATGTCTGGTGATCCTTGACCTTCTCTTATTTTAGGGTGGGGCAATAAAAGAGTTACTGGAAACTGTGGGGGGGGGGCTTTGTGACTATGGACCTTCTGGTAATCTGGCTGGGCCATTTTTAGGAAAAACACCCATTATTGATATCTTTAGAATTTTTTGAAAGGTGGATCAGGTTCTGCAGAGAAGAATCTTCCTATCACCTCACTAGAGTATAAAAGTCTATTCTAGGAACCAAGTGGAGGACAATGGCTGTGGAAGTCTCCATATTCAGTGTGACACAGGCTTTTACTTAATCCTGTTGTTTTAGTATGATACCCTGTTCTGTGCTCGATGTCTATCAGCCCACAATGTCTGTTCTACTCTCCTAAAAGAATAAATTTCCAGTCTCCTGTCAAAGTTGGTGGGTGGGTGGGGCAGCATTTATTTACCTGATCCCATGGAGTAAAACAGGAGAATGGAGGGTCTAACTACTTAAATTAACTTTCAATCAGTCCTTCTGCTTCCAGCCCTGATTATATCCACACCTTTAGCAGTAGCTGCTAGTAATGTAGGGGGAAGGAAGCAGAGATTACAAAGATATTTCTAGAGTAATGTCTGTTGGGAAGGGTGTGGAAATGAGATCATATGGGACTGATGGGTGAAAGAAGAGCAAAGGTGTGCTGTAGGGACCTCATGTTCAAAGGAGGAGTTCAGTGTTTGTAGCCTAATGAGAACTTTGGATAACAAGAAGATTGTAATCCAGGAGAACAGATTTGGAGTTTTAAATATTGTACATGAATTAGGACCAAATGATGAGGAGCTTCCAATAAGAGGAGAAAGAGAGGATTCTCTCCAGGTACCACTAGCCCCTGACCCTCAGAACATCTATCTCCTCTCCTTAGCTCTCAGGTAACATGTGGATAGAACCCCCTGAGGATAATTAAGAATGGCCAGAAATATTTAAAAAGAGAAAACAACACAGAATTCACAAAGTGCAAACTCAGCTGTTGCTCAGGGCACAGAATTCTGATATTTCCCCCACCAGGCTCCAAGTCTCCAGGCTCCCATTCCTTAACACTCCCAGATTCCCTACCCCGACCCCTATCCCTGTTTTTTACCTGCAAGTACCAAGGAGAGAACCGCTTCTAGGACTGCCCCAAAATGTGCCCCTATCTCCCTAAACTTCCTTTAAAAGGCTTTCCTGTCTTATTTAGAGACCAAAAGTATAAATACCAGTTTCCCTGGGAGGATGGACACATTGGGGTCACCAGAGTTTGAAAAGAGTACATACTTTTCATTCAGACTGGCAGCGTTTAAAACCTGGTTCTGCGTTTGCCTCTACCTATGCGACTGTGGCAAATTACTTAACTTCAGTTTCTATATTTATAAATTCAGTCGTAGGATTTTTCTGAGGATTATGCATATAACTGTTAAGTATCTAATGCAGTATCTGGCCTGCAATGGGTATCAATAGTAGTAAAAGTAGCAGTAACCAACAGTAGTTGTAATAGTAGGTAATAGTGCTATTGTTGCGCGCACACACACACAACACCCTCCTGATTCTATGATTTTCCCCACAGGCTGGACCTTTATGTACTCCAAGGCACTATGGGCAAAAGACCACATCCCTGTCCTACACAGCAACTACACCTATCCCCTGGTGTTAACTATGGATACGACATAAATTAATTGCATTTTCTCTAAAAATATGCTTTGGCTTTAAACAAGTGTATTAGCTGACTTTTATTTAACTCACAGAATTGATTAGGTAAATTACTGATATATTTTCTAGATCCTGAAGCATCAGAGAAATTTTAAGTTGATATTAGTGACACCTACTGGTCAAGTGTGGCATGGCAGCCTAGCTCTCTTAGACACTGTGAGAGGGGGACAACTGCCAGGAACAATGTACCAAAAACTGTAAGGAAACGGGGGGTGGTAGTTTACAGACCATAAATCATGGCAGAAGACATTATCAGCAAGAGTAAAGTGAAGAAAATACTACGGGAAGCAAAGTAGGTAATCAAGAAAATTTCCACAGGGTCCTGAAAACATTGCACAAACACCCTGGGATGCCGACAATAGCAGTTCATGTGAACTCTTTCCCTTAACAAACATTTTCACCTAAATCTATTAGAGATTATTCTCCATTTCTGCAATGGACATCAATAAGAAAATAGAATCAACTACCAAAATTCACTTTGCAGTCACCTTATAGCACACATCTTTTTTATTCAGCAAGGAATATGCACACTTGGTCCAGGGTAGCTTTGCAACATGTAAAGTTAACTTCATGCCAACTTGAGATCACAGTCTAAGAACACACATTGTCCTATATCAGTACACAAGGAGATGCTGTTGCGTTGTTTTAGGGCTTTCATTTGAAAAATTTATAACTTGAAAGAGTGGCAAAATGAACATCTATAAAGCCTTCACTTAGATTGATCAATTGTTAATATCTTACCACATTTAGGCTCGCACTCTCTCTCTTTCTCTCACTCTCGCTCTCTGTCACGCCACCTCTAAATGCATCAGTTATCACTTAAGCATCAGGCATTCTTATATATTAATATTATATTGATATACCATTATACTCAAGAAATTTAACATTGATAGAAAAAAACATTATCTAATGTACATTCTATATTCAAATTTCCCAATTATCCCAATAATATCCTTTATAGCTCTTTGTTCATTTTCCCAATTCATGATCCAATATGAGATTTAGCATTTCATTTCATTGTCATATCTTTTTGGTCTCCTTTATTCTAGAACAGTCCTTCCGCACATACACACCCCTTTTTTTTTTCCTTTCAAAACATTGACAGTCTTAGAGTCTATGCTATTCGATTTGAAGGATATTCTACAATATGAATGTGTCTGATTAATTTCTCTTTATTATATTTAGGTCAAAGACTTTTGGCAAGAATACTACTTAAGTGATACCGTGTCCTTCCCACTCTACTCCATCAAAAGCCACATCTGTCCCATTATTGGTAATCAAGTGTGATCACTTGATTAAAGTGATGTCTGCCATATTTCTCATTGTAAAATCACTTCGTTCCTTTGTAATTAATAAGTAATGTGTGGGGTGTTACTTTGGAGGCTGTGTGAATATCTGCTTCCCCAAATTGTTGTTGTTTTTTAATCACTGCCATTATTGTGATCCCTCCCTAACAGAATTGAGCTGTAATGGGAGGACAGAGGTATGGTCTTCATTCACTTCACTATCTCTGTAAATTCCATTTTGGCACCGGTTAATGATAATGAAGCCTTTAGCACTTTTTTCCTATAGATGCATTTACAGGATAGAACTCCATTTAAAAAATGCATTACACCAAAGCACAGTGAAAGCAATTACCAATACTCAATTACTCTGGCATCACTTCATCACTGTAGATACTCTTAAATGCAATGCAAGGGTGGTTTTGAATATTCTGAAGGTGAAAGTAAGTCTACAGTAGCAGGCTCAGAAACCTGCAGTGGCTCCCAAGAACCACTCAATACAATCCAAACTCCTTATTCTGACGCTTGAGGTCCTGTAAGGTCTGGCCACACTTTTCATCCTATCTCCCATAATGCCCTTTCATGTCCCCACCAAACTGAGCTTCCTTCTTCTTCTTATATATGTCCCCAAGTTTTTCCTTGGCTTATTCTGATTCCTTTGTCTTGAGAGAGTTTACAAACCTTTCTTAGCTTTGATAGCGGAGGCCAAATGTTTGCTCTTCCACAAGTATTTCTTGAAAAAGTAACCTTCCCCTTGTTTGAGTTCTCTTAGTCTGTGACAATTTGGGTACTTGGTACATGTTATTGCTCTGTGTGTCTTATTTCCCCATAAGGCTGAAATCAGCCATCTGATTTCTGAACAGTACACTGAGCATGTGTTCAGAACATCAATGAAGTTTGGGTACCAAAATATTTTTGAAAGAACTTGATATAAAAAAATTTTTTTATGCATTTAAGTAGTTATCATGAGAAAAATTAGAACTGGCTGATAGTCCTTATAAATATTTATAATTTAATATATTTTTATTTTGAATTACCTATGGGGCAGGGGGGTAGGGAACGCTGTAATTCTTAGGACCTCATACATCTTAATCTAGCCATGGCTGAAAACTCTGAGAACAGAAAGTCATGTCGTTTTTTTCCTAGCCTCAGGCCCAGCACAATGTGTTAGGCATGTTAACTGCTCAGTAAGTCATTACTGCATGACTGAGAGAAAGCTGGGAGTTAGACCAATTGTTTTTGATCCTTTGAAGATGGAATAACTTTCCCCATTCTGCGATCCCCTTACCCTAACCACATCTCATCAGAAGTGGCCTAGGCCTTTGGTGGTCAACCATGCCAGAGAGCAAAGACTGGCCATCGACTTTCGGCCAGAGGCTTACATACTTGAATTTAAGACCTTCGTCGACCTTTGGTCAGCACAAGGGATGACCCAGCCTCTGTAACAAATGGAACATTCTGTTCTTGATGACAATTAGGGGGCAATCTCATTGTTTCGGTTCTGCTTGGGGCCATCCCAGTACCACTTAGAAGGTATACTCATATAAGACATAACCCAGTGGACATATCCTCTGGGAAGCCTCCTGAGGGCAGAGCCTACTAGTACATCCCATGGACTCTTGGTTATAGCACCTAAACCCTCCAGATTCCTCACTGTGGCCCTGTTAATACCATCCAAGTGCCCAGCCTATGCCAGCCACAGCATGCGACACTCCACATGAGGGCAGACCCAGCTCCTGCTTCAAAGGAGCATCACAGTCAAGTGGCAGCAACAGTGTTGCATCTGAAGTACCCAACAATAAACAAGGCCATGTGGGACAAGGGGCTTTAAAAATTCCCACATCTGGAAAAATCACCTTTAAGTGCAGCCAGCCTTTTGCCGAGCACTCAAGTGCACAGAGCACTTTGCCATCTATTGTCCTCGCACGCCTTCCCAGGGGCCCTATGAGACAGGTAGATAAGAAGCATTCAGTAAGAAGTAGAGTAGGAGAAGTTCTCTACTCTGTGTCTCACCTCTGAAGAAGTCTCAACCATGTTTCTACCTCTACTCAGGTCACTCTACAAACCTTCTTGGAGTACTGCGCTGGGCACAGAAGGAACTCACCCATACCTGTGTGTTTACAAAGATAGGCACTTACCCCTGCTCCGTATCTCTTATCCTCAATTCCTGTTCCTACTTGGAATGGTACATGTTATGCCACTTTGTCATTCACAGGCATTCTCTCTGGGTTTTACTTCGAGACAGAGGGAAGCATCCCAGTGCTGTGGAAATTCCCCATTCCAAGTAGGAACAGGAATTGAGGATAAGAGATACGGAGCAGGGGTAAGTGCCTTCAAGTGCAAACTATGTGCATTTAGTGATGCATTTTCTGGATCTGACTCTGGGCTCAGTGCAAGCAATATAGAGATAAAAGTGCGTGCCCAGGAAGAATTCTCTGGCTATTGTCCACTTTCCATGCCACCTAGTAGGACCTGTTGGCCTAACTGTCTCTTCTTCTAGGTTGTGGTCTTTTTCAGAAAAGTGGTATCTCTGTAGCCCCAGAGCAAATCTCAGGGCTGAGTACTTTGCAACATCAGCTTAAAGACAGGTCCCTGTGATGGTGAACAGTCCCAGAAAAAACTGTCTGCAGTCTTTACACACCCTTCCATAGCTCTAGCAGCAAGAATGATGCCCATGCAGCCCTACTCAGTATAGTTCCTACAGAGAAAGAGCCAGGACTCCTGCCTTTCGGGTGGGTGGGCTGCTGGCATCACCTTCCACTTGACCCCTGCTAAAGGCACAGGGTCTGCCTGGTGATGCAGAGGCAAGATAGGCTGTGGCTGAGGGCCTTCATCCTGGGAACTCTACAAACAGGTTGCCCTCCCTTGGTCTGAATGAGGTTTCCACTGGAAATAATGGCACTGAAGTGTCCAAGGACCACATTCAGGGACCACATCCTGAAATCCCAGCCAAGGAATCTGCTGAAGACTGGAGGGACCCGTTGTCCAGTGTGACACACGGAGGGCTCCTTGGACCTACCTCTGCCACCAGGCCCTGGTCTCCAACTTTACAAAGCTCTCTGCACAAGGCCCTATCCTGCAGCTGCTCTGCCCTCCACAGCCACCACCGAGGCACAGCTGAGCGAGTCCCCTGTAGTGTGCAGAGCGGAACCTCACACACAGGATGCCCAGAGCGGGTCCTCCCACTGCTGGGGAAGCTTTGCTAGGCCTCTAGTTACGTTAATGCAAAGGTTCTTCTCTTCTGGCTTATACGCTCCTTGGAAAATCTGGGGAAAGGGTTCAACCATCTCCCCAGAAAATGCACACCCTCACTCACACACACACACACACACACACACCCCTAAATATATATATACAAACATTTGCATGTTTGTGTATATATATACACAGAGAATTACTCCCATAATTTTTACATGTTCGCACATTCCCTAAAGTCCATCCATGAAATCCAGATTTAGAATCCTTGTCTTTAAATCTTCCCAGGAACCTAGCAACCCTGGGTTCTTAGCAACCTTCCTCATTAAAGTCACCAAAGAAGAAGTTAATTTCTCCATCTGAAACCTCGTCCCCGTGGGGTCAGGGCTGAGCACCCCTTCCTGGGCAGGAATGAAGTGTTAAGCCAGCCCCAGGTCCAAGTGGCAGTGTGGAGAACTGTCCGCCTCGCTGCTGGGCACTCTTGACCCTCGTTTCACATCTGTCAGGTTCTGCCTGACCCAGATCTGCCAGCAGGACAGACTGTTTTTCTTTGTGGGCGTAGTTCATGGTGCTTTGTCATTCACAGGCATTCTCTCTGGGTTTTACTTCGAGATGGAGGGAAGCATCCCAGTGCTGTGGAAATTCCCCATTCCAAGTAGGAACAGGAATTGAGGATAAGAGATACGGAGCAGGGGTAAGTGCCTATCTTTGTAAACACACAGGTATGGGTGAGTTCCTTCTGTGCCCAGCACAGCGGCAGCAGATCAGCCATTCCCTCAGGATGGCTCAGCCCAGCTCAGACCTTACCCAACATAATTTAAATGACAGATTCTTCATCCCAGTTGTCAGTCTGTGCAGGGACTGTGTCCAGAAGGTGCTATAGATAGAGGGTTTGGCATCCCCTGAGGTCAGGACTCATTATGTGCCTTAAGCCAGGAGTATTATCGATGCGTGGCTACTCCCTCAACCCATCTATCAAAACAACAGAATACCAGGGTGCTGGCCAGAGAAAGGGCACCTCCAGAAAAAGTCCCAGAATGAAGCGAACTGCTCTCATCAATCAGGTGGTCCTTGTGTGTGTATTTGTGTATGTGTGTGTATATGCATGTGTGTGTGTGTGTGTTTACACATCCCTGGTATGAAAGCAGAAAAGGCAAGCCTAGTAAGTATGGATGGGACTTCATGTAGATTTCCTAGTGGACAGACCCCGGACAGCAGGCATCCCTGCCCTCTGGACCATAGAGATATACCGGAGAAGAAAAAGGCAGCTTGACAGGGGAGGAGAACATGTACTTTGGACTCACAGGCAGCTGGACCCAGGTTCAAGTCCAGACTGCAGAACTTACTCTTTCAGTGATCTTAGAAAACGTACCTCATATCTATGATCCTCAGTTTCCTCTTCTGTCATACGGGATTCAGAACCTCTCTCATAGGATGAGGAGCAATAAATATGACGACTGAAAAAAAGAAGCCAGCACCGTGCTTGGCACGCTGATGGTGGTGGATGCTGGACCAGCTGTGCTAACCCTTGCTTCCTTCTAAGTAATCTTGAAGGAATCATCCAAGCCAAAAATCTGACTCCGGCTTTTTAAATCCCCCACTGGCCAAAGAATCTACCTCTTTCAAAGACGGGGGTGGTGCTCCCACCGCTCACGGGAGGCCAGGGACTGGCACATCTCAGAGAGGACTTCGTGCTGAAACCAACACCGCGTCTTCACGGAGCAAAGCCGCCTCCCACACCCACACCACCAGCATGCTTTGTCTTCCCTGCCAAGCCTCAAGCGCCTGCTTCTCAAATAATCTAATCTGTTTTGTTCAAGACAGGGAACAAGAGGGTTTTACGGAATGGGGAGTCAGTTTATTTCCTGGGACGTTTACATAGGTCACAGTAAAACAGTTTATGTCTCCAGTGACATTTCTTCTGGGACTGTTCGTAGAGGACATAATTTGTTTTTTGAAGAGCTTTAAAGGTTGTTGTTCTTTTGTTGTAAGTGGGACTGAAAATGTGTTTCTAGGCAGTTATAGGTCCTGTTTCACTGATTCTGATGGGACGTCTAGGAAGAAAGCATCAGGCTTGAATGGGTCACGGATAGAAAATGGGGCAAACAGCCAGTGGGAAGCTCAGAGCCTGGGCGAGTGCTGGACCCACCGGGGGCTAAAGGGAGCCGCTGAGAGTGAGGGGGGCCCTCTCCCTGTGAGATCCCTTGTGATCACAGAGATGGGGGCAGAATGAGAAAGGGAGTTTTCTTTTCTTTTTTAATATTATTTTACTTATTTGTTTGAGAGAGAGTATGAGGCAGAGGCAGAGGGAGAAGCAGACTCCTTGCTGAGCAGGGAGCACAATGCAGGGCTCAATCCCAGGACCCTGAGATCATGACCTGAGCCAAAGGCAGATGATTAACTAACTGAGTCACCCAGGCATCCCAGGAAAGGGAGTTTTCTAAAACCCCCTCATTTAAAGAGAACCCTGCACCCAAGCCTACCGGGTGATTCCCACGATACAGACGAGGAAACCGGGGTTCAGAGACATCAAGTTTATACAGGGAGTCAGGGCTAGAGCCTGGCTTTGAACCAGGGTTAGGTTTCTGGAGCTCTAGGGCTCACACTTACAGTTGCTTACCCCAGGCTGACCCTTCAGGGAAATCGTCTCTGACTTGCAGAGCCTCAATCCCTTACAGAGCAGCATCCTGAAATCATTCCCGAGGAAGAGGCTTCCCTGAACACTGCTCTTGCAACGACAAGGGTGGCAGGCTTCTCTAGTGGCCCAAGGGTCACCAATGATGGTTTTTCTGAGTGTGGACAAGGAGAAGAATAATCAGTAATCACACAGAGGATCTATTTTCTACATGTGAAGGTTCACACTTTCCATTGCTTGTCACTAATCTGGCAGTGGCCACAAGCCACCAGTGCTATGTCCCTCTCCTACTCTTGCCCTATGAATGGCAAATTCAAGGAAGCTGTCAGAAGTTCTAACAGACTTCTACCCTCAGCCTGCACTCTGATCTATCTTCCAGGTGCCCCCACCCTGGCTGCTGGTAGGAAGCCTGAAGGACGTGGGAGAGATTAACAGACCATGACTGAGTGGCCATGCGGCAGGAGCAACTGGACTAGGTAGGCTGGAGCTAGAGCCCAAGAGGACCCTAAGAGTGAGAGCAACCTAAAGGTCAGATCAGGAGACAAAGGAGGCCTGGTGGCTCACAGGCAGGTTAATAAACCAGAAATACCAAAGGAAGTTTGAACCCAGAAAAGAATTTGGTCATGAGAAGAGGCAGATCATATTAAGGAGACTAGCTACCATTTATTGAGGGCCTCCTTTGCACCAAACGCATTGTCTAATGAGAAGCATTATAGAGTAGTTAGTGCTGTATCTAGATCTAGATCCTGGGTTTAAGTTCCTAATCTGCCACTTCCTAGCTATGGGACTTTGGGCAAGTCGCGTCACCATTCTGTGGCTCAGGCGTCCTATCTGTAAACTAAAAACAGTAACAGTTCCCCTCCTAGGACATCGCAAGGATGAAATGATGTCATCCTTGCAAAATGCTTGGTCCAGGAGACAGTACATGATAAACACTCATTAAACATAAGCTAATATTACGAATCTTCAGAACAGCCCAAGAAGTCAGAATTAATATCCCCATTCTTCAGACAAACAGGGATTCGAGGGGGTTGGGATATACTCAGGCTCTCATGGCAGAGGCGGATTTGGAACCCTGTTTTTTTGTATGCCTCCAAGTCACCTGCTCCTTCTACAGGCAACCTGCCTCTTAGACTCAGTGAATAAAACCAGCACAGGCCCGGCCCTCACAGAACTGATGTTCTAGCAGGCGGAGAGACAAACACATACCCAAATAGAAAACGTCTCAGGTGGTGGCAAGTACGACTTCGACAAATGAAGTCAGGGGCCAGTGGGCTATTTGAGAGAGCTTGTTTGGAGGTTCTAGCAGGGGAGCGCAGCTACTCGTATACCCTTGACCGAAGAACGGTCCTCCTCTATTGGGGAAGGTCGTCCTCTTCGACCGAGCGCGCAGCTTCGGGAGGGACGCACATGGAGCGGTGAGGGAGGAAGGGGACACCCGCCTAGCCAGCCAGATCAGCCGAATCAACCCTGGCGATCAATGGGGTGACAGATGTCGCAGCCAGATCGCCCTCACATCCTGGGCTATTTGATAAAGGTGGTCAGGGAAGGCCTCTTCAACAAGAAGAAACCTGAGCAAAGACCTGAAGGGAGGGAGGGAGGCACGTGGCTATGCGGGAGGAAGAGCATTCCAGCCAGGAGGAGCAGCAGGTGCAGAGACCCTGGGGAAGCAGAGTGACAGAGGAACAGCGGAAGGCCCCATGGCTGGGGCACAGAAGTGAGGGCAAGAGTGGGAGCACAGCTGGCTCCCTCAGGGGAGAGGAGCACCATCAACAATGCGCCCCAATAGAGCCAGAGGGCCGAAGTTCCTTTCCAAGTCCAGAGCTCTGGCCACATGTGTTGGTACAGGTACAGACACACAGAGGGGCCGTGGCTTCTGGGAGAAATGACAACAGCAGTCAGGTGCTCAGGGACTCAGGAACGGGGACCATAGTGACCAAGAGGATAAAGATAGGGCAAGGCCCCTGGAGAGCCAGGCAGGCCAGGCAAGCAGTCTAGGTAGATGAGGCTGGGTCCCAAGTATGAGCAGGGATGGTGGTGAGATCGACCTTAGCCGTAGCCTCCTTCTAGCCCCCACTCAGCCCCAGGATGGCCACAGAGCTGTTAAGTGGACCCCGTTGCAAGAGAAGAAAGTGTAGGAATGGGGAGCCAAGCCACTCTGTACAATGCAAAACACTGAAAAGCAAATGCCTTACACTCCAAAAGATCAAGCACAATTGCCCCCAAATAGCCACATTCCTGGACTGTCAGAGCAAAGGAGGCCTGCACTAAGTGGCCTTAGAAAAACCACCTGACCCCTCCTAGTGTCCATTTCCTACAAGTAATAAGACCACCCTGCAGGGGTTTTGTGGGGGCTAGACATGAGTGAGGATCCAGCACAAGCTGGCACAGAGGAGGCCCTCGGAAAACATTCGTGGTCCCAGCTGCCTCTGTGGTGTGTGAATGTGCTAAAGCCAAAACAGGCACCAAGGCCGTGGCTGATGTTGGTTGACCGAGCTCCAGCATGTCCGGACAAGGTCGGCTCTGGAAAACAGGCTGCCTGGAGGTCATTGTGGTTGCAGGCGACCAGATAGCCCAAGTGAGACCCAAGATGTGGCCTCCACCCGCCCAAAACTACTGGGATTCTCCACCCTGTTAGCACTGAAGTATCTTTTCATTGCTCTGGGAGAATGCTTTTTCCCACCCTGGAAGAAATAAAGAAGGAAAGATGGAGGGTGGGAGCAATATATACATCCATACATACACACATATGGACTTCTTTCAAGAAATTAAAATAAATATTTGTGGTGTTTTCGTTATCCTCAGGTAACTAATGGCCAGGCAGACCCTCACGCACAGCTTTGGGATCCCTGCTTCGGGGCTGCACAGATCTGGCCTATCTTAAACAATACTTGAAAACAGGCAGTTACTCTCTTCTATGCCGTGGGAGACTGGCTACTTGGATGAAATTGAGAGTAACAGAGCTCCTGCTGGAACCTCAGTCCCAGTGGCCTCCCCCACTGAGCCACCCAGGGTCCCCTGTTTTACCCTCTGTGATTCCTGCCCTGGCGCTTGAGCTTCAAAACCTGCTCAGCAGAAGGGCTGACTATTCCAACCAAGGTGAGAATGCTGATCATCCTCCAAAATGAACCTCCTAAGAAAAGGAATCTGCACTTTCCCATTATTACCAGTTTCAGCTGAAGAAGTGACGTCATAAATGAACAGATGTAAGGCATCCGGGGAGAAGCAGGCCTGACTGAATGGCTCTGCTCTGAAGACTGTCTCCATCCAGCCATCCCCAAGGTGGCAGAGCCTCAACAATACCGGCAGAAAGGTGTCATCCTCAGACACAAAGCCGGGCTACAGAGAACTCCTCAGGAGCCGTGGGATACCACGTTGACTTTGGGCGTGGTTGCACAAGGCCTGGCCTATCTCCAAGCTCGAACCCCTCTCACCAACCAGCCAAAAGCCCTTTCTCCACCACTAGCCCAGCGCAGACGCCAACTGCATTTCATGGCTGAAAAGCCAATGGCAGCATAAGTAGTGTTTGTTACCTAACTAAATTGTAGAGGAAATGATGCGTGAATGAGAAAATTCCAAAACAACTGTGGATCACTTCTGACAGCTTCGATTATGGTTTTGTTTAGTTAAGCACTTGTGCATTCTAATGAACTGTGTTATGGAATTATTAATTGGATCTGGGATTTCCAGGGCTTTTCCACCGCTCTGAATTCTTCCCAGTAGAGACAATGTGTCTTTGGGTGTCTTGATTACAAAAGTTTTTTCCACTCAAAAATCTTGGGCCTAAAACCTGGAACAAACAAGATCCCAGGATCTAAACTGACATAGAGAGAGTAGCTCTTGGTTTTCCCGTGAAGTTGAAGACACAGAGAAGCAACTTCTTGAAAACACAAGGACACAGAATAAGACTGATTTGAGGGCATTGTGATCTGTGACTTTTCATTAGGAAAGGATTCCAGTCGAGAAATAAGTCAGAACACGTAGATCAATTGCCTGGGAGCCGAGTGTTAGCCATTTTGGATAAGGAGGGAGCTCTGGACCCATCAGTTTCTCTAAACACAGACCAGGAAAAACTGGAAGAGGCTCCAGGCCCAAGTCCCTCAGAGCATCCTGGTGCCTTTTCTCCTGGCTTTGGTGCACCAGCGCTGCTGGGCTTCCCCTGTCCTGTTTTCTCTCTAAGGCCATTGCTATAACAAGCTGAAAGATTCTACCAGCTTCCTGGATGAAACCAAACCCACATCTGCTACTGGCAACAGAGGGCACACTCCACATAGAGAACAAAGAAGTTCCCTGGAGGCCACCCAGAGCTGCCTCGTGCAATTGTAAGATTGTGCCCTTAGAGCGTGTGGCTACTTGGGGATGGAAGGGGGCAATGCTGAGCCAAGAGCCCGTGGGGCTGAGTCAGCCCACAGGGTGTGCATCAGTCAGGGCCCCTGCAGAAGACTAGCCAAGAGAGTTTAATGAGGATATTTACAAAGGTGGACAAGGACGAGGGGAGTCAACAAGGGCTAGCGGCAGCCTGGGCTAGCAAGGAGGGGAGCCATTACCTCCTCGGGCCTGATGGGGTTAAGAGAGGGGACCCTCACAGGGAGCAGCAGAAGCTGCAGCTGTGCGGTGGGTGGAAGAGCACAGCCACTGCACCCCTTGCTGGGACGAGGCTTACAGACATAATACCCCGGTCTCTCACCTCCGCTCTCCTGTTGGTGCCACACTGATCACACCCACTTGGGAGCCAGGGGCACGCAAGCCTATATGGTGCAATCCACAGAGATCAACCTCCTGGGACCCAGAGCAGCATGGAGACAGATGGGCAGCAGATGTGGAGAGGCAAAGGGGACTCTCCATTCTCTGACTCTCACAAAGGGCTCTATGGGCCTGACTGGTACCTTCTTTTCACTCCCCATCTTCTCCTCGGGAGACCTCTCATGGTTGGTCCCCCTGCCACCACCACATTCTATGTCCTCTCCCATTTCTGTGTGTCTCAGCCCTATCCTTCCCCATCTGTAGGAAAAACCAGAGGAAGAAGGGGTCATAACCCATCCCTTGAAGTGCAATCGGGAAAATCTGGAGGTCCGGTCTCCCTGAGACCACCTGCATCCTGGGAACCCATTCACCTCTGCTCTCCCTCCTAGAGGCATACACAGTTTGTGGATAAGGATGGGTCCTGCCCACTGCAAGTGGGCAGCAACTGTGCCCTGTGCAAGCCAAGGGTGGGCTTTCATACCCAAGGAAAGAAACTGAGGCATGTCTGCCAGACAAGTACTCAACAGGATCCATCAAAGGTGGCATCCAAAAGCAAGGTCAGCGAGGACTGTGAGAAACATACCATCCTATCCTTCCCGCTATGTGGGTAGGCCCCCTGGAGGGAGACCATGGGCCAGTGTTCTTGGGTGATGTTTTAACAAAACACTTCCTTACTGCTTCTTACATGTCTGATAGGCACAGTTTGTTCCAAAATGCTTACAAAGGTTTTCTCACCTAATCCTTCCCCTTCCAGAGGTGTGCATCCTATGAGCTGTCCCTCATGAACCTCCTACCTGCCCACTTCCATCTCAGAGGTCCCCTACCAGGGACCCAACCTGCGACTTCTCCTTTAAAGCCAGAGAGGCCCTGAGCCATCCCTGAGACTGCTTAGGTTTGCTCAGATAATAGCAAAGAGGTCTTTTCTGCCTTACACATTGGATCAGAGAGGAGTGGGAAGCAGGCCACTAACCTGGGTGGCCCTGAGAGTGCGTGGCTGGGAGAGGTGGGAGTGGGTATTCTCCCACTAGCTCAGCAGCTAAAAGAACAAATCGAGGCCCTGGCTTGCCTGATCCTGACTCTTGCTCTATCTACCCTTTGATCCCTGTGTGATCTGAGGCGGGTTATTTAAGCCCTCTGAACCTCGGTTTTCTCACCTGTAAAGTGGAGAAGATAATTGTACATCTCTCATAGTGTTCTTGTGCGGTCTACCTTCTGGACGATGTTGCCACCAGCATACTTTATAAACGTGAGAAAGTCATTTAGCCTTCTTGTGAATTACAATGATCATAATAGGTCCTGAACCCCCTTCAGGTGTATATCTCCTTTAATACAGAACTCTATGAGGCAGGTCTTATTATAAACCTCACTTCACAGATTAGGAAATGGAAGCACAGAGAAGTCGCTTGCCCCAAGAACAGAGGGAGCAGGAAGCTGGAGGTCTTCAAACCCGAGAAATCTGGTTTTAAAGCCGACCCTCTCAACTACCCTCTCCGCTACCTCCACAGCAAAGTTGGTAGGTGAGCCAGGATGCACCTCTGTAAGCGACAGCACTGGCTAATATAAGCAGAAAATGAATTAATAAAAAGACATTGGGGGCGCCTGGGTGGCTCAGTTGGTTAAGCGACTGCCTTCGGCTCAGGTCATGATCCTGGAGTCCTGGGATCGAGTCCCGCATCGGGCTCCCTGCTCGGCGGGGAGCCTGCTTCTGCCTCTGACCCTCCCCCCTCTCATGTGCTCTCGCTCGCATTCTCTCTGTCTCAAATAAATAAATTTAAAAAATCTTAAAAAAAAATTAAAAAAAAAAAAAAAGACATTGGGTGGCTCGTGGCATTGCCAGGAGGGCTGGAGAACCGGAGTCTCGGTTATGTCACTAAGTACTTCACCCCAAGTCTTGCTTCGCTAGAGGACCAGACCCAAGCACTGCCAACATTGCTGACGCTGAACGCCGCTCCCCACACCGCAGCCACTGGGGCCCCGAGAGCCCAAAGCTCTTTGACCCAAGCCTGGGAACGTACCTCTTAATGTAGGACCTGGGCCTAAATACAAGGAAGGCTGGCAAATCACTTCTCTAGCAGGAGGCTGTTCTGATCAGTCTCTACTCCCACCAAGACTCAAAAGTAGAGAATTCTCCAAACATAAGAAGTGGATTCAGAGGCCAGATGGTACAAAATGGCAAATATTCAACCAAGGAGGAAATTGAACAGGGGGTTCTTTAAGACTCTTTTTCAGCAGCCTGAGTCCATTCAATTTGACAAACACATTGCACGGGGGCATATTATCATTCCCACTTATTAGCCCCATCTCATCTATAAAAATCTGAGCTGTTGTTATCTATTGCCATTGCCTGGAGGTGCCCCCTCCAACCTATGGGAAAATACTTTTCCATCGTCATTGGACTTGAACATGTAACTGGCTTTGGCCAGTGGGATATGATATAAACTATGCCCTGGCTGAAGTTTTGGGAGACATTACATGGCTTTGGGAGGACTCTTGCTTCTTTTTTCTTCCAGGAAAATGGTATGTCCCGGATGGTAAGTGGTTCCTTCAGTCGGCGCCTCAGAATAGGAAGACACATGGAATAGAACCTAGCACAGCTCTGTAGCAACCACAATCGACTCACACAGCCTCCAACATTCATATGAGCCAGAAATAAGCGTTTCTTGTTCTAAGTCACTGATCTGGGGAGGCTGCTTGTTATAAAACTGTCTGATACATGCATATTGCAAATCACTCCACCCCGTTGACTACCAAACAAAGGGAATACATAAATAAGTAGGATCCAGTCTCTGCCTCTGTGATACTCTCAAGTCATACCTGGCACAGAGAGTGGAAATGTTTCAAGGGAAGTATAAACACAAGCCCTAGGGAGCACTAGGAAAGGAGACAGAGAGTCTGTCTGGTGCTTCCAGGAGAGCTTCCCAGAGGATATGAAACTTGAACTGGATCTTGAAGGTGAAGGCAGTGTTATCAGAGAAGGGGAAGAGGAGAGAGGAGGGAATTTGATGCAGAGGAAACTATGAAAATGCAGAGGTATAAGAAAAAAAACCATACATTTATATATACAAGAATATGTTCTGGAGTTGCTGGAGGATAGCAAGTGAGGAGGAGAAGTGGTAGGAGAAGCAGCCAAATGGAGAAGCAGATTTCAAATGGCCCAGAACGCCATGCCAGCAGGTTTCAACATCACACTCAAGACAACAGGAATCACCAAAAGTTTTTAAAAGATCTATATTTTAGAAATATCATCCTAAAAGTGGTAGAGGGGAGTAAGAAGCAGAGAACACAGTGAATAAGAAGGTTGTTAGATTAAAACAAGTGCCAGATAATAAGGTCCTAAACTGAGACAGTGATAATGAGAACAAAAATGTTCATGAAACATTTCAGAGGTGAAATCAGTAAAACTTGGTTGGATGAGAGATGAGAAGGAAAAAATGAGAGATGACACAGAATGTTACATTATGGATTTAATCAGTAAATGGGTGGTGGAGTCATTCATGGATGTCGTGGCAGCAAAAAGGGACAGGCTTGGGAGGAGCTGATGATTTAGTGTTGAACATAATCACATTTGAGCTGTCTCTGAGACAAGCCTACAGAGGTGTCCAGTTGGTTGTTGAAAGCTATGGAAGGAATTCCCATCTGCCTGGAGTTGGGGAAGCGTTTGGGAAAAGCCCTGTAATCGGTGTTGGCACCTGCATTAAGACCACTAGGTGTTCACTGAAGGGACAAGGTGTTAAAAGAGAGAAGAGAAGGATAGCATTCTAGGCAGAGATCAAGCCTGTATAAAGCCACAAAGGTAAGAGGAAAGCAGAGAAGAGCAAGTAACTGAATGTGGTTGAAAGAAGGGCAGACAATATATGGTGGCTTCCCTATGTGACATTTTTCCACAATCCATGGGACTGGTCACAGATTGATCATTTCTGTGGGTCAGGGAATGTTTGTGTGAAAGTGATATAGTGTTACTTTGTGAACACATTTGCAAATTCTCAATAGTAGACTCTTGGGGTCCTTGATGTTCCTTTATAAGGTCAACTGTTGGTCCATTTCTGGCATTAATGGATGCTTCCTTCTCTTATTGTCGTTCTGCTACAAAAATCAGAATGTCTAGTTATCCACAGAAGTAATAAATGCCATATCATTCTTCCTTTTAAACATATAGTTTATGGGCACCTGGGTGGCTCAGTTGGTTAAGCGACTGCTTTCGGCTCAGGTCATGATCCTGGAGTCCCTGGATCGAGTCCCGCATCGGGCTCCCTGCTCGGCGGGGAGCCTGCTTCTCCCTCTGACCCTCCCCCCTCTCATGTGCTCTCTCTCTCTCATTCTCTCTGTCTCAAATAAATAAATAAAATCTTTAAAAAAAATTAATAAACATATAGTTTGTCAGGAGAGACTGGGTTAGAGCGCAGTAACAAAAACACCCCACATACCAGTGGCTTACACAACAGAGGTGTATTTCTCACTCAAGCTACATGTCCATCAAGGGTCAACCAGAAGCCCTACTCCTGTGTTGTCGCTGTCATCCTCATACTGGGATCCAGGCTGATAGAGAACCTGTCCCATAGACCATTGTACCCATGGCACAGAGGAAAGAGAACGAGGTGAAGGATAGACTGGCCCTTACAGCTTCCACCTAGAAATGACATATATCACTTCTGCTCACATTTTCTTGGCCAAAATAAGTTGCACAGCCAAGCCTGGCATCCAGAGGCAGTGGAGAAGTATAACCGCCCCCAGGAGCATCCCAGATCTCACTAAGCAGCAACTCAAGACAACATACCACACACTAAGCTGGCTAGCTTCTTCAATGAATGTGATAGGATTGCACCTCGAGCACGGCAATTCTCCTTGCGTGTAGATACCTCCTCCGGGAAAGGGTTCAACACAGGGATTATATTTTCACATATGCATCTCTTCAGGCCTTGGCCCCAGACTGCCAATGACCTACATATGCCCAGCCAAGAACATTCCAAGCTTATGCCTGTACTCCCTGCATTGTGATCTTCCCAAAAGTCTTAATTATCTTAGAGGTGCCCCCAACCCTGGACTAAGAATGGAGCCAAGAATCATCAGCTTCTGTTTCCACTATGGCTTTTCTCCACATAAAGAAAAAAGAAAACCTGAGACAGAACCTGTATTTCACAATCCGAGGCATTTTTAGATCAAATGTCACCTATTGGTCTGCTGCTGGGTTGGGGATTTCTTGCTATGACTGCAGATAACCTGTTTGCCTTGCAAGTGTCTAGTCTGATGTAGTCAACTCATTCCTGTACCCAACAAGGACAACAATTATTATTCCTATGTGGCTCTGTAATTAACTGACTTTTCTTAAGCAAATGTCCACATGAGCTTCATTCAACACAACTGTAAACAGATGCCACAGAGTGCTGCCCCTACCACCAAGTTCACCAATGAGAGGTGCCAGGGGATGTGCGATAGGCTATGAAATATTTAAATTCCTTCAAGATTATTTATTTATTTATTAATAAACCTTAGGTCTAAAAGTATTTCTAAAACCAAATTTCATTTTCTCTGTTCTGCTTCTGGGAACAGAGCTTTCTGGATACAACACATTCCTGCCCCCAATCTTGCACAACCCTATCGAGCCTGATACCTGCAATGGGCTGTTTTTCTGTTTACTGCCCAGTGGACATCAATTACTCTCCATTTGCTTTCACTGTGAGTAGTCAAGGGCCTGTCAGACTCAGGCACCCTGGCTGAAGACAGACAGCAGAGTCCCTGTTGTTACCCCTGCCCAAATCCCTGACATCTCAAGATGCCAGGCCGGCAGGTGGCTGGATATTTACTGGGCACTTCCCATATGCCAGACACTGTGTGAAGTACTTTGCGTGGGTTATCTCATTTAACCCTCATGACAAGCCCAGGTGGTAGGTCCTCTGATTACCCCCATTTTATAGAAGAGAAAACTGAGATTTAGAGACTGCTACAGAGAAACTGTAGAGAGTAGGGGGCATATGCATTGAGTCTTAGAGGATAATGAGGAACTAGCCAGAGGTTTAAAGAGATGAAAGCCACCCAAGGAAACTGAGCAGCATGAAGAAAGACATGGGAATGAGGAAGAATACTGTGTGTCTGGGAAAAGGGTACAAACCAGGATGGCTAGAACACAAGGTGCTTAGGTAGAGTTGCCTATAAATAAAGAGAAGGTTGTCGGGGGCCAAACTGTGAAGGGACTCAAATGTATGCTGAGGAGTTTGGGCCTTTGACTTTAGGGACTGGCAAGTAACAGAGGAGGGAAGTGGGCTGGTACAAAACGATATGGAGTGGTGAGTACTGTGGCAAACGAAGACATACACCCTTCAGATAGAAAGGCATTTAAATTCTTTTTTCTTTTTTTAAGGGGGAGCTGAATTTGGCCCTTAGGGAATGAGCTTACAAACTCTACTAGGCAGTGAGAAACTCGTAAGGAGATTGATCAGGGAATGACACAGTTGGATCTCTTATTTTGAGGAGCTCCCACTGACAAGAGTGTGGATGACGGGCTCTGTGGGCAAGACTGAGGACAAGAAGAGAGGCAGAAAAGCAACAAGAGACGATAGTAGCTGGGCCTGGGGGATGGCAGAGGGCAGAAAAAAGGAATGGATCTGAGAAGGAAATATTAAGGAGGAAGAAACTTGGCAGTACTTGAAGGCAAACAGGATGTGAGGGAGGAAACGCATGGGGGTTTCAAAGACAACCACCAGGTTTCTGGTGCAGAACACGGAACAGAGATGGGTGATAAACCCAGGGGGTGGGGGCATGGAAGATAATGAGAGTTACTTCGGACAAGCTGAGGAGCAACGCTTTGATGTTTCTGTCACCAAGAGAGGCCCACAGGGCTGGTATGGGTCTTGGACAAGACTCCTTGCTATTTCCATGGCTGCATGGCCAACGGGCCCACCCCAGCTGTGTTCTTCTACCACTGCAGAAGACAGCCTCTGCTGTATTCCAGGGGCACCAAGAGCTCCAGGAGGTCCGAAGACTGCTGCCTGCCTGCCGGCTGCACCAGGATACCCACAGACAGACACAGGAGCTCACCAGATACCCGTGTGGTGGTGAATCTTATGTATCAGTTCAACTAGGCTATGGTCCCCAAGTATTTGGTCAAACCTTATTCTGTGTATGTCTGTGAGGACAGTTTTGAGTGAGATTAACATTGGAATTGTTAGACTGAGCCAAACAGATTGCCTTACCCAGTGTGGGTGGCTGTCATCCAGTGAGTTGAAAGCCTAAATAGAACAAAAAGGCGGAGCCTCCCACGGGTCATAGGGAACTCCTCCTGCGTGACTGTTCGAGCTGGAACATCAGTCTTTTTCCTGGCTTTGGACTGGAACTGAAACACGGACTCCTCCTGGTGCTCAAGACTGCTGGGTTTTGGACTGGAACTACATCACCAGCTCTCCTGGGCCTCCAGCTTGCTGACTGTGGGTCTTGGGATTTCTCAGCCTCCATAATCATGCATGCCAATTCCTTATAAAAAATCTCTCTATATATATTCTGTTGGTTTGGTTTCTCTGGAGAGCCCTGACAAATACACCAGGTCAAAAAGGAGCAGGCCAGAATGCTGTCCCCTTGTCATCAGAGCTGGCTGGGCCAGCCCAGGCTGCATGAACAGACACCTGTGCCTGAATGAGTGTGGTTCTCTCAGGTATGTGGAAGGTGCCCCTCTGCAGGACAATGTAAAGCAAAGTCAGGAGAAGGAAGATCCCCATTTATTGAGCACCTATTGTATGCCATTCACAGTGCTGGTGGCTTTTCATAGCTAATTTATTTAAACCTCACAAGAGGCCAAAGAGATAGGCATGAATACCCTCACTTTATCGACGAGAACACTGAGGCCCAAGGCTTCGACCTGGCCCAGACGAAAATGTCAATCAACATTCCTACAGAGCCTGTATCTCAGTGCCCCCCACTCTGCTTAGCTGGCTAAGTACCTCCTCCAAGGACAGAAGAATAGCCATGAGTGGAGAGAGGATGAGCTTGATCATCAGCGCGTGCAGCCCAGTCTCCATGTCCGCAGGGGCTGGCCATTCAGGGAAAGTGAGCAGCTGCGTGTGGGCTCATTGAGGGACAAGATTTGATGTGTAGAAGATTCATCCAACCCAGGCACTACTGAGTCACACCAGCCTGGGATTCCTCTGGGAACTAGCTGCTCTGGAAGGAGCCCAGCCTGCCCTCAGGCTTGGTCTCTCTGTCATCCTGGAGGCGGGGTGCCAAGATGTGTGCCTCCTGTCCCAGAACTGGCTGGGTACCCAGGGCACAGAACTGCCAGCTTTGCCCCCAGTGCGTGCTAAGCAAATTAATCTAAGTCATCCAGAAGGGGCTTTAGCTGGGCGCTGCCGATGTGGACAGCAGTCTCCTCTAACGGGTTTCCCTGTTCTGACTAGACAAGATCCACGTGTGTCTGTGTGTGAGCGAGAGTACGTTGTACGTATGCATGTGTATGAGAGGGTGTGTGTCAAAGAGAGACGGTATAGGTGTGTGTCTGGATGAGTGTGTATGTATGTGCGAGAGTGTTTCCTATGTGTCTAATCATGTACCTGCGTGTGAGACAGTGTGTATGTGAAAGTGTGTGTATGTGAGTGTGTGTGTATGTATGTGAAAGAGAGAGACTGCATATAAGTGCGTCTGCCAGGGTGGGAGTGTTTGCTATGTGTCTGTGTGTGTGTGTATGTATGGGGGGGTGTGACTGCACATGGGTGTGTGCTTGTGTATGAGTGTGTGTGTGTAACTCTCCTTGGTTTCACACTCAATGTGGATTCTTCTGCAGAAACGCCCGTACCTTCCAGAAGTTCTTCTGAGTCCAATCCTTAGCATTGTAGGACTCCTGGGCACAGCAGCTAGGACATGGCTTAGGTGCCACAGATCTACCCAGATCCCACAGGAGCAGCTTTTCATGGAGCTGAGGTGGTCCTCATTCTCCAGGGCTGGTGGGTCCTCATTCTCCAGGGCTGGTGGGCCGCCCCTGGCACAGACTCAGTCACATGCACGAGCTCGCAGTGCCCCTCAGAGCAAAGCCAGGGCAGCCAAAGAGTAGACTGGAGAGACCAAATTCCAGCCCTAAAATGGGCAGGGAGGGGAACTGGCTCCTTGTCATCTTTAACACACACTCAATAACTTAAGGCACTTCTAAATGAGGTAAACAAATGCCTTCCCTCCGCTGTAAACAGGAAGGCAGTTCTCTTCCCTGGCTGCTGACAGGGCCCCGTCTCTGCCTCCAGGAGAGGCCTCAAGGCTCGGGCTCTCTCGGAATATCTGGGCCATGTTAGCTGAACCCAAATCCAAACACCACTCTGAGCAACACACTCAACATGCTAATGGGCAACACAGGTGCATTAGCTTTGTTATCCAGGGTGCCTTTTGCAGTTAACCCTTCTGGAAGCCAACCTGATAAGGAACAGGTGCGCTGCATGCATCCTACTGAGGAAACGGAGAGGCAGACAATTGACCCTATGGCTGTGGAGATGTCCCAGGCCACACAGAGCTGGGTTTGAGCCAGAGCTGCCGACCACCATTCCATGCTGCCTACCACCTGGACTAAATCACCTGTGGGCTCCGTCAGTGTTCATAACCCACGGCCACGCTGGGCAGCTGTGACAGCCAATGGAGAACACGAGAATTCTTGTCAACCAATACTGCAGACCTGCTGTCCACTGGGTGCCGGATGGAAGCTCAGCCTAGAGCTGCCAGCTCCCAGTTCTTGGCAAAAGCCCCCGTGAGACCGATGGCGTTGAAGGGGGCAGAGCCGAGGAGGTGAGGCCAAGTTAGAGGGAGCCTCAGAGCTTGGGGAGGTGAGGGCAGGGATGATTCACTCACTGAGGACAGCACTGTGATGTCCATGTCCAAGCCCAGCTGGACAGACTCGGAGAACATGTCTGGAGTCACATACAGGCCCTTTGCCTGGTTGTTCACTGTACCTCCTCCTGAGCATGGCACTAGGGCGGAAAGAGAAAAACACTACACATGTATTTATCTCAAGTACGTATGAAGCTACAGTTGCCTTCAGCAAAAACCAGGGAGGCTGGAAGCCAATCATAGTTTCTCATGAATAACTGAGGCATCACAGTGTATGGGCTTTGAGAAAACCCTGCAGGAAGCCCTGCCTAAAGGGCTCCGAGAGTCCTGCCTGGCATTGTGAACATGGGGGAGAGGGTGGGAGTCACACCAGCTGCACCACCCCTGGCGGACCGCTCTCATCCCTCCCCAACACTGAGTGCCCCAGGGAGAAGCTCCTGCCTGCCTGCGCATGCCCGCACGTGAGTGCACAGAAATGCATTCACATCCCTGCTGCTGCCTTTCTTTCCCAACATTTGCCCTCCCTCCCAAGATTCTGCTCTCCATCCTTCTCTGCCAGGCTCTGTGCCCAGGCAGGAGGCCCCTGCCTACAGCATCACTCAGCCTCCCTCAGTGGGACTCAGCCAACAGGAGGCAGCAGCAGGTCAGAGAGCAGGAGGAGAGTGGTCAGATTTCTCCTCCTGGGGTACCGTAGGGCCACATCTCTAGCAGCAGTTGTGTCCCCCTGTGACTCCAGCTCCCACCGGGCAGCATCACTTCCAAGGCTCAGGCTCTTTCCTGCCCTGGTCACGCTCTTTTTCCTCCTGTCCCATCCGCCTTAGGTATGGAAGAGCTTCCTCTCGTCACGAGTCTCAACACCTCCCCATGCTCTGCTTGCACCATTAACTCTGTCCTTACCTCTTCATTAAGGCCTCTGCATGTGAACCATTGGGGTAAGTCCTGCTTCATGTCAGGTCCCTTCTGATAGGTATGAGTGTGTGTGTAGGGGGGGGGGAGGGTACAGGCAGGCTATATACACATTCAGCTGTGTATATGCACCTGACATATGCACGTGACACAGCTTTTCCCTGAATTTCCAAGGCCGATTGAAGGAAACCATCTTTGGGTTTGGATACCTCTGTATCCCAGAATACCCTGGACTTGCTCCCATCCTGACACCATCTTGAAACGTTTAGTATATGTCTCTGCCTGGCCCCATAGCTTGATGGTAAATTCCTTGAAGACAAGGAAAGAAGGAGGTTGTTGGAGAAAGTAGGGAGGAGGAAGGGAGGGGAGAGGAGAGAGGAATAGAAGAAAAGCGTGACTGTCATTCAATGAGTCCCTGAGATGGAGCCATTTCTCTACTCTGAAAACCACGTAGATCATCAGTTTCATTTTGCAAGTGGGAAACCCTGGCTCAGAGGCTTTGGGTAACAGTTCCAAAGCCACACAGTTCATAAGCAGCGAAGAGGCACTCAACCACAGGTGAGCCGGGGTCCTGGCCCCTCCCAGTCCACCCTGCTGTTTCATTGTCTCCCCACAAGGAGCACACTTATTACCACGTAGTAGGGGCTCAACTGATGCTTGGAAAACTGAACTGAAGCTGAGAAGGAAATCCAATGGCAAGCTTTAATCCAAAGAGAAAAATCACCAGTCATGATGAGAGCCATAGCGCTCAAGGCCTGAGCTCAGATCATCCTGAACAACACAATGGCTAGTCTCTGAAGCTGTAACCCTACAGAGAGCGTGGAGGGCTTCCCACAGAGCTGCTTGACCTCAGTGCGAGGCTGGCTCTCCATCAAGCTTGGGGGTGTCATTGGGCCAAGGGCTTTCTGACGGTTGGACACACGATTGAGAAGCAGCGCATTGGGGAGACTGAATTGCTAACACATCACTCAGCCTCCCCGCTCAGCAAGGCCAGGGTAGGAACTCAACAGCAGATAATCTGCAGTCTGTATCGCTGATGGAACTGAAATGCCGGGTGACTAAGTGGATGGTGATGAGGGAGTTTAATAATTACATTAATAATAACCATAACAATTAGACCCAGCCTTTGGAAGGTCATATGGCTCAAAGTTTGGGGTCTGTTCAAAGGCCAAAGCTAGACATGATGCCCCATCAAAGTGACCAGCACATCGCCCTTGTCCCCTGTCTACCTGGCTATTCCCCAGCCTTTGGGTCATCTACAGGCCCCTGAAAAGAGTGCAGCTGTCTGACCTCAGAAGCACCTGCCTATCTTGCCAAAGCTGGCGAGAACTCCTGTGGGGCTGCTCCCAGGAATGAGCTCCACCTTCACACAACACTATGAATGCTCTAACACTGCCTGCAGTGTATACGGGAGAAACTGAGGCCTGGCCAACTTGTCAACAGTCACACAGCCGGCACAGGATGGAGTGGGATTCAAACCCAGATCTGCCCTGTTCCAAATCCTGCCACGTTTGCCATACTCAATGGGGTCAAGGCCCTCCAACCCCATTCAAATGCCACAGTTCTAGTTATCCTCAAAGCCAAGTCATGCAGGTCTCCCTGCAGAGCTACCAGGAGTAAGGGGACAGTCACTCAGAGGCAGACGTGTGTAACATCTCCAGATCAGCAGAGCCAGGCCTCTGTGACACTGAGGCAGGCCTCCCAATGGCCACCCCAGTCTCTCTACAGCGCCTGTTCCCCAAAACAGCTATTTATAAACCTCATTTATACAAAGAGAACAGGATATTCTGGCTTTTTTCCTGCACTTTAAATAACTGAGTTATGGATGAAGGAAACAGAATAGAAATGTTCGCCAATCACAGGCTTGCCCTGGCACACATCTGTGTATCCGAGAGTTTCTCCCGCTGCCATTTCTATCAGACTCCCCTGCTCTCCACCTCATTATCTCCTGCTCTCCTTTGTGCTCCTAAACAAAGGCAACGTGGGCACTCCCCCAGGGCTTGCTTACCGCCCACCTGGCAGAGAGCAGGAAGGGACAAGTCACTCTCCCTGGCCCCACAGGAAATGACATTTGTACAAAGACCTAACACGGATGGAGCCCTTAGTAGATGGCCAGCACTGTGCATTGTCTCATTCTGTCCTCAGCATATCTCTTACAGATAAGGAAACTGAGGCATGGACAGGTCAAGAATCTTGCCCAAGGTCCCACAGCTGAAAAGGGATGAAGCCAAGACTTGAACTGCAGCAACGTGAGCCTGGCATCAGGCTTTTGACTATGGCCAGTTGGTCCAGGCCCTTGACCAGAGCTATTTAGCACTAACAAACTCCAGGGGTGACCCCTATCACCAAGGTGATGGCTCCCAAGGGAGGACGATGTTCAAAGAGGCAGAGGATGACCATGGAATCTCTCAGAGCCCTCTGCGGGCCAAACATGGAGGCATGTGAGTCCATGGTAGGTGTAATACAAAAGGAGGGGAGAGCTAATGACCAGCCATTTGATCTCACCATTACTTTGAATAATGGGTTTTCAATCACTCAGCCATTCAACAAATATTTGCTAAATACCTACTCCAGGCCAGACCCTACACTGAGCGCTGCTGATGCAAAGGTAAATATGACCCAGTGTTGTCCTCAAGATCTCAGTGAGACAGATGAGACAGCAGTAGCTGAGCCAAAGCCTCCGACACACCCACCGAGGGGCAAGACTATCCCGGCCCAAGATGTGGCACTGCCATGTCTGCACGACTTGAAAACTTCCATCTTCCCCCAGCCCCTCTTCTTTTCCACTAGCATTTCCCTCATTTTAATGAGCAGGCAAATTTCGAATCCATGCAACGGAACCTGTGCATTCCTTGTTGGCTTCTTGATGTGTTCCTCCCGCTGGGTTCACAAATGCAGGTGCAGACACAGATCACTCCTGCCACCTGTCCTGTGAGATACGCTGGTGGCCTTTGAGGGTTTGGTTCTGTTGATGTTCCATATGCAGCAGCGCTTCATAACGCGTCTGCCCAGACCTTCTCCGGTGTGACAGGAAAACAGTTGGGTGTGGTGGAGACGATGTGGGGCGGGAAGCTGGCCGACCTGGTCCAGGCCCTGGCCCCGCCACTGTCTTCCGAGCGGCCCAGGAAAGGATGTTCACCACTCGGAACCTCCATCTCCTTATCTTTAAATTAAAGAGACTGGACAAGTTGCTCCATCAGGTCCCTACTAAAGTCGCATGGTGCATCTAGAATCCTGTCCAAAAACACACACAGTAATTCATGGGTTGGTCCCAACAAGCCGGTCTTTCGATCTATGTTCTCTCTCCAACTATTCCTGCCTTTACTTTTAAGGATCCTGTATAGGGAAAGACCTGAATTATCAAGACTTTGGGCTACAGTGGGCACATGGAAACGACCACTGAGCAATAAAAGCTTTCATTTATTGAGTTCTAGCACTTTATATACATTCCCTTGCTGCACTTATTCCAACTCAGAGATGTCATTATTTTCTCTAGTTTACAGAGGAGGATTAGGCTGGTTAGCAAAGTTCCCAAGTTCACACAGCTAAGAGGCACCAGGCCAGGCTGCCCAGCCAGGTCTGCCTGCTCCAAGGCCCAAGTGCTAAAGCGCGTTGCTATCCTGCTTCCCCAGGAAGGCGAAGCAGGCTCTGGCCCGGCAGAGGGAGGTGACGGGGAGCAGTGGGGCTTCCCTCCACTATCTCTCATCATCACTGCAGGTCTGATTGGACGCAGCTGTTCTTGCCTCTGCTAATTTCTCCCTTCGTTACATCGGGTTCTTCCTTTATAGCTCATTAGCTGAGAAAACCTGCCAAGACCTTCAGCAATTCCATGTCTTGGAAATAAAAACTGAGACAAAGAAAAAAGTCCCCTGGTCTCTGCATGCCATTTAGCTAGAACACAGTTAGGGTGATTCTCCAAAGAGAAGGCCTCACAGAGTTTGCTAATGGGATTTAGCAAAATGATGTTCAGCTTTCCTCTGCACTGTTCACAGATACGGCTTCTCCCACCACAATCCTGGCATATTTGTTCCTTCTTTGGAAAAACAATGACCAGAGCATCACGAAGTGGTGCTTCGAGGCAGAATTGTAAGTCCAGGAAGAACAGGACTTAGCTGAAGCCAGTTAGCACCATTATCTAGTTTCTTATTTAATTTTCCTGAATGTATACAATGCTCATGCCCCCTGGGTTTGTTCGGGCTGTCTCATGCAGTTACATGTTACTCTCTACAAAGAAGGCTCGCTATGGGGCGCCTGGGTGGCTCAGTTGGTTGGGCGGCTGCCTTCAGCTCAGGTCATGATCCTGGAGTCCCTGGATCGAGTTCCGCATCGGGCTCCCTGCTCGGCAGGGAGCCTGCTTCTCCCTCTGACCCTCTCCCCTCTCATGTGCTCTCTCTCTCTCATTCTCTCTCCCTCAAATAAATAAATAAAATCTTTAAAAAAAAAAGAAGGCTCGCTATGGGTCAGGTACTATTGTAAGTACTTTATCAGTTTTAACTCAGCCAATCCTCTTAACAACAGTATGGGACAGGGGCTGCTGTGAGTCCTGGTCCAAAGATGAGAAACTGAAGCACAGAGAAGTTACATCACTTGCCTAAGGTCACACAGCTAATAAGGGAGCAGACCTGACTCAAACAGGGGCAGTCCATTGCCCCAGTCTGTACTTTTAACCACTGTGTTACCCAGTGTATATTTGCTGGGAATCCATTCAATATACAAATAAAAAACAAATATATTATACCTTTGTAACACTTTTAAGATGGATTCCCAAGTCAGAAAAAAAAATTTTTTATCTAACCATGTTTCTTAGGAGAGAGCTTAGAAAGTGTGGTCTCCTAAGTGATTTTGTAGGTCTGCCCGGTGTCTAGACAGGCAGCAGAGGCGAAAGGATTTGTCCATATGTCTCCAGGGCCGCCCAAGGAAAAGGAGCCCAAAGTGAGATGATAGCTCCCAGTGATTAGACAGAAATAGCCCAGCCGTGGAGGAAAGCCAGCCACCAGGCTGGCCAGGGCTGGAGGAAACAACTTATAAAGCAGTGCTGCCCAAAACCTAGTTCTTGGACTTCCTTGTAATAGGAATCACCTTGGGAGGTGATTAAAAATGCAGATTCAGGACCTTACCCCAGACCCATGAGTAGAAATCTCTGGGGAGAGAGGAGGGCCCGGGAAGGGGGTATAACCTTAAAACTGGAATCTTTAACAAGCTCCCCAAGTGTTCTGATGACAGGTAAGTCTGGAGTCCTCTGACATGAAACCTGATGGCTCTGTTTGCCATAGGTCTCAGTGCACTGCGCATCCTTGGGAAATATGACTTGGCCACCAGAATGACATACAGCCCGGCCCCATGACAGAGTTTAATCTGATGCTAATATAATACAGTAACAACGATCACGAGAGCTACCGATTATCGAGCATCTACTACTTGCCAGACACTGTACTGAATGCTTTAACCACCTTATTTATGTTCATTCTCATCACAGCCCAGGCTGTACTTAGGATCAACCTCATTTTACTGATGGTGAAATTAAGGCTTGGGGAGTCTGAGTGACTACTAGCTCGGGGCCACAGAAAAAGCAAGCACCGGAGACGGAATACAGACCCTGTCTGTCACCTTGATCACTCTGGCTCTGAGCCCAAGGTCAGTGCTACAAACAGCCCACGTGCTCCCATCATCCCCCAGGCCACGGTTGGGGCTGAGAAAGCAACTCAGTAAGGAAAAAGCTTCCTTTACACAGCACCAGCTGGACCATTTCAGCTGATCCTCCAGGGGCATCTGTGCCTCGATTCTGACACCAGCCAATGTGCTGGGCTGACCCCAGCAGCATGAGGCCTGAGCCTGCACAGTGGGAGAAACTGGGGTGTCACCAACACCCCCAGGATCAGCAACTGAGGCGAATACTTTGTTGCTGGGAACAACGACCTTAGGATCCCAGAGCCCGCGGGGCTCCCCTCAGAAACTCACACCGCTAGCTCCCCTTTCTGCTGACAGAAGGAATGGTGTCCATCCCTCTGACCTGAGGGAGAGTCCTCACTTCGGAGATGTGTGTGCCGCAGGCAGGCTGCTCACCCTGAGAGCGAGCTGGCGATAACCTAATGAGGGCCTCCCTGGGCCTCTGGAAGGCTTAAAGGAGACACCATCTGGAAAGCACCTGGCCCTAGCTGCACACATTGTAGGTGCTTACATCTCCCCTCCTCACTCCTGCCATTGCCTTCTTTGATTTCTCGGGTATCGTCCCCACCTGGACAGCACTGCCAGTCCTCCTACCCCAGGCCTCAGGTCAGAGACTCCAGTAAACACCGGGCGCTCCTTCACTGGCAGGGCTACCCCACCCCCCACTCTCCCACCGTCAGGACTCTAGGGGCCCTAGGCTCTTCTCTTTGCTCAGCCCCAGGATTCAGGCTTCTCCAGAGCAGAGCCTTAACTCTCCTAGTCTCTGCTACCTCCCTGGGCTAGCAGCGTGCCTGGCAGGGAGCAGGTGCTCAGTACTTGCTGAATGAATGAATTCAGTCACTCAACAAATGGGAACTGAGCCCTTGCTCTGGCAGGACCCAGTGCTGAGGACAAACCCATCTGGAGCATGTCTTCCTCTCTAGGGCTCCTCTTGCCCTGAAGTGTGGCTAAGTCAACAGGGGAGTCATGCTCCTCTCATCCCTGCCCCTGCCCTCACTTTTGTCCTGGGACAAGCCTCGCAGAGATACTCAGACCACTCCCTCCTTCCGGAACTTTCCATATAAGCCTAGAGCTGGAGTCAAGCCCAGAGGCTGTCCTGAGCAATGAGCAGGTAGTGATCCCTCGGCTGGGCTGCCCCTCCAGAGAACTGTCCTGACACCTTGTCACTGCTCACAACTCCCTGCAGGAAAATCCACAAGCAAGAGAAGCCTCGCACCCTCCCCTGAGAAGGCCCCTGGAGGACCCAGCCTCAACAGTGAAAGCACCAACTAGCCACAACATTGGATTGCTGGGAACACAGAGGGAAGCTGGCTACAGGGGAGGCTGCAGAAGGTTCCAGAACCCCCTTCCCCACCATGAACTAATGGATCCATCTCAGTTACTTAAGTTTATTTACTGATCATTACAGACTTTGACCAAAGGCTGGAAGAAAAGCTATGTCTGGGTCTTAGGAAACAAAACAAAACAGAACAAAACAAAACAAAACCTTAGCACCAAAGTGTTGGAAGGTGTGCAAAAGAAGATCGATCAGAAACAGTCTCTTGGACTATAAAGGAAGTCAATGGCAGACCAGAATTTGCTTTGTACAAACGTGATGCATGGCTTTGAGACCCAGCACCTGGCAGAGGCAAAGGGCAACCGCATTCCCAGGACCAACCCCGGGAGGGAGGGTGGAAAAGGGTCCTGGGCCAAAGACCCAAAGGCCAGGGTGGCACCTGCAGCTCCGCCCCTCCAAGCTGGGCAACCTTGGACAAGGGACTTAACCTTTCTGGGTCTGTTTCCTTCTCTGAGAACTGAAGGGATGGGCTTCAATTATTCTAAACATATTTTGTGGTTCCGAAAACTCTTTCTTACCTCCATGTCAATATTTCAAAGACAGAGATAGTCCGTTATGGCTCCTTAGCACTTTATCTTCTCTAGGGCTAAGACAGTGTCCTCATAACCTTGGCGAAGGGCCCTGGAAGGTGCAGGATAATTGTTTCTCTGCCTTGTTGCCATGGAAACTTGCAACTCCTACATCCCCAGTGCTAGGACAATGGCGAGCCTAGAGCCCCTGGGTGGTTTGACCTCGTTTTGTCCACGTGCATCGTATGAACTCTGAAGTGCTAGCAAAGTGGAAGGTGATGGCTGGCTGATAGGAATCAGTGCTATTCCCCCTTGAATCACAAAGTTCCATTAGGAAGCTTGGGATTGGGGCATTCTGAGACTACACTGGGGTGCTCCCACAATAAGAGCATCCCTTCGCCCTGGAAACGAGTTCCTGGTCTTGCCTTCTGTGGGCTTCTGCTGGCCTGCTCCACGACATCACCATGACGCCTTATGACTTTCCTGCCACTTCTGATGGTGCTCCCCCCCCCACAAGGGTGCCCTCAGCGAGGACTGGCACACAGGACGGCACCTCTTTGGGGCTCTGCCGTGAAAACACATGAACTCAGCAGAAACATGTGTCAGAAGCCAGGTGGTGGAGGCCCCAAGAGACGTGTGTAATTGGCAGAAAGGCCGGTGGTCATGGTGCTGTCTCCTCAGACTCAGAATCGTCAGAGGGGGAGCATGGCTCAGAAAATGGTCCCAGTCTATAGTCATCCTATAAAACACAACAGATTGGCTAAAAGATTTGTGAAACCTTTCGATTCTCTTGTCCACAGAGGTAGGGACTTTGGAAAACAGACATGTGATCACTTGAGAGATGCTACCTTGCTTCTGATAAAAGAGGGGCAAACGACAGGCCCCCCGCCTGTCCCACGGCCCGAGCTAAGACCACAGCCCGCCCCGCCGGCTGAGATGAATGGGTGACACTGTGACTGCCGAGGGTTCCTGCCGTCACACTCCGCGCCCACCAGCTCTCCCCCTCCCCAGGCAGGGGCACTTCCAAGCATGCCCATCGTCAGCTCCTCCGTCTCCCCACACGGAATTGGTCCCCACGTCTTCCCTGACCCCCACCTCCACTGCCTCTGTCATGTAGAGAACTCTGAGCTGTTTCTGGAGCCTCCGTTTCAGGAGTTGTCCGTTCCAGCCCTGCTGATGTGTGACAGGCGGGGGTCCCAGGTGCAGAGCCCGCTGCTGGGGTCTCAGGGAAAATGGAATCTGTGCCCGAGGCATCCACCGTCCGTGGTTGCACCCCTCACAACGGGACTCTTCCAGTTACGCCACCTCAGCCCCCAGTCCTGTGCCTGCTCCCCTGGCTGGCTGAAGTGACGGGGGTGTCGTGCAGGATGAAGGGGGCCCAGGGGGGACTCTGGGCACCCCTGCAGTCAGGAGCTGATCATGCCCTTGGTTTCAGGTCGGGATGTCCATTCTCTGCTACTGTCTTAGTATGTTCGGGCTGCTGTAACAAAACACTGCAGATGGGAAGGTTTACGAACAACAGAAATGGATTTCTTACAGTTACGGAGGCAGAAGTCAAGACTGAGATGCTGGCGGGGTCATGTTCTGGTCAGGGCCCTCTTCCTGGTTCATAGTCGGCGCCTCTGAGTCCTCATGAGGGCTCCTCCCCATGGCCTAATCACCTCCAAAGACCCATCTACTAATACTATCATCCAGGGGGTTGGGATTTCAACATATAAATTTGGGGGCACTCAAACATTCGGACTATAGCAGTACCCTGTCCCCACTGCCCCCCACCAAAGGCCTGCCTCTGCACACGGTGGTCACGCACAAGTGTGTGTGTGTGATCACCTTGGGGGAACAGAGTGCGGCAGGCCAGACACACAAGGGTTCAAGCCTCAGCTCCTCCCCAGATGCCCACTGACCTGGCACAGATCCCATCCCTCCCTAGGGCCCAGGCCTGTTCATCTGTAAAGTGAGAGTCTCGGCTTAGATCCTGGATTCCTACATCCTGTGGCTTGGGGCTGTGACCCAGGCCTTGAATGTGCCTCAGGGGGGCAAGTACATCCTTGTTCCCATTTTCTTCCCCTGCTGCTCCAGGCTCTGATGGCTTCTGGAAACACCTGTTCTTCCTGAGACAGGAAAAGCCTTTTCTAAATCATTTTTCCTCTCTCCAGGTCTAAGCCGAGAAACCTGGAATAATAAAAAGCCAGCCCAGTCTTCTGTCATGATGGTCTACAAACCTCATAAAAGTTTGATGCCTTGGGCCCTGGAATGGTGAGCACAATTCTTTCTTGTCAGCCTGGAAGGTTCTCCGGCTTCAGTACCCCTCCAAAGGCAAGAAGCCAATAGCAAATGGGCCCAACCAGGACCCCAGGACCCCCATGGATGTGGGAGGTCCAGTCTCCTCTGATCAGGAGGGTCTACACTGGGCCTGGCTCTCCACTGTCAGCCTCAGTGAACCAGACACATTGTGGTGGAAACCGAGGGGACCCGACCTTCAGTGCATGTGGGGAGGGAGCCGATGGGATCTGTGAGCACGGACTGCTGGGTCCTGCTGATTTATTTTTAGAGATACACCTTCCCTTATTATTAATAATGAAACACTTGGAGATCTACTAAGGTCTTGTTCTGTCAGGCATTACACTAAGGGCTAGGGCTCTGGCTCCATGAGGTCATATAATCGTGGGTTTATTCAACCCAAAATTCAGGGAGCTCTTAGCCTGTACCGGACGCTGTGCTAGGCACTGAGGTACAGTGTGAGGCCAAACGGCCATGCTTTCTGTACTCAGGAAGCAAACAATCCAGGATTATGCTTCTCAAACTTAGGTGTGCTTAAATGAGCACAGCTGGTATATTACCTCTGGGTAATATACATCCCCAAGGGGGAATTTTAATTTTTCTCAAGCATCTCATCCCTAGTTCACAGGCTGTGAAATACTGGTCTGGTGCTACAGGAGAAGTCTATTACTATGCTCATGTTACAGATAAAGAAACTGAGGTTCAGACAGGCTGAGTATCTTGCACTAGATCACACAGCTCATAGGGGCAAAGCTTACATAAGAACGCTGCTCTGTCTGATTTCAGAACCAATGTTCTTTTTTTAAAGATTTTATTTATTTGAGAGAGTGAGACAGACAGAGAAAGAGAGAGAGAGCATGAGCGGGGAGGAGAGGGAGAGGCAGACTCCCGCAGAGCAGGGACTCTGACGCGGGACTCGATCCCAGGACCCCGAGATCATGACCTGAGCCAAAGGCAGATGCTTAACTGACCGAGCCACCCAGGAGTCCCAGAACCGATGTTCTTAATTACAGTGCTGTCCTTCCCAAACCTTACCCAAAGAGTTATAATTACATTTACAGAGTATCCAATCATTTCGTTGTTGTGTAATCTTTATGACTACCTAACCTCAGAGGGTAGAAAGAACTACTCTCAGTCCCATTTTACAGATATAAAAATGGGGCTCAGAGGGCTACGCAATTGGCTCAAGGTCGTGCGACAAGCAGGCCCCTGACGAGCTAAGATTCAAAGTCAGGTCTGTGCCACTGTGGGGCTTATGCTCTTTCCAAGACCCCACCCTACTTCCGAAAATCCTTTTATAAAGGTAAAGATCAATCAGATGGGAAAGTAGCAACTGAAGTCAGCCATGGGAAGGCCCAAAATGCAAATATTCAACTAGCAGGTCAGGACCTAGGGGAGAGGAGCTCCTTCTCCCAGGGTCTCTGGGGGTACCGACAGGCACAGAACTCCCGAATCACCCGCTGGGAAGTTCCATCCTGTGTGTACTCAAACTGCCACATGGCTATATGCTTGCCACTAAGCGTGTGGTGCGTGCGCAGGCCACACGGGGATATTCACGTGTGTGCAGAAACCATGCCACCCTCCTTACAGGCCCAGCTCCTTTGGAAAAGTCACCTTGTGGCAGGTGGTCCTCCGCCGCCCCACCTGGCAGTCACCACAGGATTCCACGGCCTCTGCTGAAGCATGTTTTCCAGTCAAAAGAGGTTTTAGCGGCGAGAGTGTATGTGTAAAGGTCAGTTCCCCACTCGGGGGATGGCCAAGCCAGGGGAAGGGACGGAAGGCTGGGGAGGGCTGCCTGGGAGATGACATTTGAAATTCTGCATCTCTCTAAGCTGCCTGCAGAGCTGCGGCACCCAAGGGAAGGCCTGGATCCCAGGGGACTCAGGCTTTTTGCCTTTACACGACAAGCCCGTCTATGCAAAGCATCAACTAATCTGCGAGGGAAGGGGATGCACGTCACAGCACCCCAGGAAGGCACAGGCCTAACTTCTCCAGGAGCCAGGACACTGAGGAAGACCCCAGCAGCTGGGGCTCCCCCACCCAGCTCCGCTGTCAGGTCGCTAGGTGGACTCCCTTCCCAGGCATCTTTGACTCACACTGAGCCCTGACATCCCTGAGAGGACTTGTAGGCCCCAAGGACACCCGTTGCCTGGCTGTCCCTGGACCACAGCATATTGGAAGATGGGGTGCGCAGCAAGGAGGCCAGGCCACACCCATCTGCTTGATGAATACCAGCCCCACCATGGCCCGGTCAGCAGACTCCCTCTCCCACTCCCTCAGGCACCAGGTCCTGTGGCTTCTTCCTTTGTATCCCCTCCAGATCTGTCCTCCGGCCTCTGTCCCAACTGACAAAGTCCTTAACCAGACTTTAGTCAGACTCCTCCAACCTCGCCTCAATTTTCAGGCTTCTACAGGCATCTCTGAGTTGTTCGCTGCTAGCAAGAATCCTGCTAAATCAGTTCAGCCAGATTCCCCCCACTCGGTATCTGTTCGGGTTCCTCATCCCATGCTGTCCCCCAGATGATGTCTGATCACACTGGCCTGCCCTCTCAAGAATCCCGTTAGGTCGGGTTAGCCAGAATCCCCTCCAAACCGTAATGTTTCCTCAGTGCTCTCCCCTCCACTGACCCTACCCTGTTCCTTGGCTGTAAATTCCCACTTGTGCTGTTGTATTTGGAACTGAGGCTGCTTCGGAAGGGGGGGAGGGGGGGCGTCTCTTTTCCCCTATCGCAAACATCCTGAATAAAACCTGCTTTTACCACTTGAACTGCTGTCCAGCTCTGGGTTTTGTTTTTGTTTACACAACCACACCCAGTGTCCTCTGCCAGGCCCTGTGGCATCATCTCTTACCTGGACCCCTCACGAGGATCTCCCAGCCTTCATCTTCTCAGCACTACCCTCGCTTCTCTGCGGCTGTCCAACACAAATCAAATCCCACCACCGTGATGCTTTCAAAGGGAAGACGGCTCCCACTGCCACTGGAAAAACCCAAAGTCTTGATGTGGCCCTTCACAACCCAGGACCAGCCCACCTGCCTGACTCTCTAAATACTCTGACCTCTAGCCATTTAACACATCTGTTCCCCAAGCTGCCCATGCATCTGCTGTAGCAGATACCCTGAATGTTACTGATTTCTGCCCAGGTCTTGATCCCCCCAGCTCATAAATTCCTGGAGGGCCTGGCACAGAGCAAGCACTCACTGAAATTTTAGATCAGATAGGTGGGTGAGTGGCTGGCTAGCTGGCTGGCTGGGTGCATGAGGAGCCTCTTTATTTTTGGCTCTTGTCATCCTCATCTGATGCCTCCCTGGGAGGCAAACGGCCTGACCAGACATTTTCCAACACAATGGTAGCTTGGCCTCTACTTTTAAATGAGAGGTGGGAATAGTGATACCTACACTGTCGTGTTGTTGTGAGGATTAAATGAGAAAACGTATAGAAAGTATTCAGCCCTGTCCTGACATACAGCAGGTGCACAGGAAACAACAGCCACTGTTCCTATAATGAACTCTGTGTGAGCCTCCCGCCTTCCAGGGGGCAGGACCCAGGTCCTCCAGCCTTTCTTAGTTCAGGGTGAGATGGCTCTTTCCGGAAGGCTGGAATGAAGGATGGGGGCAGCCAGAGAGGATCTTGTGGCCCACTTTGTGCAATTTTAGGCCCAGGCAAGGCCCCAGAGAGTAAGTGATGCAAAGAGCACTCAGAGCCAGCTGCAGATAATGAGGCCGGGGGACAGGGCACTCAGGGTGGCGGTCCCCAGCTGCCTCTGGCGGTGTCCAGAGCTCAGGCCTCTGGGAAGTGGCCAGGCGTTCCGCCCCCTCCACAAACAAAGGGAGGCAATCGCTGTCATCCCAGGCTTCAGAGAAGCTTCTCTCCAATACCCACTTGGAAAGGCAGGAAGAGTTAAGGCAACGCTTCTCTATAGAACACAAAAGACTGCCTGTGCAAGCTAGCCCTCTAGCCCCGCTATCAGAATTACTGGGGGCCTCATAGGCCTGCCAGCGTCCATACACAGCCCTCTAGTCCATCCTCCTTCCACGCTGCAAACCACGGTGAGCGGTACTGACACAGATCTCATTCTATCCTTCCCCAGCCTGCAGCCCATTCATTAGCGGCTCCCTATTGCCCTCCAGAGAAAGTCCAAATTCCTTGCATGGCATTCAAGGCCTCTCGCAGCCCTTCCAGCCTCTCGTCCTGCCCTTCTTGCTCTGTCTGCCATTCCTGGGATACACCACGTTTGCTCACACTTGCAGGCATCTGCATGTGCTCTTCCACCTGCCCGAAATGCCCCAAAGTCCCTCAGTGAGAAGGTGACTGAGCCAGGACTCTGGGCCCTTTCTCGTGACTCTGAGTTCCACACTCCCTGGGTGGGAAGGACTTGGAGATTCCAGAACAGCCCAACCCCATGGTGCTGGGATTCCAGAACAGACCTTTTCCATTTCTTACATCCCAGATTCTCTGAATTCACCCTCATTACAAATCACTATGTGTCGCTGTGAGCACCTAGTCGATGGTTTCCCAAATAAAGCCAGCACAGGCTGCAAGTCTGCACTCTGCCTCTCCAAGGGTTTGAGGGCTCAGCTGCAAAAGAGGACACAAGCTGGCATTCCCGATTAACCTTGTTCTTACCCTCAGTCGCTGTGCACTGTGTGGCCTACCCTCACGGGACTGCAGGAGGCAGGAGTTCAGGGAGTGGAGGCAGGCCCTGGCATCCCAGGCCACAGGGAATTACCTCTCCAACACCCATTTGGGAGGGCACTGAGACTGAAGACAAACTGCTCCATCCCACACAAAGACTCTTGTCCCAGCTCATCCTCTTGTCCCTGCCACTCTACTCACAGGAACCTCTCTGCAGCCTTCACTCCCCTGACATCTGAGCCTCCTGGGGTCCCTGGGCCAGGGACCTCCCCCTGTGTTGGAAGGAGAGCCTCTGAAGGCCTCATGGCCATGTGCCCCAAACCATCACTCCCCTCCATCAACGACTCCGCACATCCAAACAAGTTTGAATCGCAAGTGTCAGGCACACAGAGTGAACACACATATGATGTCATCACTTTCCCCAGCACAACAAACTCTACTGTTACATGCTACAAGTCTCCTATCCAAGGCAGGACCTGTAAATTCAATAAATAGATCTCTGTGCTGTGAGCAGAAGATTTAACGCACATACAAAATCTTCTTTGCTGATTGCGATGGGTGTTTTTCCTGGTAGACAATGGATGCTTCATCCACATTCTCACTCATACTAATGCATTTCATTAGTTAGAACGCCAAGTTATGGCTGGGCACATGACTACACAGAAAAAAAGACTACATTTCCCAGCTTCCCTTAAAGCTAGGTGTGATCCTGTGACTATATTCTGGACAACAGGATATAGGAGGGAGTGGTATGTGTAACTTCCAGGAATTGTCCTTAAAGGGAAAAAGGTGCCCTTCTCCTCCTTCCTTCTGCCTGCTGGCTAGGATGCACACAGAATGGTCGGAGCTGGAGCAGCTATTTGTACCTCAAATTGGAAGGCTCATGGTGAGGCTGACCGCAAGAAGCTAAAACCAGCCCAGGCCCCTGACACTGGGATAGCCGGGTCAGCCCCAGACTGCTTAACTCCATACTTCTTAAATGTGGGAGAGACACCTCCATCCTGCTTAAGCCACTGTTACACTGGGTTTTCTGTCAGCTTGCTGCTGAACCTAATTCTAACTGGTATGGCAGATGACCTAAAAGGGTTGGTTTGCTTTTCTAGGCATCTTCCTCTGCATCGGTGCCTAACGCTGCATGTGGGGCCACTCTGCCCACATGCTTGAGCTTCCTGAAGGGGCTGCTTGCATCTAAACTGAATATGTGATCCCAGTCCTTAGTTAGAACTTGGCCTTCCAGATTTCTTCTGTCCTTGACCTTCCTGTTTGCTATTCACTGGTCAATTTTTCTGACCCACAACTTTTTCCCATTATTCTCAGTTTCTTCGCATTACACACAGGTAGTGTTTATTTTGTCTGCTGCTTTCCAGGTGACTAGCTTCTTTGAACTGTTCTGCCTACACACCTAGTGGCTGGGCTGGGATCCTAAGCATTGACCCTCCCCTGCCCTCACCCTCTAGGAAAGCCTAGCTCACGCAAATAAATATCCCTGTGGACTCGCCTCCTTCCTTATTCAGTTTACACCAAATCATGGTGGGGAATCAAAGTCAAGAGCTTATCCGGCCTGATTTGCCTTCTCAAAAAACCCAGAAATTAGCTAGGGAAGAGGAAGGCTCATATAATACAGGGGCAGATGCCATTAAAAAGGCAGGCTTTCTCAACAGGACAGGACTCTGATGGCAGCCCTGGGGAGCAGGGAATTGACCAGCATTGCAGGGGTACCAACCATTGCATCCCACTGGAAAGACACAGAAGCAGTCAGTGCTCACTCTCAGCAACTTGGGGGAGTAGCGCAGATGGTTCCAGCCCAGGTGCTAACACAGAGTGCAGTGTCTAGACCACATGACAGGATCTAGACTTCCTTGGGTGCCAGGCTCCTGGATTAACAAGTCGATGGTACCTGTTCCCCCAGGACCTACGTGCTTAGGAAGATGCGGTGGCCCTGAAGGCAGTCCTATTCTCACAGCTTTCCAAATGGACATGTTGATCTTTGGCATCCTGCAGTTGGGGGTCCTTGACCAACCCTTGTGCCATGTGGGCATAGAACTACTTGACCAACCCTTGTGCCATGTGGGCATAGAACTAAGCAATCCACAAGCCATTCTCTTATCAGCCCCACGTGGCTCTTCTGAAAGCCCTTCTCCTGCGCTCTCCCTCTGATTCCTTTTCTCTCCCTGCCACTTGCCTCTCTCTCTCTCTCTCTCTCTCTCATTGGCCAGAATTTAGAAATAAGGCATTCCTGAAGTTTCACTAGATTCTGAGATTCTAGGTGCACAGGATACTTGGTGACTCACGACACAGAACCATGGGGGTCTTATACAAGGGGATGAATGGTCTAGAACAGTGCTGTTCAATACAACTTTCTACGACAGAAATGCTCTACACTTGCACTATGCAAGACAGTAGCCACCTGTCACATGTGGCTTCTGAGCACTCGAAATGTAGGGACTGCAACCGAGGAACTAAATTTTTAATTTGATTTAATTTCACCTAATTTAAATTTAAATAGCCATATGTGGCTACTGGCTGCCATCTTAAACCCTGGAGGTCTCGAGGAGTCAGACAAATAAGCAAACAGCTGTCCTAATACAGATTTAATAGTTTTAAATGGCAATAAACACCACGGTGGGAGTGAACAGTGTACAATGAGGATGTATAATCCTCCCATGTCCTGGGGATGAGAAAACATTTCTCTAAAGTAGTCACATTTTAATGGGTGACCCAACCATAGATATAAAAACAAAACTCTGTATAAGAAAAAAAAAAAAAAAGCCTGAGTTACACCAAAGATCTTTTTCAAATGCTTTATAATGAGTTCATTTCATTTATATAAAGAATAAACTTTTTTTTAAGTGGATCAACTCGACATTATGTATTTCTTTTTTTTTTTTTTTAAGATTTTATTTATTTATTTGACAGAGAGAGAGAGCACAAGCAGGGTGAGTGGCAGGCAGAGGCAGAGGGAGAAGCAGGCTCCCCCAGAGCAGGGGGAGGCCGATGCGGGACTCGATCCCAGGACCCTGGGATCATGACCTGAGCCGAAGGCAGTCGCTTAACCGACTGAGCCACCCAGGCACCCGACATTATATATTTCTTTCTGAGGAAATGTAAACTAAATAAAGTTGCCGTCTACTTATATGTGGGCCAAACTTGATTTTTTTTTTTTCTTATGCAACAGAGACCTGTCAAAGAACAGAATGCTCACCACCCCATCCTGGCGAAAAGGAGACCCCCGCCTTAGCCTGGTCTTTTCAAACTCCTCACCTTGCCTTCCACCCTTAGAGCTTCTAGGGCCTGACATCTCACCGGGGCCAGCGAGCACAGATTCCCAAAGCCCAGACATTTCCAAGACCTCTGACCTCTTCAGGCTTAGAATTAAAGATTATAGTAGCCTTGCCTGGGATGCCATTACAGCTCATCCCCCTAGTGGGGAGAGAGCAAGCTGAAGGCTTTGGAAAAGTTGGTAGATACAGTTGCCGTGAGAGCCGTCCAAGTGACTGCTTGTTTCCTAGCCTGGAATAAGACCTTCTAAGAAGGAAAATGACGTTTTTACAAATGCATTCGCTAAAAAGAAGGAAAGAGAGAATGCAGCCAGCAGGGCTCGGGAGGCTTGGATCTTCCCCCAGCAGCAGGAACTGGGGCCTCTGCCCTGTGCTCAGGGGTTTCTGGGCAAGTGAGCTGTGTCATGTGAAAAGTGTGGCCACTTACCTCACTCACTTGCCAGGACCAGACTGTGGCAAGGAGCCCAGGACCCTGAGAAAGTTAGTCAGCCCCCCCCCACTCTGGCCCCCATAACTCTTCGTTCAGATGTTCATAGTAGCAACTGACATATTGTATTCATGTTGTTTATGTTTCTATCACCTCAGAGAAGCCAGAAGCTTTTTGAGGGCAGGCACTCGTTGGATCCATCCCAGCATCCTCATGCCCAGCGCAGGGCCTGGCAGGGAGTAGGTGTGAGTAAATGACTATTGAATGAATGAAAACAGCATATGGGCAGCACAGTGGCCAAATCCCAGCCCAGCCTCCTTCGGGCTGTGAGACCTGGGCAAACTACTCAGCCTTGGGAAGCCTCATAGTAGGGATTAAACATAAGGAAGCATTTTAGGCCCAGCCTGGAGCCTGACTCCCAGTAAGAGTTCAATAGGCAGGAGCTTATTGTGGACCAAGCTGGAGGGAGAGGAGACCCCGCTAAACACAGAGCGATGCCTAGAGACCCCTCTCCCTGACTTAGAGAACTTGCCTTTGGGCAGCAGCTGGACCCAACATTCTAGCTTCCATGTTGGCTTTTCTGTTGGCTTTTTACAGGGAAGATAGAGCCATCTTGATTAAATAACCAAGTACCAGCCTCACCTGTCTCCAGGCCTCTGCCCCCATTCCCAGTAACTAATGCCTCACCCACATTCCTGAGCCATTTCAGGCTGAGATCAGCAGCTTCCCATCTGATGGGCCATCAGGACAGCCTGCTGCATGCATCATTAGCGATCCCAAAGCCCAGGACAGCTCCAGGTATCTGGTATCACAGCTCGGTGCTTTGCCTACTCATATTAGTTTAGTCTAGGCCAGTAGTTCTCAAGCTGTTGACCCAGGACCAACAGCATCAGCAGCATCTGGGAACCTGCTAGCTATGCAAACTATGGGGCCCCACCCCACTCCAAACCTACTGAACCATGAACTCTGGGGGTTGTGGCCCAGAAATCTGCATTTCACAAGCCCTCCGGGGGATTCTGATAGATTCTCAAGTGTGAGAGGTACGCTGAAGTTCTGCCTGGTGCCCCTTCTTTTATCACCCTTCTTTCGGTCCCCAGATTGGGGTCTCCTTCCTATGTTCCAGCCAGGGTGGGTACTGAGGCCCTAAACAGACCTACCGGCCTGCCAGGCTAACCCCATCCCTGTATACTTCACCTTCCTGACCCAGGACTTCAGGCCAAGCACTCCCAGAATCAAGGTGCTACCCCTCCAAGGCATACCTGCATGGCCCCAGGGTGTGGATGGAGCCAGAGGGCATCAGCAGGGAAGGAGGGACAGCTCGAGGATGGGAAAGGCCTTTGAAACTCACTGGAAGAAGAAGAGAGAGAGCCACAGAAGGCCCTTAGCAGAAGGGAGAAATGTGGAGAGGACTAGAGCACAGCAAGCTCTCCCGACTATCCCCAGGGTCCTGCCCGACAGGAGATGCTGCTAACCAGCTGCCCCCTCCCGAGCCCTTCTAAGCAGCCCTCCTTTTTTTTTTTTTTTTTTTTTAAGATTTTATTTATTTATTTGAGAGAGAGAATGAGACAGAGAGAGAGAGCATGAGATAGGGGAGGATGAGGGAGAAGCAGACTCCCTGCTGAGCAGGGAACCTGATGCGGGACTCGATCCCAGGACTCCAGGATCATGACCTGAGCCGAAGGCAGTCGCTTAACCAACTGAGCCACCCAGGCGCCCAAGCAGCCCTCCTTTTAAGTCTTACTTTCTACTGAGCAGCAATCGCTCACTGCTGGTGCCAAGGTTGCCTGCCACGTCCCTGATTGCAAGTCCGCAAATGTGGCCCAGAAATCCATTTAACTCCTAGAAAATGCATGGGCACATCCCTAAGGGAGCACCAGGGAATTTGCTGCACAAGGCGCAGCCGCTTTCCGGCCCTGCCGCCTGAGACTTGTGTAATTATCCACTGATTACTGCTCGCTCTCTGCACTGTTGGCCCCTGCTCAGCTCTTCATAACTACAAAAGGATCTGCTGGTTAGGGGCCAGTGGACTCCATCTCTGGTGAGTGGATTTCTCTGGATCACCACCCCTTCGCTGCTACTGCCCGTGCTCCCCTCGGCTCAGCTTCTATCCTCTGTCCCCAGCAGGACGGAGCAGCTATGCACTCACGGTGACAGCAATGCGTCTAGAGCTGTGGCCTGCAGCCACCCCAGCAGTTCCCATTCCTGCCTTAAATATCTCCCCAGTAGGCTTGCTCCCCTCTGTCCCAAACCACCCCAAAAGGCCATCCCAACTGCCACCCTCTGCCCTGTCTGTGTCTCTTCCAAGAGTATCTGGGTTTGCCACCCTCTGCCCTGTCTGTGTCTCTTCCAAGAGTATCTGGGTGAGGGGAGGGGGCCACAGAGATGTGGGGGTCTGCAGCGAGTGGGGGGGCACAGGTAGCCTCAGGGGTGCCATGATCTGAAATATCTCAGGAAGCACCTAGGTGGCGGAAAAGGGGGATTTGAGAAGGAGACTTCTGTGACCAAATACATGAGGGATACCCTAGAAGTAAATCAGCTTTCTTACTCTAAGGTGTCATAGAACCTTGTATTTAGGTCACTCCCAAAGAAAGATTTTCAAATGTATTTATCCACAGAACTCTATGGCCACAGAGCGCACACAGAACTAGTGTTCCATGGAACCCACTTTGGGAACTGGAGCTCTCTTAGTGGCTATGTTGGGAGAAGTGTGGCTGGTTTCTTCACGGGGCTATTACACATCCATCTATTCCCCAGACACCAATATATGGGAGGTGTTCATGGAGAGGCACAAACAGCGAGATTTGAGGCCTGCAGGGCCCTGTCGCAGTGTTTGTCTGAGCCTATGGTCCCCCCACAGTGGGGTGAGGAGCCTGGAAGGAGCAGCCAGAGAGGGGTGAGCAAGAGGGGCTGGTCTGAAGTAGGCTGCTGGTCAGGAAATCCATAATCCTTGAACCTGCTCTTGTAGGTGCCTTCCCAGCCACTCTGAGGTCATGGTCACATTAAATGCTACCAACAACCCAGGGAAGTGTGTATCATTATTGCCATTGTACAAACGTGGAAACCGAGACTCAAAGATGCTAAGAAACCAGCAGGATTTGAACCAAGATTCTGAATGATGGGTCCTGCTAAGGACCCTGGTGGGAGTCCTGGGCTGCCTGGGGAAGGGCAAAGGGCAGAGCTGACTGACCACATCCCATCCACTCCACCTACCAGCAGCATCCATGCCAATCTAGGTGCCAAGGACCCGGCCCCTCTCTGGCTGCCAGCAGGTTACTGGGGCCTCTTTTATCTTATCTAACTTGTGAGCATTTTCCGGACACGGTGTAAACACTTGCCAGGAACAGGGTTCTTACCTTCCCAAACCTCCACTTAATCCCCACGCTAGTGCTTAGGAGTGTCAGACTTCGGTAGCATTGCCCAGGACGCATGTCAGCATGTGAAAAACATGGGTTAACACCTGTCCCCTGTGATGACACCCATCTGGGCTCTGGTTTCTGACTTAAACCTGCTCTGTTCATTTTGGGAAATCTAATTATTGTCGGCAAAGTAACTCCTTGCACCCCATAATTTCCAACAGGTGCCACCATGGGTCTGTAGTCTAGAATCTACTTCTACTTCTTAATCTACTAATCTAATAATTCCCAACAGATTAATCCCAGGAGAATTATACCAGGGATGATCTGAGCGCTAGGAGCCCAGATGACCGGCTCTACTGGGATAATGTTCTCTCTCCCCCTCCCCGCAAATGGCAAAGACATTCTGCATCTCCAAAAACATTTGAGCAGACCTTTCCCAACTTCCCAGAGGCCTGGGAGTCCTGCAAGGACGAGAGGGAGCAGGGGAGAGAGCACTTCTGGTGCCAGAGAAGGGACAGAGCTCACAGTCCCTCTGGATAGCCAGACCCGTGGGGGACAGCCAAGCAGCCTCAAAGGGAAGCAGCCACTTACTACCTTCGCCCCGTGCATCCACAGATTTTTATTCAGCACCCACTATGGGCCAAGAAAAGATTTCAGAAGTGTCCCTGGTCAACAAAAAGGGGCTGTCTCATGGGGTCTTTACTTATAAGTGAGTGGAACTGAACTAATATCTGTGGGCATCAGCTACGTGACAGTTTACTTCACTGAATCTTCACTACAGTGTGGGCAATAGTATCCCCAGTTTCTAAAGGGAAGACTGAAGCTCAAGGAAGCTAAATTACTTATAAAAGGTCACAGAACCATGCTGACCTGTTATCAATCAGGACCTAACCTCTTCCCTCCTTACATTCCTGTCCTGGGCTTGAAGAGGTTTAAAAGCACCAGACGGCCTCATCTAGGATAACTCCCATTGCTTCAGTCAGGCTCAGAACAGATTCTGCCTAAGCCCCAGCTAACAACGGTGGCATCTGGGACAGGGCAGAGGTCCTAGCTGGCTGTCAGGGAGCCAGGGCTCCTCATGGTATGGGTACAGCTGTGCCTGGAGCTGGGACCCCCCTGGTCCGGACTCTGATCTGCTGCTAAGCATTGAACAATCATGGGCAAAGGGAAGATTTCCCTCCCTTCCCTATCTAAAACACCTGGGTTTATCTCTGCCTCTACCTCCTTGTATGTCTTTGGGCATCCAAGGGCACTCCTTGGATGTTTCTTTTTCACAGGGCTTAGCATGGCCTGACACTTCATTACATATCTACATGTCTACTTCTTTAGAGCCTAAGACCACCACAGAAACAACAGCTGGATTGTCACTCCAGTTCACAGTATATATAGGGCTAGCACATGGCTGGCACACAGAAGGCTCTCAATACCTCTTTGTTGGATGAATAAATGAACAGAAGCCCACGGTGGTCAAAAAAGATGCAAGAAGGCACTTGGCTACCCAAATGAGGCACGTTTCCTGTCCCGGATGAATTCAGGGCACTGCGAGAACTTGCCAGAGAATGACCATACTCATTTCAGTGGTCTCTAATGAGTTCTGGAGAAAGAAGGCTGGCACTAAGCATCCTGTAGTTCCATTTTCTGAAGAGAATAAAGAAGTAGATTCTAGACTACAGACCTACGGCAGCACCCGTTAAAGATCCCAGGAGAATTATACCAGGGATGATCTGAGCGCTAGGAGCCCAGATGACCAGCTCTACTGGGATGAATAATGTTCTCTCTCCTCCTTCCCCCACCAAATTTATGTCCATCTAGAACTTCAGAATATGACCTTATTTGGAAATAGGGTCTTTGTAGATATAATTAGTTAAGATGAGGTCACAGTGGATTAGAGTGGGCCCTAATCCAATGACTCGTGTCTTTATAAGAAGAGAAAACAGAGATGCAGAGACACACAGGAAAGCATATCATGTGAAGATGGAGCAGAGATTGGAGCGACGGCCTTTACAAAGAACACCAGGAGTTGCCGACAACCACCAAAAGCTAGGAAGAAGCAAGGAAGGATTCTTCCCTAGAACACCCAGAGCAAGCATAACCCTTTCAAACACCTTTGGTTTGTACTTCTGGCCTCCAGAACTATGAGAGAATAAACTGATGTTGTTTTAAGCCATTCATTGTTACAACCACCAAGGACACATCCTGTCAGATTTACCTCATTTCCTTAACAGAATTACTGGAGCAGCAAGGCAATAGTGAAGGCTTTCTGCAAGGGTATGCCCGCCTTGGCCAGAGCTACCTTAGATCAAGGGCTAGGCCCCATGGTCAGCTGGAACACCCTGGGCGGGAGGCACCTCTCTTTGACCAAGTGGACCCTTTCTCGAAGAGATGGAACTCTTCTCCAAAGAATTTCGGCATATAACAGGAAAGGCAAAGGTTTGGGAGAACACAGGATCAGCCAGACATTAATCTGGTTTGTCTTCTCTCCTTTCTTACAACTTAGATCAAATATAAGTTAACACTAGACATCAGCAGACCATCATTCGCCGAGCAAATCAGTCACATGGAGTTGACAGGACCTAAAAGGTCACTTTGTGCAAACACTTCTGGGTTTAAAGGAGAAAACTGGGACCCAGGGAAGGGAGTGCCCTTGGATGCCCAAAGACATACAAGGAGGTAGAGGCAGAGATAAACCCAGGATTCCTGCTGTCATGCAGTTGGAGTAAATGTAAGGAGCCAAGGTGAAAACTCCACTGTGTGGTTAAGAAGTCCACTGTCAAGGTCATGCAGGTTGTATGTGCAGGTGGTAAAACTAGGAGACACCATCCACGTTGTTGTTTGCCCCCAGACTTTGCAGGACACACCCTGCATCCCATTCATGGCAGGGCTGACTGTCACCTGAACAGCCACCAACAGGGATTGCAAAATTGTCACTGGAGTACATCAGCCATACGGTACCAGTTAACTCGGGTTTCCATGGGCAGTTACGGAATAGGCATAACTGGCGGAAAGTGGGTCAGTCTCATTTGTGTGCATGATAGTGCCCTTGAGTAAAAAATACATTTAACATCGATTTTTAAAAAATGTATTATTTACACAAGTTCCAATTTGCTGCCTCTGTTGAGTATTTTTGCAATTTGCACGTGGACTTGCACCGTGCCCCTGCAAACCGTGCCCCCAACCTTGCACGATACCAGCTGTCAGCAGCTTGCTTTGGGCAGAAGCAGTCACCTGAAATTCCTAAAGGAGTCAGCAGAACATAGGACGGTTTGCCATGTGTCTGTGCAAGCTACCATTATCTTTAGCAAATATTAGCGGCTAACACTATCTGGTTACGAGCGACAGAAAAATGTGCAGTAAACTACAGTCCCAAATACGTTCAGATGTTGTGTTCAGTGCATGTTGTAGCCTAAAGAACATAAAGCAAAAGGTGTACAGGTTTTATTACTAGAAAATCCATTTCTCTTTGGTCCCAACAAATAAATGTTGAAGAAATACTTCAAGAATATTAGATAGAAGAGGTGTTACATCATTAGCCTGCCTGGGAGGCCAACAGATCTCAGCGAGGCCCTGGTGTCAGAGCCTATGTCTTTCCCTGACAATCCCAGGACCTTGGTGTTGGGTGGCCTTTGGAGATTGTCCAGTCGGGCTGCTGTCGCACTGTTTCAGGAAGCCCCAGGATGCCACAGAGGTGCCTCGGCAAACCGGAGGGTCTCCGAGCCTCACTCCTAACAAGAAAGACTGCCATCTTACCTGTTATTTTTGGAACTCTGTGTTCGATTTCATTTGTAAAAGGGTTGTGTTGGCTTTTTAAAATACAACCATTATTGCTCTACTCTGGTACCCACATGGTTAATTGCATAGACCCTTTAACCACAGAACTTGGAGTCAACTCTTATCTCTGCCACTTACTAACTGTGGGACACTGGGAAAATTGTTTAACTGCCCTGTGCCTTCATTTCCTCCTCTAAAAAATAGAGATGATAAGAGTACTACCTCACAGAGTTGTTGAGGGGAAGAAATGAACTAGTACTTAAAAGACCCGTAAGAAAATGGATGGCACATGCTAAGCACTTGGCACCTGCTAGGTGCTATTATGACTGTTTTACATCCTCACTATACAGAAGGGGAATCTGGGACCCCAGACAGCAAAGCAACACATCTGAGGTTGCCCAGATTAGAGGCCTGGTCCCTTGACTCTGAGGGCAAGATGCTTTCACACCACACAGCCGGCTTCAATCACCACCCAACCTCTAAGAAGAGTGCCAAGGCTCCTGGTGATCACAGCTGGTCCCTGTCCACCCACTGAGTTCTATACTTCTTAGCTTGGAGTGGGCGCTGATCATTTGTCAAACTCAACTGAAGAATGAATTCAGCTGTGAGGTTTTTTTTTTTTAAGATTTTATTTATTTGACAGAGAGAGACACAGCGAGAGAGCGAACACAAGCAGGGGGAGTGGGAGAGGGAGAAGCAGACTTCCCGACGAGCAGGGAGCCCGGTGTGGGACTCGATCCTAGGGTCCTGGGATCATGACCTGAGCCGAAGGCAGACGCTTGATGACTGAGCCACCCATGCGCCCCAGCTGTGAGTGTTTTTGAGCTCCTTGAATTGTCGTCCCCAAAGTGGGCCTGGATGGTTGAAGCTGAAGGCAGCAGAGGCAGGGCCGGATGGATGGATGTGGACCCCCACGACCCAGCCCTGACCAGTGCCAGCCAGCACCACTCCCCACCTTGTTGGACAAGCTCTCTCCACGCAGGTGTCCTCACTCAGTCACAAAATGTTTAGAACAGACCATATCCCCTGGATTCTAAGATGCTCATTTCTTTTTGACATTTCAATGTCTCTGAAATGGTGAAAGATCTTACGATCGATGTGTACTTCTAATGTGGTAGTGTTTCTTCTTTTTCCTCTGAGAAATGATTATTAAATCAATGATGAGTCTTATAATTGGTGGCATGCTAAAATAGAGAAAAGACCTTGTAACAAATGCAGAGGGATCCTCAATAAGAAAAGACGAGTAAGGAAAGAACAGCTAAGTTTTGCTGAGTGCTTGCAAATGCCCCAGCTGGGTGCTTCCCGTTGGTCCAGGGTGTCAGGGAGGGTGGGGCCGGGCTCTGGGCTCATGTGGCACTTGTCCCTATGGTGGGAGCCTGGGTGTGCCCCAGGCCTGGGGTAACTAGGGGCAAGAATGGCCATGTGCATCAGGCCTGGAGCCACGAGGCATTTCCCACCCTTCTCCGAAAACAGCAGAGATGGAAAGCCCAGCCCGGGCTCAGAGTTTCCTGGCCTGGAGCCCCAGCAGCTTAGCAGCTGCTGGACTTACCCCAGCTTCCCTGGCAGAAAAGCACAGTGGGGGCGGAGGAGACATGGCAACAGTTCCTGTCGCTGTGACAAAGAGGGTGGAGAGCTTGGCTCCAGGAGACTGCCTTCATGGAGAACAATATACCTGCACTAGAGGATGGGTGCTTGCCGGAGGCCCCGACTTCCTGTCCCCCTGATCGAGGACGGCAGCGGTTCTCACCTCCATGTCTGGAATGCCCTCCCGGCCTTGCCAGAACAGCCTGCCTGGGTCTGAACCCCAGCTCTACCACTTACTAAGCTGTATCACCTTGTGCATCTACATCCTTGTTTGGAGGAAAACAGGTGATAATAGAGCACCTCCCTCACTAGCTGTTATGAGGAGTAAATGAGTTATAATAGGTAAAATGTGGCCCAGCACCTAGTAAGTTCTACTTAAGCGATAATTTAGAGATCTGCTGTTTGCCTGGTAAACTCTCACTCACCCTTTGAAAATTCAACCCAGCAATCACTTTCAAAAAGCCTTCCCTGACTACTCCCCACCCTCATTTTCTCCTCCAACTGCCTTTGGTCCTTGGTTGTATATGGTGAGGTGACTTTGCTGGGGGTAAGAGGGGTAGCTGGTCTCTCCATTTTTTGTTGGCATCATACTATAATTGTCTGCTTATTTCTCTTGCTAGAGAGCTTCATAAAGCCAGGACTGAGTCTTGATCATCTCTGAGCCCCCAGTACTTGGAACAGGACCTGGAACTGAGAACACCCTCATGACCACTTAAAGCACGGAAAGGAATGGGTCGGAATGAAATGCACAGCATAGCGTGGGATGGGATAGGATGGGATAGAAAGCAATGGAATGGAACAGAATAGTTATGACAAGATCTTTTCAAATCACAACAGAGACACTTCCTCGAGGCAGATTCAGGAAGAAAAATAACCTTCCTCTGGTAGGCGATTCACCAGTTGAGGCCGATGTCCTTGAGGTCTAGAACAAGCAGGTCTCCCTGGGGACATCAGACCACGACAAGCCTCTGGATCCTGCATAAGAGAGAAGCCTCCTGTAGAGCCAGCAGGAAGCCCAGCTGCAGATCCTCCCCTCAGGCTGCAGGTTCCATCAGGCGTGATGATCCAGAAAATGGAGGTCAGCTCACTGCCCAGGACACTGGCCCCAGTCAAGCCTCCATGGGCAGCTCTGACAGGGACCACTTTCCTGGGCCCTCACGCCTAATCAGGTCTCCAGGGAGCAGAACTGCGGACATTCCTGCCAGGCCTTTCTTGGGGGCATCCTCTTCTAGCCTTCCCACCGGCAGGAAGGTGTTGTTGGCACAAGATGCCACCATTCTGCCACTGGGGAGCTGGCCAGGCCTACTGCTCAGCTGGCCAAGGGTCCTGTCCCGCAGGGGCCCTTTGGCTGACACTTCTGCCACAGAAAACTCATTTTATTTAACCTTTCTTCCCACTGTGGCATTTTAACGAAAAAGTCACTTAAGATCTGCAGTGAAAAATACATTTTACTAGAACAATGCATAACCCAAATACCATTTGCCTTTTCTTATCAATTCTTAGTTCATTCATCATCTTTATTAAAAATCCATGAAGAAACAGCAGCCTCGAAAACTGCCAGGTGCCTTTTCCAAGGAGGTGAAGAGGGAAGGGAAAGAAAAGGGAAAGGAAATTTGGACTCTGTAAGCACAGTCCCCTTCTCTTGATAGCAGGCCCTTTCTCTGCCCTCCACGGGCAGCCCTACCCACACAACTCCCTAATCTGAGACCAAAAGCCGTCCAGGGGTCACAGGTGTGGTTTCTTCCAAAGAAACAAGGTGCTGCCTCCAGAAATCCTGGGATTCCAAGCAGGAGAGGAGTAGGTGGCTGCCAGGCAGAGCCAACAAGGGGGAACCATCTATGTGGAAATGGGGAGTCTGAACAGAAGAGGGGAGTGGATAATAACAGCACTCACATTGGATTTTGCCTCCCCAAAAATCTTCAGAGGGGCAGGTTTTATCCACCCCCCCCCATGTCCCAATAAGGAAGCTGTGGCTCACAGGGGTGAAGGGACCTGCCCATGGTCACACAGTGAGTAAGTGCAGGGCAGGGCTCTGGCCCAGCCCTCTGAGCGCCCCCACAGACCACACTCTTAAGTCCTCCTCTTTAAACAAAGGTGTGGGGCCCACTCCCCTAGATGCTGGGTCTTCTAGGAGGCAAAAGTGGGGCCTTAGGAGTTGACCTTCTCTTCACCTCCCCCTGGCTGAGACTTCATTAGGTCCCCTGCAGTCCCCCGCGGTCCTCAAGTTCACAGACGGAGGTACAGGAATGCCCCATGCTTCCTGTGCTGGTTCTCTCCCTGCTTTCTACAATTTGCCATCTTTCTTCGGAGGTTTCCTGCCTCAGCCTCCCTGCTGTAAACAAGACCACCCCTCCCCGAGGCCCAGGAGCTGCCTCCCCGACTGACCCTCACCCCACCTGGCAGAGGTGCCCTCGGGGAGTCCCTCAGTTCACAGCAGGATGTCCAAATCGGTCTTCCTCGAGTCAGCGTGTTGAGCCATTGGCCTCATGCCTCCCTGAGTCCCGGGGATTGGCTCTTCCTGACTTTGCTCTCACGGTGCATCTTCAGTCCAGCCTGCAGCCTGTTCTTTCAGGAAGCTTTAGTTCTAGTCATCTAAATAAGGCCCCTTGGTGGAGGAACAGTCAAGAGCCGGGAAGAGAGGCCCTGCTGCCTTGAACGGCACCGCTGAAGAAAGCCTCTGGACAGCTTCCAGCCAGGAGCCCCACCATGAAGAGCCCCAGGTAGCTTCCAACCTGTGAGTCTGAACATTCAAGCTGAAAAAGGGATTTCAATGCTCAGATTTTACTGGCACTTACAGAGTGTCTTCTGTGTGCAGGCGGTGGGCTGGGCACACCTGTAGGTATTATCTCCTTTGACTATCACTCCATGTCCATTTTACAACTGAGGAAACTGAGGCTCAGGATATTTACATACCTTGAGGTTGGGGGTGGGGGTAGCGGGGCTCCTGCCGCTAGTGAGTGGGATTCAAACCCAGGCCTTCCGATGCCAAGTCCACCTCTCTCTACATAGCCCTGCTTCCCCAACACCACACTTCTGTGGAAACTATTCTGAAAAATCAAAGCAACTCTTTTCTGTCCAGAACTATAAATACCCAGAGACAGGGAGATGAGAGGAGATGAGAAAACAGACATCCTTTCCCAGGATTTGGGAGCAAATTCTTGCAAAACTCCCAAAGGCATTTTGAGTTCTGAAAGCAAGAAACTGTCAGTGCAAAAGAAAAAAGAGAAAGAAAGAAAGAGGGAGCAGAGTCTAAAAGATCAAGGGCTGTGCTGATCTGACACTGGAAACATCATGGCTTTACCAGCACCCCAAAGCAGTGAGGACCTACTAGACGCTGTCCATGAGTGGGGCACGTGCTTGCTTAACCCTGTCAACAGCCCCATGAGTTAGGTACTGACACTAACCCCATTCTACAGTTGGGGAAGCTTGAGCACAGAAAGGTCAGAGAGCTCGTAGGCTTTAACCCCAGGATGTATGGATCCAAAGCCTACGTTTGTGACCACTACGATACCTTGCCTCCACCCGAACAGTCCAGCTTAAGAGGCAGCACGCCTGATTCTCTGCTGGGACCCCATCCTAGGTCCTAAAAGGACAGGCATATTCCTGGGAAATCTATACACTCTGCTGTCAGCTCCCACTGGGAACTCAAATCCAGCCTTGCATTCCCAAATCCCTGGAAGGAAGGATCACAGGCAAGGATCCCACTTGGGGAGCAGAACTGGAGTAAATATATACCAGCTCCACCCCTTGGGCCCTTGGGGCTTCTCCTCCAGGTCCCTCTCCTTTCTTCCCCAGGGCCCCATGCATTTCCTTTGTTTGAGGGTTGGAAGACTCATTTGCCTCAAATGAAAACTTGAAAACTGTAACTGCTCATCAGAGTGGCGGGAGTGCAAGCAGTCCCCCATTCCAGGACAAATTGGTTGCTAATAGAGTCGTTTGGAATTTAAGGCCAATTTTTCTCTGAAAACCATGCTAACTCAAGGAGCGGTCTCCAGGCAGCCACACGTTTACCCAGAAGGTACCTGGCCAACATTTATTCCACTCAGTACCGTCCGGCACACTAAGCCCCAGCCACATGTGGTTATTTTAATTTAAATATGTTAATTAAAATTAAATAAGTCACACTAGCCACGTTTCAAGTGTTCCTAAGTGACATGTGGCTACTGGATACAGTACTGAACAGAGTGGATCTAGAACATTTCCATCATCCCAGAAAGTTCTAATGGACAGACACGATCTAGACCCTGGTCCCAAATTCTAACACTAAGACAATAAATTCCTTCCGAGGTTAAACTAGGGGTGCCAGGAACACCACCCCTCCTAAAGGAAATCATGGTAAACTTCAAGGGATAGGGAGAGGGGCTTTGGAATCACACAGTCTGTCCCAGCTCTGACACTTCCTAACCATTATCACTAACTTGTCTGTGCCTCAGTTTCCCCACCTGGAGCATGGGGACAATGCCCTCTTCACAGGTATCTATGAAGTGAGATGGTGCTCAACACACTCAGTGCCCCCCTCTGTCCCGTACTAATACTACCTGCCACATAGCAGTGGCCAGGAACCCCAATCTAAGCCATCATCAATAACCCCGGAGGTGGGAAGGGTTGAAATGGGACACCTGGCTCAGAGGAGCAGTGGTGGGGAGCAGGAAGCTGGCAGCCTTGTGGCCTCAGGAGTCTGCCCTGCTCTCCTCCCTCCATACCTGTCACTTCAGGCTTTGTGTCAGAATAATCTAAGGCTACTTGAGATCAGCAACTATGAGGGTAAGTAGTCCAATTGCAGGCACTAGGAGGGGAAGGACAGGCGGAAGAGAGGGCCAGAATTGCCACAAGGTAACATGGGAATAAGAGAAAAGCCTTTGAGACATTTAAGAATCCATTCATTCAGTTGATAATTACTGAGCATGTTAGGACTTTATATTAGGACCTAAGGAGACACAGACGAATAAGACCTGGTCCCTGCCTTCAAGGCCTCCACAAATTAGTGGGTGAGACCAACAGAAAACGAATCAAAGCACTAGTGTGGTAAGTGCTCCCATACTGGAAAATCTAGTGGGTGACAGGAGCTTAGACAACTAGATGGTGGGCAAGTGGGTCTTGGGGGAACGGGAAGGGAGAAAGGTCTGGGAGGCTTCCAAGAGGTGGTGCTTGCACTAAATCTTTAAAGACAGTGTAGAGATGCATCCCAGGCAAAGGAAACTGCAGGAACAAATATAAATGGGACATGCGCACTTTGTATCATTACATCAAGCAATTCCATGGAGCCTGGGTCTTCCCGGGAAGTGATGGGACATGAGGGTGGAGGGAGCAGGTCATGAAGTCTTAGGGTGTCGGGCCACGGATCTGCCCCATATACTCTCTCACTCCCCAACATGCCCGTTTCATCATGGCTGAGGAGAGCAAAAAGGCTGAGCCAAACTGTAGGTCACGTTTAAAGCTTCTGTTCAGACTTGGCCTCCTTCATGTCTGCTCACATTCCAACAGGGAGCCTTTGTCATTGTGTGTAGAGAATGTTCCTAATTTAGGGATTATTTATACATTAAAAAAAATTACAAATGTGTGCAAAGTATGAGCCTTGTTTGGATCCTGATTGCACACATGCTAAAAAGATGGGTTTGCACGCTTTTTCTTAAAGTGGATCCTGAAAACTTGAAAACTGTAACTGCTCATCAGAGTGGCAGGAGTGCAAGCAGTCCCCCATTCCAGAACAAATTAGTTGCTAATAGAGTTGTTTGCACACATGCTAAAAAGATGGGTTTGCACGCTTTTTCTTAAAGGGTCAGGTAGTAAAATATGTGAGGTTTGGTGGGACAGTCTCTCTCCCAACTACTCCACTGTGCAGCTGTAACAGAAAAACAGCCATAAACAATACATAAATGACAGAGTGTGGCTTCGTTCCAAGAAAACTTTATTTATGAAAACAGGCAGCAGGCAGCATTTGGTCCCTGTTGCCAACTCCTGCTATAAAGAACATCCTTGGGCCCAGCAGGGAAATATGTATAATGATTGTAGATAATAGTATTGTATTGACGTTAATTTTTCTGAGTATGATAAGTCTACTGTGGTTCTGCACGAGAACTGCCTTTGTTCTTAGGAAATACACGCTGAAGTATGTGGAGGACACAAAGGCTACAACTAATTCTCAAGGGCTTCCAGGAGATAAGTATAGGTAGAAAGAAAAATAAGGCAAATGTGTTAGAAAAATAAGGCTACATATACCCAGGTGAAGGGTATAGGAGTGTTCCTTGCACTGATCTTGCAACTTGGTTGTAAGTTTGAAATCTTTCAAAATAAAAGGTCTGGAGGAAAAATTGAAACTTGAGCCACTTCGGACAAAAGGTCTTCATGACCAGACTGCTCTGAGCTCCCTCATCCTTCAGAGCTCTCTGACTCGCCCTAGCACAGGCTTGTCTGACGGGTGAAGGCACGTACGCCTTTGATCATGCATGTCCCCTTTCTGGCTATACCACAGAAGGTCATTTGAACATAAGATCGAGTGTAGGTTCCTGGCTCCTTCTCAGGCCGCTTTCGTCTGAATTCTTGTTCTCTTCACCCCACAGCCTGGAGAACAGTGTCTTTTTGACCCTGGGCCGCAGAGGCCGTGGAAGAACAGCAGTGCTGGAATGGCGGGCGCTCCCCACCGTGGGATCTCCTGCAGGAGACCAGCGGGAGAGAGCAGCCCAGGAGAGGAGGTCGGTAGCTGTCTCCGTCTGATCAAAGGCCACCTGGAACCGGCGGGTGCTTGGTGTGATGTTTTCTGCAGAGCCAGGAGCCCCTGACACTATTAAAAAGCTTGGCAACAGCACTTTCCCAAGTAACCCAGATCTGAATCTCCAATGGTCCCGCTGCAGAGTGATTTCCTAATTCCTGACTTACTAATAATCAATACCGTGAAAAATATTAACACCTCCATTAAGGCAGGCATTCATTGATTTCCATGGGGAAGGTGGAGTTGTTTGGAGGCCCAGTATCTCAAAAAGCTCCAGTTTTGATTTTTCATCTGTCAGAACAACATAAAGTACAAACCGTACAATTCCTGAAGGGCTGAGACACCACCCCCCCCACCCCCCACCCCCGTTCCTTAGAGCAACGTCAGGGGTGCTCTGCTCCTCTCTGGGCACCAAACCCGGTCAGCTCCCCCAGGGGATGCCTAGCACTCACTGCCTCTGCAAACCAGTTCCATATCCTCTTTGGGGAAAGAAAAAGGGAAACAAATCCTCGACAAGAAACACAAGGCATTGCTTGGGATCCAGGGCTCTGGAGACTTGACACAGACTTTCTTAATGTCTTTAAGAGCTAGAATCCAGAGATCTTAAAAAATCTTTCTCTCCAAAGACCACATCCTATCGAGATAAGCACTCTGTAAGTGTTCCACCAATCCCCACCACACACCCCTCGTGGTAGACTCCATTCACTTGCAGTTACTCACTACCCTCAGCCTTGTGTGTAAGACAACCTCCCTTGGCTTGTGATGTACAAAGGCCCTACCGCACCGTCAGGGTCCACCATGTGACTTGTTCTAGCCAATGGACGGTGAGCAGACATGAATTGGGCCAAATCTGAGCAGAAGTTTTAAATGTCACTGTGCAATCTGTCTCTTGCTCTTCTCAGCTACAATAAAATGGGCACGTCGCAGAATGAGAAAGTATATGGAGCAGAACCACAGCCAACGCACAGCCCACATGCAACACAGGAAAAAATAAACCTTTGTTTTGTAAGCCACTGAGATTTGGGGGCTGTTTGTTATGTGACCAAACTTGGCAACACTTGACTAACACCCTCCAATACAGGAGTAGCAAGGAGGCTGCTGGGAGTCTGCCGGCTCTTTACACCCACATCCTATGGTTCCTATCCACCACCTAACAAAGTCCAGACCCGGTTCCATCTTTACCATGACTCCTTTCCCATCTAGTTACACCTGAGGCTCCCCAAGGAGTGATTCTTCCCAGTAACACTCTTAGTTCATGACCCATTCCTGCCAGCAATTCTAGTTGGGAGGAGGAAGAGCAAGCCTAAGTTTTCAGCAACACCACTAAGGATCTCAGAGTGACTATCCCTCCCTTTTCCTCTCCTGGAGAGGCTCCACACCAAGGCCACAGATACTCACTGTTTAAGCCAGGGAGCTCAAAATACATGGGAGAACACTAAGCAAGGAGTCCAGAAGGCTGGACTCTAGTTCAGGCCAAGTCACTGGGCCAGGTTGCCCGCTGAAACTATGAGTCTCCAAGGGCCTGTGTGACTTGGGCAAGTAACTCTCCCTGACTGAACTGACCTGTGGTTTTCCAACACAGCCCTGTGTTATTCAGAGGGGTCTGAATATAGATGAGAAGAAGCCTCTGGCCAGTGGGTCTTCATACCCTGCCTCAGCCAGATCAGCTCTGCTCTGCTCTGTTGAACTTATTAGAACTCCAGATAAGATTTTGTTTGACCAGGAATTCTATGACAAATGCATTTCAAAAATCCTGATCAGGTGATCTTGGAGTGCTTTTCCAGCTCTGATGCACCGTGAGCCTCCAACTTCTTATGCATTCTGTGGTCCCCCACTTCCCTGTCACCACAGTCAAGTTCTTACTAACGCCCAGAGGGCAGTCCATGATGACCGACTGATGAGCAAGAATATAATGAAGTAGATTCAAAACAACTCAACCAAGAATTACAAAACAGGGCGCCTGGGTGGCTCAGTTGGTTAAGCGACTGCCTTCGGCTCAGGTCATGATCCTGGAGTCCCTGGATCGAGTCCCGCATCCGGCTCCCTGCTCGGCGAGGAGCCTGCTTCTCCCTCCGACCCTCCCCCATCTCATGTACTCTCTCTCTCTCATTCTCGCTCTCTCAAATAAATAAATAAATCTTTAAAAAAAAAAAAGAATTACAAAACAGATGCCTCTAGTTCTGCAAGGTGATTGGACTTTAGGAAGCTAAAGAAGAAAACATCACTTGAGAGTTGCCACTATGGAAGGTGAACTCATGGTTTTAGCTTTCTACTTGATGTCCATCTTCTGCTTACGTGGTCTCAGTAAGACCACTGCCTGCCCCCACCCCAACCTCCCAACTGGAAAAGGGTCCTTCAGAGTAAGATTTATACTTTTAGATTATATTATATAAGCTGGAAACTATTTCAGGGTGTGGACCTTTGTTGGGGTATTTGTTGATCAGAACTCTCTGATTCTCATTCTCTACCAACCCCCCTCCCCCCGGCCCTGCCCTTTCTGTCTCTCTCACATTCTCTCTGAGTTATTTTAAGAAACTTTAGTGTCAGGGAGCTTATAAGACGTAGGGTCTCTACCCAGGGGACAGAGAGTCTCCTGATTTTCCAAAGCCCCCCTGGGTGAGCCCACATTCTGAGCCCAGGGGAGTGGGCACAGTCTTAGCAGTCAGACCTTCATGACACCAGGGGCCACTGCTCATCTGCCATAGGACAAGGAGTGGTCTGGACACCATGGTAGAATCAGGGTGACTGTGACCTACATTCAAGTTGCTGATAAGTAGGCAAGCAGGGCAGAGATGGGAAGTGGGGACCACAAAACAGGGCATGAGGTTGCTGGAGCAGCCAGAGATTAATTGAAACAGAGAGAAGCTGGCCTGTGGAGACAGGAAGTGCTCAGGAAATCAGAAACTCTGGTTCAGGGAGATTTATATAAGAGGGACATAAGCAAAACAGGCTGCTCAGGAAGTAAGGGCTTGCTTGATGGGAAAGGCAGCTTGGACTTTTCCCAGCTAGAAAAACACACGGAAGGGCCTAGATTCCTCTGTAAGCAGAGATGAGAGTGAGCTCAGCAGGCCGAGAGTCAAAGGAAGGGTGAGCTCTGGACTGTGACTAGAAGAGAGGATCTAGCTCACAGATCAGTATTTGCCCCAAAGGTTTCACACTGGGCTGAGCACACAGCATGAGATTTAACATGTTTGACAGAATCTACCATGAACCACGCCAGCAGTCTCCTAATTTGTTTCCCTGCTCCCCCTATTATCCACACTGCAGCCGGAACAACCTTTTAACACTGCCGATCTGTGTGTCCCCTCCCTCCTACACGCCCTGGCTGGCCTGGCATTGCCCACATCCACTCACCCCTCCTTGCAGTTCAGCTCCCGAGCCTTGTGTGATCACCCCTGCCCACTACTCCAGCCCCATCTGGCCTCCTTCCCCTGACTCCCTAGGTTTCTTCACCACACCAAGCTCTTTTCCTCCTTGGGGACCCTGCCCTCAGCTGAGAAAGCTTTTTTCCCATGAGTCACCTAACCAGCAACTTCTTCTCCTGCAGATCTCAGCTTAACAGTCTCAAAGCTCTCCCTGACCATCCAAGCTTGAGAAGGATCTCCCCACCAACACCTTGTACCTCTCACCTAATTTCTGATCACATTTCTTGCAATATGTGCTGACCCATTTCATATCAGGCTCCAGACTGAGGTAACACCATGAGAAAGGGATTATTTCGCTTCTCCAGTACATCCTCAGGGCCAGCACGGTGCTTGACGCATTCGGGCTCAAGAATTTGTTGCTGAACAGTTGAATGAATGCACAATGTACTTGCCTGCAAAGAGTCTCCAAATTGCTCCCACGTCTTCCCCCTAGACATACTACACTCATACCGCTGCACTGAAGACAGGAGGGAATGGTGACAAGGCACAGTCATTGAGTGCTGCAAGTGTGACTTGGCTTTTCCTGGCTCACCTCACTTCACCCCCACACCAACATTAATGAGGGACGTCTCCTTATCTCCATTTTACAGGTGAGAACATTGAAGCTAAACCAAATTGAGTTGCTTCCCCCAGAGCACATGGCTAGTGAGTGTCAAGGTCAGGACAGGAACTCTGGCAGATGGATCCCTGGCCCATGTGCTCAGCCACCATCCATATGGCAACTTTGGGACATAAAAGGGAGAGGCCCCAAGGGCACATGTTTGGAGAATCAACTCCTGACTCTGTGATCGAAGAAGGAAACCAGTGAGTCTGCAATGCATTTCCTGAGCATGCTGGGAAAGAGGGCTATTTGGGGATGAATGTGGCTCTTCACAATTAGTGCCACCCTCTGAGTCTGGGCCTCTGGGCTTCCAGAAGCACCCCAAAGCTTCAGTCCTCTCAATGACTAGGTCAGATCAAAGCCAGAGGAAGTGTCGGGTGAATGCCCTGCTCCTCTGGTGAGAAGTACCCCTCGCTGGGCAGAGAAAATGTGCTGTGGAGGGCAGGGCGCTGTGGAATGTTTGGATCAACTGAGTCCCCAGGGGCCTTCTGCAATGGGCCTCACTGGCTTTGGCAACCTCTTGTCAATTAGCCGTGTCCAGGCCAAACATAATATCTTCACAAAGAGTACTTCAATTCAGTTCAAATAGACTTCCTCCACAGAGCCCATAATACCTAATGAGGTTATTTAATCTAGAAAGAAATCCAATGACCTGGAAAAAAAAAATTGGTGTGCGCTGAAGAGACCCTTTTCTTCACAGGCATCTCCATAAGCTCCTCCCTAACTTGCAGATGGCACTCTGCCCGGGCTGCAGGCTATGAAGGTGTTTGTTCCTTCCGGGGTCCCTCTGCTCAGGGATGACACCATGAGCTGTGTATCCAGTGATGGAGACTGAGGTGCCACACCAACTGGGAATTCCTTGGGAGGCACTTTATAAACAGATTTCCGGGCTCTGCCTCTGGAGAATCTGATTCAGCAGATCTGAGATGGGGCCCAGGAATCTGCCTTTTCCCATGCAAGCGGGCCTGCAGAGCACTGTTTGGACACCACTGAGTGGTGGTGTGGACGCTGCTAGCATGCATTGTCTTGCAGAGATTTAGGCTCAGCCACTCCTTCCTGTGGGGTCTCTGGCCATGTAACATCTCAGCTCAATTTCCTTATCTTATCTAGAAAAGGAGTTCACATAGGGGCCTTCTTGCCCCTTGGGAGGCTCACAGGGATGATAGGAGCAAAATAATAAAATAGCTAGCATTTATGGACTATTGACCAGATGAAGCACTTTGCTTGCATAACACTGTCTTCATAAAAATCATATGAGGGAGTTACTATTGTTACTTCTGTTTTAAAGATGAGTACATGGAAGCACAAAGAGGTTAGGCGGCTTGTCCAGAGTTGCCAAGTGTGGGATTTGAGCTTGGCGTGAGACAGGCCTGGGCTCCTCCCCAGTCCCGCCCAGGAAGCCTGGCAAGTGCTCACACACGTGTGAGACAGTGGTTCTGGATGCAGCTTTCCTGACCCATCCTCCACTCTCGGCATGAGGATGTGAGGGCTGAGCCTGAGGGACAGGACCGGAGGAGCCCTGAACGTTAAGCATGGTTGGCCAGTGCCCTTCGCAGGAGGACAAGGAACAGATGGCCCTCCTGTGACCTCACCTCCCTGCCAGCGGTCAGGGGGACGGAAGCTTGCCCCAGTTTCTGCTGATGGGAAAGAAGGAAAAAAACACAGTGGCAGTAACAACTCCAACTGGGGCACAGGTTGCCATTTTGAATTGCCAAGGCCAGTAGCCAAAAATACTGAGAAGAATTCTTAAAACAACAGCCCCTTATATTTGTTCATGTGACAAAGAACAGATGCTACCATTTTACTGAACACCAACTCTGCAAAATGGCCATTTCTTTGAACCCTCACAGTAGCCCCAAGAAACAGGGCTTTTTATTAGCCCGTGTTCTATAGGTGACAAACCTGAGTCCAAGAGATACTAATTAAAGTGTCCCAGGGCCAGCAAGCAATGGACACTGGATCTAATTTGGATAGTCCCAGCTCCAAAGCCCTGCCCTTCCTGTGCCACAATGTCCCCCACAGAGCACTTAACGTTTCTTATGGTGGGTGGCTTTGACCAGGCTGATGCTCTGAGCAGAGGCTCATACCTCACATTTATATCCTGGAAATTCCCTACACACAGCTTTAGATACCAAAGATAAAGCTACCTATCCCATGGTGGGGCCATAGCATCCCAGAGCACTGACTGAACTGAGTTAAAGGGGTTTCGGCCTTATGCTAAAGTAGATGTGCCCACCAATCAGGCCAAGATGAAGAGTTACAATTAAGCAAGCACAACTTAGAATCAAGAACTTGCTCAAAGATGATATTATTCAAACCATGCCAGATTGGGGTTTATTATCCCATTTTATAGATGCAGGAAACTGAAGCTCAGCGAAAGGGAAGGGGAAGAGGGAGGGAGCATGTTATTTGACCCCGCATTTCCCCAGCTACCGCACCTGCCTGGGAAGATATGCTCTGCTGAGTCAGCAAAAGGCTGATGGACAACAAATCTCCAGTCTCCAAGAGGAAAACATGAGATGTTGTGAGGACACACAGATTTTTCTCTCCACCAAGGGCTTTGGGTGACTGAAGGGAATGTCCTCTTCTCTACTGTGTAACTTTATCATTATCTCAATGAACCCATTTGGAAGATACCCATGTATGAGTGTCAACAGCAACTTCATGAAGCTGACCTTGACCCTTCCTGCTCCAGGAGGCTGGTGTGTTGACCCACTGTGTTTGAGGCACTGTTCTAGGACTCCCTGTACACCATTTTATTTGGTGCTCATGACATTAAAGGTTGGTTTATTCTATCAAGATTATCACAGAATAAAAAGCTCAGGGAAGCTAGGCTGGCTCCCCTAGTCTCCCAGGTGGAGTTGGGATTCAAACTCAACTCCTGAGCCTGAGCGCACCAGGTGACATCAGAAAGGTCTTTCAATAGCAGATGAGAATCTAACAAATCAGTTACAGTGGGTGTGGCTGCCTATCCCCCATGGGAGAGAAAGGGAGATCATGCACCCCAGGACAAGCTCTATCAGCTCTGGTCACGGAGACCCTTTCTCAATGGTTGTCTATAGCATCAGCTAGGAAAATGGTCTCCTGATAGGACAACTTCCAGCTAGGTCAGACCAAACCAAACCAAACCAAACTGGACCCTCATTTTACAGAAGGGCCAGGGAAGGCAAATGGCTTCTGAAGCCTGCAAATGAAGCTCCAGCCCTGCTTGGATGAGAAAGCTGTTCAAATCTGCTCCCTCTGAGAGAGTAGAGGGAGCCTGAAGGTGAGGCGTACAGTGAGTGAGCCTTGCTTTTGGTCTGGACTTAACGACCTGATTTGGATAGACAGCCCTGAACTTCCATATAATCATGCATTGCCTTGAAATGATCGAAACACATGATCCTCCCTCAATTCCTATCCACATGTCTAAAATCCTCCAGAGGAAACATCAGACCTGGCTTCTGGCTTGGCCCTTCATCGTCTTAAAGGAACCCACAGCACCATGGCCACCAGGATGTCCTGTGAGGTTTATTTAGATCCAAAGTCTGTTTCATGTCATGAAAGTCCACGTAGCAGCACCCATCACTTTCTGAGATGGCTAAAAGGAAGCCAGATGCTCTGGGTACAGATAGGAGCTGATGTCAAAAGGGAACCCCTTCTGCAGGATAACCAGGAGAGCCACACAACACAGATGGAACCAATTCAGTATCTCTCCCAGCAAAGGACTCATGTTAGAAAAGCAAGGACAAGCAGAAGCATTAGTATAAATTACTCTGAGTGTTCATAAAGGCTTGCTGCTCAACACTCCTGGGAGTCTAAAGAATTGTTTGCTCCAGCCTAGCAGACCCAAAGCATGCAAATTAATAGCCATGATTTATCATGAGGGGTTTTTCACCAGCATTCTTGGACCAGGTTTTTTGTTTGTTTTTTTTTAAGTATTTGGGTTCATCTATCTAGCATGTGCTCAGTCAAGTTCCTGCTCATAACATATCATAAATCCAACATTTAAGAGAGGTTTATTTAAGCCAGCCTTGTGTCCAGGGCCCAAGCTCATTACCATGAATACAATTAATTCCTGGCAGGGCACTGGAGGGTGGAGCCAATCCACTGAAACTATGAGCCACTGAATGGTCACTCCCAGTCTCTGCAGGTGCAGTGGGTGGGGAGGACCCCCCAGACCAAGGCACCTTTTCCGCAGTCCAGAACCACTCGCCATCCCTTGACCAGCCTCTGCCTTTCAGCTGCCACACCTTTGCTCAAGCTGTTCCTTCCTCCTGGCAAACACTCCCTACCCCACATCTTTGCCTTCCAGAATTCTAAACAATCTTCAAGGCCCAGTTCAAGGGCTTGCTCCACTAAAGCTTTTCCTAATCATCTGAGGTAAGACCCTCTCCTCATACCTTTCCAACCTATATAGGGGTCGGTGAAGAGGCTAGTTGGCAGACCCTGGGCCCAGGCCCTCTTCCTTCCAGAGCCTCCGTTTACTCATTTGAATAAGATGACCTCAAAGTTCCTTTCAGGCAAAAATGGACTCCAGTTCTCATGCCCTGGAATTCATGTCCTCTGTTACCTTCTCTACGAGGGCATGAATTCCTCAAAGGTATAGACTACTTCATCCACCCTCATGCTCTCCCCAACACCCAGCACAGTGCATCTGGCAAGCAGCAGATGCTATGAAATGATGGAAGGGAGGAAAGCAAAGCCATCAACCACTCCAGGGAAAACAAATGATCATTATGGTCACCCCTTTGGAAGAAAATGTGTCTCGGGCTCAAAGATTGAAAATAATATCTGTATTTGAAAACTTAAAATGTGACTGTCATGAAAAGAGTAGGAGGGGGCGACTTGACCCCGCTTCACAGAAGAAGAAACTGTGGTTCACAGTGGTGCAGCAACTAACCCGGTGTCACTCAGAAACACAGAGCTAGGGTTTCGGGTCTTCTACGGAACCACCTGGCTATCTACTTGCCATTTTTTTTCCAGAAGGCATGTATTAAAGCATGGCCAGGTGAGAGTACATGCTGCGCCTCTCTGGCCAGCATGCTTCTCCTGCTGTGACTGCATCTGACCGGGCTCCAGGGCACTGAATCTGGGGTGGGGTCTTTGGTCAGGTCCGCTGTCACTGCTGACCAGGCTGTGCTTCCATGAGGAGCCTCATCCTGGCTTTCATGACCTGAGTTTGGAATAATTAAGAGAAAAACCTAAATGACAGAGGGTAGTATCATTCCAATGAACTTCCCCAAAGAGATCAATCACAAGATGCAGCTTGAGAAAAGAGGACAGTGGGATTGCAGCAGAGGGGTTGGGGGGCAGGTATTCACATTTGCTGAAATGTTCTGTACTTCGGGCAGGCACATGTTCTATGGCATACCGGGCATTCTATATATGTGACCTTCATTAAGCCTCACAATGATCATATGAGGAGAGATTATTATCCCATTTTATTTTTTTTTTAAGATTTTATTTATTTATTTGACAGAGAGAGACACAGCGAGAGAGGGAACACAAGCAGGGGGAGTGGGAGAGGGAGAAGCAAGGCTCCCTGCAGAGCAGGGAGCCCGATGTGGGACTCCATCCCAGGACCCTGGGATCATAACCTGAGCCTAAGGCAGCCGCTTAACCGACTGAGCCACCCAGGCACCCTATCCCATTTTACAGATTAAGAAATCAAGGCTCCAGGAGGTTAAACAGTTTGCCTAGTATCACAAGCCGGAAAGAGGCCCGCCCAACTCTGAAGCTCACGCTAGGGTCTGGGCCTGTTCCCTTAGCTGGGTTAGCACATGGAACTAATGAGGTCAGGGCTCTGGGTGTGGGGCCTCTGTTAACTGAGAATGAGAATGTGTTCTATAAATTGAAACCCGAACTATCATTTAAAAAACTTTTTTTTTTTTGCTTTGCACAGAGCAAATGTCTCTCCTTTGGCCATGGCCCATGCCCCAGCTGTCACAAGTGTGAATGCACACCATCAGTTCCAGAGATGGCACAAGGTGGGGTGGGTGGCTGAGGGAAGGCCTTCGCTGCCTTCTATCACGAGAGACCAAAACTCAGATCTCAGCCATTGTCTAACCCTCTTTGCTGCCCTTCAGAGTGTCAGACTGTCACCTGGATGCAAGACCACATATCCACAGCACTGACCGGCTGTGTGGCCCGAAATCAGTTTCCTCATCTCCAGGGGGGATAATGATACTTCACAGGTTGGTGGTGGGAATTTAATGAAACAATGTCTGTGCTGCAGTCAGCAAGCGCCTGCCTGTACCAAGGGCTCAGTAATGTTAGCCAGCACTCTGATTATTATCCTCACCTTTCAACACGTCATACCCACCAGGCCCTTGTGAAGACCACTGTGGCAAGCACTGAACCACGCATTGCCCTAGACCACAGAACGGAGCCTGTCTCCAGCAGGGGCAGCCCAGCTCATCCAGCCCTGCTCCTGGGGTCAGCCCCTCCTGAATCTTCCCTGCCTAGAATACTGGGATTTGAGTGATCACTGAGTGCCAGAAAAGGAAGCCATTCACACACTCCAAAATTGCAAATGCCCCACCCCTTCCGGCTTCTGTTTCATTAGAGACAGTGTTACTAGCAAGGGGTCTGTGCCCACCCTCTCCGCTCCAATCTAGGGGGCCTAAGCCAAGCCTACAGAATCCCGGGCTCCACACCCAGAAGTGAGCAGAGCTGGATGATTCAGAGATAGACCCTAGAAAGATGGAACCTTTTACCTTAGTAGAATGGGGAGGCAGAGAAGTTCTCAGCTGGCCCCCTGAGGGAAGATTCTCAGTTTGGGAAGTGCTTCCATAGAAGCAAGAAAACAGGGCCTGGGTGAAGTTGGTGTGACCAAGGCTTCCAAGAAGCAGGAAACCACCCTATACAATGAGAGGAAAGACTATGACAATTTGGGAGAAGGAGCAAGCAAGGCCTGAACCTCAAGATGTGATCTTCCCCATGGCCCTTCCCACGTTCCCTGAATGCCTCATATGAGGCTGCTTGAAAGAATGGTTTTCTTTCCAGCTTTGACTTGGAGCAAAGAAGAAACCACAGGTGCATAAACCATAGCCAGACCTGGAGGAGACTCTGAGAAGTGCCCCAGAATGTGCTGAAATGCTGTGAAGGCTGACAATGTCCCTGGGCCATAGAATCAGGGCCTGGGAAGAAGTGAGCCAAGAGAATCCTGGGGCGCCTGGGGGGCTCAGTCGTTAAGCGTCTGCCTTCGGCTCAGGTCATGATCCCAGCGTTCTGGGACCGAGCCCCACATAGGGCTCTCCGCTCCGCGGGAAGCCTGCTTCTCCCTCTCCCATTTCCCCTGCTTGTGTTCCCTTTCTGGCTGTGTCTCTCTCTGTCAAATAAATAAATAAAATCTTTAAAAAAAAAAAAAAAGAGAATCCTAGCAACCATCAGGTTTGTACACGGATCCAGGGCAGACCCTCCTTCAGGTCACCAGCTAGGAAAAGACAGATACCCATAAGGAGGAACCGAAAAGAATAAAAAGGAAAAAAAAAACAATCAAACTCAATAAGCCAAATGATCTCCTCGCTTTCTCCTTGTAACTGCTCCCTCAAACACCCTTTTCAAGTGGAGAACAGTGGCCCAACGTTCAGCTATCCTGTAGGTAGAAAGAACTTTAATTAAAAAGTAAATTGCAGCTTGAGTACACCTGGTAATGTGTGCAATGGCCTTGAGCCAATTAAGAAGAGGTTTCCCTTTTATCCTTTCCCTCACCAGGATGGATTTATTGCTTGGCTTTTAAAGAAAGAAGAAAGAGTAAAGGAAGCAAGGCATCTCAGGAGGAGACCCCACCTCCCGGAGTCAGGGCCTGGGCCTCCCACGTGCAGGACAAATGGGCACCGCAGTCTCCCTCCCAGCTGCCGCCTTCCTCCGGGACTCCTGCTACATGGCAAAGGCAGTGATGCGGAGAAGAAAGGAAAGCACAATCCCAACCAACCTTTCCTTACCAGCTGGTTCCTCAAATCAGCCTTCTAATGCTTTGTGTCTGCTTGGAAATGTAAAGGGCTCTGTCAACAGCTAAGAACTTGAGGCCTAGACCAACTGGCTCCCTGGAGATCGAAAAGAGATGGGTGGCCTCTCTCCGCCCTAGGCCTCAGGAAGGAAGGGAGTGAGGCCAGCGCTGCTGGACAGCTGGGAAAGGGACTGGTCACTTCCGGAGCTGTCCCCAATCAGAAGGGCAGCTTGAGTTTCCCAGCCAGCAGCATCTCAGCAGACAGGCAAGGTGGCTAGGAACCAGCTAAGGACAGACGATCCCAGCGGGGAAAGAAATGTGAGTCTGGGCATTTGTTTGGCCACGTGGTGGTGAGACAGAGGAAGCATCCTGCTCCACTGCCGTGGCATGGGGCCACCTCTCATGGGACCACCTCTCATGGGACCACCTCTCATGGGGCCTGCTGGGCCCCCTGGTCTGCCCACAGCCAGTACTAGTGAGTGCTGAGTCGAGGCTGAGCTGCTGCCATTTCTCCAGGCTCAACCAGGGCTTAGAGGCGACAGACTGCAGGCTACCTGGCCAGGCTATCTTGTTTTAGTCATGTACCGTGTGTGTCCAAATAAATTCCCATGTGAATCCCAATATCTAATATAGAAAGAGCAGAGCTCCTCTGGTAGAAGTGGGAGTTGAGATGGGGGTCTCTGTCCCTGCCCCTCCCCATCAGCCCACAGCCCCTGGATCACTGCCAAGGTACCCAATGGGCCTAAGGAAGGCATAGCAGAAATCATGAAGAACAGCCGAAGCCTTCGGAATGGACACCCAGAACTGCACTATGGGGAGGTGCAGGGAAAGAGCAGGTGTGATTAAAACTAATGGATAGGGAGCCTGGGTTGCTCCGTTGGTTAAGGGACTGCCTTCGGCTCAGGTCATGATCCCAGGGTCCTGGGATCGAGTCCCACATCGGGCTCCCGGCTCAGCAGGAAGCCTGCTTCTCCCTCTCCCACTCCCCCTGCTTGTGTTCCTGCTCTCGCTGTCTCTGTCTCTGTCAAATAAATAAATAAAATCTTAAAAAAAAAAAAAAAACTAATGGATAATCTGTCCCTTTCTAAATAAACTATTCAGCCCATTCCTATATGCTCTGAGGCTATGCCAACAGATGATTTCATAAATCAATGTGCTAAGCCCTGGAATGCTCACGAATGAATTTCCCCATTCTCGCCCTCTTCTGCTAGGAGAGAGTCCCAGGAGCACTGGGAGAGGGGGCTTGTCAGGATGCAGCTTTCACACACTGGGGGGGTGTGCGGCCCATAGCCCAGCTTCGGCTCAGTAACTGTACCTGGGAAAGGGCTTCATGAGAGCCAAGGACTCAGCACGATGGGCTTCCCATGGTAATGAAAGAAAGCTCAGAATGGAGGGAGCCTGAATGATGGAAAGTTCTCTATCACTCAACTTTGGTCAAGAAAGCAAAAGGGAAATTAAGTGGACTAGAGCAAGGAGGCAAGAGATGATAAACAGATAGTTGGATAGATAAGAGATATCTCTGGGAAATGGGAAACCGAGGCCTCCAGCCAACAATCGGATTAACTCTGGCTTTACCACTAACTCACTTTGGGACCTTCAGCAGGTCACCTTCTGTGTTCATGTCTAGGTTTTCCAGTCTGTTCCGAAGATGCAAGCCCCTTTGTGAAAGCACCTGAGCAGGCCTGGGGCAAATCTCATCTGTTAATTGATCCTAAGGCTGACTGAGAAAGGTGCCATCCTGTTCTTTCTCCACCCTGAGGCCTAACTCTGGGTTCTCCCTACCAAAGGTTTTCATAAAATGATCCCCAGGGTGTGAACCTCTAAACCTTCCCGGCTTTCTCATGTCTCTGGGCCTTTGCCCAGGCTGTTCCCTCAACTTGGAATCCCTCCCTTCAGCCTTCTGCTACTTAACTCTTATTCATATTTCAAGTTCAAATGCCCACAGTTCCATGGCCAGGCAGTGCAGCCCCTGGAGGTTACAGATTAAGGAGACCTCCACAGGAGTAATATGCAAACTATTTGATACCGGAATAGGATGGGCACTGCTCAAGCAGAACAGCCAACCAACCCAAACAGGTACTTGTCAGGATGGCCCAGATGGCCACACAGCATGTTCCAGGGACCAGCAGCCCTGCCTCTACCGATCGTCACCCCGTATCAGGGCTGTCTCTCCTCCTGGCCTAGTGCTAGACTCAGCAGGGATGACAGCAGAGGGTGGGTGACTCTATCTGCTGGTTATCATCTCCAATAGCAGGTCTATAGCCACAGGATCATGCCCTACCCTGGCCCCGGGCAACTGCACTGGAGCTTCTGTGAACTTTACCCTCCTCCAGCAGGATGATACTCTAATGAAAGGACACGAAGGATTGTGTCCTCCTTCATGGTGCCACCTTGAAGCTTGCTTTACTGTCCCCTGGATCCCTTGGAAAGAGGGAGACAGCATGTGTATTGACTAGAAAAATGTAGGTGCTGCGTGAGTTCTGTCTATTTGCTGGTGTCCCGAGAGGAGCAGACTTGCTGAGCCCCAGCTGTGGCAGCCCAAAGGACCTTGTCTGTCCTAAGCTGCTCAGAGATACAGGACAGAAGTACCCCAAGGCCTGAGAAATGAGGCAGACCTGGGCAGGGGGGGGAGGGTGACAAGTGGCACAGTTCACACAGCTATGGGGTGGGCTTGGCACAGGGCAGAGGGGGAGGCCAGTACTCAGCAAGAGGCAGGACCCAGGCAAGGCCTGGCTTTCTGGCTGTTACCTGGATTCACAGAATCGCTGAGTCCCACTGGCTCTGGCTGATGTGACAAATTCGTTTTTCATCCAGCTACAAATGGTCCCTAAACAGAGCCAGGTGCTGGTCATGTGTAATTCCTGCCTTCCAGGGATGCCCGCCAGGATTTCCTGCTTTTCTCAACCACCTGGAATTAACTGTTGACCTCCCTGCTACTTTGGATCTGAACACTGATCCAAGCGGAGAGAAGCAGCTGAGACCCCTGTTGACCTCCCACACCCCCTCCAGCTGTCCCCTCCCTCATCCATCCCCACACCCACCACAAGCCAGGTCACTGTTGCAAGCACGCACAGCAGGGCTGCAGAAGGGCACAGCTCCTCGGTAACGCACCAGGAGCTGCCAACTGGTGCTTCCTAACACCTGGTTCTGTGGCCCCTCCTGGCTAGGCTTGCAGACGAAGGGGAAGTCTTCATGCAGGGACCTAAAAAGAATGCATGTGTCTGTTTCATGCTCAGTAAGACAGAAGCATCCACACTGATTGGAGGCTTGTGCTTATTCCCAAAGAGGCTGCTACCCCCCTCTGCTGGGAGCCTCTCTGCTTTGGGAATGACCTGATTGTCTACAGGTGAGCAACCATTCAATATGTATTTACTAAAAGTCCGCCAAGGATCAGGCATCCAGGTACATGAGATGCCGAGAAGAGGACCAAGTCCCGGCCCCATGACAGTGACAGTCTACGGGAGGAGAAAGACAACAAATAAGTAGATATATCAAGTAATCTCCGATGGTTATATGTGTACAAAGGAAAACAAAGCAAAGGCAACGGGAAAGAGGAGGACAGTTGTGAAAGCAAGCCTCTCTGAGAAGTGAGATCCAAGCAAAGGGCTGTATGAAGTGACAGGGAGCCATGCAAAGAGCCAGCCGTTCTGGGTAGAGACACCGAGGCAGGAACATCGCTGGTGTGTGTGAGAAGCTGCACAGGCTGCCGGGACTAGAGCCGAATGAGAGAATAGAGAGAGTGGTGGGAATGGAGGGCAGGGCCAGAGGGCAAAGGGCCTTTGGCAGGGCGGGGGGAGATGTGTTACCGTTCCCAATTATTTGCCATCCTCCTGTAAGAGAGTTACACTTGTCCGTCCATTACCCTGTGTCTTTCAGTGCTACCCAGGGGGGACAATGTGTCCAGCCCCACAGTGAGTGGCTATCTCACTGACTTGGGCCAGTGGCATGTGAGCAAAAGTGATGTATGCCACTTTGAGACAACCATCTAAGAGCCACTATGATATTCAGCCATTGTTGCTCCCTCAGCCCGGACCCTGGAATGAAGGGATCATGTGAAGAAGGGCTGTCAAACAATGTGAACGAGAAATACACCTTTGGGGTTGAAAGCATTGGAGATGTTACTACAGCATAAGCTAGCAGAAACTCATGAAAACAGCCTTGCAGGCCCCATGAAAGGAGGTGGAATTTATCCTTCATATACTGAATAACCATTACTGGGCTTTAAGAAGAGTGCTCTGATCTGACTATGCTTTTGAAAGACCACTCTCACTGCTGAATGCAGAAGAGCCCCCCGATCAGCCCTACCCCCTCGCTCACAGCACCCAGGCATACCCTCTGCCACACACACACCCTGAAGATGTGGCCACCATGGGCCTGTGGGAGGAAGAGTATAAGATACTCCGGAGCCATCTTGTCCCCCATGTTATTTTATATCCCAACGGAAAGGCACTGGCCCTTCTCCAACTCCTGCCGGCACGCCTTGGGAAGGATGTTCATGTGCTCTCATGCAGAAGCCATGCGGACCAGCAGAGACATGGTGCTTTCCAGCCCTTTGCTGAGAAGTGGCATTCAGTTTGTCATTAAGTGAAGGGATTTTTCCAAATATCACAGATCCAAGCTTGAGATTTTAGTCCTCTGCTCGGTTACTGGGCATGAAAGATAAAGCCAATTCTACCCCTGTTCTTCCATTCTTTGAGGACAATCTCTTGGGTTCTCTCTCCTGGCACCTGGTCTTCCTGGATGCTCATTCTCTGTGTGTACATCTCATTTCCCCTCATAGATGATGACCTACTTGATGTCTCTGTATCCTCTGGAGTATCTCACACAGTGTGCAGTATGTGCTCAATTAGCATATTTTGAATGAATGAATAAATGCATAATATCAGAATCCACAGGTGAAAATAAAATCCAGAGGGTAAAAAGGCAGCTGGCTCTGTTTCTAGTGGAAAGTACACGAAAGCTGGGTTTAATCAATAAATGAAAAGGGTTGTAGCTTCTAAATTCTCTCCACCTGATACTAGCAAAGGACACATTTACATCTCATTCCCCGAAGATAGAATATCAAAAGACCAGAGGTCCTACAACACGGCACTCGTTCAAATGCAGACCTTCAGAAGGGCGCACATCCAGACATTTCCAATGTCATGACCACATATGTGGCCAGGGAAAATGTTGAAATCTTCTGCTTCCTTAGTAAAGCAAAAACCCAACTGGAAATTTCCACTCTATCAGCTGGTGGTGGTTGAATCTTCACATTGTGTCAGGCATTAGCTGGAACAGGAGGCAGAGATGAAGGCATTGCCCTGTCTGCAAGGAGCATATAATCTCAATGCCAACAGCAGATTCAAATAACTGAATTCCAGTCTTGGGCAAGTCAATAGGTCTCCATAAAATGAAAGCACATGGTCACACTCAATAAAATAGAGATTAACCAAATTCTTGTGAGGGCCTAAGAGTTCAGAAAGGAATGGCATCATGAGCTGGATGGCTAGAGATGGTCTAAGGTTTGAAGAGTGTGGCCACGCAGATAGAAAGGAAGAGGACACATAGAGGGAAGCAGAAAGGGGAAGTAGAAGGAAAAAAAAAAAAAAAGGCAGTCCCTGAATTCCAGGGACTTGGTTCCAAGTAGCCGGAGGCAGTAAAATTGAAGCAAACTGTCCTGCCAACAGTTGGGGACAGGAAGCTAGAAGGGTAGACACTATACTGTGCCAGAAAAGGCTTGGAGGTTATGTCCAGGAATGGGGAAAAAAAAAAAACCATACAAATTCAAGGGGACAGCTTGTATTTTACAGTCTTAAAAAGTAAATCAAAATAAACAGGAACCTTGGAGACCTCAGATTACCAACGGATGCAGAGCGGATGGTCAATGTCACGAAAGAGACTACTTCCTGTTCTCCAGGCATTTCAACTGGCCACATTCTCACCAGTAAGTGAGGTGAGCAGCGCTCAGAGGAGCACAGCGGAACACGGAAGGACAGAAAGTCAAGCCCTCCGTAAAACACTCAGAGAGCCCTTTGCTCCTTGAGATTCCTGTGGAGTCTGGAGTGCAAGCAAGCAAAACCGATGCACCATAGTGTAAATTATTGCTATTATTCAGCAATCTCTATAAGCATATACACACACAAAGCACCTCTGCTGCAGGCTAAAGTATGATGTCTCCAGACATTTCGGTCTCCAGAAAAAGTGCTTGTATGATTGTTTGAGTTGCAAACTGAACTAGCCACTTTTTTCATGGAACGTTCTTTTTCCTCGAAAGAACACTGACAGACCTTAATTCTTCAAAGTTGGGAATCTAAAAGACTTTTCTCAAAAATAAAAGTGAGCTAGTCAATTCAAGGAAAATAACAGATTGTATTTTTCCCAATGATAAAATTCAAGCTTTTAAGCAAAAATCACAATTTTGGAAAACCTGCATCTGCCACCATGAGCTTGATAGCTTCCCAATCCTTATGGGCCTCTGATGGTATAAATGGTAATATTAAGGAAAGTAATTTTTGTTACTGTATAATAAAAGGTATCAACATTTAGAAGATCTGCATAATTCAGTGAAGCTCTCTTTTCCAAAAGAACAGTGTGAAGTATTAACAAAATCATGCTTGATTAAAAAAGAGGAGCATAAAAGTACAAGACAAGTACAGTGGATTTTAATGTAACAGAGTACAAAAAGTTTATTGATATGATTTCAGATTCCACACTGCAACCAGCCTCTAAAAACCTACCACTTGTCCAGTTTTGGTGTTGTATCAAAGAAGAATATCCACAATTATCTGAAATGGTACTAAAATACTCCTCCCCTTTCAATCTATATATCCATGTGAAGAAGAATGTTTTTCATATACTTCAACCAAAACAACATATAGCAACACACCGAATACAGAAGCAGATCTGAAAATCTAGCTTTCCTTTATCAAGCCAGACACTAAAGAGATTTGTGAAAATATAAAACAATGTCACTCTTCCTAAAAAAGTAACTTTTGTTTTGAAAAATATAGTTCTTTTTCATTAAAAGTGTTATTTATATTGATGTGTAATTTGGTTTATCATTGTCATTTGTAAACAAATTAATAAATTTATTAATTTAAAAATTAAGTCAAAATTATTTTGAAATGTTCTCAGTTTAAATTTTTTTTTTTTAAAGATTTTATTTATTATTTGACAGAGAGAATGAGAGAGAGAGAGCACATGAGGGGGGGGTCAGAGGGAGAAGCAGACTCCCCACCGAGCAGGGAGCCCGATGCGGGACTCGATCCAGGGACTCCAGGATCATGACCTGAGCCGAAGGCAGTCGCCTAACCGACTGAGCCACCCAGGCGCCCCTCAGTTTAAATTTCTAATATGGTAGATATTGATAGATATAATCTACATGAACAAAAGCTCTTTGAGATCCTCAATAATTTTTAAGAGCATTAAGGAGTCCTATACTCAAAACATTTAAGAATAACAGGTTTTAAATTAATGCTAGACAATAGGGTATTCTACTTGTTCAGGGCCCAGCATCCCTAAGACCCAAGCTTGGCCTCCTACAAATCCCAATAAAATCTTCCTTATTGACAAGCAGAAGCCAACAGGGATATTTTTGCTTGTGCTGTAAATAGCCAGGGCGAGGTTGATAAAAATAATGTTTCAGGGTTGATATTTAGCAGATATATACTATACCAGTTATTAAGATACTGAAAACATTGAATATTAAAATTCTTACTATTCCGTAAAAAGCCACTGTCCCCCACCACTTGAGAGATGTCTCACCACCACCTGCTATCCTGGTCCCTCCCCTGGTACTCCAATGCCCTCCCTCCAAACCCCAGCAACTAAACAGTTACTGTCCGGCCCAGCAGGGGGTCTCTAGCACTATAGCAGGATCCGTTCTGACCAGACACTGCCAAATGCCACATCAGTTGTTCATATTTTTAAATATCAACCTTCATTGGCTCACTCCCTCAAGGATGAGAAAACTTGAGGGCAACCTGAGACTTGAATGGAACAATATTCCAGAGGGATGAACACTGCTGGAAACACCATGATGCGCAAGTCACTATGTCATGTAGACCGACCCATCAACAAAGCAGGCTTCCCTCTGAAGAATGAGTTACACACCAACATTGATTTGGAGAGATGCAAGAGGGGATACCCCGTTTTTGTGAGATGGGAATGAGGTAACAGCCATATCTAAGCCCAGATCTAGGAAGGAGCTCCCTATAGCTCAATGCAGTCTTTGAACAGGAGCTCCAGACCCAGCTTTGCCCGACCACCCACCGTCAAGTGGCAGAAATACCCTTAAGTGGGAAAAGCTGAGATTGATGCTTAAAATCTAATGTCCTCACAAATTCTGTTTCAGAAGTTATATCCTAGTGGAATAAGACCAGTCATCAACATCAAAGCCAACCCATTACAAGGAAAATTAATGTCCCCTGGCAGGTGGTCAAAGTGAAAGAAGAGAGAAAAGTCCTGGCTGGAGAAGGCAAGGTGAAGCCCCATCCCCACTCCGGCTTCTCATGCTTCCATTTCAAAGATTTAAGCAAGAGGACTTCCCATGATCCGAAAGATTAATACAAACCCCAAATGGAGAAATCTGAGGTGAAAGAGAGGGAGAGAAGGAGATAGAAAGACTTTCCTGTCATTCACTGAGTGGCATGTTTCCACTAATTAGGCATTTCACAAATCTACATTTTCTTTTCTAATTTCCATACCTTTACACGTAGAGGTCTTTCTGCTTTGAGGCTCCTAACACTTTCCCCAACTTTTGAAGTTAAAATCCAACCCATCTTTCAGTAATCAGTCCAGATATCTCCTTCTCCATGAAAACTTCTCCAAACCTTTGCAAACTCTGCTCAGTTAGAAATGAGTCCACCCTCTGCTGACTTTCTATCACACATTCTCATTGGTCTCTTTCTTATGGCACTTCTCACATGCTCCCTTGGGGATGGATTACCTCTGTCCATGTCTTCACCCCCATATTGGTCTATGAACTTATAGGCAGGGACTACATCTCCCCCTTTGTATCCCTCTGGGCACCTAGAATAGAATATGGCATTGTCTGTTGACCAAACCAATGGATACATGGATGGACAGATGGAAGGAAGGAGCAATGATGTAATGTTATGCCTTGATTCCTGTCAGGTATATCAAGTCTTACCTCTGCCTACTGGTTTAAATTCTCTCCCTGGATCAGGCAGATGCTGGGCCCAGTAATCTCCTTTCCCCCTTATCATTCAGCATCCTGACCAACCCATCTTCATCCCCCAAATCTGGTGGATGAAAACTTGGGGATGACATGAAGCAGGAGGAGATTTGTCTGGGTCACCTCTGGGCTCTGGGGAAAACTTTAGTTCTGCTTTCTCTATCCCAATAGGAATACTGAGAACACTCTATGCACACAAGTAAGCAGGCTCCACTCTAGATCTCACACCACAGCTCCAGGATTTATTAAGAGTGACTTGTGATTTGTACTTTGTCATTCTCCCTTTTGATAAGAACAGATGTTATTTGTTTCTAACTCCCAGACACCTGGAACTAGGAAAAATCCCAGTACCCACTTCATTACCATAGAACAAGCAGTGCCCATAAGAACTCTTTAACTACAGGTCTGTTTCTGACCAGGCCTAAGGAAGCAGGATTAGTTATATCAGTGGGCACAGTGACTGCAGTCAAAACTGACACAGTACACCAAGACTTTATCTTGGGGAGGACTGCATGCATGGAATCACCTTCCCAAGTGATAGGAGAAAATGAAGTGACTCTGAAGCCCTGGATAAAGGGATGGAGTTTTTGGACCTGCTGTTTCGCTGTGTGTCCCTCCTCTGAGGGTCCCCATGGGACTGGAGGGAGAGAAGGCCTACTGTCACTCTGCAACTTGAGTCTCTTGCCATGGACCAGTGAGGAAGTGGGGGATGAGGTGTTAAATCCAGCATTTTTTCCAGGAGAGAAGCACATATATGAAGCCAATAGATCCTTCTTGTGCCTCTGAATAAACAAGGTCTGGAGCTCTAAAGCAGAGCAAGCAATGCCCTTTGCCAAAGATAATGAATACCCACATCCCATGAGATCTTCACATTTGGCCACATTGCTAAAAATGATTCCCAAATATGCCCCCAAAGGAAAACACTATACCATGGCTTCCCTTTTCCTGCTCAACATCGTGGGAAACTATTAGCTCTGCACTCATAGGAGTGTCAACCAAGAGAGGCTTTCAGTAGTTTGTTGTTGATGGGTTTTTTTAACCCTCAAACAGCTGATTTGTACAACACTCACAGCCTTACTGAATGCTAATGACAGCCTGAGCCTGTCTGGGAAGAGTGACACAGTTTGTCCATCACTCCCAGCACAGCCACTGAGCACTACACAAGCCAGGAGCTTCAAAGCCCTGATCCTGAGTCTGCTCACAAAAATTCCCAACAACATACTCTCAGATCCACAACCCAAATAGTCCATGGCAGGGTACAGGGAGGACATCCACAAGATTCATAGAACAAGATGGCCTAGGAAGGCAGACACCACATGGTCACGTGGAGCACTCACTGCATCCAGAACCACAGAACTTGATGCAGCCATTGGAGGAAAATAAGAAAATGTGCAAAGAATCCATATCTGGGGTTACACAAACCTGGGTCCTGCTCCCGGCTCTGCCACTTGCTGACTTTGTGACTTAACCTAAGGTGAGACTCAAATATATAACAACCAGTAGAGCATAGTCATGTGGCAGACTGCCAAGTGTTCACTAAAACTCATTTCCTTTTCCTCCTGGGCTACCAGCCAGACTACATTTCCCAGCTTCCCCTGCAGTAAGGGAGCACCACATAACTGAGTCCCTGCCAATAAAATATGGCAGAAATTATGTGCTCCACTTCTAGTTCTGGCCCATGAAAGCCTTCCCCGAGGTTCTCCATGTTCTCTCTCCTACTGTTTCTGCTGGCTCCATGCAGAAGGTCCATAGCAGAAGACTGCAAGGCCCAAGCCTGCATCTTTGGGTGGAAGGAAGACTGTCAGCTCACCAGCAACTTCTACACTGATCACTGAGGAACACATTTTTACTGGGTAAAGCTACTAAGATTTAGAAGCTGGTACAGCAGGTAACTTTCCTGCCTCTAAATAAAAGAGGTACAAACCAAACAGAAGGACCCTGGCTATTATGCTGCACCAGTGCACCTGGTACATATGAGTGACATGTCACCCTCTAATTTGCTTCCAAAACCTCCATTTCCTCATGCATGAAACAGGGATGTTCCTTCTGCTGAACAAGGTTATTATGAGGATTGACTGAGATCACGTATATAAAGTACCTAGCACAGTATGTGGCCAATGGTTGACTGAATTAAATGAACTTCATTGAGTTCCTTCTCATCTGTGTTTCTCAGGTTCCTCATTTGTATCTGAAGATTGTTCCAAACACTCTCTATTTTATAGGCCAGTGGTGAGGGAGGCCTTGACAGCCTAAATTTTCTCTTCCTCCCTGACATCTTCAACTGCAGTCATTCTGTCCACAAGGAAAGCAGCCCTCCAGGGCATACTGCTGTCATTTTCAAACAACTTTTTGGAAATGCTCACTTCTGAGTGGATGTTGGGGGAGTGAGGGTCAAAGGAGGCTAAGTCAGTGATAGATAAACATCCTCTTTAGTGCTGGATAGAAATACAATGAGCCCAGCCATGCAAATGGTCTCCCATATTCTTTGAAGGGATCAAAATACACCAGTTACAAGGTTTGAGACCCTGAGAACATATCTATAATCCCAAAAGCCAACACCCCAAAAATACTACAAGGACTTAAGGGTTCTGATTTTGATGTAACAGGGTTCAGACTCTGTTGTCAGATCACATGGAGTCAATTCCTTTCCTACTATGTGGTAACTATGTAACCCTGGATATATTAATGCTTGTGTGCCTCAATTTTAATATCAGAAAAGGGGGATAGCAAAAGTACCCATCTCAGACTGTTGCTATGAAGATAAAGTGAGATAATTCATATATAGGACTTGGCATAGGACCTGGCACATAACAAATAATCAACATTAGCTATTCATGTCTATTCAGCACAGATCAGAACAAACTTTCCAACAGGTTAAGGAGACTCCTATTTTCTAAGCGAGTCCCTAGAAACACCATCACTCTGTCTCCAGCAGACATTTTTCTATTTAATGACTCTAAAGAGACAGAAAAGCTTTAATCAATTCTCGGAAGCAAAATGCTAAGAAATTATATGCACAGTTATGAAAAAAAAATCAAAGATGTTTCCCACACATTGTTCAGCAGACAAAAACATATTGACATGCTGTTCCTGCAAGGAAATGGACTGAGTTTTCTAGATAATCCTGAGCCATTTAGTCTTCTCACAACTGTCCTCCACTTTCTAGGGCCAAAACAAGGGGTTCCCTCCCCAAAGTTCCTTTCATGGTTCCCTGGAGGAATCATGCTCCCTCACCTATGGGCACGCAACACACATCCTGAGCCTGGCACAAGCTCAAAACAACATTAAATTCAGAAAATGATATATACAATTCCTTCTTAGGAAACCAGAGACAGCGGAAAACATGGGAACATACTTCACATAAAAATTCTACCATTCCCAAAAGCATATTTGGGAGTCCTAACTCTTTGAATCTTTATTTATTTATTTCTAAGTCAAGTATAATTAACATACAGTGTTATATTAGTTTCAGGTATACCATACAGTGATTCAACAATTCTACACATTACTCAGCGCTCATCATGATAAGTGTACACTTAATCCCCTTCACCTATTTCCCCCATCCTCCCACCCACCTCCCCTCTCGTAACCACAAGTTTGTTCTCTATAATTAAGAGTCTGTTTGTCTCTTTTTTCTTTATTCATTTGTTTTGTTTCTTAAATTTCACATATGAGTGAAATCATATGGTATTTGTCTTTCTCTGACTTATTTCACTTAGAATTATGCCCTCGAAATCCACCCAAGTTATTGCAAATGACAAGACTTCATTCTTTTTTATAGCTGAGTAATATTCATATATATATATGTATTCTATATCACATATACTATATTACTTTATAGGATATATATATCACATCTTCTTTATCCATTCATCTAAGGATGGACACTTGGGTTGCTTCCATATCTGGGCTACTGTAAATAATACTGCAATAAATATAGGGGTGCACATATCTTTTCAAATTAGTGTTTTCATTTTCTTTGGGTAAATACCAAGTAGTGGATCATAAAGTAATTCTGTTTTTAATTTTTTTGAGGACCTTCCATACTGTTGTCCACAGTGGCTGCACCAGTTTGCATTCCCACCAGCAGTGCACAAGTGTTCCTTTTTCTCCATATCTTCACCCATACTTGTTTTTTATTATTATTATTATTTTTTTAGCCATTCTGACAGGTATGAGGTGATATCTCATTGTGGTTTGGATTTGCATTTCCCTGATGATGAGTGATATTGAACATCTTTTCATGTGTCTGTTGGCCATCTGTATGTCTTCTTTGGAAGAATGTCTATTCATGTCTTCTACCCATTTTTAATTGGATTTGGTTTTTTGGTGTTGAGTTGTATAAGTTCTTCATATATTTTGGATATTAAATATATATCAAATATATATCATTTGCACATATCTTCTCCCACTTGGTAGGTTACCTTTTTGTCTTGTTGATGGTTTCCCTTACTGTGCAAAAGCTTTTTATTTTGGTGTACTCCTAATAGTTTATTTTTGCTTTTGTTTCCCTTGCCAAAGGAGACATATCTAGAAAAATATTTCTATGGCTGATGTCAGAGAGATTACTGCCTATGTTTTCTTCTAGGAATTTTATGGTTTCACGTCTCACATTTAGGTCTTTAATCCATTTTGAGTTTATTTTTGTATATGGTATAAGAAAGTAGTTCAGTTTCATTCTTTTGCATGTAGATGTTCAGTTTTCCAAACACCGTTTGTTGAAGAGACTTTTTTCCCATTATTTTTGCCTCCTTTGTTATAGATTACTATGTTCATACTACCTAAAGCAATCTACAGATTTAATGTAATCCCTATAAAAATACCAACAGCATTTTTCACAGAACTAGAACAAATAATCCTAAAATTTGTATGGAACCACAAAAGGCTCCAAGTAGCAAAAGCAATCTTGAAAAAAGAAGAACAAAACTAAAGGTATCACAATCCCAGATTCAAGATATACTACAAAGCTGTAGTAATCAAAACAGTATGGTACAAAAAAACAGGCACATAGATCAATGGAATAGAATAGAGAGCCCAGAAATAAACCCACAGTTTTATGGGAGTCCCAACTCTTTGAAATGTCAAAGGTAGGACAGAAGCTGATTTCTAAGGGAGTCTGGGACTCATCCTGGAAATCTTTTAATATAGCTCTAAAGTATAAAGAGAAGGCACAGTACTCTGATCTAAACAAGTCACTTCCTTCTCAAGTCCTCTGGTCACCTTTCTTGTAGATAAAATGTCAGGAGTCAGATCAGAACAGGTATGACCCAACCTTTCTTTTCAATCTGTCCACTGCAGCCCCCTCTAGGCAAGACATACATTGTCCACTTCTCTGTAGTCCCAATTGTTCCCTGTTATATTGTAACAAGTCCTGATGAGCCATTTAAGTTACCTGCCTGGCCTTTGAGTTTGTACCCTAGAGGGTCTCAAGGGATTCTTCAGCTTTGTTTGTTCATGAGTCTAAAATATCTATGACATGAAAGGTCTATCCCAAATCCCTTCCTCAGCTTTCCAAATTTCTGAAAGGCACCATGAAGCTTGACCTTTCCTCTCTGGAAACAGATGGATGCTAACAAAAGAGTTGAAAGGTATACAAGAGATTTTGTTCCTTCTCCACATGCCACATCTCAAAATACCAGTGGGAAATTTATGTATCTGAACCATACCTGATTTTTTTCTACAATCTCCAGAGGCTACTGTAAATGATTTTACCATCTAAAAATTTCCAGGCTTTCTCAATTGCACTCTCAAGTTCTGTGGATATGATCATTGGAACACTGTTTCCCTGTGCTGCTTGTGGCTTTTCAAAGAATTGGTCCTCATGTTTCTCCTATGGGGAGTGGTAGAATTTTATTTATTTTATTTTATTTTATTTTATTATGTTATGTTAGTCACCATACAATACATCATTAGTTTTTGATGTAGTGATCCACGATTCATTGTTTTCGTATAACACCCAGTGCTCCATGTAGTACGTGCCCTCCTTAATACCCATCACCAGGCTAACCCATCCCCCCACCCCCCTCCCCTCTAAAACCTCAGTTTGTTTCTCAGAGTCCATAGTCTCTTATGGTTCATCTCTCCCTCTGATTTCCCCCCTCTTCATTTTGCCCTTCCTTCTCCTAATGTCCTCCATGTTATTCCTTATGTTCCACAAATAAGTGAAACCATATGATAATTGACTTTCTCTGCTTGACTTATTTCACTTAGCATAATCTCCTCCAGTCCCAACCATGCTGATGTAAAAGTTGGATATTCATCCTTTCTGATGGCTGAGTAATATTCCATTGTATATATGGACCACATCTTCTTTATCCATTCACCTGTTGAAGGGCATCTCGGCTCTTTCCACAGTTTGGCTCTTGCGGACATTGCTGCTATGAGCATTGGGGTGCATCTGGTCCTTCTTTTCACTACATCTGTGTCTTTGGGGTAAATACCCAGTAGTGCAATTGCTGGGTCATAGGGTAGCTCTATTTTTGATTTTCTGAGGCATCTCCACAGTTTTCCAAAGTGGCTGTACCACCTTGCATTCCCACCAATGTGGTAGAATTTTAAATGAAGGATGTTTTTGTATTGCTCCTCAGCTCCTCGCTGCTCTGCTAGGGACAAACATAGTAAATACTTCTTTTTGGAATTGAAAGAAGACTTTATTCTGCACAAGACTCTGTGTCTATATGGAGAGAAAGGAGAATGCACAGTCCTGTAAGGTCCAGATGGCCACAGTACATTAGTATCTGTAGTTCCTTTCCAGATAGACTTCATTCCAGAAATGTCTTGAAAGCAGAAAGGCTCTCTTCCATCCACCAAAGTTGGAAAACCACTAGCTTAAGTCAGTTCTTAAAATTAATAACCCCATCGAATTTTTAAATAATTTTATTGATATATAATTCTCATACCATTCCACGGGCCTACTTAAAGGGCCTACTTAAAGGTTCGATGGTTTTTAGTATATTCACAGAGCTGTGTGCATCCATCACCACAATCTAATTTTAGAACATTTTCATCACTCCCAAAGGAAGCCTCGTACCCATTAGCAATCACTCTTCATTCCCACACCCAAACCTAAACAAACACTAATAAACTTTCTGTCTTTACAGATTTACCTATTCATAGAAATCAACTGATACAATATGTAGTCTTTTGCAACTGGCTTCTTTCACTTAGCACAACGTTTTCAAGGCTCATCCATGCTATAGTAGGTATCAGTACTTCATTCCCTTTTATGACTGAATAATATTCCATTGCATGATATACCATTTTGTTTATCCATCCAGCATTTAATGGACATTTGGGTGGTTTCCATTTCTTGCCTATTATGAATAATACTATAAACTTTCATGTCCAAGGTTCTGTGTGAACGTGTTTTCAATTACCTTGGGTATATTCCTAGGAGTAAAATTACTGGGCCATATGGTGACTCTACACTTAAAATTTTGAGGAATTTCCCAAACTGTTTCCAAAGTGATTGCACCATTTTGCCACCAGCAATTTATGAGAATTCCAATTTCTCTACATTCTTACCAACACTCAGTATTATTTGTCTTTTTGATTAAAGCCATTCTAGCTGGGCGCCTGGATGGCTCAGTCAGTTGAGGGCCTGACTCTTGGTTTCAGCTCAGGTCATGATCTCATGGTCTTGGGATTGAGCCCTGCGGCGGGCTCTGCACTCAGCAGGGAGTCTGCTTGGTATTCTCTCTCTCCCTCTCCCTCTGCCCCTCTCCCTGCTCTTTCTGTCTAGAATAAATAAATAAATCTTAAAAAAAAAAAAAAGCCATCCTAGTGGGTGTAAAGTCCTATCTCTTTGTGCTTTTGATTTGCAATTCCTGAATAGCTAATGATGTTGAGCATCTTTTCATATGCTTATTGAACATTTGTATATCTTCTCTGGAGAAATATCTATTCAGATACTTTGCCTCTTTTTTTAATTGGGTTATTTATCACCTTCATTAGTGGATTATAGTTTTTATATATTCTGAATATCAATCCGTTAATAGATACATAATTTCCAAGTATCTTCTCCAATTCCATGGTTTATCATTTCACTCACTTAAAAAGTATCCTTTGATGCATGAAAGCTTTTAATTTTGATGAAGTTCAATTTACCTTTTTTTTTCTTTTGTCACTTGTGCTTTTGAGGTCCTATCTAAGGAGCCTTTGCCCAACCCAAGATCACAAAGATTTATGACTGTTTTTATCTAAGAATGTTCCAGTCTTAGCTCTTATAATAAGCCCTATGATCAATTTTTGTGTATGGAGTGGAGTAGGGCCACAACTTCTAAGTTCCCTTTTGATTTATTCTTTGATCCATTATTTAGGAGCATGTTTTTTAATTTCCACGTACTTGTGAATTCCTGAGATTTCCTTCTCTTATTGATTCCTCATTTCATTCCATGAGGTCAGAGAATATACTTGTGTGAGTTCAATCTTTATAAATTTATCAACGTTTATTTTATGGCCTAGCATATGGTCCATCGTGGAGAATGTTCCACGTGTGCTTAACAAAGATGCGTATTCTGCTTTTGTTGAGTGGAGTGTTTCATAGATATCTTATACTTCTGCCTAATTGTTCTCTTCATTATTTAAAGAAGGTATTGTCTCCAACTATTATTGTTGAATTGTCTATTTCTCCTTTCAATTATTTCTATTTTTGCTTCATATATTTTGGGGCTCTGCTCTTAAGTGCGTATGTGTTTATAATTGCTAATATATTCTCAATGGATTGAGCCTTTTATCATTATAAAACGTCCCTCTTTATCTCTAGCAAATTTTTTTTTGTTTTAAAGTTTATTTTGTCTGATATTAATATAGCCACATCAGCTTTCTTATGGTTTTCTCTTTTTCCATCTTTTCCCTTTCAAACGATTTGTATCTGAATCAAAAGTATGTCTCCTATAGACAGTATATATTTGCATCTATGTTTTCATCCAGTCTGACAATCTCCACATTTGGATGGGATGGTTTAATCCATTCACATTTAATATTATTATTAATATAGTTGAATTTACACCTGCGATTTTACTTTTTGTTTTCTATATGTCTCATCAATTTTTTTTTATTCTCCTATTCCTCCTTACTGCTTTCTTGTGAATTAAGTGAATATTTTCTTGTACACATTTAAATTTCTTTAATGATTTTTAACTACATTTCTTGGATTATTTTCTTAGTGGCTGGTCTAGAGTTTACAATAGACATCTTAATCCACCCAAGTCTATTAACTTAATTCTAGTGAAATACAGAAATTTTACTTTTTCTATAGCTTTAGTCCCTCCTCTCCATTTTTGTGCTTGTGTGGTATTGTCAAATATATTACATTTCTATATATTATATGTCCAGCAATACAATTATATGATATATATTGCTTTATGCAGTTCCTTTTAAATCTGTTAAGAGAAGAAATGAGAAATGTGGAATTATACTTTTATAATTGCTTATAAGTATTCTTTATTTTTGTGTGTGTAACTTTGAATTACTGTCTGGTATCACCTGCATTCAGCCTGAAGAATGTCCTTCAGTATTTCTTTCTTTCTTTCTTTTTTTTTTAAAGGTTCATCCATTTGACAGAGAGACAGCGAGAGAGGGAACACCAGCAGGGAGAGTGGGAGAGGGAGCTTCAGTATTTCTTACAAGGTAGATCCGATAGCAACAAATTCTCTCAGTTTTGTTTATCTAGAAATGTCTTTATTTTGCCTTCATTTTTGAAGGATACTTTTGCTCTATATAAGATCCTTAGCCTCCATTGTTTCTGATGAGGAATCAAATGTTAATCTTATTGGAGTTCTCTTGTAGGTAGTTTTGTAGGAAGTTTTGTTCTGTTCTGTTAACTGCTTTCAAGGTTTTCTCTTTGTCTCTTATTAGACATGCCATTGGTACACTTTATGATGTCCTACATTTCTCTAAGGCTCAGCTCATTTTTCTTCATTCATTTTTCCTCTTTTCTGATTTCATAATCTCTGTAGATCTATCTTTAAATTTGCTGATATTTTCTTCTGTCAACTCAAATGTAATTTTAAATGCCCCTAGTGAATTTTTCATTTCCATTTTTTTTACTTTTCAAGTCCAGAATTTCAACTTTGTTTTTTTAATTTATATCTCTTTACTGATATTCCCTATTGATAAGATATTGTCAACATATTTTCCTCTCTTTTTTCATCAAAGTTTCCTTTCGTTCTTTGAACAAATTAAGAATAACTACTTTTGAAATCTGTCTGGTAAGCCCAACATCCAGGTCCCCTCAAAGACAATTTCTGTTATCTGTTCTTTTCCTCTTCATGTTCCTCTGTCTTTGATGTCTCTTAAGTATTTGTTGAAAACCAGACATCTTAGATAACTTATTTTAGCCACTCTGGTTATGATCACTCCCCCACTCCCACCCTCCACTCAGGACTTGCCAGTGTTGTTCGCTTATTTGTTTAGTGATGTAGGATTTCACCGGTTCAGTGAAATCCTTTACCCCACCAAGTGTGCAGTCTCTAATGTCAACCCTTGGAGGGTGTAGCTCTGGCCGTGTGCACAATGTTCCTGACTCCCCCTACCCAGGCCCCTGGGATGACAGTAGTTTAGCAGGGCATTTTGGCTTGTTTGTCTTGTTTTACTGTCCCTTCACTTATCTCCCTGTTAAGCTTCTGGCTGGACTGCCTGATTGGAATCATACCCAGCTGTTAGCCTTCACTAATTGCTACCCAATTGCTCTATTGTTTCCAACAGGGCCTTTAGGTATAAATTGCTCCACAGTCTAATCCACTTAAATTCAGGCCCCTTTGGAGGGGTTGTCTTTGAAGCCAATCTTTGCGTCTGGTTTTAAACTCAGGAGGGTTCTTTTCAGCTCTTTCTCTGGTTCTCTGTTAAAATTCTAGCAGGTCTAGCTGGCTTACTGTATCTCTATTATGGAGGTACCAGCCTCCTCTTAAATGTTCATCAATTGCTTTCAAGCTTGAAATTTCTCACACTTTGCTCCAAATAAAGTCAGTTCCTTTAGGGAGAGCTACAGAACTCTGTTCTTACAGCCTGCTTCTCCCCCTAGGCAGAATTTCTGAACCAGTGCTCTAGAGCTGGGGGGGAGGGGAATAGCAGCCTGCTTCTCTCAGAGTGACATGCCAGCTCTATGGGTGGGGTGCTGGGTGGGGATGGTAGCCACTGTCTTGAAAGGTCTCTCTTTGCATGGCAATTTCATCCTATGTGTGAGCTGGGGTGGTGGTGATTAGGACCCAGTATTCTTGGCCTCGGATAGAGCTTCCACCCTATAAGAGGGCGTTGGGTAAAAGAAAGCCGCCCCAGACTTCTCAGCCTTGCTTGCATGGAATAAAAGCTTCTGCAACTCAGAGCTCGGAGAGCTGAGAAATGCAGTGGCCTGCCCTTCCTGAGGAGAAACTATAGCCCTAGAGTAGGAGCTAGGAGCAAGAGGAAGCCCCATTTTCTTGTCCACATCTGCCCAGAGAACAGCTGTCTCTGAGCTGGGGTTCAAAGAGGGAGTAGGTCATGTCTCAAAAGCCACAGTGTTGCTGTTATTACTGAGATTTAGTAGATTTTCTTGAATAAGTGTTTCTCCATTTCATGTATGCATGCAGAACCACTTCCAGAGACTTTAAGTGGATGGGGTGTTCAGAATAATTTTCACCAGTTATGTTTGTATCACTGGGGAAAGGATCCACAGAGCTCCTCATACAGCCATCCCTGAAGTGCTTCTCCTAACCCCATGTGATTTGCACTGAAAAAAATAATCATGTAGGAAACAGCTGGCTCCATTTACCAGTACTCTGTTTACTTCACTGTAGCCATATTTTCTAAATTAAAAATAAGGGACATGTGCTCTGGCAAGGGCTTTGTACTGCTTCCAGGTACGAGAGTCAATATGGGCAGTAAATGTTGGAAATACTAGAATTTACAATTCATTTAGATGGTTTCTGGAGACAACAGATCAGAATATTTGAAAGCGGGTTGCCCCAGAAAACCTGGAAATATATAGTTGCTAAAACTCCAGTTCCCCTAAAAAGCCATAAGGGATTCCTGGCTGATACAAGGTCTTCTTTTAACGACAGTTCTAAGCTGTGTCTTCCCATCAACTAGCTCGATTTGTGTTTGGTGCTTCTCCAAAGACAATCAATTAATTCTAATAGGAATGCAACATGGAGAGACTGGGCTCTAAACAAAAAAACACCGGCAGCCAAGACTGAGTGTTGCCACGTAAAACCCATCCTCCAAGGCTGGAAATGGGCTGCTTTGTTTTAGCTCTAAATCAGTCCTCACCTCAGCATTCAGAATCTGGGGAGTTTTCTCTCCTGGGCAACTTGGGAATTTCTCAGGTAAAGCCTAGGTCTAGATGTCGGCGAGGGGAATGTAGCCTGGCAAAGTTGCGGGAAGTTAATAGGGCTGTCTCTGAAACTTCATTCCCAAATGTTCTTAAAATCAGACTCTGAAGTCACCAGGGAAATCTGGTTTTGAAATGATAGACAGCCCCAATCCCCTCAGCCATCAGGATAACATACCCTCCCTGGAAATACGCATCTGTCTAATTGCTCAAGATTGTGTACAAACTGAATATTCATGATCTTCATGTTGACACAAAGGCTATATTTTTAAATACCACTACCCAATATTTAAAATCCTTTTTCTGGGTGCCTGGGTGGCTCAGTTGGTTAAGCAACTGCCTTCGGCTCAGGTCATGATCCTGGAGTCTCCGGATCGAGGTCCGCATCGGGCTCCCTGCTCGGCAGGGAGTCTGCTTCTCCCTCTGACCCTCCCCCCTCTCATATGCTCTCTCTCTCTCTCATTCTCTCTCTCATAAATAAATAAAATCTTTAAAAAATAAATAAAATCCTTTTTCTGTCCTTAAAAAGACTCATAGATTTTATTGGATCCACTATTTGAGACACCTGGCTAGCTGGGGACTGCATAGACTATGAGCCCCAGATCTCCAGATTGGGGAAAGGGATAGAACGTACTGGGGTCAGAGTTATTGCAAAGCATAGTGAGTTTATTATCTATAGGTTGAATAAATATGTCTTACTCATATATGTGTGACCATTTTTCAAATGGTTTGTTTAATAAGTTAAAACTCCATTTAAAAGCATTACTGAATTTCTGATTATCTGCATCTTGTGTGGTTCACTGGTGACACCATGCTGACCATACCACGCACCTGGCTGGGTCTCAGTTTCAGGATCAGTAAAGCGAGGCAGGCTTTCTATTCAGGTGACCCATCATTGAGCCCACATTGCCGGAGAGCGGGGAGGGAGAGGGTGCACAAGCCATCTGTTTACAGTCTGAGATACTCTGGGCAGCCTCTGGCAACATCACAGCAGTGAGTGGCAGCACCAACTGGAGCCAAGTTCATCTGACTCTAAACTCAGCACCTCTTATGAGCTGGAGGAGGTAAGGCTGCTGTCTATCAGAAGGGCCTGTTTGGAACCAGGACCCAGAGCACCATTTCAGAGCTTCCAGAAGCTTCCTGAATTTTGCTCCTGTTTTCTCAAACTGGCAAAAAACCAAAAGACCTCCACTCCCAAGGCAAAGAGAAAGAGAAAAGGAATTTGGGAAGCTTTTCTGCCCCAGGAAAGAATCAGACTCAATGACAGTTTGGTATTAACTAGCTCAGCCATGCAGGGAGGCATAATTAGTTTCCCAGCCCAGAGCTTCATTCCACCGGTCCCCCACACCCCAAGGGCTACACGATCTGTTTGAAATGAAAAGAAAAATAAAATCACTGCTCTCCTCGGCTGACCCATCAGGCTATTGCTCCTGGCCGTGGGCAAAAGGTAAGGCAGCCATCTGTCTGCTGAGGTGCAAAAGAATGAAATAGTCATTTTTAAATGACATTTTCAATTTTCCCCCTATGTCTACCATGCCCTCTTCTACCCTACTGTTTAAATGATTCTTTTCAAATTGAAAATATGAGGGAATAACAGGAAAAGAAAAATCACAGTAATCTGTGGCTCCCGCTAACAGGCTGCTCTGTCCCACTGGGCCAAGTCGGAGAAGAACCTTCTTCCTGGGCCCGCTTCCCAGGCCTGCTGACTGCAGTGGGTGGGAGAAGCTGCGCCGGGCCACCGGGAAGGGCCTGCAGGTCCAAACCCAAACCGACACCCCGCAGTGGGTGATTCCCCAGGCGGCCACCAGGGAACCAAGGGGTTCAGCCTGTCCAATTTCTCGCTCTGCTCCCCGAACCATCTTCAGCCTTTGATGCCCAAGGAATTTCGACAAAGCAGGTAGGAAAAAAATCCTCTCCTGAGTCCAGAGCAACCCTCTCTGAGAATTCTTCCTCCTCTGCCACCACCCTCCAGAGTGTGGGAAGAGATGGTCCCAACTTACCATTGCCACCCTAAAGACACCTCAAGATGGTGGGATCCATTCTGAGGTTCTCACAGGCCTCCGTGTAGACCGGAGGCCAAGCCGCCGCCACGTGAGCTGGAAAGCCAAAGGCCACCTTTCCCTTTAGCTCCTGGGGGCCCTGAAAAATTCTCGATCCTTCTTTGGAAATTAAGCTATGCTTTCTCCTTCCTATTGACTCTCTGGGTATCCATTTAAATGACCTCAACTCTGTCCTTCTTTTTGAAGCAGAGCCTCCTTGTTCAGCTGCATCTTTTCTGGCATTATTCTCTGCTTTTGGTGCAGGTTTATTTTTCCCCTTCTAGACCCACAAGATTGCTTTCGTTTGAAAGTGACCACAAGTGACAGCTTTATTAAAATAAAGATATCGAGGGTCCCCTGAAGGCTTCAAGCTCCTCTCACCAGCTGATTCCTGGGGGATCTCAGTGCAGGAAAGCACATTCTATACAAGCTTTGATTAAAGCTTGCGACAGCAGCGTAAGCTAGGAGGTGCCTTGAAAGAGACCCCATAAATGCGTGTTTTCCTGTCCCTGCCCCAGAAGGAGGACACAGCCTGAGACCACCTCGAGCAAGCCACCCCAAACTAGGAGGGATGAGAATCAGTTCTTCAGTCCCCTGGCCTCCCTTCCAGACAGCTTTGAAGCCAGAGACCTGGATATGAATGTTCCTACTAAGTAAGTGGTTTTAGGCAGGCTTGCTTATTTATTCATTCAGTCATTCAACAAATTCCTACTCAGTCCCAACTACATGCCTGCCACTGTGTCAAACAGGAGAATGGAAAAATTAGGACGCTGCCTCTACCCTCAAGGAACCCACAGTGTAATGGGAAAAGCAGATGGTTACAACACAGTACAACTTTCTCATCTATAAAATGGGGCTAATGATCTCATGGGCTTATTTTAAGGCCTATATAAAATGAAGTGAACTAAACCATGCCAAACATCTAGTCAGTGCCCAATAAATGTCAATTTTCTCTCATTTCCTCTCCTCGATGTAAAATCCCTGCCCCTCCTCCATGGGCACCACCGCTAGGATCTGCCAAGCTGGGAGAAGACTGCTCCCAGTGCAGAGGCTGCATCTCCAGGAGCTGCCATCCACTGCGTGGAACCGAAGGCAGGTCCTGCTAACAGCTATGTCCTCAATTCTGAAGATGATCCCAGGCAGTAGACTGCAAGCCCCAAGGACCCAGACAGGCCACAGAAAGAGGACTAAGGGGTCCCCACAGACCCCAGCTATGGAAATCTACCCATCTCTTGTCCCTTAAGCATCTGGCTTTATCCGAGAATATGTAACCAAGGATTTACTTTCCCACTGCAGAAGTTTCTTCTGAGGTTGAAGGAAGTAGGAGGATGTAGAAGGAAACTTTCGAGACTTGAGTCAGACCTCCAGATCCCTCCCCCAAAGTCTCCAGGTCCCAGAGGAGGACCGCCAGGGCCGTCACCAAGTTGCACTGGGCCTTGGATACCTCAGCAAACAGGTTGAGGATGTGGTTGCAGATGTTACTTCCAGGTTCTAGCATGCTCTGATTCTAAGATCCCTCTAGATCTTTACCAGACTAAAGCTTTCACAATTAAGATACAACTTGAGAAAGCTCACCTTTCTTTCATAATAATATATAAGGCAAGAGGGGAGGACTGCATTGAGCTGCACAATACTATATGTACATTTCTAATAGGGACCAGGGTGAAATAAGACATTTAATTTTCAATTTACAAAAATCAAGTCAACTTTCTGTACTTCCAAAGTAATTACAAACTTAAAAGTACTTATGCCTGTTTCACTAAAAAACAATTGGCTCTTGTTGAAAAACATTTTAAATTTCACAATTGTACAGTTTTAGGTAAATAAAATAATGATTTTTCTTGTTTTGTTAACATAATTATCTGTCTCCTAAGTGACCAAAATAAGCCCTGGTAATCAAGAAACAGCAATTGCCCAGGAGGTTTCACAGTGATTTACCACAGTTCTCTCTAGTAAGAAAGCGAAACCATCTCTCAGTTTTCTGCTGTCACTAGAAAGGAATCTTTTTTGCGAGAACTTTAAATGGATAAGTACTAAAAGGAAAAAAAAATGTAGAGTGTATCTTCCCAATGTGAAACTACATCTATGTCTGAGTTGTAAAGAGTGTATATTAAAATTATACCATGCCACAAAATGCATATTTTGTAGAGGGGGAAGAAAGAAAAGATTAAATTGAGTCTTCCTGACAATTGTCTTAAATCACACCTTCCTGCCTGCAATGGAAATCATAAGTCATGTTGCTTTGAGTTAAATCAAATTCACCCTGGCAGGAAGATAGGCTGATGCGGGTCCAGTCCTGTCAGGAGGTGGAAACACAAGAAAACCCAAGTCTCTCCTCAAGGAGACTCTCCTTCCGCCACTGGGGAGCGTCCTTCCCCACAGATCCATCCATCACCAGGGAAATGAGACGTTGCCCAGGTAACTGGGCGGGGGCGGGGGGGGGGGGCACTTTGCATCATTCTCCCACCAGCCAAGCTTCCTACAAACACCACACATTCCTGATATGGTCTGCTGCCCGCTGCAATGCCAAGTGGGTTTCACAAAACAAATCTTTCTCTACAAACAGGAGCAGGTCCCCAGGCCTGCAGGCTTAGAATTTCAGAGCAGGAGGCGAGTCAGACTGAGACACTCGAGCATTAGAACGAGTTTGGGCTCCCCTCTAAGCTCCCTTCTGACCTTCTCAGGCTGGATGGAACTGGGGAAGCCTTAGCACGCGCATCATATCTAATGGCACGGACACGGGCTTCAAATCTGCTCTTCTAGGTGTTTCAACCAGAAAATATATTCCCGATCGTATTTTCGATGTGAGCTCCAAGAAGGAAAGATAGTGGAAATGAAGGACAGCGGGAAGGGAGGGAGGCTGAAGGAAAGAATGTGCTTCCCGCCCCCATCCCTACACTGGGCACAGGCAGGCTGGGGGCGCTTTCCCACATCACACAACAATCCTGCAATGTTAAAGGAGCAACTGCCACCATTTCTATAGCTGGGGAAACTGAGGCAGGGGACAGTGAAGAGGCTTGCCCAAGGTCACCCAACCTGGAAAGTGTAGTGCTGATTCCAGGCACTTCCCCCCCCCACTAAATGAGAGGCGGGTAACTGCCGGTTCTACTTAATATCTGAGCTTAGTCTCTCCAAATCTCCCCTACTCCACGCCTCTAAATCCTCCTCATTCTTCCAAGATGTGTCATAAGTCCCAGTTCCTCGAGGAAGACTGTTCTGACAATGCACTCTTCTAGAATTCAACTTTAACTCTCATTATACTAGTTAGCTTGCAAAAGCTCCTCAACTGTTTCTTGTATTGTCTTCTCGCCTCCATTATGAGCTTCTTAAAGGAAAGAACTATGTCCTGTATATTTTGTCATCTCCCGCCATGCCTGGTACGGAGTCAAGCCCTTGAGAAGTGCTCAGGAAATAGCCACAGAACAGCCTGGATTGATGCCTTTCAAAGCTGGGCTCCTCCGCTCACCCCTGCCCATGGCTCCCCATTCCTCCCACAGTGGCCTCCAAGGCCTGCACAACCTGCTCCTCAACCAGCCCCTATCTGGCCTCATCCCCCACCCTTTCTCCCATAATCACTCTGCTGTGGCCACACTAGCTACCCTACTCTCAAATACACCAGGCACATTGCTACCCCAGGGCCTTTGCACTGGCTGTTCCCTCCACCTAGAAATCTCTCCCCCCAAACAGAGTTCACACCTATCCTTCTCCAAGTCTTTCCTAATAGGAGAGCCCCTGACCACTTCATTTAACTGGGACTCTTTGTATTTTTGTCTGTGTCCCACTGAAATATCCTCACCACTTACTCGGTGTTCAATAAGTGCTAGCTGGATGAAGGAACAGAAGGATCTGAGCACGTGACCAATAGAAAGCCGGAGGACATCACAGGTCCGTCAAATTCCCAGCCATATTGGGGAAAAAACCGGAACTGGGAAGCAGGTCTGCAGTTTCTCCCGACCATCTCATGCCCCCCACCACCACCCCACCGGGGCCCAATAAACAATTCCAGCCATGGTGTCCACCTCCTATATCTGCCCACAGAGCTAGGGGCCCATCGTTACATATACTTTACCTGAATATCTCATTGTCTCAATGAAATGGGAAGTGCCTGGCAAACCTGGACATGTCTGCTGTCTCTTTTGCATGCACCAGTCCCCTCCATGCTCCCCAACCTGACCCCATGCCCTGAGCCTGGAGGACCCCCAAACCTTAGGTCTGAGTGAGTGGAGGAGATGGTCTTACTCACACTAAGTCCCCTCCTGAAGAAAGTGATACTGCCAGCTTCTAGAGCCATGCCCAGAGCCTCTCTGTGCTTTCCTGAGCGCTCGGTCCCCGACAGCTCCTGGCACAAGCATCCTTCTGTGTCCCCAGGGAAGGATACCAGCACAACAGTTGCTTGGTAACCCATCCCATGGTCTTGCTTCTCTCATGAATCCTTCCAGTCTCGCCTGCAACCTTTCTTCTGTTTTCCCTCGATCAGGATCCCTGAAGCAGAAAAACAAGAAGATCCCTGGCCCCTTACGAAGGGGGCTTTGTAGAGTAAATGGGGTTTTATCTCGTAGTAACTGCATGATCTTGGACAGTGAACTATAGTCACTGAGCCTTGATTTCCTCCTCTGTAGCACAGGGGGTAACAACATCCCACAAGGTTGCTTACAAGGTTAAAATGAGGTAACACGTGCCATGCATTTAGCACCTAATAGATGCTCAGCAAACATTCATTCTTTTCTTCTTCCCAGCTCTTCTCCAGACAAGTGCAGGCCTATTTCTACAACCCTTCCTCACGGGTTCCTTTTTCCAATTTTTGAATCATTGATAAAAGTCTCTTTTATCCACTTTCCACTGGATTTCCCTTCTAACATAAATCTCCAGAGTCTAGTAAAATATTTTTTTAAAGCCTGGCCCAATTAGACTTGAAGGGTCTATGTCATAATCTCAACACTTTCCTCCAAACAGTCTTTTAGAAAATAAAGCAAATCAGAGGATCAGTTTATTACTAAGCTGAGATTTAGATGTGGAAGAAACCAAAAATGTTAAAAGACTCACTTTTTCAAGCCCTTGAACCGAGAGGCAGGTCTGAAGCCTCTCCCACACCCCTCCCATTCCTCCACGGCTCCTTCTGTCTCATCAGGGAAATACTATGATGATTAATTAGGCAAACCCGTTTGTCAAGATCCTTTGAGGTGAGAACCACATAAACACCAAGCATCATAACCACAATAAAAAGACACCAGAAAACCCCTCTGCTCTGGGACCCTAACCAAGGCAGAGCTAAATAAATCTGTAGCAGAATATCAAGAAGGATCTTCCACATGGATAATAGAAAATGTCACCAGCATAAACAGGAAGAGAGGTTAGTTCAATAAAGGAATAAAGTCACATTTGTGGGTCTCAAGTAAGATTTTTGCTTACTTTTAACTTCCCAGCATATAACTCACAAGGTTATTAATACAGACTCCTACTGTTTTGGGCAAATAAACAGCTGCTGATATTTTGTGCCCAAACCACTTTATTAGAGCTTTCCTTTACAGCAATTGTTTTCTTCCTTTCCAAATCCTGAGAGGCTCAGACAGCTAAAAAACAGAGTGCCGAGGTGGGAGGAATAACAAAGGAGAGAGGAGGCAGCCTGTGTGGGCAGGGAGAATGGGGCAGGGGCTGCCGGGACCCTCACTGTCCTCTTTACAACTCTCGGACAAAGTCAAGTTCAAGAGCGGAAAGCAGAAGACCCAGATAGGGTGCAATCAAAAGGGCTGTTTTTGCCCTGATGCGAAGAGTTGCCATTAAACAGAATTTACCATCGTGAGAAGGTATGGATGACCAACCATCTGGGTTTGCCCAGGCTTGGAGGGGCCTCCTTGGACCCAGGAATTACAGTTTTAAAACAGGGAAAGTCCTGGGCAAATGGGACGAGTTGATCACCCCAAAAGACACATGACTATGCCAGTGAAAGGGAAAGAACACAGCACAGCACCGGGCACACAGTAAGTGCTCCCAAGTCCCGAGGGGAACTGGAATGAGCTCTAGCTTGCAGTTGGCACGCTCTGCTTTTCCCACAGAACAAGTTCCTGGGGGCTTACGATGATCCTAGCAGATCCACAATGATCCAAGAGAAAGGGCTCTCTATGGCCTCTGGACCAGTACTGCATTCACCCTTCCAGAGCAGAGCCCTCACCTACACAAGGACAGACCACGCCACCTGACTGCCTGGCTCCCTTTCCCCTACCAGTCTCCCACTTGGCCTGATGAGGCCTCTGAGCTTACACCTGAACCCAGTCTTCAGTAGAATCATCTCCTGGTCCTCTCTGTGTGATTTTCACCTTTCTTTTTTCTTCTGTAGAGGACATATATGCTAGACCAAGTTTCCCTTCTTGTCTCCACCACTATCAGCTGTGTGACCTTGGGTAAAGTCTAAGTCTCTCTGCATCAATGTTCTCACCTCTAAAACTCTTTCCTCCGTGTTGTGAAGATAAAAAGCAATCATGTAAAAAAAAGAAAAAAGCAATCATGTATGGATAGCATTTAGCCCAGTACCTGACACACAGGAGTTCTCTTCCTCTGTGCCTCCTGATACAATCAATCTTCCAATACTCTATATGTTTGTTGCTCTTAAAATAAACCCAGGATTTGGCTAGGATTCTCATTTGTCACTTCTGGAGCCTCAAATCCCTTCTTAGCTTTCTTATGCTTTTATTCATTGGCTCAAGCAATTTTGGTACTGTTCTCCTGAGTCCCAGATGCCATTAGCATGACATTTATGAGCCCAGGTTTCAAATCCTGTCCTGTCCAGATCCCTGAATTACGTTCCCATTCCTCTGGGATCTCAATGGCCTTTCATGGCCTGTCCCAGGGGACAAAGATGGAGGGGCAAGGCAAACAGGTCACCACTGCTGCTTAAAATGCAACAATACCCAACAATCTTAAACATGGTGCTCCACCTCTGTCTTAAACTCTGGACAATGGTGCAATGAACCCATTCATTCCAAAGAGTTGGCTCTAAACTTCTTCAGGCATCATTTTTCATTGCTCTCAACCATCCCAAGGAGAGGGGTGCAGATGCCACTTCTCTGGACTCTTAAAGGGAAGTAGTAACAAAACGTAGCCCAGAGAACTATGTCTGCGGGCTCTAGTTGCATTTCAGCAGCGGCATCGTACAGGAAGCCTGTCATGGTCTCCCTGGGGCTGGACACACAGGGCTTTTAGAAAGCTTCCTTAAGGGCAGTTTCCTCTCCCAAAAGCAAACCTTCACAAAACTGGCATGGAATGTTGGACAGTGAAAGAGCTACATCCGAACCTCATACCCACTGGGATGATTTGTCCTAGCAACACAGTTTAATCCATAATCGTGTAGCCAGAAAAAACTACCAAAGCATTAGTGTGCACATAATCAGGAATCCTCTTGCTTCAAGTTCCAGTTGGCTGCACTCAGCTGGGTCCATAAAAAGTACACAGACCCACACATAAGATTCCAGAACAGCAGCTGTTTCCAATCACCACCACACCAAATTTTATATCACAACAGTTGTGCAGTCACTTGTTATTAACAATAATTTAAGTACCAAAACACAGGAATGATTAGGCTTAACTAATAAGTTGAAGGGATCTCAAGGTTATCACGTCGTCTTGCATATGAATATGCTTTCTTGAGTGGGAGAGAAAGGGATAGAGCGAGAATAAGTGCACCGTGTTGGGACATGCTTCATCCTTGCCCCACCCTGGGGCGTGTGCCCTGCATGTGAAGGCATGTGTTTGAGGAAAGGGAAAACATCAAGCACTTCTGTGCTCACACACTGCAGTGTGGAATGGAGCTGACTCTGACCCCAAAGGCAGAGTGAGATTTGATAAGTTGACAACTGTAGGCCCCATGGAATAATCCAATCTCTACCCAATTCAAGAACCTTCAGCCCTGGAGAGACATTCAAGGCCAGCATAAAAAGGGCAGGCCAGCATTCATTTCATCTGGATCATCAACCAGCAGACCTAACCCACTCCATCCCTTGCTGTCTACTGCAGTTGCCCAGCTCACATTTATGGACTTTTGCCCCTCCATCTTCATGCATAATCCTCTTTCTCCCCAAATCCCATCTTGCTACCTTCTGGCTACATTCATCACTCATTCAGCCTGGTGCTTCCCCAAAGAACCTTCTGTGTGACATCACCTGCACCTAGACTGCCTTCCTCTATGATTCTCCACAGGGCAGCCATCTGTCCCAGACTCTTGGACAGAACTCAAGCAATGAAAAAGGACAACAATCCGAAAGAGACCCTCAAGTCCCCCAATCAAGGCAATAGCCCATTCAGCTGTCCAAGTTAAGTGAAGTGAAATTCTATAGGATGGTAATGAAGATGGTCCAGTAACCTTGTATGTGGCTATGAATCCCATAAATACCTATGGAAAAACACAGACCAGACTAACCCAAGTGAGCTAAGCTGGACTGTGAGGCCCTCACAAACCACAGAACCAGACTATGGCTCTCCAACATTTCATTCCGAATTCTCCTTGAGATTCTACATCAACCTACTTATCAAGGGCAAATAACAATTTATGTCAAGTGAATGGGAAAGAATGTGGAATTCATTTATTTTACAGCCTACACACTTCTAGATAAAAATGAAAATTCTTTGGCCATGGGAAAAAGTTGTATTCTTTGTCAAGGTTTTCCTACTCCACAAAGATGTGGTCTGGGGCTATTAATAAAGGTAATTGGGCTCAACTTCTAAATCCTGCTTTTGTACTCTCAAAATATCAATCACTGTTACTAATATAATTTCACATGCCACAGTTCATTCCGAAGGACAAATAGCTTTACTGTTTAAATGACACCCTTTCCTCAAATAAACTCCAAGCATTCAGCAAACATCGTATCCTCTTCTTTACAACCCTGCCAAGTCAGGGATCAGATGAGAAGGACACCAACAAATTCTAGGTGACATCCAAAAGCTACAGGGGACAAAAAAAAAATAACCTCCCAACATCCAGACCTAGGACATTTTCTGACTTTTAGGGACCACATACGGTTTGTAATCACAGTGAGCAACCTGTTTTTACTGACCTAATGTACATTAATATGCACATAATATGCCTAACAAACTTTTAGGAAACAAAAAGCAGTTAATAATCCATTTCTCCCATTGTTGGGATGATCTTGACTCAGTGAAGTAAGATAATGGATTTGGAAATTAGTCATATAATGTAATACATTATTAATCATGGTATTCAGAAGGGTAAATAGATATTATAAGAACACTACCCAGGAATTCAATTTCCTTTTAGATTTGTTTACTCTCTTGAATTCTTTATGCTACCATCATCCCTCACAAAAATGTAACAGTCTGATCTTTCTTTTTCTCCCAAAACAGTGATTTTCAACCTTTTTTTAGAAAAGAAGCAGAGCCTTTTAAAAAATATTTTACAGAACACCAAATATAAGACAGATGAAGGAGGAGATACACTGGCTGCAAGGAGGGGAGAGCTGGGTACAGGAGGGGTCCTGGAGACTTCACTTGACCCTTTTATTTCTCAGGTCCTGGATCCAACCTTCTAGAAGCTTGGGGCTCCTGGGGCCACAGTGTGAAAACCACTGCCCTAAATCATCTATGTAAAGCAAAAATTATGTACATAATATAGAATACAGGCAGTGTATATGTATGTGTGTGTATGTGTGCACATATATATATTTAGTGATCTACATAAATAAAACATATATATAAAATACACAAACACTGATATCCCAAGAGAAAAACTGGCAGAAGACACCAATACAAGGTGAAAACAAACAGGGGTAGGGGGAAGATACTAAGTTCGACAGTAATCAAAGGAATACAAATTAAAAGAACACTTGCCAGTGATTACATTTGCCCAGAATAAGTTTAATGGTAACACCCAGGGCTGGCCAGGCTCCACGAAACTGGTACAATAATAAATTGCTGGTGGCCATGTAGAAAGATTTTGAAAACAATCTTTCATTAAAATGTTCATACTATTTAAGTCAGTAGTAATCCCACTTCTAGAAACAGATCCTTTAAAAAATAGTTCAAAAGAAGAAAAGTGAGGTGAAGATGTTTATTTCTGTGTTAATTATAGTAGAAAAGCCAATGTTCAATAATGGGTAAGTGGTTAAGTCAATAAAGGTATATCAATGATGGAATATTATGCAGCCATTAAAAATATAGTACAAGTTCAGGGCAGAGCAAGATGACGGAGGAGTAGGAGACCTGGATTTCGTCTGGTCTCAGGAATTCAGCTGGATAGGGATCAAAGCATTCTGAACACCTGTGAACTCAACAGTAGATTGAAGAATAGCAACAACTCTCTGAACAGAAAAGCAACCACTTTCTGGAAGGTAGGACGTGCGGAGAAGTGAATCTGAGGCGATATTCGGGAGGATAGACGGCGGGGGAGGGGCCTCCGTCGGCCTCTTCTGGCAAGTGATAGAGCCACGCAGCACAAAATTGGAACTTTTAGAAGTCTGCTCTGCTGAGAGACGTCGCTCCAGTGGCTAAGCCGCGGTGGAACCCTCATGGGACAGTGTGGTCTCCGGACCCTCGGGGTCACAGAAAGACCGGGGGTGGCTGAGTGCAGCAGAGCTCCCAGGTAACGGAGCAGGGAAGCTGGCTGCAGAGGCGGAGCCCAGGCGCGGGCTCTCAGCTTGGGGTTGCCATAAACCGTGATCCGTGGCCCAGTTGGGCCCCTGCTCCTCCAGCAGGGACCCAACAAGCGGCAGATCCGGGGAGACCCCCCTTCCTCCCTGGGGAGGAGCGGCCTGGGAGCGCACCGCAGGAATCTGCTGGGTTTGGAGACTCCACATGGGGTCGTGTGCCAGAGATAGAAACGCTCGGTCACAGGCCGGGTGAGCACGGAGTGTGGCCGGAGACGGGGAAGACAGGAGTGATTGACTGCTTTTCTCTGGGGGTGCACTGAGGAGCGGGGCCCCGAGTTCTCCGCTCCTCCGGGGCAGAGATTGGGAGGCTGCCATTTTCACTCTCAGCCTCCAAAGCTGTACCAGAGCTTGCAGGGAACAAAAGCTCTGGAGAGCAAACCCAGGCAGATTACTTAGCCTGGACCGGCAAGGGCGGGGCAATTCCGCCTCTGGCAAGGACATTTGGGAACCACGGCAACAGGCCCCTCCCCCAGAAGATCAGCAAGAACAGCCCCCAAGACCAAGTTTACTGATCAATGAGAACGGCAGAACTCCAGCGCTAGGGGAATACTGCACATAGAATCCATGGCTTTTTTACCATAATTCTTTAGTCTTTCAAAGTTAATTTTTTTTTAACTTTTTTTTTAATTTTTCTCTTTCCCTTTTACAACCAACATCTTATCAATCCCTTTTTTAAAAAAACATTTTTATCTTTTATTTTTAGAGTCATATTCTATCCCTTCATAGTAGTTACCCATATTTTTGGCATATATATATAAGTTGTTCTCTCTTTAAAATTTTGAGATTGTTTCTTCTAAGAGATCAAAATATACCCTAAATCTCTAGTGTATAGTTTTGTTCTACTCTCCTGCCTGATCACATTCTCTCCCTTTTTTTTCCTTTTCTTTTTAAATCCTCTTCTTTCTTTTCTCAAACAACTTCTTATCAATTCCTTTTATAAATTTTTTATAATTTCCATCTTTACAGTCATATTCCATCCCTTCATCATATCAACCCTTATTTTTGTACATATATAAGTTTTTCTTTCTTTAAAATTTTGGGAGGCACTTTCTTCTAACAGACCAAAATACACCCAAAATCTAGTGTGTGGCACTGATCTATGCACCAGCCTGATATTTGATCATATTCTGTTTTTTTTTTGTTTTGTTCCATTTTTGTTTGTTTTTATCTTTTTCTTTTTTTTTTCTTTTTCTTTTTTCTTTCTTTCCCTTTCTTTTCCCCCGCTTCACGTCTTTTCTGATTTGTTTAGAGTATATTTTCTGGGGACGTTGTTACCCTGTTAGCATTTTGTTCTCTCATTCATCTATTCTCCTCTGGACAAAGTGACAAGACGGAAAAAATCACCTCAACAAAAGAACAAGAGGTAGTACCGACTGCCAGGGACCTACTCAATATGGACATTAGTATGATGTCAGATCTAGAGTTCAGAATCATCACTTTAAAGATACTAGGTGGGCTTGAAAAAAGCATGGAAGTTATTAAGAACCCTTTCTGGAGAAATAAAAGAACTAAAATCTAACCAAGTCGAAATCAAAAAGGCTATTAATGAGGTGCAATCAAAAATGGGGGGTGTTAACTGCTAGGGTAAATGAGGCAGAAGAGAGAATCAGTGATATAGAAGACCAAATGATGGAAAATAAAGAAGCTGAGAAAAAGAGATAAACAACTACTGGATCATGAGGGCAGAATTCGAGAGATAAGCGATACCATAAGACGAAACAACATTAGAATAATTGGGATCCCAGAAGAAGAAGAAAGAGAGGGAGGGGCAGAAGGTATATTGGAGCAAATTATAGCAGAGAACTTCCCTAATTTGGGGAAGGAAACAGGCATCAAAATCCAGGAAGCACAGAGAACCCCTCTCAAAATCAATAAAAATAGGTCAACACCCCAACATCTAATAGTAAAACTTACGAGTCTCAGTGACAAAGAGAAAATCCTGAAAGCAGCTCGGGAGAAGAGATATGTAACCTACAATGGTAGAAACATTAGATTGGCAACAGACCTATCCACAGAGACCTGGCAGGCCAGAAAGGACTGGCAGGATATATTCAGAGCACTAAATGAGAAAAATATGCAGCCAAGAATACTATATCCAGCTAGGCTGTCACTGAAAATAGAAGGAGAGATAAAAAGCTTCCAGGACAAACAAAAACTAAAGGAATTTGCAACACAAAACCAGCCCTACAAGAAATATTGAAAGGGGTCCTCTAATATACAGTAACAGTCACCTTACAGGCAATACAATGGCACTAAATTCCTATCTTTCAATAGTTACCCTGAATGTAAATGGGCTAAATGCCCCAATCAAAAGACACAGGCTATCAGATTGGATTAAAAAACAAGACCCATCGATATGCTGTCTGCAAGAGACTCATTTTAGACCCAAAGACACCCCCAGATTGAAAGTGAGGGGGTGGGAAACCATTTACCATGCTAATGGACACCAAAAGAAAGCTGGGGTGGCAATCCTTAGATCAGACAAATTAGATTTTAAACCAAAGACTGTAATAAGAGATGAGAAAGGACACTATATCCTACTTACAGGGCCTATCCAACAAGAAGATCTAACAATTGTAAATATCTATGCCCCTAAAATGGGAGCAGCCAACTATATAAGGCAATTAATAACAAAAGCAAAGAAACACATTGACAAGAATACAATAATAGTGGGGGACTTTAACACCCCCCTCACTGAAATGGACAGATCGTCTAAGCAAATAATCAACAAGGAAATAAAGACTTTAAATGACACACTGGACCAAATGGACTTCACAGACATATTCAGAACATTTCATCCCAAAGCGACAGAATACACATTCTTCTCTAGTGCCCATGGAACATTCTTCAGAATCGATCACCTCCTAGGTCACAAATCAGGTCTCAACCAGTACCAAAAGACTGGGATAATTCTCTGCTTATTTTCAGACCACAATGCTTTGAAACTAGAACTCAATCACAAGAGGAAAATCAGAAAGAACTCAAATACATGGAGGCTAAAGAGCATCCTACTAAAGAATGAATGGGTCAACCAGGAAATTAAAGAAGAATTAAAAAAATTCATGGAAACCAATGAAAATGAAAACACAACTGTTCAAAATCTTTGGGATGCAGCAAAGGCAGTCCTAAGAGGAAAGTATATAGCAATACAAGACTTTCTCAAGAAACAAGAAAGGTCTCAAGTACACAACCTAACCCTACACCTAAAGGAGCTGGAGAAAGAACAGCAAATAAAGCCTAAACCCAGCAGGAGAAGAGAAATCATAAAGATCAGAGCAGAAATCAATGAAATAGAAACCAAAAGAACAGTAGAACAGATCAACTAAACTAGGAGCTGGTTCTGTGAAAGAATTAACAAGATTGATAAACCCCTGGCCAGACTTATCAAAAAGAAAAGAGAAATGACCCAAATAAATAATGAATGAAAGAGGAGAAATCACAACCAACACCAAAGAAATACAAACAATTATAAGAACATATCTAATTTGCTGGTATAGAGTTGCTTATAATAACTTGGAAGAAATGGATGCATTCCTAGAGATGTATCAACTACCAAAACTGAACCTGGAAGAAATAGAAAACCTGAACAGACCTATAACCACTAAGGAAATTGAAGCAGTCATCAAAAATCTCCCAACAAACAAAAGCCCAGGGCCAGATGGCTTCCCAGGGGAATTCTACCAAACATTTAAAGAATAATTAATACCTATTCCTGTGAAACTTTTCCAAAAAGTAGAAATGGAAGGAAAATTTCCAAACTCGTTTTATGAGGCCACCATTACCTTGATCCCCAAACCAGACAAAGACCCCATCAAAAAGGAGAATTACAGACCAATATCCTTGATGAACATGGATGCAAAAATTCTCACCAAAATACTAGCCAATAGGATCCAACAGTACAGTGAAAGGATTATTCACCACGACCAAGTGGGATTTATCCCTGGGCTGCAAGGTTGGTTCAACATCCACAAATCAATCAACGAGATACAATACATTAACAAAAGAAAGAACAAGAATCATATGATCCTCTCAATAGATGCAGAAAAAGCATTTGACAAAGTACAGCATCCTTTCTTGATCAAAACTCTTCAGAGTATAGAGATAAAGGGTACATACTTCAATATCATAAAAGCCATCTATGAAAAACCCACAGCAAATATCATTCTCAATGGGGAAAAACTGAGAGCTTTCCCCCTAAGGTCAGGAACGCGGCAGGGATGTCCACTATCACCACTGCTATTCAACATAGTATTAGAAGTCCTAGCCCTAGCAATCAGACAACAAAAAGATATAAAAGGCATCTAAATCGGCAAAGAAGAAGTCAAACTCTCACTCTTTGCAGATGATATGATACTTTATGTGGAAAACCCCAAAGACTCCACCCCAAAATTGCTAGAACTCATACAGGAATTCAGTAAAGTGGCAGGATATAAAATCAATGCACAGAAGTCAGTGGCATTCCTATACACCAACAACAAGACAGAAGAAAGAGAAATGAAGGAGTCGATCCCATTTACAATTGCACCCAAAACCATAAGATACCTAGGAATAAATCTAACCAAAGAGGCAAAGGATCTGTACTCAGAAAACTATAAAATACTCATGAAAGAAATTGAGGAAGACACAAAGAAATGGAAAAACATTCCATGGTCATGGATTGGAAGAACAAATATTGTGAAAATGTCAATGCCACCTAGAGCAATCTACACATTCAATGCAATCCCCATCAAAATACCATCCACTTTTTTCAAAGAAATGGAACAAATAATCCTAAAATGTGTATGGAACCAGAAAAGACCCTGAATAGCCAGAGGAATGTTGAAAAAGAAAAGCAAAGCTGGCGGCATCACAATTCCGGACTTCCGGCTCTATTACAAAGCTGTCATCATCAAGACAGTATGGTACTGGCACAAAAACAGACACATAGATCAATGGAACAGAATAGAGAGCCCAGAAATGGACCCTCAATTCTATGGTCAACTAATCTCTGACAAAGCAGGAAAGAATGTTCAATGGAAAAAAGACAGTCTCTTCAACAAATGGTGTTGGGAAAATTGGACAGCCATATGCAGAAGAATGAAACTGGACCATTTCCTTACACCACCCACAAAAATAGACTCCAAATGGTTGAAAGACCTCAATGTGAGACAGGAGTCCATCAAAATCCTAAAGGAGAACACAGGCAGCAACCTCTTTGACCTCAGCTGCAGCAACTTCTTCCTAGACACATCGCCAAAGGCAAGAGAAGCAAGGGCAAAAATGAACTATTGGGACTTCATCAAGATAAAAAGCTTTCACACAGCAAAAGAAACAGTCAACAAAACCAAAAGACAACTGACAGAATGGGAGAAGATATTTGCAAATGACATATCAGATAAAGGGCCAGTATCCAAAATCTATAAAGAACTTACCAAACTCAACACCCAAAGAACAAAGAATCCCATCAAGAAATGGGCAGAAGACATGAACAGACATTTCTGCAAAGAAGACATCCAAATGGCCAACAGACACATGAAAAAGTGCTCAACATCGCTTGGCATCAGGGAAATCCAAATCAAAACCTCAATGAGATACCATCTCACACCAGTCAGAATGGCTAAAATTAACAAGTCAGGAAACGACAGATGTTGGCAGGGATGCAGAGAAAGGGGAACCCTCCTACACTGTTGGTGGGAATGCAAACTGGTGCAGCCACTCTGGAAAACAGTATGGAGGTTCCTCAAGAAGTTGAAAATAGAGCTACCCTACGATCCAGCAATTGCACTCCTGGGTATTTATCCCAAAGATACAAATGTAGGGATCCAAAGGGGTACGTGCACCCCGATGTTTATAGCAGCAGTGTCCACAATAGCCAAACTGTGGAAAGAGCCAAGATGTCCACCGACAGATGAATGGATAAAGAAGATGTGGTATATATATACAATGGAATATTATGCAGCCATCAAAAGGAATGAGATCTCGCCATTTGCAACGCCGTGGATGGAACTGGAAGGTGTTATGGTGAGCGAAATAAGTAAATCAGAGAAAGACATGTATCATATGACCTCACTGATATGAGGAATTCTTAATCTCAGGAAACAAACTGAGGGTTGCTGGAGTGGGAGGTGGGGTAGGAGGGATGGGGTGGCTGGGTGATAGACACTGGGGAGGGTATGTGCTATGATGAGTCCTGTGAATTGTGCAAGACTGCTGAATCACAGATCTATACCTCTGAAACAAATAATGCAATATATGTTAAGAAAAAAAAAAGAAGATAGCAGGAGGGGAAGAATGAAGGAGCGGAAATCGGAGGGGGAGATGAACCATGAGAGACGATGGACTCTGAAAAACAAACTGAGGGTTCTAGAGGGGAGGGGGTGTGGGAGGATGGGTTAGCCTGGTGATGGGTATTGAGGAAGGCACGTTCTGCAGGGAGCACTGGGTGTTATGCACAAACAATGAATCATGGAACACTACATCAAAAATTAATGATGTAATGTATGGTGATTAACATAACAATAAAAAATTAAAAAAATATATAGTACAAGTTCTCCTTCAAAACCCTCTACTTAGTTACCCTCCAGAGGAATTGTACCTCCAATCCCCCTGGAAAACAAGCCCCAAGATACCTTTGTTCCTCTGTTTTCTCTCCTACCCCACCCCCACTCACATCTCCAGCTAACGACTGAGCTGTATGCTTACCAACACTCCTCTGAGTTTGTTCCCACATGTGTTTATACTTTTGGTACTTGTCATTGTAACAGCATAATTTAATTACATACTTTATAAACCAATGGAATATGACTGCTAAGAAGATGAGAGTTGCTGTTTCTAAGAAAATTAATTTCACTGCTTTGGAAAGACTTTATAAAGCTAGTCACTTACATAGCAGTCAGATTGCATGTGAGCAAAATCACTGCAAAGGACAAGATAAAAGTCATAAAAATTTAGGCTACTACATGGAGGTTGCTTCACAAGCATCTTTAAGTTCTCGATGAATTTTAAAGAAAACAGAACTAGAAATCAGTCTCTGTAAGCAGCACGTTATGGGCGTGGTTTAGGCAAGGAGGATGCTCAGAAAGGCAGTTGGCCCACCCAGCCCAAAGACAAAGCCCTGGCCTTAACATCAAAAGGCTGGCAAATGAATGTACAACACATTCAAAAATAATATGAAAACAAAATATTTACTGCACGTGTGCAATATTTTGTTTTATTCGCCTCTTTGCCGAGTTTTTCAGTTAACTAAATTAAACCCCAATTGTGTTGATTGTTGTCCCTTAAAAACAAGTCTACATGACAGGGTCCAGGAGTGTCTTGATTCACCACTGTATCCAACGTCACCTCCCCGGTGTGCTGCCTGGTACATATTAGGTCTCCAATAAATAAAGACTGAATCGATAAACTATGTAGCAAACATGAAAAAAAAAAAAAAAAACCACTTCTAACAAGAAGCAAGCTGAAAAAAAGGAGAATATAAAATTACATGTGAACCATGACTACACCTTTGTTTTTAAATATGGAGGCAGATGAGCAAAGTTAGAAGGGAATGCTCAAAATGCAAAATAGTTGGGTTAGAGTAGAATGCACTAGAAGCAATTTTATACATTTTTAAATATTTTCTTTAATATTGGCACAATCTTTTACAGATTCAAAAAGGTACTAATCAAGAAAAGGAGAAAGCTGTTTGGGGTTCTACTGGACTTCAAAATAGGAATCGCACCAACACTGCTGTTTCCCGGCAGTCTCCAACATGTAGGCCTCCTTCAGCGGACCCTCTGCCTCAGCCACCTCACCACCTCCAGCAATCCATCCTTCTCCTCCAAAGAGCGAACCTGTACTAACATGGATTTCGTGTCTCCAACCCAACAGGATGCTATTTTTGAAATCTGTAGCTACCCACCCTCTCCTTTACCACAGATTTGGTTTAAAAAAAAAAAAATTCTCAAAACTGCAATTTACATTCCTAAGAGATTCCCAAACACCATCTAATTAAATCATTCAATCAGAAAACAAATTAAAATGAAATATCACTGCAAACCCCAAGAGGAAAATAAACTTCTCAGTCATGACTAGAACAGACCTCTAGGGTGAAGCTCCAAAGCCTCTTCTAATTGCAAGTCCTATGGAACATTCTGCTGAACATTTTGTGACATTTGCAGTTTCCAGGACAACTTTCCTTCCAAAGCAAAGAGGAGCCTGAGCAAGGCTCCAAAGCAAAACATATTCATTTGAGAATGGAAACGTTTTCATTAATAACTAACTGGTGCACTGGGCATCTACACTGTGTACTTATTCATCCATCCATTCATCCATCCAGCACCTACTCTGCAGAATGTGCCAGAAACTGTCCTGGGTATTCCATGAACACTGTTTTAGTGAATGTAACCTCTGCCTCTCAGCATGAGATAAAACAAAAACCAGAGCTTCCTGAGTTTATCTACGGAAGAGTCTCGAAGTGGAAAGGCTATGACTTCATCATTCCTTGGCCATTCTCTGAGGTCTCTCATTCTGACACCCACCCCCACCATCAAGTAACTCCCCGGGAACACTGTTCCCCCTGTGATCTGCTGGCCCTCTAGAGGACAGTATAGTACGTGGTTAAGAACGCAGACTCTGAAGAAGCCACACAAGCTGGGTTTAAATCTTCGAACTACCATGTACCAGTGATGTGACCCTAGACAAATCATATAATCTCCCCATCTGTAAAATAGAGTTAATATTACCCATCTCATAGGGTTGTGATGACTAAACTAGTCGATATACATAAAGCACTTAGAATGGTACCTGGCACATAATGGGTGCTATATAATTTTCAGCTGTTATCATTATCCTTTCTTCTCCACTCCCCCAGCTCAGCGGACTAAACTGGGTTGCTCAAAAGGCTGTACTGATTAGAGGAAACATGACAGTGGAATACACATGAACGGTCCACATCACCAAGTATAAGAGTCTGATTGTCCTTTCCCACCCTCTGCCTTCAGAGAGCTGCACTTGGCCAGTCCCAAACTTTGCAGGCCTCTTACTTAAATCAAGTAAACCCCTAGGTTTCCTTACTTCCCTGCATCCTAGCTCTGGATGGCCCCAGCACCACTGGCGGGCGGGGGGTTGTCAGTAGTCATCACTACACCATCATAGCACAACCAACCAACTAATCTCTGCCCTCTACCTGCCTCCTATCTAGTCTTCCCCAAGCCACTGACCCTTCCCCACTCCTCTACAGGTTGTGGCTTCTGCCTTTCTGTCCTGATAATCTGGTCATTTGTGAATATCCACAGGAGTCCTAATACAGTCAGTGCACATACACAAGAGAACTGGACCAACCATGTCTTCAGAATCCCGTTCTGTCTTTGCTTCCTATTTCTCCCAATTTTTTCAGGTATATATTTTAAAGTTCAGAAGGATGCATAGTTATAAGGTTTCCTGGGAACAAAATCACAAAGGTTCCTTTCAGCTTCAACACTGTATTCATTTTCATGTACAGCCTTATAAATCATGTGACATGGTCCACATTCAACATGACAGGGGCTACTCTGTGATGAGCTCATGGGTTAACAACATCTCCTCACCGTTTCCCAAAGTAGTACCTCGCTCACCTCCTCCCTGAGCAGACTGGAAAGCACAAGAGAACCATTTTCCAGGAATATATATATATACACATACACACAGAATCTGTGAATGAAAATCTCTCAAAATCTGTGGGCCAACTGGAAACGTCAAAGTAAGGTATGGCCTTGTGTCTCCCTGGGAACATTCTGAATCACCCTGGGGCAAACACCGTACTTCTGTCGCTGATGAACTGTCAGTCCAGACCCACGGGATAGAAAAAGAAAGAAACAGCAGCAACAGGAACCATCAGATGGATAAACTGGTCTGCCAAGCCCAGGGCCAGTTTGAGAGGCAGAGGCAGGTATGAAGGAGAAGCTGCCAGGGGTCCCCTTTGCTAGGAAGTGTCCCCAAGCCCTGGGCTTGGTTTGAAGTCATCAGTTAGAAAGCACGAGCGGTATGTACACCTCTCCTGCCCTCACCTGAACCTTCCCTGGGACCTATGGGGAGACAGACCAACTGTGGACACAGCAGCTCTCCCTACCTTAGCAGGGGCAGTTGGGGCAGTTGGGGCAGAAGCAGATCCAGACGCCCACGTGTGACCAAAAGAGAGTGCTCCTGGGGGAGAAAGGCTTCCATTCAACCAGATATTTGCCATGGTCTGCTGGGTAGTGGACCCAGAGCCTGGCTGGGCTGCCACGTTTACAGGTGAACAAGGCTCCCTGCCTTTAAGAAGCCCCCACTCCTGGGAGAGAGCAGGGGAAGCGGGGAGGTGAAGAAAAGAGAAGTGTGAACGTGTGAGACGCGCGCGTGTGTGCACACCCAGCACCAGTGCCCCGCGGTGCCGGGAGCTCTCCATCGCCTGCCTCTGACAGCACATCAGACGGGGTCTCCTCGGGAGAGCTCCCGTACCCCATCCTCCCCTTGGCCCCAGCCCTGACCTGAAGGGAGCGCAACCACCTCGCGCAGCCTTAGACTCCAGACCCACTGCGAGCGAGTCTGTCTGCTCCGCCCCAACCGCTCCCTGGGCCTGGGAGTGGAGCTACCGGAGGGAACGGCCTTCACCGGGCTCCGCGGGGAAGGCACAGCCCAGGGTGGGCTGTCTGGGTCCTGGGCGGATGCGCCACCGCAGTAGACAGAGCTCCAGGCTCCTCTGCTTCTTCCCCGAGTCGACACCTGCTCCTGGAGAGGGTCTTGGACCCACTGGCTGTGATGGGGGTGGGGACCGCTATAGGTTCGAACAGCACCCCCAGCCACAGATTCCCGGTGCATTTCCAACCGCCCACGGACGGCGCACAGCAGGGCTGGGGCTGGGTCTACGCAATCGTCCTAGCCCCGGCTTGTCCCACAGCCTGTAGGTTCTAAATGCCAAGGACTGGGGCCGCGCAAGCATCTCGCCCTGGGCCAAATGAGCTTACGCGGGCCAAATGAGCTCCACTGGCCGCGCCCGCTCTCTCCTGCACACACACAAACATTCACGTACACACACTCTGAGCCGGACCTCCGTGTGATCCCGAGAGCCGGCGAGCAACCAGCCCGGAGTCCCAGGCACATCTGGACACGTGCGCAGCGCGCCCCCACACCGCCAGTGAGCTGCACACACCCGCGCGTGGAGCCCCGCGCACACACGTGTGCCCTGGAGAAGCGCGCACCGCCGCGGACAGCGAGGGTCTCCCACGCAGGCGAGAGCGCACCCGCAGCCCCCCAAGCGCCTGCGGCCTCAGACCCCGCCGCCGCTGGCTCCATGCGCACCCGCCCCAGCGCACCCCGGGCCGCGCCGGGCACTCCCCGGCCTTGTGAGCCGCCCAAGTTTCCCGGGGCGCCCGTACCTTGGATATGCTGCTTGATGACATTCTCCAGGTGGTCCAGCCGTTCAATAATCTTCAGGGTGTCCCCTTTGTCTTCCTCCAGCTTCTTCTCAGGCGCCGGCTCCTGCCCCCGCACATACACGCTGGCGATGTAGTTGGTGACCCAGCCCACGTAGAGCAGACATATGATGTTGGTCATGCCGCTCAGGATCACGCAAGTGGACACCAAAGTTTTGGTCTTCCTGGTGCACACCATTCTGGGCTCCCTCCTCCATATAGAGCTCCCGGGGGACCCTCCTCGCCGCGCGCCGGCACTCCCCCGCGCGCACACCCCCCCAGCCCGCCCGGGGCCGCTCGGCGCCCGAGCACCTGAGTCCCGAGGTCCTCCACAGCCCGGGCTGCTCGCCGTGGAGCCGCCGAGCCCAAGTTTGGAGCTCCCGCCGCTGGCCACCCGGAGAGAGAGCTTGACAAAGGAAATGAGGTGGATTTTGTTTCCAAATTAAAAATCTCCGAGCCCGTCTGGAAGCGGTTACGGGTGGCCCGCAGCCGCGCGCCCGGATACGCGCGTCTGGGAAACTTTGCCACAGCCTGGGTCCGCGGCCGCGCCGTTTCCCATCGCCAGGCGCGGATTGCCTTGGCGGTCCGACCCGCCCGCGCTGCTGGAAGGACGGCGGCGGCGGGGAGAGCGGCGGAGCAGAGCGGCCCGGTCCCCTCCGAGCGACAAGCGCCGCCACCAATCGCGCTCCGGCTCGGGAGAGGGGCCGGTGCTGGGCGGCCGCGGACCAACAAGGAGGGCGCGGGGGGCGGAGTCCGGCCCCCGGGCCCCACCTGCTGGCCGCCCCTGGCTCCCGCCCTCCAGGGACGCGCCTGAGCCTCCACCGGCGGCCGCGCTGGCTGCCCCAGACCCGAGGCTCCCGGAGGGGGCGCGCCGCCAGGCTCAGCCCCTAGGTCCGCAGATTCCACCTCTGGGGACTTCCATCTCTGGCTCTTGCGCCGGCACCTCCGGTCTTTGCGGGGTCTCGCGGCTCAGCGCCCCTCAGCGGGGCTTCTCGTCCCAGTCCCACTGGCCGACTCCACGTCCCTCTTGGAAGCAGAGAGGCCAGGGAAGCTTGGGCGGGATCGTCTGACTAGTCTTGCCCTTGGTCAGGCCCCTGGGCATCCACTTCTTCCTTAGCCTCACTTCGACCTCCCCCTGTCCCAGGCCCTCTGTCTGCCGGCTTCCTGGATGTCTCCAGACTTGGCAACTGTCAAAGGAGCTAACCCTCCTAGGAATCTCCCAGATTTTGGACCACCACTATGACCACCAAACCTCTGGAAGAGTTTGGCTCCTATCTAGATTTTTTTTTTTTTTAAGTCTGCACAGCTCCCAGAACAAAACTGTGCCCTGTAACCCAGTTGTCGTCCCTGTGGGCCCAGGCTCGTGTCAGTGCATTGGGAAATCCCGCACAGCAATATCCTAGGGGTGTGGGGAGGGGATACAGAGGCACGGGGTGGAATTATGCTGTGAACTGTAAAGTCCCCATGCATGCTGTTTGTAATTGGTGTTAGAGAGGACAGAACTGTGACAGATAGCAAAGGGACATGGCTGGATTCTAATGGCTGACACTATTTTATTTGTTATAAGAGCAAATGTACTTATTCATATTAACCCCTTCTGCTGAAGTCACTTCTCAGCATCAATAAAAATCTCCTAAACAAAGACTCTTTAAAACACAGATTCATATCCTCTTCTCCATCTGTGGGGACATTTCCTAAAGACTCAGGGAGGCAGCCTGCTGCACAGCCACCTGGTACACCAGCACCCCAGGGCGCCAGGGTCGTAGTACTCAAGGCGACTCTTTCAAGTGATATTTTCTGGATTCCAAGAACTGGCCCCACAAAAGAGGGAGGCCACAAAACCAAAGAAGGAGCACTTTATGGCCATCAGCCAAGGGCTGATCAACCAAAACCCCCCAAAATATGCTATGACACCAACTGAAGATTTCTCTTTACCCATGGCTGGAAACGAGTTTGGAGGAGAATAGAGGAGGATAGTATGTATGTGTCCATATGTGTAAGAGAAGAAGACACACATACACACTAATCCTTTTCTTAAAAAATAAAGGGGGGGGGTGTAAAGAAATCTACAACCAGGAGGGAATAAAACCTGCCTCTCCCTTTCTTCTCTGGATGTTTAATCAGCTCACAAATGAAGGGTCTGGACTTTCTTCTGGTTGGATGAATTTACAAGCAATGGCCTTGAGTACAGTTAATGGCAAAAGTCTAATTCTTCCTCTTGTCATGCACGCTGTCCCAGGAGGAGTCCTGGAAGTTCATCTCTTCCCAGGATCTTCCTAAACCACCACAGGGCTAGACAGAGAGGAGGCAATACTCATTTTTCACATTCTTAATGGGAGAAAAAAAACCCAACTTTAAAAATAAGGTTTAGGGCAAAAACAGTGAACTGTGTGACCTTAAATTTTTGTTCAGCCAATCCTCTAAGATCATTTGTAACTGTGGAGGGGATGAATGCAACAAAAGAAGGCAGAACAGGTTCTCCTCTCTGAAAGGTCACTGGGGCAAGTTGACCAGTTCAAAGAATATTCACTGGAGGGGCAACCAGACTCCAGGACTCTAATCCCAGATCCACCACTTATTAATTATGTGAGCTTGGACAAATTCTAAAACATTGCTCGAGCTCAATATCCCCATATGTCAAATGTAAACAATACTTGCTGAGGGAGTGGTTATAAAGATTAAATGAGGAAATACACCAGAAAGGGCTTTAATTAGTGCAAGACACAGTGGGTGCTCAGGATCCGGTGAGTTTCCTTCCCAGGATAAGGTCCTTCCCCTTCCAGGCCAGAACTCAACTCCATGAACTCCATCCTCCTGTTTAGCAATACACTTGACCCTTGAACAACATGGGTTTGCACTGTGTGGATCCACTTACATGCAGATTTTTTTTTTTTTTGAAGATTTTATTTATTTATTTGACAGAGAGAGACACAGCGAGAGAAGGAACACAAGCAGGGGGAGTGCGAGAGGGAGAAGCAGGCTTCCTGTGGAGCAGGGAGCCCAATGCGGGGCTCGATCCCAGGACCCTGGGATCATGACCTGAGCCGAAGGCAGACGCTTAATGACTGAGCCACCCAGGTGCCCCTATATGCAGATATTTTTAAATAAATAAAGTACAGGACTGCAAATGTATTTTCCTTATGATTTCCTTAATAACATTTTCTGTTCTTTAGCTTATTTTACTGCAAGAATATAGTATATAATACATATAATACAGACTGTGTGTTAATTGACTGCTTATGTTATTGGTAAGGCTTCTGGTCGACAGACTATTAGTAATTCATTTGGGGAGAGTCAAAAGTGATACTTGGATTTCAACTGTTCAGGGGGTCAGTGCCCCTACCCCCTCCCCTGCATTGTTCAAGGGTCAACTGTACTTGGTTTCTCCACCAACCAGTATCAGTGCTCTCTCCCCTGATGGAAGCCAACAGGAATTAAAGCTACAGGCAGCAAAGTGTTCATCTTGCCTAGCTGGGTTCTAGCACACTGGCTTTCTATTCATAATGTCTCTCTTCACCATCAGTAGTACAATGATCTGCATTGGTTGGTAGGAAGTTCAAAATGGAAAGCTGGTTTCAGAGATTGTTGTCTGCCCCATACCCTCAAATTTCCACTTAAAACTGCCAACTCCTTGGTTATAAACAAGTGAATTGGAAGGGAGCACAAAGACTTTACCCACAAAGGTTTTAGAGTCACAAGGCCAGAAAAGAGCCCCCATGTGAGCCCTCCTATAAACAATACACAGACCATACTTTTAGTCCTCAGGTTCAATTACATTAAATCCAACAAGTAACTATTGAACCCTTGAGGTTTTGTCTGAATGACCAGTTGCTCTGGGCCCTGCCTAGTTTACTCCAAGACATGTGGATATAATCAGAGTCTCATAGTCTCAATACAGGCCTCTTTTCTGAACCTGGAAAGCTGCTAAAAATTATCCATGAACTGGAAGGATATTTCTGATTCTCAAGTTAGGTCATTTATCTCTTCAGTGTTTCCCCACTTTTATTTTAAATAAACCCTGCCTTAGGGGATCACTGTGAACTTAATCAGATAATGGATGTGAGCAGACTAAGCAGAGACTCCAGGACAATGTATTTCTTTAAACTTATGCCTAGCGTTTGGACCTGGGGTTTCCTTCCACTCTTGCTGTAAGAGAAAAGTGAGTACCTTCAAGAATCTACAGAAAGGGCTGGAGATTCTTGATAGGGTCTCCCTGGTACAGCCCTTGGATTTAAACCATCTTTCATATTGTGTAGGCAGCTGCCCTCTTCATGTGATTTGAGGGGGAGCCAAGTAGGATTTCTTACCTACAAGTATAGCCACACTGTCATCCCCCCAGTTACTAAGCCTTCATTCAGAATATCTTTAATGGCAGGGTTGGAAAAGCCAATCACTAATGGAGTTTAACTACCAGTTGATTACATTCTAGTGGGGTATCCTGACCTGGGGATTAAAAGGAAAACAGTGGACCAGTCTTGGCCAATGGCAAGGAGTCCACTCATTGGAGAGAGAGGTCAGTTGGTCATCTATACCCACCAGATGGCAGCACCATGCAAAGCCTTGGGGCCAGAAGTGCCAATTAGAATTTGGGGGCTACAAGGGAAAAATGGGCCCTAAAGGTAGAATGCCTCAATCCTCCCTTCGTCTGGCTGGATGGCAGGTGGGGTTGCCAGGTCCCTAGGAAAAAGGGATTGTTGGGGCTTTCAACAGGGATAGAAGCAAAGTTCAGAGACAAAGGCTGTGGAGGAACAGTACATAAAAGATTAGATTCTGCCAAGCAGCAGGACTGAGATGTCACTGCTGGAAAAGGCACACTTCTAGGGGAGGAAATGTGAACAAAGAGAATGTTTGTTTAGAACCTACAACTATGTTAGGTCTAGGGTTTTTCATATGTTGTCTCTTGTGCACAGACTAGGGAACCAAACAGCTGGGTTCATAGTCCATATCTGCCATTTACTAGTTGTATGATCTTGGGCAAGTTACTTAGCCAGTCTATGCCTCAGTTTCTTCATCTGAGGAAATGGGGAGGAAATGGTTATTGTGAGAATTAGATGAATTCCTATCTATAAAGCACATTAAATGCACTATGTAAGTGTTAGCTCTGTAAGTGCTGTTACTATCTCTCAGCAACAAAGTATCTGAAAGATAAAAGAAAGGAGGGAAGACTAGCCACCAGAGGGAATTTTCCTCTAACCAGGAGCAAAGGGTCCTAGAAATAGATGTTTGGCTCTTCTTTTTTCACCTTATTGAAGAACCCAAAGCAAACCTTAGCTGAATTGCAAAGCAAACCCAGACAGGAATCCTGCAACTAGACCCATTTAACCATCTGTCCACTTATTCACCCACTAAACACTTCTGAGTGTCTGCTCTGTGCTAGGCCCAATGTTCAGTACAGGTAATGCAGATCTGACTCACAGACCTGCACCCTTGCCCTCAGGGAGATCACTGTTTAGTGGAAGAACTGATGAAGGAACAAGTGTAATACAGTCTAACAAGCTCTGATCTGACATATTATAGTGATATGAAAGAGGACGACCCCAGCAGTTGATGAAGGAGCCAAATTCTGCCCCAAGAAGTAGTTATGTCATTTCTGAATGGCTCCACTTCTGTTCAATCATTAGGCAGCTCTGCGGGATGGGAATTTGTTCATTAGACCTGGAGGAAAATATTTGCAAGATAGTTCATAGACTAAGGATTGGTCTAAACAAAATAGGCACAAATATCCAAATGGAAAAATGGGCCAAAAATATGAGCAAGCAATTAACTAAAGAGAAAGTATAAATGCCCAAAAAATATACAAAAGGATGTTTAAACTTGTTAAAATCAGGAAATGTAAAAATAGATACCAGATCTCACTTATCAGATTGACAAATTTAAGGTGATAATTAGCAAATATTAGAGAGAATATAAGAAAAATAAGTACTCATATATCCTGCTGGTGAAATCATAGTTGGTACAATCACTTTGGAACGCACTTTGGTATCACAGAGTGAGAACAAACAATCCCCAAATTTGCATGGAACCACAAAAGACCTCAAATAGCCAAAGCAATCTTGAAAAAGAAAAGCAAAGCTGAAGGCATCACAATTCCAGACTTCAAGTTTTATTACAAAGCTGTAGTGATCAAGACAGTATGGTACTGGCACGAAAACAGACACACAGACCAATGGAACAGAATAGAAAACCCAGAAATAAACCCACAACTATATGGTCAACTAATCTTTCACAAAGCAGGAAAGAATATCCAGTGAAAAAAAGACAGTCTCTTCAACAAAGGTGTTGGGAAAACTTGGGACAGCGACATGCAGATGAAACTGGACCACTCTCTTACACCATACACAAAAATAAATTCAAAATGGATGAAAGACCTAAATGTGAGGCAGGAAACCATCAGAATCCTAGAGGAGAACACAGGCAGTAACCTCTCTGACATCAGCTATAGCAACTTCTTTCTAGATATGTTTCCTGAGGCAAGGGAAACAAAAGCAAAAATGAACTATTGGGACTTCATCAAGACAAAAAGCTTCTGCCCAGCAAAGGAAACAATCAACAAAACTAAAAGGCAACCTATGGAATGGGAGAAGATATTTACAAATGGTATATCTGATAAGGGGTTAGTACTCAAAATCTATAAAGAACTTACCAAACTCAACACCCCAAAACCAAATAATCCAGTTTAAAAATGGGCAGAAGACATGAATAGACATCTCACCAAAGACATACAGATGGCTATAAGACACATGAAAGGATGCTCAACATCACTCATCATCAGGGAAATACAAATCAAAATTTCAGTACTACCTCACACCTGTCAGAACGGCTGAAATTAACAACACAAGAAACAACAGGTATTGGCAAGGATACAGAGAAAGGAGAACCCTCCTACACTGTTGGTGGGAATGCAAGCTGGTACAGCCACTCTAGGAAACAGTATGGAGGTTCCTCAAAAAGTTAAAAATAGAGCTACCCTACGACCCAGCAATTGCACTGCTAGGTATTTACCCAAAGGATACAGACATAGTGATTCAAAGGGATACATGCACCTGGATGTTTATAGAAGCATTATCAACAATAGCCAAATTATGCAAAGAGCCCCAATGTCCAATGACTGATGAATGGATAAAGAAGATATGGAATATATGTTAATGAAATTAAAAATGCACATACTCTATAACCTTGTACTCAAAGTGTGGTCCATGGACCAGTAGCATTAGCTTCAGCTGGGTACTTATTATCAGGCCCATCCCACATCTGATTCAGAATCTGCATTTTAACAAAATCCCCAGATGAGTCATATACACAATAAAATCTGATATGTAATACACATGAAACTCTTAACCACACAGTCTTTCTTTGGGAAACGAACCACAACTAAGGATAGTGGCCACTCTCATACCAGCTTCATCTATAATGTCTGAATTTTTACAATGAATATTTCTTAATGTAATACTTCTGAAATTCAAATTATTATGTTTATAGTTAAAAAATGATTCATTTGGGTGTGCTGAAATCTGCCTCACATTGGTTGCTGCCCCACTTCGTGACCTGAGCTACACACACACACACACACACACACTTCTTGAACCACTCATGCTAGTTGTATGTATTCCCTATTGAGAAAGTAAAAGGAATCATCAAGGTACATAACATTTACTGTTTTGTGAGAGCAGGAATTTATCAACCACCACCTCTTTCTTTTGCACACTCAGAGCCATTTCTTAGTTTTGTGCATTTTACATAAATAACATTTTTATAAGTTGTCTACTAGTGAAGATATAGTAAAAGATTTTATAGAAGTTAAATGCCCAGTAGGAGATATGTTAATTAGGAAAGCAGTAGAACATAGTGGTTATACACATGTAATCAGACAAAGTTGGGTTTAAATTCTGGGTCTGCCATTCACTAATTCTATGAATCTTGGCAAGTTACTTAAGTTCTTGTATCTCAATTTCCTCATCTATAAAACCTAATATCTACTTCATAGGGTTGTTGTGAAGATAAAATGAAAAGAGTATCTGTAAAGCTTACTACGCAGTCTGCAGTAAGCATTTAACAAATGTGAGCTTTAATAGTACTTAACACTTTTATTTAAATAATAAATCATGACATTTCATTTCCAATCCATAATTATACATATGATATAGCATATATTCAGGAACCTAACCCTTCTGTAACCCAAAGACTAAGTATATATTTTTAATATTGTTGTCATTTAAAGGGATGAGTATCAGTATATAAGTGGAATCAAGGGGTGTCTGGGTGGCTCAGTCAGTTGAGCGGCTGACTCTTGATTTCGGCTCAGGTCATGATTTCAGGGTCGTGGGATCAAGCCCCGCATCAGGCTCTATGCTCATCAGGGAGTCTGCTTTAGGATTCTCTCTCTTCCTCTCTCCCTCCCCCACTTGTGCTCTCTCTCAAATAAATAAATCTTTAGAAAAAAGTAGAATCAAGTAGAACTACACAGAACAGTGATGTGTCTTGTTAGACCACCTATATCTCTAGGGGAGGTAGGGAATACTAGTACTTCTAATCCATGGAACACTGTTCACACATATCTTGATCTTCACAGCAACCCCATAAGGTAAGTTATAATTATACCCATTTTACAGATGAGGAAATTGTATCTAAGGTCAAACATTAAAACATGGTAGAGGGCTTCTAATTCCAAGTCCAGTACTCTTTCCATATACCACAACCCTCCCAGGTATCTCTTAAGGGGTATCTATAGTCAATGAAGGAATTCCTGGCTAAGTAAGTCTCAAAAGTAAGAGACTTCTTGGAAGTGTTTGCATCTGCAAAGAGGATTGCTTTCAAACCCTAACTGGATATTGTCCTCGAGCAAGGGAAAGAGCCACTAAATTCCTCCTTTCTGAAACAGAGAATCTGGTTGGCGAAGACAAAGAAGGGGAGTCATATTTATCGAGCTCCTACTGAGAACAGAAGTAGAGTCAGAGATTCCCTCATACCCATGGAAGGTGCTACCCTGGAAAGTCTTGTGTGGGCGTCCGGAAAGCAGGAAGAAGAAATGCCCCTCTTCTTTAGGAAAATGCCTGGAGGTTACCCCGATACCAGGGTAAAAGAACAGAAATCTCCCTCAGCTGCTTCACAGCATGGAGCCCTCCTTCTTAAAGTCTCAAAAGAAGAGCATGGGACCTGTGTGAGGGATTGATGGTGCCAGCCAGACATGAGGAGAAGCAAGCGACCTTTTCAGGATTGGTATATGGTGGTCTGGGGCATTATTGGCCCTTATGTAGGTTCTGTACTTTGCTGCCAGCCAGATGGCAAATAAAATATTCAACAGACACACAAACTTCTCACAACAGTGAGGTGACTGGCTTATTCAGAACAGAGTGATTTCTGCAGAAAGCACAAATTCCAAGTGGCAAGAAGCAGCTGGGAGACAGTCAACAATCTGCTTCCTATGACAGAGCCAGAGACCAGATATGGGGACAGCTTGCATTTGCAGCAGGGCCAGAGTCCCTCTTTAGAGCACTGTGGAATTTGTCATCAAAGAACTTCTATATACTTAGATCCAAAACAAATGCAGATGCACAAAGTACAAAGTACTCAGATGGATGATTCCACATAAAATAGCCTCAGCAGGTGCCAATGGATAGGCTAATGTGGCAAAATCTATTTAGAGATAGCAATATAATCACTCTCTTGACAGAGCACAAACCCAAATAGTGTCTAGGTATTTGGTAATGATTCTCCAGTATGCCTGGGCTCCTTTATCCTTATCCAGGCATTTGCAAGCATGATGAGTGAGCTGACAGACCCCGTGTCCCCATATAGTTTGACAGACACGGCAAAACTCCTTGCCATTCCAGCCTAACTTCATGGCAGGGTCTTCAACAACTGTTGAATGGGTAGGCCCAAGATTTTAAAGTTATGCTCATTCATAAAGCCCATTTCTGTAAGCCTTAACAGATAACATCCTTATTCATTATGTTGCATTCTGAAACCAAAATACAACAGGGCAGATTCATTTATTTTCCAATAAATTATCAAAAAATTCCACTTCCCACTCACTCTTCAACATGATAATCATCTCCAAGATAACTCTGGATAATGTTTCTTGTTATTACAATGTGGTTAAATCCAATGGAATTTCTCAGTCCTCATCTTACTTAATGTTTCAGCAGATTTTGGTATTGTTAACTTTCCCTTCTTTCTTAAAACATTCAATTCCCTTAGCTTCTAGGACAACACACACTCCTGCATTTTCTCTTGCCTCATCCCATTGCCAGCCTATCCTTTGTTATCTGGCCATTAAATGTTGCAACTCCTCAAGATTCCATTCATGCCTCTCTCCTCTTCTTCCTCTGTTCTCCCCAGCTCGAGTCAATTTCATCTACACCCAAACCATCAATTACTCTCTATCGACAGATGATTCCAGCCAGATCTCTCCTCCAAGCTCCAGACCAGTATATCCAATTGCCAGCCAACATCCCTCCTTATGACTCAAAAGCATCTCAAGATCAAAATGGCAAAACCAGACTCATGAGCATTCCCTGCTGTCTGCCTTCCCCAATCTGGTGCTCTCCCAGCATTCTCCATCACAGTGAAGGGTAACACCGATTCATATGCACAAACCAGATGGCCAGAAGTTATCCTTTACAATTCCCTCTCCTTTGCTCTTCATGTCCAACATATGACCACCTAGTATTGGTTTTAACTACTAATTATGTCACAAATACTTCCATGTCTCTCCATGTCTTCTCCATGACCTTAACTAAACTGCCTTCATCCCTCTCCTGCACTATTAACTGGTAAACCACCTTAGTCTATTGGCTCCAGGAGGGCAGAGATGGGTCTCTGAGTTTTACTCACAGTAATAGCCTCAAAGCCTATCATTGTACTACATAAATATTTAATAAATTAATGAATAATATTTTTACTTAAATTATATATTGTCTGATAGTGTCAGAGAACAATAAATCTGACATATAAGCATATCCAGGTAATTGAAACTCAATTTCTTTTTTCTTTTATTTCAATCAGTGTGAATGAGAATCTTTCTAAAATATACAAACATGTATTCCTTTTTTTCTTTCAAAAAGATAAAACTGTCATTATCCTCTAATAATGATTTTAGTGAGAGAGAACTCCAAATAAATGCCAATTTATTATAATTAATAAAGTACTTTAACAAGTTGCTAGATATATGATCAATAAACAAAAATCAATTACTTTTCTACACTCCAAAAAATAATTTGAAAACAATGAAAAAATTACTTTTATCATAGCAACAAAAAATATACCCAAAACTCCAGCTAGCAAAAGTTGTGCAAGAGACATCATAGTTTCAACTGTCCTACTTCTGGTTCCCAGCCAGAAAGTCAAAACTGAGTAAAGAGTTGAGGTCCAAGAACTAACCAACTTTCTGCTACCAAAGCTTCCCAAATGGAATCCAAATGTCTCAGGCAACTCTAATGGAGGTTTCAGTCTGTTTATTAAACTAACAACAACAACAAAATAAGTTTCCCGAAATAGGAGAAGTTGTTCAGGAGTCTTTCATCGACCTGGCTCCCGGGTAGTACTTCTCATCACTCAAGCAAAACTAAAAGTGGAGTACCCGCCTCAGGGATGATGGAGGGTGCCTGACCACCTGAGCATAAGGGCCCTGGAGGACATCAGTCTCAGATCAGAGAAAAGCCAATCCAAGTCCCCACAGCCAGGGTGCATCTCACACTTAATCTAGGCCAAGGCCCACTGTGGTTGAATGAGGGGCTGGCTCTGAGGGGTCCAGTGAGAGGGCCAGTTGGGGGGGGGACAGTGAGGGGTCCAGTGAGGATGCAGTGAGGGACTCAGTGAGGGGCCCAGTTGGGGGGGGGGCAGTAAGGGGCACAGTGAAAGGCTAGAGCCACGCCCATGCTGGTGAAATCACTAAGGAACCACTGAGGGACTCTGTGCTTCTCTGAGGAGGTTCCCTAGCATCTGTGACCTTTCCAAGTCCCTTGAAGACTACGTCCATCAGTCTAGAAAATGTTCCTGCGAAGCTTCTGAAGGAGGACCATGGCCATCATGACTGCTTTGTCATCCTGCCTCAGCTCATGTGCCAGGCTCACTGATGAAAGTCCAGAGGGTTTGACCAAGCCCCAGTCCCTCTGCTCTAGTGACCTTAGGATGGTCACCATCATACAGGGGAGACCCAGAGCTGGCCCTGGGGACTGGAACAGGAACACGAGCTCCAGGCTTCAAGACCATCTTGGGATCAGTCCAGCAGCAACACAACAAGTCAAAAGCACTGCTGGGAATGTAAAATCATCCCTTTTTCCCCCCTGACTTTTTAAAGAGGGGTTAATATCACATTTTGTTGTTGATTCAATGTAATTGCTAACATTATCAAATACAAGGTTGAAATGAGAGGATGTGGTTGGTGTAGGGCTATTTGCCTTTCTACTGAATAATCCCAACCTGCTGAGCAATTTAGATTTGTTTTAGTATTTTTAATGTGTGTCTTTCCTTAGAATCAAGCTGCCACTTTTCATGGTGGCTAGTGCTTCCTTCCCACTGCATTCTCGAATTCTTTCTTGAGTTATTACTCATCTGCTACAAATTGGGAAAACAAACAGCTGAATTATTAGAATTGGATGTAAGTGGGGGAAAAAAGGCTTTGAGCACGGGACTGAGGGACTCTCCTATGAATAAACCATTCAAGGGTTTGACACATTTATTGGTTCACTTATTTCCTGTTTCTCAACGTCCTCACTGTTCCAGCAGCTTGCACTCCTGGCCCCACCAATCAATTCCCTGCAAAGCAGCCACAGTGATCTCCTAAAAATGCAAAATTGATTCTGTCACACACACACTCTCCATCCTTCCCCTCTAGAACCCTTCAGTGGCTTCTCACTGCCCTCAGGATAAAGTCCAGCCTCCCTGACATTCTTTCAGAGCCTGGCCAGATCTGGCCTGGTAGATCTCTTCTACCCACCCCTTCACCAAGGGGCCACTCAATCTCATATCACCCAACTCATCTTGGAGGTGTCCTCTTAGCTCCGTCCTCCAGAAAGCCTCCCTGACCTCCCTGAACAAAATCATGTGTCCAACAATGGCCCATGGCCCCATCTACTTCCCCATCTAACATTTAACCAAAATCATAACTATGTCATTGCATTACAGATTTGTAGCCCCACCATTTAGTAGCTGGGTTGCCTTGGGCAAATTACTTAACCTCCCTAAGCCTCAGTTTCTTCATTTGTAAAATGGAGATAATTATTTCATCTACCTCTTAACCTCACAGTAAGGATTGAGACGGTGCATATAGCCCACTTAGCACAATGAATGTGCTTACAATTTATTGATTATCTGTTTTCCTTACTAGAATGTAAGTTCTGTGAGGTCAGGAATCATGCCTGTCTTGTGCTCACCATGGCAGGCACAGCCGAGTCTCTGGAACACAGCTACTCAATTATATGCTGATTATTTGTGGAATGAATTAATGAATGAATGTCAAGGTCCTGCCAAAGAATCTGCAGGGGTTCCCATGCCAAAGTTGAGCACACTTCCGTTCTTTCATGTGGCGTTCCTCAGCCTGCACTGCCACCACCCTCCTCAGCTTCTCTCTGCTGCGCCTTCACAGTTTGTCTGATGAGGTTTCCTTTCCCTTCCCTCCCCTCCCTTCATCAAATCCTCCCTTCCAGGCCTGGGTCCTCCCTCCTCCAGGAAGCTTTCCTGGGTTCACTGTTCAGGTCTCCTTGGAACTCCTCTCTAGCATTCTGATTTGTTCTCAACCATTCCCCAACTCTTTTCAGGCCTAACCTCTCCTCCCGTTAAGAAGCAGTGGCCTTGAAGGCAAGCTCTGCTCTAACTTCTCCTTTTGTTGCCCCCTCCCCACCCCAGCCCTTGGTCATGGGCTCTCCATCTCCTGCTTCTGCCAAAGAGCCGTTCCTTTTGGTAATATTCTTTCAAACATTACATCCTCGCAGTGTTTACCTCCAAGTTCCCAAAGCTTCACCACGCCTCACTTAAGGTATTGACTTTTCAATTCATGATAAATTATTCAGCAGCTCATTTTCAGCCAAACTTCTCTTTTCTTCAGGGCCTGTTCTCCTTCAGCTAGCATCCCAGGGCAGCCTTTAAGTCTAATGACGTGTTTACAATTCATGCTCTGCCAGACATTAAAGCAAGGCAGTGCACTCAGGGTTGATAAAGTGCTACTCCAAATTCTCAGCAGAGGGAAGTGTCCAACGAAAGTACTGCTCTGTTGTTTATGGAGAACAAAAATTTCTGTCTCCACTACAAAGGATCTGTGTGCAGATGGTGGCAAAGGGGTTCTGGTTCAAAGGTAGGGCTCTCCTGGGACCTTCCAAGCCTCCTAGCAGCTGATGGGCACAGCCAGATCTGATTCCAGTCAACCCTAAACTTGAGGATTTTCAAGCTCTGTGCCATCAGGTTGATGTTAGAGGGGAGAAAAAGGGAAAAGGAAAGAAAAAGAGAAACCCTAAATCTTGCCTGATCAGTGATATCTGAGGAAGTGAGCAAACAAGAAGCAATATACAATGCTTGCCCTTGGGATTGGGTTTTTAAGGTGGAATCTTTTCATACTGCTCAAAGGACCACTATTAGCCAGTCCCGGGCCTTTGGGTCTAATGATCCTGTAGCCCAGCATGAGCTTCCTTCCTTCTTGATGTTCCAGCCCCTGACATAGAGGAGCTCCTCTTACCTCCATGTTAACCCCTGGCTCTCAGTTGAAGACCCTCTTCCTACCACAGCTTCCTAACCTGATTGTGTGTGAGACCACAGGTCATGACTGTAGGCCATCAGAAACATTAAGGTACAATTTACATGATCAATAATGGGGGAAGAAAGGTGCTGGGAGTCATAGGAAGGGAAGGAGATACCCCACTGTCTTAGATGTTGCTGAAATCTATAATTTCATTTTCTTCATAATTACTTGATCAATTAAGCTCCAGCCTGATGGTTTATTTTAATGACTACCTTTAAGGGCTTAACCTGAGAAGAATAGAATTAAGGGGTGTGCATGATTAGGCAAGTGACAGGACTTCCTTGGATCCCATCAAAACTAAGCTGATGTTCCTGGTGGCACCTCAGAAGAGGTTAAAAACAACAAAAGCAATATCAAAACAAATGAAAAACAAGGAAGACCGCATGTGCAATAGCCAGAGGAAAAAAATAAAATTAGTCGATATGATGGCACTTTTGCTCTGTCAGAAAATCTCATCTTTTCCTCCTGTTCCTCTCTCTTTCACTGAACACAGAAAGACTACAGAGCCCTAGAGGACAGGACACTGTACCAGAAGTCCCCACATTCTTTTTCTGGAAAAAAACCTCCCCCTTGGCTGGCACGTCTGCGACCCTGCTTCTTCCACCACCCTCAGCCCCACTTCCGGCAAAGCTAATTAAAAAAGAGAGGGGCACCTCCTAGCCAGAGGTTAGCCCAATCAGATTCTCTCTCCCAGGAATTTGTGATTGAGACACAAAAGCCTAAGTCCGTTAGCAGTGGGGAGTCAGGGAGTGTAGTGGTGCAGTCAGGGGATAACACCACCATCTTATGGCAGCCATGATGGGTCTTGTACAGGCAGAGAGGTACACAGAGAAGCCAGCAGAACAGAGAGGAATGAAGGAGAAATGCTTAGGAAAAGCAGAACAGTTTTTGAGCTGGATGAGCTTCAGTGAATGTCTGTCCTTGCCAGCTACAGATCCCTGACGCACAGACCTTGAATCCCCACCTCCAAGTGACTCATAAGCTTACTAAAAAAAAATTCATCCAGCAATTCAAGGTGAAATAACTAACATTTCATGAGCACCCCATAAGTACCAGAAATATGGTAAGCAATGGGGTAAAACTAACTAGTTCTAATCTAAATAATCCAACAAGATTGATAGATTTGCAATCACTCTACAAAGCTTAGGTAACAAGTTCTGTAACTAGAAAGTAGCAAAGCCTGGATGTGAACCCACTGGGGCTGACTGCAAACCCATGTTCCCACACTCCTCTCTAGAGTAAAAGAGTATACGGTCATCGCTTGGGCACCATCCAGAAACTAGCAGGTTCACATTGATGAAGTTCCCAAACAAATGAATTATGCCTTTCAAGGGAAAAAATGTTTTTCTTTTTCAAAAATGTTAGTTGAAATTTTAGAACATACATGACATTTTCCTGCCTATTACTCACTGAGCACAATTTAACACTTTCCTGATTGATTAAGTTCATTCAGTCAAAACTGTGTGGAGGACCTCCCATTTGCCTGGCATTATGCAAAGAACTAAGAATACAAAGTTGCTTTCAACAAGATGTCTACCCCCAAGGAGTTCATAGTCTGGTGGGGGAAATATCAAAATAATATTCACAATCATAACTATGATGATAATAACTAGCCTTTTGGTTAGCTTGTACTCTACTTGCATTATCTTAATCCTCAGAATAAATCTATGCAGGATTATTACTATAATTACTATTATTATTATTCTCATTTTACAGAAGAAATGGAGATTGCGAGTCCAATTTACAGGTGCTAAATATTAAAGCAGGGCACATTCGTATAATCTATCTAGAACCTGAGCCATCAGCACTATACTATACAGTTTGCTCTAAGTAAAAAAATAACAGCAAGCAGTATGATCAAGACAAACCAAAGTTGGGTTCGGGCTAGTGATCATAAGGAAGAGTGATCAAACCAGTGCGAGCAGGATTTCACCAGGTGGACAAAGGAGACCATCCAGACAAAGAGAAAAACACATGCAAAAGCACAGCAGTGGGAAAGAGCATTAGGCTCTCTTTCTAAGAGAAATGCAAGCAGTTTTTGTGTACTTGGAGCATAGGCGGGAGAAAATGAAGGACCAGGGAGAAAGTGGAGAAGGATGAGGGTGGAGACATAGGAAGGGCCTAGACTTGGGGTAACCTCATATGACACCTACCAAGGCAATGAAGGAGTTAGGTGGAGGGAGGATGGGATGATATGTGTAATTTTAGGAAGATAAGAGAGATTATTCTGGCTGTAGTGTGGAAGGTGAGGGTGAAGAGTTAGTAGTTCTGAAGGGGGACAGATAGGAAGGAGAGGAAACAGCCCCTCCAGGGACATACGGAAGTGGTGTATGTATGTTTTGGGGGGGGGTCACAATGAATGACTAAGAATGCAGCACTGAGTTTAGAAGTGTTACATGTCCTGCTGTATATGGGAGCAACCTGCCCAAGGGACTGCCCTACCCCAAATGCCCAGTGAGAAACACGAGAAAAAGGGAAACTTGGGAGCCATTCTCCATGCGCTTTTCCTTGCCCAGCCCCACACCCCCTACACACACATATTAACCATCTGAGAGTCCTGTATCTTCCACTGCTTCCATACCTCAAAATGTACATCTCACCATCTCTTCTTGTGCCTGTGTGCTATTTGTCATGGGATCCCTGGCACTGAACCCCGTGCTTCGAACAAAGGAGGTGGTTGCTAATGTTTGCTGAACCCAATGGAACTGCTTCATCCTGTGGGATAAATGTTCCCAGCACAAAGCCCTTGGCTTGAATGAAATCAATTGATGCCCTCTTCACTTGTGATCTTGACGTGAGTATTTCTCCCAGGTCTCAGCAAAGTTGGTGATTTCTGCTCGGCTTCCTCACCACATTAGAAATACCACGTTTCATCATCAGTTGCTGTTCTCTTCAAAAACTCTTTATATTGCCCAGCATCTCCTGGGTAATCAGAGCAAATATAATGTCTTTACTGCATCTATTTGTCACTTGGAATGCATGGCAAGCCTTCACGGAAAATTTCCTCAAGTTCACATTTCCTTCCAGAAGGAGTCTTTATCTACATTTAACTCTTGAGTCACCTTTTTCTCTTTATGTCTCCCTCTGTCTCTATCTGTGTCTGTCTCTCTCTCTCTCTCTCTCTCTCTCACACACACACACACATACCATGTTCTGAACTAAATGGGAGGAGCCTTGGCTTAAGAGCCAAGAGAGCTCCACTCTGGGCTAGGTTTTGATATTATTTGACCTTAACTAAGCAACTCGACCTCAGTTTCATTTATAAAATAGGGGAGCTGACTCAAATAGTTTTCAAGGAGTCTAGGAGCTCCTTGGAGGTATCTAGGGAGAACACTGGGGGTAAGGGAGTGCTCATACATACATACACATGTGCACACACATACTTGCTCATTGTGATAAACAATGGAGGTGTCTACCAAATATTTTCACTAGGAAATACCTCCTGGGCACATGGTGGGATTGTACTTCTTGGCACCTTTGTGATTGGGTAAGGCTATGTGACTGATTTTGGCCTATGGGATCTGAATAGAAGTGCTGTGTGTCACTTTCAAATCAAACATTTAATTACCAATGCAATACTCTTCAGAGTTGTTTCTTCTGCCATGGAAACCAGCAATATTCAAAATGGTGGTTGCTTTATCCACTTGGGTTCTGGAATGAAGCTGTGAGCTGAGCCCAAGTCCACCTATGACAGACATTTAACATGAACAAGAAAACCTTTTGTTGTAACAGCTGAAATATTCGGGGGGCTCTTTTTTACTGCACATAACTTAGCTTATTCTGACTAATACCACACACATATACACACACTCACGCTTTAACCAGAGCACCTCTATACTTATCTGTTTTACATATTAGATTTCTGCATAAGATTTTGTTTGACAAATGAGCCCAAGTGCTAAAAAGAACTTGAAAACCACTAGTCTACTTGATTTCTGAGGACCCTTCCTACAAAAATCTATGATGCTATACAGATTCTTCCAACAATCCAGCTTTCTTCCCTACCCTCTTTACATATTTTGACTTCATTTTCATAAGCTTCTCTTAATTTGATAGGTACCTCCCATAGAGATATACTTTCGCATAAAAATTTTTTGTCAATTTTTGGATCTCAAAATGGTGACCTACTTTTTCTTCACCACACATACTTTCACTTATTACAGTCATCAAAACAAACTTACCTGCCAAAGGCGACAGCTTCACTCTGACAAGGTGAGACTTGTTGCAAACTGTCCCCACACTGTCTCTTCCCTAAGAGACACAAAGGAAAATGTGCATCCTCACTTTAGAGGCATGGCTAGTCTGAGTGTTTTAGCCCACTAGTATCCCCCACTATGGCTGGTCAGAGTTCTATAGAAAGAAGGTATCCAGTACACCAATTGATGGTTTCTTTGAAAATAGTGGATACATGTAATATCAATATTTCTTTGATAGTCTGATAACTTCTGGAATCTCCCTTTTTCAAGACCCACTTAGACCAGAAGCGTCCTTTGATGGCTATGGATGGCTAAACTGAAATACCAACTGGAATCTGGGAAGTTAAATCAGTTATCAAATTTTGTTGTGCCTAATCATCAATCTAATAATCTCCCCCAATTCAGTTGGTCTGGGGTGATGACCTGGAATCCATATTTTTAATATAGTGACTTTGGTGCAGGTAGTCACAGAACCACAATTTGAGAAATTTTAGACTTGATCTTTAAGCTTTTTTTTTTAACCCTAGGAATCTGTGGTTAGTTTCAAGTTCCAGATATGCAAGAGATTCAAAACATTCAGCTAAAAGTGCCAGGGGAAAATCACTAGTCATTTCTACATATTTCTTCTTTGGCAGCAGGGCCACTGCATGAGAATGAAGGAGCTGTGATTTCACCCTAGTAAGAATGTGTAAGGGGCTAGAGGGACAGTCTCTTACCTAATGTCCCAATGATGCCACAGCAGAGCCCAGAGCTGGTGAGGAGCTATGGTAGATAAACAAATAATGCAAAAGGCTTGCCAAAACAAGGTGAGGAAGAGGTCCAAAGCAGGTTCTGAAAGTAAAGCATAAGGGCAGGGAAATAAGAAGGAGACATACAAGTGGCAGATCCAAGCAGTTAGCTGGAGAGATCTGAGTGAGTCCTGAGGATAGACACAGTGGCCTGGATGTCAAGTTAGCCCTTACAGGGGACTAATCAAGCCTATAGGGATGAGCCAGGCAGAGTGATTGATGGAGTAAGGATAAAGGGTTTCTGGGAAATAAATCCAATAAGAACTGAGTTGAACTTTAATCCAAAGTGGCCAGGAGTAGGAAAAGTCAGAAAATGAGTGTAATCCATTACCCAGGAAGAACTAAGAGTTGAACAAAATAAATCTGGTTAAGTTAAAGGATTGACTTAATGGGGCTAGAAATAGGAAACTAAAAATTTGGGAATCTGGTACAAACACCAGAGAAGAAATTAATAAAAGAGTCAAAGGCAATTGCTCTTCTTGCAGTTGTGACTGGTCTCTGACTTTCACTGGCTCCATATGGTGTGGGGTGGGTGGCCAGGTTTGAAGACAAATAAGGCAGATGCTTACCTGTCCCAACTGGATCACAAAGAGGATGGAGCCACTGTACCCAAGACCTCCTTTTACAGACAGAACTCAGCCGAGGTCAATTCACAAGGCTTGGCAATGAAATATAACTGAGATACCAGCTACCAAATGTAACACTGAGGAATTAGGGTAGATAGTTGGAATTGCGGGGCTATGCAACTTACTAGGCTCATGTTTGGCAAACAAACACTTAATAGGGAGACAAAAGATTTCCAGAACAAGGAAGAACAGCATTCTCTCCCTCCTCATCTTCTTTTTCCTCCCATTATAGAATGCCTTTGCTGAAACAATGGGCCATGGCCCAGTAATTCCACTGAGGCTGTGTTAATTGTTTCTCATCACAAATTTGGGCACATCCTTCCCCAATTAAAAATTCTTTGTGCTGAAGGAGAAAATAATTTAGGGCTCATTACAGCTTTGTTTACAAATCAGTTAATAGAATGTGGTAGATAATGGAGGGAGAAGGCAGAGGACTGGGCTGGAAGACAGGAAAATTGATTCTTATTCCCAGTTCTGACATTTGCTAGCCGTGTGAACTTAGGCAAATCATTTCATTTCTTTGGGCTTTTGTTTCCTTGTTTGTAAAAAGAAAGTTATTGAACATGATGGCTTCTAAATGTCCTTCCAACTCAGAATTCTCCGCTGTCTATGATTCAATAAGCCTGGATTGCACTTCCCTCCTACCTAACAAGAAGGCTTTGGAAAATGGAATTGCTCACCTTGCAAAAATGGGCACTTAATTGTTGGATGATGAATGAATGGAGGGATTAATGAATGAGTGACATCCAATGACACATATTTGGGGGCATCTCCAATGAAAGGGTTGCCAAACCAAGGTGAGGAAGAGACCTAAAGTATATGAGGAAAGTAAATCATAAATTCAGGGAAATGGGGAGGTCAGCTTATGAGTGGTGAATCCAGGTCCACTTTTGACCTCCGCTTATGCTGAGTCCTACAATCATGAATACAGACTCTCAGAACTCAAAGATTTATCATGCCAAATCAACCCATTTGACAGGTAGGGAAACTAAGACTGGGAAAAGTGACTTGCCTACAGTTCCGGGTTAGCTAGCACAGAGAGCTAGAAAAATCTTTTTGCTTTTCCTCACTGTGCTTTTTCTCTGCACTGTGCTTCTTCACATTTCCCAAACAAGAAGCTAAAAACGGAGCTAAAGCTTTAGGCAAAGGCCCAGAGTTGATGACCCAAAGTGACCTGAATGGTAATCTAATACTGGAGCAAAAAGACTTCCCAAAATGTCTCAAGAGAAGCTCTATTTTCCTTATCTCAACACCTGTGGTCCAGAACCACCCACCACCATCACCACCACCACCACTTCCAACCGTAAAGGGACATGGAGCAGTGGGCTCTGAAAAATACACATTATTCTATGAGAAGATGATCTGGAGCAAAGAAGAGAAAGCCAATTTTAGGGATTTTTTTCTGGGAGTAATTCCAGAGATTTTGGTTTACTGAGAACATTCACGGGCAGTGGCAAAAGTTGGAGCCTCCTCCTCTTCCCAGAACCATGAAAAACCCCCTTTCCATTTTGCCAGAAGTTTTGGCAACTAACTTTCTCATGAGGTATTCAAACTTCCTGAACCTCAGCTTTCCCTTCTATAAAATAGAGAAGGACAAAGCCAGCAATAATCAAATGAGGCCCATGGATATACAAGCACCAGATTCATGCACTCAAAACTCTGTCTTCACCAGATTAGCTCTGTGTTCTCTTGTCGCTTCCTATGTTCATCCTTACCCCTGAGACATTGCTTATTTGCTTCCTAGCCTAATATGAAGAGTTCCTTGATCACTCCAGCCCAGAGAAGAGCTTTCCTCCCTGCTCTCTGCATTTATGGCCTATAAAACTCATTTGATTCTTGGATGCATGATGCCTGGAATTACAACATTATTGTTTTTCCAGGGTAAGATCTCTTACTATCTGTAGTAAATCCCCAAATATATCTATATCCTAACCTCTAGAACCAGTGAATATGTTACATGAAAGGGAGAGTGAAGGTTGTAGATGGAATTAAGGTGGTTAATCAGCTGACCTTAATTATCCTTGGTTATCCAGGTGTGTCCAAAGTAATCATGAGTTTTCTTAAATATGGAAGGAGGAGGCAGAAGAGCCAGAACTTGAGAGATGGCATTGTGAATGCCTCAACCAGCCATTGCTAGGTTTGAAGATGGACAAGACCATGAGCCCAGAAATGCAGGAGGCCACAGGAGCTGGGAAAAGGAAGGAAATGAATTCTTCTCTAGAGGCTCCAGAAGGAAAACAGCCTTGCCAACACCTTGGTTTTAGCCCAGTGAAATTCATTTCAAAATTCTGACCTCCAGAACTGTAAAATAAAAAAAAAAAATCGGGTTGTTTCAAGCCACTATATTGGTGGTAACTTGCTATAGTAGCAATAAGAAATTTACATACTGCCTATTACATCCTATACTTTATACTAAACTATTGGATACCAGTATTTTTCTCTGGCCACCAAATATTACTAAACACAAAGTAAGCAACTAAGGCATATTTTTAAAAGTGAATGAATGAATTAATATACTAATTGGTGTGATAACAATTTGGAAATCATCAATAAATACAACGATAGACCAAGATTATAAAAACCCCTGAAAGCAGACTCAGGTGTCATATGATTTCATGGATATTTCTTATTGTGGACATTTCTTGGTGACTCCCACATCCAATGTTGCTATTATTTCTCCAAGATCATAATCATACATTGGAAATAGTTCTGAATTTGAAGTCAGAAGTCTGGGACAGTCCTGCTGCTGACATAGATTAGCTGTCTGACCTTGGACAAACTGTGTAACTAACCTAGGCCTCAGTCACCTCATCTATGAAAGAAAGACACTATACACTATCCTAAGAATTTCACAGGACTGTGGTGAGAATCAGATGAGCCAATGCCCAGAAAAGGGCTGTGAAAACTGTAAAACCCTATGTGAATGTCATTTACCACCCTCCTCTTTGGACTAATTTTTAGCTAATAGGCCTTTTCTTAGTGCCTCTACTGTGCTCACATTACTATATGAGGCCTTGTGGGAGAAATAAACATTTGGAAAAGTTAGTAGTCCAAGGAGGAACTAGGGTGAAATGAGACAAGTCATTCAGTTCCTACTCTAGTCTAGAAGCCCAGGGCCACCTGTTGCTGGCCTGGTTCAGGCACTGAGAAACCATCTACTGCTGACAATGGAAAAGAGCTTTCTGGTACAGGTCCAGTTCAATGGACTGAGGCCCAGAGCTGAGGGTTAACCAACTAAAGAGAGGGGTCTTTCATTTGGTGGAAGCCTTGTGCAGGTAGTTGGTCCCACCCTAGACATAGAGTACTTATGGAACAGCTCCTATGCTGAGTGGTGTTTGCAGACTCTTTCTTCATTCTCCACAAACTCATGGTCCATTGGGGCTGGGATTTGGGAAAAGTAGGGGCTTTGGACATACCCAAGCCCAATCCCTGGAAGACATCTGACTCTCAGAGATAATGCCTCGGGTTTCCCAATGGATAGATAGTTCATTTCCTTGGGGAGTTAAGTCTTCTAGGCTATCAAAAGAGCCTGCCTCAGGCAAAAACTAAGATTGTAGATGTTACTTAGTATAGCTCCTTACTTCTCAAAAGTGCTCTAGACTCCCCCCAAGTCCAAGACATTCGCAGTCCTGTCACTTTACAACTAAACTCATTTTTAAAAAGATGAAAACACATGGCACAAAGCTCTTCATCTCCCTTCCCATCAGTCTCAAATTCTCTCTGCAACTCTTCTTAGCTTCGGAAATATGGGATAAAGCATCCCTCTAATTATTTAAATCTAATTTCTTGTGCTTTTGATCCTATACTAATCCATAAATGCAAAAGGAGAAAAAATGCTACAGGCACAAAGAAGTGCTCATTATAGCAATATCAATAAAAATTATATAAGCTAGAATTCTGGTTAGAGATGGTAGTGCACTACCATGTGTTTATTTCTTCTTCATTCTGTGTTCCTACTAATATGATAAAAAAATAATTCTTAAAAACCACATAAGGCATGGAAAAGGAGACATCAGAAAAAATATAAGATTTTAATAAATTTTTAGAAGACTAAAAGCTGAAGGAATACTTACTGATTTAGCAGTGTAAAGGAAGCCAGAGGAAGGACATGAAAAGGAAGTAATCTGCTCCATAAAACCCTGGAAAGGTTAATAATTCAGTGGGGCCAGAACACCTGGATCAAAGTATCTGGTACCCAACCTACTCACTTCTTTCTGAGGCAGAAGAGCTGAGTTTTCTTCTCTAGCAAAATTAATAGGAGAAACTCAGGATTCAGAGACACCTTAGAGGTGGAGGGCAGGAGTAATGACAAAGAGATAAATTGAAGGTCTGTAAAATGAAGTGATAGGACCAAGTCCTCTTTTGTTCCCATAATATAGACCCCTGTAGGCAGAATGCTTGTAGATGGGCACTTCCCTTGTGGTTTTCAGAAATCTCTTTCCCAGAATTTGTGGAGCACCAGTGAAATGACCAACTAATTGTCCAAGTATCTTGAAGTGAAGCCCATCAGTTGAAAAGCACCACCACCCCCCACTCTCATACACATTCTTACTTGAACACACACACACACACATTTTCACATCTTACCCTTAAACAGACAACCAAGGCTCATCAAATAATTGAGAAAAATCTCCAACATGAAAGTGAGAAATTAAAACAAACACACAAAAAACACCTTATCTAACAGAGATAATGCAAGACAGAAGAAAACATTTTCCCCAAATTATTATCCTCAGTTACATATGAAAAAAACCCACATATATTAAACAGGAAACAGAAAACACTCAGAGACTAAGAAAGAGCTCTGTAAATTAGCACATATGATCCCTAAAATTAAAAACTTGAATAGAATGCTTGGAAATAAAGCCAAAATTTGGAAAATAAAACAAAAGACAAAGAGATGACCAATGGGAAGAAAAAAAATTAATAGAAGAGAAATTCAAGAACTGTATCATACAAATTATAGGAGATATAGAAAGAACAGAGAAAATTAGGGAGAGGGAACAGAAAAAAGGTATTATTACATTCTCAAAGGCATGTCTCTAGATTGAAAGAACCACAGGGTATCTAGCACAATAAATGAAAAAAGAGCCACCTTAAAAGTTCATGAACATGAAATTTCAGGGACCAGGGAATAAAGAAGAAATTATAAGATATTCTAAAATGGAAAAAAAATCACAAGAAATCGGAATTATGGTGGCTTCAGATATTTCCTTAACAACACTGTATGACAGAAGAATATGGACCAAGGCCTTCAAAATTCTGCTGGAAACTTTTTTTAACTTAAAATTTTGCACACAAACTATCCACCAAATTTAACAGTGAAACAAAGTTATTTCAGGTATTTCACTATCCCAAATTATCTCCATTTATTAGGAAGATACTTAAGGATATATTCTAGCCAAGAAGGATGATGACATAGAAAACAGGAAGCAATAGATACATGTTGAAAAATGGGGTTGGGAGACCCCAGGTAACAAATGTGTAACTTCCCAGCATCACAGAGGACCTCAGGAGGGTCACTTGTAATGAAAACAGAGAGGGGACTTCATATAATGTCTTTAAAACAAAGCATTTGGAGAAGATTAAGAAGATATAAATGGCAAAAATATGCACATATTTTAAAATTAAGCAATTATAAATTTGAAGAATAAAAACTGATGTAGAAATAAAATGGAATCAGTAGTACATTAGGTTCTGGAATAAGCAATATTTGCATAGTCATAATGGTATAACACTGATGACTTATTATATAAAAATTGTGATACAATTTTATTGGGAAAATGGAAGATGAGAAATTGAGAAGTGGTATAAAAAAGCCAAAGTCCTTCCCACTATAACAGAAAGTAAATAGATAACATCAGAAATAAATGAGAAATAGCAGTAGAGGCATATTACTTTGAAATATGGGTTTAGCTATAAAAAGAAAAGCTAATTAATTAAAGAAGAGGTTATTTCTACATAGTGGGACTGAGGTGGGAAGGCATGAGACAGGGAAATGATGTATTTTATCATAAGTCTTTCAGATATATTTAATGCTATAAAACATATAGATATAATACTTACTGGAAGGTATTTTTTTAATTAAAAGTAATGATATAGGACATTCACTTTCAGGCATAATGGAGTACCAGGGATTAGATTTACCATCTCACCTCAATAAAATCAGAAAATCAGACAAAATATAAAACAATTTTTTTAGTCATTGGACAGAAGGCAGCACAGAACCATGATCTCTGTGAGAAGAGAAACAAATGTGATGAGCCCTCAAGGCAATTTCCAGGCTGCAATGCAAGGACAAAAGTTCCAAAAGTCCTGGTGATTTTGATGAGTTGAGAAGACAGAAATCAGTTCAGAAAGTCTGCTGTGACTAGAATGTGCAGAAAAGAGTGCCAGAAAGAAGGGAGCCACTCAGAGAGAGCTCCAGAGATCTGCAAAGAGGGTCCTTCAAGTTTCTGACTGAGTACTGATCTGCATGTACATAAGATAAAACTACCTGAGGCTAGTGAAAGAATCACCAGAAAGTAGTAGGCTGAAAAACTTTCAGTTTACCCAGGGCTGAGAATAGTTTAGGTTGTCACCAGCCAAAGTACAAAGATCTCATAATACAAATGACATCAGCTGGAGTCATCAGAAGGGCATTGCCTCAATTAACCTGACCCAAAAGCTGCTTTGGATCTACTCTAACAAAGCTTAATATCAAACTTGAAAAAGATCTAACTAATACCAAGAAATGTAATTGCATGTCAGGAAAAAAGTAAGCCCGATACTCTTTTTTCAAAAAATACAGTGAAATCCAGTATCCAACAACGTAAGATCAACAATGTCTGGCATCCAATAAAAAATTTACCAGACATGCAAACAGTACAAATTTCAGTTACAAGATAAATAAATTCTGAGGATCTAATGTACAGCATGGTGATTATAGTTAATAGTACTATATTGTATCCTTGAAATTTGCTGAGAGTAGACCTTAAGTTCTCACCATATACAAAAAGATTAAATGTGAGGTGATAGATATGTTATTTGTTTGTGCTAATCATTTCAAAATGTATACATATATTAAATTATCACATTGTATATCTTTAGAAAGCCATATTGTACAGCCTAAGTATTTACAATTTTTATTTGTCAATTATCTCAATAAAACTAAAAAAAAGCTTTTTAAAAAGAAATAGATTTCTAATGATAAAACATTATATAGTAATAAAATTAGAAATCTTGAAAAAAATTACCAAATGTGAAGAGAAGCAGGAAAATACAACCCATTTCCAGAGAATAATCAACAATATCAACAGGCCCAGAAATGAGTGATAGGATAAAAATAGCAAGTGAGAATATTAAAATGGCTATTAAAAACTGCCTCATAGGTTCAGGAAGGTAAATGAAAACATGATAGAAAGAGAATTAAAAGATATATAAAACATCCAAATGAAACCTCTGACAATGGAAAAGAAACAAAATCTTAAATGGCAAAAAAAAAACAAAAAAAACCCCACACACAAAAAACAGTATCAGATGAGATTAACAATAAATAAGTACAGAAGTAAAAGACATAGCAATAGAAATGACCCAAAATGAAGTACAAAGAGTAAAAAGATTAAAAACACGAGCAGTGTCTCAGTGGCCCATAGGACCATATCAAACAAACAGTTTAACAAATGTATAATTGGAATCCTGCAAAGAGGGAGGGGTGCAGAAAAATATTTAAAGAAATAATGGCTGAAAACTTTCCAAATTTTCATATATATAAATAAATAAATAAATAAATAAATAAATAAATAAATAAATATAAATATATATATATATATATATATATAAATATATGTATGTATGTATCTCCACAGATCGAAAAAGCTCAATGACTCCAAGGAGAATAAAAATGTCTTTAGTGCAACAGACCACTTAATAATCAAATTGCTGGAAATTGCTGCTAAAAAGAAATTCTTAAAATCAGTCAGAAGAGAGAAAAAGACACATGTACAGAGAAACAAAGATAAGACTGACAGAAGATTTCATGTTAGAAACCATATAAACCAGAAGAAACTAAATCTGTCAACTAGATTTTTATGCCCAGCAAAGGTATCTTTCAAAAATGAAAGTGAGGGCGCCTGGGTGGCTCAGTTGGTTAAGCGACTGCCTTCGGCTCAGGTCATGATCCTGGAGTCCCTGGATCGAGTCCCGCATCGGGCTCCCTGCTCGGCGGGGAGCCTGCTTCTCCCTCTCCCACTCCCCCCTGCTTGTGTTCCCTCTCTCGCTGTGTCTTTCTCTGTCAAATAAATAAATAAAATCTTTAAAAAAAAAAAAAAAGAAAGTGAAATAAACATTTTTTCAGACAAACAACATCTGAGAAAATTCATGACCAGCAGAGCTACACTGTAAGAAATTTTAAAGGAAATTCTTCAAGCAGATGGAACATAATATATCTGGATCTACACAAAACAATCAAGAGTGTCAGTAATGAGAATAGGTGGATTAATATAAAAGATATTTTTCCACTGTTTAATCTCTTTAAAATAAAAATGGCTACTGAAAACAAAAATCATACCAGTATACTATGAGATTTACAACATATATAGAAGTAAAACATGACAATGAGTGCAAAAGATAAGTTTCTTACCCTATACATGAAGTGGTATAATATTACCTGAAGGTAGACTGTGATAAGTTAAAGATGTATACTGTAAACGTTAGAGTAACCAATAGCAAAACAAAGGTATGGCTAATAAGCCAACAAAAGGATCTAATGGAATCATAAAAAGAATGTAGGAAAAGAGGGGAAAAAAGAATGAAAAAGAAGAAAATAGAAAACAAATAGCAGTATCATAGATTTAAACCCAGCCATATCAATAATTACATTAAATATGAGCAATCTAAACACTGCAACTAAAAGCAGAGATTGTAAGACTGTATAAAAAAGCAAGAACCAATTTTGTGCTACCTGTTAAAAACCTACTTTAAAAACACAGGCACAGGAGCCTGGGTGGCTCAGTTGGTTAAGCGTCTGCCTTCAGCTCAGGTCATAATCCCAGAGTCCTGGGATTGAGTCCCATATTGGGCTCCCTGCTCAGCGGGGAGCCTGCTTCTCCCTCTGCCTGCTGCTCCCCCTGCTTGTGCTCTCTCTCTCTGTCAAATAAATAAATAAAATCCTAAAAAAAATAAAAATGAAAACACAGGCACAGGAAGGGGCACCTGGGTGGCTCACTTGGTTAAGCGACTGACTCTTGATTTCCACTCAGGTCAGCATCTCAAGGTCATAAGATCGAGTCCCATGTTGGGTTCCACACTTCGCATGGAGTCTGTGGATTCTCTCTCTCCCCCTCTGCCCCTCCCTTGCTTGCAGCTCTAAATACATACATACAGGGCGCCTGGGTGGCTCAGATGGTTGGGCGTCTGCCTTCGGCTCAGGTCATGATCTCAGGGTCCTGGAATCGGGTCCCACATCGGGTTCCCTGCTCAGTGCAGAGCCTGCTTCTCCCTCTCCCTCTGCCACTCCCTCTGCTTGTGCTCTTCTATCTCTCTGTCAAATAAATAAAAATAAAATCTTTAAATAAATACATACATACATACATACATACATACATACATAAAATCTTTTTAAAAAATACAAGCACGGGTAAGTTAAAAGTAAAAGGAGGTAAACAAGATATATCATGAAAGAATAATCAAAAGAAAGTTGGAGTGGCTACATTAATACAGAGAAAAGACTTCAGGATAAGAAATATAAGAAAAAGAGGCTTATTACCTGTTTCTTAAGATTTATTTATTTATTTTGAGAGTGAGAGAGCACACACATGCATGAGTAGGTGGGGGAGGAGCAGTCTCCCTGCTGAGCACAGAGACCCACTTGGGGCACAATCCCAGGACCTTGAGATCATGACCCAAGCCAAAATCAAGAGTTGGCCCCTTAACGAACTAAGCCATCCAGGCGCCCCAAGAGGTATATTTCTAATAATATATCAGTTTAAAGGTGAAAGATTTGTATGATCTGAAGAGAAAGCAGAGTATGGATAAAGATGTGGCATATATATACAATGGAATATGACTAAGCCATCAGAAAAAATAAAATCTTGCCATTTGCAATGATGTGCATAGAACTAGATGGTATTATGCTAAGCAAAATAAGTAAGTCAGAGAAAGACAAATACCATAGATTTCACTCATACATGGAATTTAAGAAACAAAACAGATGAACATAGGGGAAGGGAAGGAAAAATAAAATGATATAAAAACAGAGGGGGAGGTAAACCATAAGAGACTCTTAACTCTAGGAAACAAACTGAGGGTTGCTGGAGGGAAGATGGGTGAGCGGGATGGGATAATTAGGTGATAGGCACTAAGGAGGGCACTTGATGTAATGAGCACTGGGTGTTATATGCAACTCATGAATCACTAAATTCTACCCTTGAAACTAATAATACAGTATATGTTAACTAAATTGAATTTAAATAAAGAACTTTAAAAGCTATGCCATTTATAACAACATCAAAAACAATAAAATACTTATGAATAAATTTAACAAAGGAAATGAAAGATCTGTACAATTAAAACTATAAGACTTTGCTGAAAGAAATTGAGGATGACACAAATAAATGGAAGGGCATTCTGTATTCATGGATTAGAAAAATTAATATTGTTAAAATGTCCATACTACCCAACACCATCTATAGATTCAATGCAATTCCCATCAAAATACCAAAATGGCATTCCTCACAGAAATAGAAAAAATAGATATCCTAAAACTCACATGAACCACGAAAGACCTGGAATGGCCAAAGCGATACTGAGGAAGAAAGAACAAAGCTGAAGGTATCAGAAGGTATCATACTTCTTGATTTCAAACTATACTACAAAGCTTTGGTAATAAAAACAGTATGGTACTGGCACAAAAATAGACACATAGACCAATGGAACAGAGTAGAGAGCCCAGAATTAACCCCCTGCTTATATGGTCAACTAATATTCAGCAAGGGAGCCAAGAACACCCAATGGGAAAAAGTCTCTTCAACAAATGGTGTTGGGAAAACTGAACAAACATATGCAGAGCAATGAAATTGGACCCCTATCTTATACCACTCACAAAAATTAACTTGAAATGGTTCAAAGATTTAAACATAAGATCTGATACTATAAAACTCCCAGAAGAAAACATAGAGAAGAATTTCTTTGACATTGGTCTTGGCAATGATTTTTTGGATATGACACCAAAATCAACAAATGGGACTACATCAAACTTAAAAGCTTTTGCAAAGCAAAAATATAAAAATAAATAAATAAATAAATAAATAAATAAGAAAAATGAAAAACAATTTACAAAATGGGAGAAAATTTTTTGCAAACCATATATCAGACAAGGAGTTAATATCCAAAATATATAAAGAACTCCCACAACTCAAAATTTTAAAAAATCTAATTTAAAAATATGCAAAAAAAACCCCACAAAAACCCTAAATAGATATTTTTCCAAAGAAACACCCAAATGGCCAACAGGTACAGGAAAAGATGCACAATATCACAATGAGATGTCAACTCACACTTGTTAGAATGGCTATTAACAAGAAGACAAGAGATAGCAAGTGCTGGCAAGTATGTGAAGAAAAGAAAACTCCTACACCATTGGTAGGAATATAAATTGGTTCAACCACTATGAAAAACAGTATGGAGTTTCCTCAAAAAATAAAAAATACATCTACCATATAATCCAGCAATTCCATTTCTGGGTATATACCAGAGAAAATAAAAACAGGATTTTGAAGAAAAATAATAATAATAATAATAAATCACTTAATCCATCAAGAAAACATAACAGACCTAAATGTGTATCCACTTAATAACAGAGCCCCAAAACAATGAAGTGAAAACTGATAGAACCGAAAGGAGAATTAGACAAATCCACAATTGTAGTTGAATATTTCAACAGCTTTTTGGTAATTAAACAACTCAGTGGGGGGGCGGAGCAAGATGGTGGAGGAGTAGGAGACCTGGATTTCGTCTCCTCTCAGGAATTCAGCTGGATAGGGATCAAACCATTCTGAACACCTACAAACTCAACAGGAGATCGAAGAAAAGAAGAGCAACAACTCTCTCATCAGAAAAGCGACCACTTTCTGGAAGGTAGGACGTGCGGAGAAGTGAATCCGAGGCGATATTCGGGAGGATAGACGGCGGGGGAGGGGCCTCCGTCAGCCGCTTCTGGCAAGTGATAGAACCACGGAGCACAAAATCGGAACTTTTAAAAGTCTGCTCCGCTGAGGGACGTCACTCTGGTGGCTAAGCGGGGGGTGGAACCCTCCGGGACAGTGTGGTCTCAGGACCCTCGGGGTCACAGAAAGACCGGGGGTGCCTGAGTGTGGCAGAGCTCCCAGGAAATAGAGCAGGGAAGCCAGCTGCAGAGACGGAGCCCAGGCGCGGGCTCTCAGCTCGGGGTGGCCATAAACCGTGATCCGCGGCCCAGTCGGGCCCCTGCTCCTCCAGCAGGGACCCAACAAGCGGCAGATCCGGGGAGACTCACCTTCCTCCCCCGGGAGGAGCCGCGCGGGAGCGCACTGCGGGGATCTGCTGGGTTTGGAGACTCCACCCAGGGTCCGGTGCCAGAGATAGAGGCGCGCGGTCGCAGGCCGGGCGAGCACGGAGTGCGGCCGGAGACCGGGGAGACGGGAGTGACTGACGGCTTTTCTCTGGGGGCGCACTGAGGAGCGGGGCCCCGAGTTCTCGGCTCCTCCGGGGCGGAGATTGGGAGGCCGCCATTTTCACTCTCCGCCTCCAAAGCTGTACGGAAAGCTCGCAGGGAACAAAAGCCCCGGAGAGCAAACCCGAGCAGATGACTTAGCCGGGAGGGGGCAAGGGCGGGGCAATTCCGCCTCCGGCAGAGACATTTCGAAACCACGGCAACAGGCCCCTCCCCAGAAGATCAGCGAGAACAGCCAGCCAAGACCAAGTTTACCGATCAATGAGAACAGCAGAACTCCAGCGCTAAGGGACTACTGCACATAGAATTCATGGCTTTTTTACCATGATTCTTTAGTCTTTCAAAGTTAATTTTTTTTAACTGTCTTTTTTCCTTTTGTTTTTTTTGAATTTTTCTTTTTCCCTTTTTCAACCAACATCTTATCAATCCCTTTTTAAAAAAAAACATTTTTATTTTTCATTTTTAGAGTCATATTCTATCCTTTCATAGTAGTTACCCCTATTTTTGGCATATATATATAAGTTGTTCTCTCTTTAAAATTTTGAGATAGTTTCTTCTAACAGATTAAAATATACCCTAAATCTCTAGTATATGGTGTTTTCTATTCCCCTGCCTGATCACATCCTCTCCCTTTTTTTTTCTTTTTCTTTTTTTTAAATCCTCTTCTTTCTTTTTTCAAACAACTTCTTATCAATTCCTTTTATAAAATTTTTTATAATTTCCATTTTTACAGTCATTTTCCATACCTTCATCATATCAACCCTTATTTTTGTACATATATAAGTTTTTCTTTCTTGAAAATTTTGGGAGACACTTTCTTCTAAAAGACCAAAATACACCCCAAATCTAGTGTGTGGCACTGATCTATATACCATATAGATCATATTTGATCACATTCTGGTTTTTCTTTTGTTGTTGTTGTTTTGTTTTGTTTGTTTTTGTTTTTATCTTTATCTTTTTCTTTTTTTTTTTCTTTTTCTTTTTTCTCTCTTTCCCCTTCTTATCCCACTGCTTCAGGTCTTTTCTGATTTGTTTAGAGTATATTTTCTGGGGACGTGGTTACTCTGCTAGCATTTTGTTCTCTCATTAATCTATTCTCCTCTGCACAAGATGACAAGACGGAAAAAATCACCTCAACAAAAAGAACAAGAGGTAGTACCGACTGCCAGGGACCTACTCAATACGGACATTAGTACGATGTCAGATCTAGAGTTCAGAATCATCACTTTAAAGATACTAGCTGGGCTTGAAAAAAATATGGAAGTTATTAGAGAAACTCTTTCTGGAGAAGTAAAAGAGCTAAAATCCAACCAAGTAGAAATCAAAAAGGCTATTAATGAGGTGCAATCAAAAATGGGGGCGCTAACTGCTAGAATAAATGAGGCAGAAGAGAGAATCAGTAATATAGAAGATGAAATGATGGAAAATAAAGAAGCTGAGAAAAAGAGAGATAAACAACTACTGGATCATGAGGGCAGAATTCGAGAGATAAGCGATACCATAAGACGAAACAACATTAGAATAATTGGGATCCCAGAAGAAGAAGAAAGAGAGAGAGGGCCAGAAGGTATAATGGAGCAAATTATAGCAGAGAACTTCCCTAATTTGGGGAAAGAAACAGGCATGAAAATCCAGGAAGCACAGAGAACCCCTCTCAAAATCAATAAAAACAGGTCAACACCCCGACATCTAATAGTAAAACTTACGAGTCTCAGAGACAAAGAGAAAATCCTGAAAGCAGCTCGGGAGAAGAGATATGTAACCTACAATGGTAGAAACATTAGATTGGCAACAGACCTATCCACAGAGACCTGGCAGGCCAGAAAGGACTGGCAGGATATATTCAGAGCACTAAATGAGAAAAATATGCAGCCAAGAATACTCTATCCAGCTAGGCTGTCATTGAAAATTGAAGGAGAGATAAAAAGCTTCCAGGACAAACAAAAACTAAAGGAATTTGCAAACACAAAACCAGCCCTACAGGAAATCTTGAAAGGGGTCCTCTAAACAAAGAGAGACCCTAAAAGCAACATAGACCAGAAAGGAACACAGACAATATACAGTAACAGTCACCTTACAGGCAATACAATGGCACTAAATTCCTATCTTTCAATAGTTACCTTGAATGTAAATGGGCTAAATGCGCCAATCAAAAGACACAGGCTAACAGACTGGATTAAAAAACAAGATCCATCGATATGCTGTCTGCAAGAGACTCATTTTAGACCCAAAGACACCCCCAGGTTGAAAGTGAGGGGGTGGAAAACCATTTACCATGCTAATGGACACCAAAAGAAAGCTGGGGTGGCAATCCTTATATCAGACAAATTAGATTTTAAGCCAAAGACTGTAATAAGAGATGAGGAAGGACACTATATCGTACTTAAAGGATCTATCCAACAAGAAGATCTAACAATTGTAAATATCTATGCCCCTAACATGGGAGCAGCCAATTATATAAGGCAATTAATAACAAAAGCAAAGAAACACATTGACAACAATACAATAATAGTGGGGGACTTTAACATCCCCCTCACTGAAATGGACAGATCGTCTAAGCAAAAGATCAACAAGGAAATAAAGACTTTAAATGACACACTGGACCAAATGGACTTCACAGACATATTCAGAACATTCCACCCCAAAGCAACGGAATACACATTCTTCTCTAGTGCCCATGGAACATTCTCCAGAATAGATCACATCCTAGGTCATAAATCAGGTCTCAACCGGTACCAAAAGATTGGGATCATTCCCTGCCTATTTTCAGACCACAATGCTTTGAAACTAGAACTCAATCCCAAGAGGAAAGTCGGAAAGAACTCAAATACATGGAGGCTAAAGAGCATCCTACTGAAGAATGAATGGGTCAACCAGGAAATTAAAGAAGAATTAAAAAAATACATGGAAACCAATGAAAATGAAAACACAACTGTTCAAAATCTTTGGGATGCAGCAAAGGCAGTCCTAAGAGGAAAGTATATAGCAATACAAGCCTTTCTCAAGAAACAAGAAAGGTCTCAAGTACACAACCTAACCCTACACCTAAAGGAGTTGGAGAAAGAACAGCAAGTAAAGCCTAAACCCAGCAGGAGAAGAGAAATCATAAAGATCAGAGCAGAAATCAATGAAATAGAAACTAAAAGAACAGTAGAACAGATCAACGAAACTAGGAGCTGGTTCTTTGAAAGAATTAACAAGATTGATAAACCCCTGGCCAGACTTATCAAAAAGAGAAGAGAAATGACCCAAATCAACAAAATCATGAATGAAAGAGGAGAGATCACAACCAACACCAAAGAAATACAAACAATTATAAGAACATATTATGAGCAACTCTATGCCAGCAAATTAGATAACCTGGAAGAGATGGATGCATTCCTAGAGATGTATCAACTACCAAAACTGAACCAGGATGAAATAGAAAACCTGAACAGACCTATAACCACTAAGGAAATTGAAGCAGTCATCAAAAATCTCCCAAAAAACAAAAGCCCAGGGCCAGATGGCTTCCCAGGAGAATTCTACCAAACATTTCAAGAAGAATTAATACCTATTCTTCTGAAACTGTTCCAAAAAATAGAAACAGAAGGAAAACTTCCAAACTCATTTTATGAGGCCAGCATTACCTTGATCCCAAAACCAGACAAAGACCCCATCAAAAAGGAGAATTACAGACCAATATCCTTGATGAACATGGATGCAAAAATTCTCACCAAAATCCTAGCCAATAGGACCCAACAGTACATTAAAAGGATTATTCACCCTGACCAAGTGGGATTTATCCCTGGGCTGCAAGGTTGGTTCAACATCCGCAAATCAATCAATGTGATACAGTACATTAACAAAAGAAAGAACAAGAATCATATGATCCTCTCAATAGATGCAGAAAAAGCTTTTGACAAAGTACAGCATCCTTTCTTGATCAAAACTCTTCAGAATATAGGCATAGAGGGTACATACCTCAATATCCTAAAAGCCATCTATGAAAAACCTACAGCAAATATTATTCTCAATGGGGAAAAACTGAGAGCTTTCCCCCTAAGGTCAGGAACGCGGCAGGGATGTCCACTATCACCACTGCTATTCAACATAGTATTGGAAGTCCTAGCCACAGCAATCAGACAACAAAAAGAAATCAAAGGCATCCAAATTGGCAAAGAAGAAGTCATACTCTCACTCTTTGCAGATGATATGATACTTTATGTGGAAAACCCAAAAGACTCCACCCCAAAACTCCTAGAACTCATAGAGGAATTCAGTAAAGTGGCAGGATATAAAATCAATGCACAGAAGTCAGTGGCATTCCTATACACCAACAACAAGACAGAAGAAAGAGAAATTAAGGAGTCGATCCCATTTACAATTGCACCCAAAACCATCAGATACCTAGGAATAAATCTAACCAAAGAGACAAAGGATCTGTACTCAGAAAACTATAAAATACTCATGAAAGAAATTGAGGAAGACACAAAGAAATGGAAAAACGTTCCATGCTCATGGATTGGAAGAACAAATATTGTGAAGATGTCAATGCTACCTAGAGCAATCTACATATTCAATGCAATCCCCATCAAAATACCATCCACTTTTTTCAAAGAAATGGAACAAATCATCCTAAAATTTGTATGGAACCAGAAAAGACCCCGCATAGCCAGAGGAATATTGAAAAAGAAAAGCAAAGCCGGTGGCATCACAATTCCGGACTTCAAGCTCTATTACAAAGCTGTCATCATTAAGACAGCATGGTACTGGCACAAAAATAGACACATAGATCAATGGAACAGAATAGAGAGCCCAGAAATGGACCCTCAACTCTATGGTCAACTCATCTTCGACAAAGCAGGAAAGAATGTCCAATGGAACAAAGACAGTCTCTTCAACAAATGGTGTTGGGAAAATTGGATAGCCACATGCAGAAGAATGAAACTGGACCATTTCCTTACACCACACACAAAAATAGACTCCAAATGGTTGAAAGACCTCAATGTGAGACAGGAGTCCATCAAAATCCTAAAGGAGAACACAGGCAGCAACCTCTTTGACCTCAGCCGAAGCAACTTCTTCCTAGAAACATCGCCAAAGGCAAGGGAAGCAAGGGCAAAAATGAACTATTGGGACTTCATCAAGATAAAAAGCTTTTGCAAAGCAAAGGAAACAGTTAACAAAACCAAAAGACAACCGACAGAATGGGAGAAGATATTTGCAAATGACATATCAGATAAAGGGCTAGTATCCAAAATCTATAAAGAACTCATCAAACTCAACACCCAAAGAACAAAGAATCCAATCAAGAAATGGGCAGAAGACATGAACAGACATTTTTCCAAAGAAGACATCCAAATGGCCAACAGACACATGAAAAAGTGCTCAATATCGCTCGGCATCAGGGAAATCCAAATCAAAACCTCAATGAGATACCACCTCACACCAGTCAGAATGGCTAAAATTAACAAGACAGGAAATGACAGATGTTGGCGGGGATGCGGAGAAAGGGGAACCCTCCTACACTGTTGGTGGGAATGCAAACTGGTGCAGCCACTCTGGAAAACTGTATGGAGGTTCCTCAAAAAGTTGAAAATAGAGCTACCATATGATCCAGCAATTGCACTACTGGGTATTTACCCCAAAGATACAAAAGTAGGGATCCGAAGGGGTACGTGCACCCCGATGTTTATAGCAGCAATGTCCACAATAGCCAAACTGTGGAAAGAGCCAAGATGTCCATCAACAGATGAATGGATAAAGAAGATGTGGTATATATATACAATGGAATATTATGCAGCCATCAAAAGGAATGAGATCTTGCCATTTGCAACGACGTGGATGGAACTGGAGGGTATTATGTTGAGTGAAATAAGTCAAAAAGAGAAAGACATGTATCATATGATCTCACTGATATGAGGAATTCTTAATCGCAGGAAACAAACTGAGTGTTGTTGGAGTGGGGGGTGGGGTGGAGGGATGGGGGGACTGGGCGATAGACACTGGGGAGGGTATGTGCTCTGATAAGCGCTGTGAATTGCGCAAGACTGTTGAATCTCAGATCTGTACCTCTGAAACAAATAATGCAATATATGTTAAGAAAAAAAAAAAAAGAAGAAGAAGAAGAAGGTAGCGGGAGGGGAAGAATGAAGCAGGGGAAATCGGAGGGGTAGACGAACCATGAGAGATGATGGACTCTGAAGGGCAGGCAGGGTTCTAGAGGGGAGGGGGGTGGGAGGACGGGTTAGCCTGGTGGTGGGTATTGAGGAGGGCACGTTCTGCATGGAGCACTGGGTGTTATGCACAAACAATGAATCATGGAACACTTCATTTAAAACTAATGTTGTAATGTATGGGGATTAACATAAGAATAAAAAAAATAATAAAAATAAAAATAAACAACTCAGTGAAGATTACTAAAGATACAGAACACATGAACAAATTGAACCTGACACACGAAGAACCTTCTGATCAACAACAGCAAAATATACATTCCTTTCAAGAAGACACATAATATTAAGCAAGAATGACTATATTCTGGATCTTAAAAATGCCTATAAATTAAAAAGGGTTGAAACTACATAAACTGTGTTTTCTAGCCACAATGGAATTAAACTAAAAATTAACAACATGCTTATAAATAACTCACTTGACCAAGAAGAAGCCAAAAGGAAAATTAGAAAATATTTTGAACTATATAAAAATAAAAACACAATTCATACTAAAATTTCTAGAATAGGTGTAAAGCTTAGATGTGCTTAGAACAAATATAGATGAAAAGAACAGAAATAAGCACCAAAAATGCAATACTACTGCAAGTCAAAAGCTGAAGTGATATTTGACTGGCAAAAGCCATTGATGCTCACCACAACTTCTCTGTGTTTTACCATGTCATCAAGCTTCCATTCCATCTCTTTCCTTCTGTCCATTAAACATTTCCAAAGCATGGATACAGCAAACTCTCTCTATCAACATCAGTCATGTATCCTTCTCTACTCATTATAATGGTATTGTTGTAAAATAAACATTTCATAGAGCCTACCTCACCCATAGCTTTACACATACACACCCTTCTGTCCAATCCCCCCACCCCCAAAATTCACACACAGAGAGCTAGGGTTAAATTGAACTAGTGATGACCGTATGACCCAAATGTAGTCAATATGTTAGTTGGCTAGAAATCTGACTTTGTGTGACTTTGCATTAGGAGACGAATGGGGCTGAAGAGATTCTATCTTGAGAACTTAATACAGGACACAAGATTGCTGACACCTGGTGGTGGGAAGATACAGTAAACTGAAAGTAATGGCAACCATTTGCAAGTTGATGAGTAAAAGGGGGAAGCTGTTCTGCAGATAAAGGAAAATGGAGCTGACAAGATGCAGAGAGGGGAGAAGAGCCTGTGGCCCAAGAGAGGGAAATTGAGGTAGCAGGCAGCTGTTCCTCTCAATCTCCCCCAATGCTCAGCTGCACTTGATTTCATGTCATTTGATTCTGTGAGAGCTCTGTATCTTTGCAATAAACACTCTTCTTTACTTGAGTAACTTTGAATGAGTTTTGTTTTCTCGTAACCAAAGGAGCCATAACTTGAACAATTTCGTGTGTCTTTTTAATTGTCTCCCAGTATTGCATAGTAACTTCTTTAAGGGTAAGCAGTGTATTTTATTTCATCTGTATAACACAGTTCATAGCAACATGACTGAATTATATAAGTGTTGATAAGGTTAATAATGAATGAATTCATTAATCTGGTTACTAACATTTCTACCTCTACCAGAATAATGAATCGCTTGTTTTTGTCTGCCCTACATCAAGCCCTTTGTGAAACTTTTTTTTCTCTACTCCCTGTGGCTCTGGTGGGACTCAGAATCTCAGGCTCCCACCCCACACCCACTAAATGAAGCATGCAGCCCGCGATATAGGTCAGTTAAATTCTCCCAATCAGGATTTTTAGTGTAAGTCATTGGATGGTAGTCCCCTAAAGAAATGTTAATTAGTTTCTGCAGTTGGGAGCCTTGGAGCTCCCTTGGTTCCTGGCCTTACAGGGGTCTTTTCCTTTTCCTTCAATCCTAGGGCCACATTCCTCCCAATGACTCCCCTTTTCTCATTTAAACCATCAGAGCCCATTTCTATTGTTTTCAGCCTAAGAATCCTCTTGGGTATAGCTTGGTTCCCTGGGACGCCAGTTTTCCCCCTGGTCCATTTAGAATAACTGGAAGAAACCCTTCTTTTTGGAAAGAGTGTCCGTCTTGGAAATATACCATCTTTAAAACAAATAAATATTTCTTTATTAATCAGTTGCTCAACTGCTAGTGTTTTGCAGTAGTCTCTGATCCAACCTTCTGGGATGCCCTTTATGCAAGAGTCACCATTGGTTCTGCCTCAGTTGTTTATCTTCACCTCATGCTCACCTTTGGGGCTGTCTATAAGTGAAAAAGTAATGAATCTTTAAAGGAGTCATATGTATTTGGGAGCCCAAGCAACAGAGGCTAACTCCATTTAGCCAAGTCAACATTTTTTCCACAGCAATGTAAAACAGATGTCATGCCTTAGTTATGAAGGGTCTGTATTCAGCCTAACAAGGCAATTCTTGGGCTTGGGCCTTGTGTCCCAGTTTCTGATGATGGACTCATCTTGGCCCTTTGGATCAGTATCCTTCCATACAGTGAAGCCATGCTTAGGGCATTGATCCTGATTCTCCCAAGACCTTAAGTTCCAAGGAGGTTTTTCTCCTCTCAACACTCTGACTCATTCTGTTTTACTGAAGTACTTAGAATGAGAGCTTTTGGGAAGTGCTCTGTGCAATTATATAAATGAATAGGCACAGTTATTTAAAATGTTTTCAGATTTCCTAGAAAGAAATCTTATATTCTTTCCCTGGCACTAATTTCTTAATATGAGTAATAGTCCTGGGGGACATCCTTGTCCAATCCAGGGATCTGCATTTCCAAGGCAATCTAAAGCCCAGTCAATAGATACACATTCATTTTTCAAATCACTATTGAGCACCTACTACATGCCAGACACTGTACTGTGAGCTGGGTATACAGTGGCAAGAAAACAGGCACGGTCTTCCCTTCAAGGAGAACACAGTCTAGTGGAGGAGAGAGAAAGAAATAAGCACATAAGCTCAAAAATAATCATAAATGAGTGCTTCGTGCTATGAAAAAATTAACAGGAAATAGCAATCTATAATGATAAGAGGGAATCTATTTGGATGGGAGAGGGCAGAAGGGGCTCTCTGAGTCATGAAGTATAAAGAGTGAGGGGTATGGGAACCAGATAGATAGAATAACATAGATGAGACCTGGAGGTGGGAAAGAGGTGGAATCAGCAAAGGGTAGAGTGAGATTAAGTTGGGAGAGGAAGAGAATTGGGGCCAGGAAAGGAGTTTGGATTTTATATCAAATCTATGAAAATATAGCCACTTAATGTTTTTTTTTAATGTTTAGTTAGCCAACATATAGTACATCATTAGTTTTTGATGTAGTGTTCAACGATCCATTAGTTGCATATAACACCCAGTGCTCATCACAACAATATAGCCACTTTGAAAAACAGTTTGGCAATTTCTTTAAAAGTTAAACATAGTTTTACCATACAGCCCAGCAACTGCACTACTAAGTACCCAAGAAGAATGAAAAACATATATCAACACAAAGACTTGAATGTTCATAACAGCATTATTTATAGTGGTCTAAGACTTGGAATAATTCAATTGTCTGTTAATAAGAGCATGGATAAATAAATGGTATGTCCATAGAACAGAATATTGCTAGGCAGGTTAAAAAAAAAAAAAAAAGAGCAAACTACTCATACAAGATCAAACTTTTTTTTATTGGTGGCCACTGGGGTGTTTATAATTATGAAAATTCATTGAATGGACCATGTCAGATTGCCCATTTCACTGTATGTAAATTACAGCTTAATATTTTAAAATGTAATGGAAAGATGCAGAAGGGTTTCTAAAGCAAGAGAGAAATGTGACTTGGTTCTTAACAGATTCCTCTGATCACTGTGTGAAAATCAACTTGAAGGGAGCTAAAGAGCAGATAGAGTGACCACTTAAGGAGTTATTACAGCAATCCAGGAGTAAGATGCTGAAGGCTTTGACTAGTGCGAAATAAGGGAAGCCAGTATATAGACTTGAGATGTATGAGCAGCTAGAAATGACAGGGTTTATTTTAAAAGGATGAAAAAATAAAGGACAACACCTACATTTTTGGCTTGAGCCTATGGGTACATAATCTTGCCATTTATTGGAATGGATTAGCAGACTATGAAAGGAATAGATTTGGTTGAGGGTATAGGGGAGAATCAAGAGCTCTGGGGCATATTTGGGCTGAGATGCATATGACATATCCAAGTAGAAAACTCAAGTTGACAGTTGAATATATATGTCTGAATCTCAAATGAGAGATTGAGATGGAAATACAAGTTGAATTTTGTGAGCATGTAGATGACATTGTAGGTCATGGAAATAAATCACTTAGGATGAGAGTGTAAACAACAAGCCTTGTGAAACACCAACATGTAGATGTTGGTAGAGTAAGAAAGTCTGTGATAAAGACTAAAAAGAAATTGTAGCAATATCAGAGGTGAGGAGAAAGCCAACGGTATAATATCAAATAAGGGAGGCCATTTGGGTCTAGTGCACTGAGAGACTAAGATGAGGACACAAATTGTCCATTGGACTTGACAACATGGAGATTATTGGTGACCTTGAGATGAGAAGTTGTGTTGAAATGATAAGGGAAGAGACCCAATTTGAGAGTTTTGAAGAATAATCTAAGGTGTAACATGGAAAGAAGTATGTAAACAACTATTTTGAGACATTAAGCTGTGAAGGGATGTGGAGAAATGGGCAATAGTTGGAAAGGGATGAGGGAAACAAAGAAGGACTTTTAGAGATAAAGAAGAGCCAATCATGTTTGTGAGCCGAAGAGAATCATCTCTTAGAAAAAGGGATGACTGATCATTTAGGAGGGATAGGAAATAACTGAAGGAATAAAACCTTGAGAACGTGAGAGAGGACAGGACCCAGAGCCCATAGAGTTTCCAGGTCCAGGAAGAGCTGTTATGACAGAAGTAGTACACTTTCTCCTTTGTACCACAGGGCAGAAGGGGAAGATGCAGAGGAACACAGATGCAGATGAGGGGAATTCTTGTCTGACGGTTCTAATTTTTTGTTTAGATAGAACGGACTCAGGATAATCAGATCAGAGTGAGCAGTTAGGAATGAAGTAGGAGCTTTGGGAAGAGAGGTGAAGGTACAAAACAGCATCCTAAAGAGTGGAACAGCAAGTTTATTAGATCCCCATAAAATGCTGGGCAGTGGATTGAGCTTGTGAGCTTAAAGGGAAGATTCTCAGTTGATTGTGTGATTTTCTCCAGCGATATTCAGTTGCTCAAATTCATGCAGGTAGCTGGCTGAGTGCATCCAAGCTTGGAGTTTTGCCCAGTGAGTATGAAGGCTGCCTCTCCCATTACTAGCTCTTTCTAAGGGAGAAGATATTGTAACCTGATTAGTCAGAACCCAATCAATGTGACATATTTAAGTAATGGACTTAGGAGCCCAGGTGCTTGCCCAATTTTTGAGGATAGTGTTTTTTTCCCCCAGTTGGCCATTGTTCTTTGTGGATACCTCCCTTGGTTAAGGGTCTAGTGGGAAGAAGGGTCAGTATCCAGAGATTCCTGTGTCCCTGGCCATAATGTCATCATAATAGAATTCAAACCTCACTTTGACCCCTAAGCCATCCAACAATCTACAAAGTTTCCTGATTAATATTCATCCTAAATGCACCATTAATTAGACCCACCCACTTAATGAAATGCCCAAACCTTCAACTGACACCCTCTGCAACATTACTGTTACTGTGTACCCCAAAAAGATATGGTGAAGTACTAACCCCAGTACCTCAGAGTGTGACTTTACCTGGAAACAGGGTCACTGCAGATGTAATTAGTTAAGATGAGGTCATATGGGAATAGGCTGAGCCCTTAATCCAATATGACTGATGTCCTTTTAAGAGTCTTTTTTTTTTTTTGTATTTTATTTTAAAGATTTTATTTATTTATTTATTTATTTGAGAGAGAGAGAGAGAGAAATAGCATGAGAGGGGAGAGGGTCAGAGGGAGAAGCAGGCTCCCTGCTCAGCCAGGAGCCCAATGTGGGACTCGATCCCAGGACTCCGGGATCATGACCTGAGCTGAAGGCAGTCGCTTAACCAACTGAGCCACCCAGGCACCCAATATGACTTATGTCCTTATCAGTAAAAGGGAAGAGACAGAGACACATGAAGAAAGAAGGCCATGTGATGCCAGAGGCAGGGACTGAAGCTGCAAGCTAAGGACACAAAGGTGTGCTGGCAAACCACCAGAAGCCAGGAAGAGGCCGGGAAGGATGGTCTCCTTCAGGTTTCAGAGGGAGCATGGCCCTGCCGACACACTGATTTTGGACTTCTGGTCTCCAGAACTGTGAGACAATAAATTTCTGTTGTTTTAAGCCAACCAGGTTGTATACTTTGTTACAGCAGCTCTAGAGACAAACAGAATTACTATCATCACTGTGGTCCCCACAGACTTTCCTGCCAGACTGAAGCTTTCCTAAGCTGAGTCTGCCTGGAGTTCTGGCTCCCTTCCTGGTAGGTGGGCTTCATCCCAAGTCCTAGGTCTCCCCTGTCCTGCTTTAGGAAATCAGGCAGCCCTCAGCTCCATGCTAAGTCAGCCAGCCAAACACAAATATGCTTTGATTTTACAGAGGGTACACATATCCCAGCCTTAGCTTCAGGAGGGTCTGTTTGACATGGTGGCCATGGCAACAGATCAGCTGAGGAAACACTGAGTGCTCCAGCTAGCCCAGGATGAAAATGCCTCTTTCCATACTAGCATTAAGAAAAAGTTCTAAAAGGGACCCAGAAAAGCTCACATGGAGCATAGTGACCAGGGAAGATAGGGCCCTTATGTGTGGTGGTGTTGGCATGCAACTGATAGTGGGCATAGAGTAAGGAAAGCAGGGGTGCCTGGGTGGCTCAGTCGGTTAAGCGTCTGCCAGGGTCCCGGGATCAGGTCCCGCATCGGGCTCCCTGCTCAGTGGGGAGTCTGCTTCTCCTTCTCCCACTCCCCCTGCTTGTGCTCTCTCTCTCTGACAAATAAATAAATAAAATCTTAAAAAAAAAAAAAAAGAATGAGGAAAGCAGGGATCAGCCAATAGCATGAGGAAGAGGTAGTAATGCCAAATTGGGTGGAGGCAGAGAAAGGGACTGTACTAGGCAAAATGCTTATGGAGTTTAAATATGGTCCACAGTAAAGCAAGTGACAAAAAGGGGTATACATGAATCACTGTCTAAACTAACATGCAAAATAAAGCAGAAGAACCCCCATATAGCAGGAAACTGTACTATATCATGTACATTGCAACTTCATGGTGTCAGAGATCTATCAGTTCAGGTTGGATCCAAGCAGTGCTGAGAGGAACACAATTCAGGGTCTGATCTCCCAGGAAGAGGGCTGAGAGGGCTAGGCAGAGGGTCAAGTCTCCAGCCAAGTAGGCTGGGATTTGGGCAAGCCCCCTAATCAGAAAGAAAGTATGTGATAGGAGGCAGGAAACCACAAGAGGACCCAAACCATGGATCGAGTCCACAGAGTGAGAAGCAGAAGGCAGGGAAGTCTTCAACTTGGATGCTGCACAGATACCCAAGGCTTACCTAAGTTAATCAAACCCTGGGTCTGGTTCATTCAACAAATATTTATTGAGCCTTTACTGTGTTCAAGTCCCATTCATTCTAGGAGTACACAGGGAACATGATACAGATTCTTCCACAGAGAAGACTGGTCTAGCTGAGAAAACAGACCTCTCAGCAAATAACTACCATGCAGAGTGATAAATGGTAAATTGAGATATGAACAAAGTACTGTGGGAATGCAGAAAGAGGGGACACAACTCTGCCTGGGGGGCTCAGGATGGCAGAAAATATATTGCATTAGTTTTATGGTGACCTAGATAAATTATGAAGTAAGAGGAAAAATGGAATTTTATTACAACCTCATTCGCTGCATCCTCAACCCCATAATTCGGACTTCATTTCATTCTTGCTGTTTCCTATCTCCTTTGAAACACTGAGTACAAATTAAGAATAATCACATATTGGAATTATTCATCACTGTATCATGAAAACATTAATGCTTGATCAGTGTATTTCTAGATATAAAACCTCCACATCCTCAAAAGTTTGGCAGTCTCTCTCCCATGGAGTCAGATGACAGACCTGGGTTGACCGGATGCCATAGGAGGTTATCACAAGTGACTCACATATCAGGTTAATACAGAGCACTTATTGAATCCTCTACTTCCTTTCATTAAAATACCAGGAAGAAACACAATAAAGTGCTGGAAACTGTAGTGGATATGTTCCCATTTCCTTGCACTGTTGTCACCAGAGAGACTTTCCAGTAGCCTCTGATGACTGGGCAGCGGACTTGTGGCCCCATACCCTGACAAGGGCTGATTGGTCCCCTGATGAACACCTGATCCAAACTGGCCAATGTGATTCTTTCTTCCCAGACTTTAAAATTGCAACACAGGAGTTCTAGTTGGTCTCTCTACAACACTTCAACTGGGATGGTGTGTAAAGCTGGCTCTAGGTCAGCCATGTTTGCATCATGTTTAAGTGGGATGGAGAAAGGCACTCTGCAAAAATGGGGGAATGGTACATTTCCACAGAGAGAAGCAGAGAAGAGTGGCCAGGGAGAGGAGAGGGGATGGCAAGGGAAGAGGACTGCCTTTGGTACTGAGGACATTGACTTCCTGGTTCAGGCTATCCTCGAATGCCCCATCTGAGTTCAATAATCCTTGCCTTTGGTAAAGAAGAAAGAGTTCATGTTCACCCTGGTCTGTTCTTGAGGACATCTCTTATTTATATAGATGTAAGGCAGGCAGTCCCAGCCATGGGGAAAAGACACAATGGGATCCATTTGCTTGTTTATGGTGTTCTAAGCTCTGGGAAGAAAGTGGGAAATTTTGCATAATGGACACAGGTTCTGGGAGGGAAGAAACCCTTACCTTTAACCCTTTCCTTCTAAGATTTAATGGTAAACATATGTTCCTAATCACAACCCAGCACCAGTGATAGGCCCAAGAGCCCTCAAAAGAAGTTGCATAAGAATGAAGACAGGTAGAAATTATGGGGTAGTCCTGGCACCCTATTAAGAAAGGGAACAGGGGCACCTGGGTGGTGCAGTCAGTTAAGTGTCCAACTCTTGGTGTCAGCTCAGGTCATGATCTCAGGGTCGTGAGATTGAGCCCCGCATCAGGCTCCATGCACAGCATGGAGTCTGCTTGGGATTCTCTCTTCCTTTTCCTCTGCCCCTCCTGCTCATGCTTTCTCTCTCTCTCTCTCTCTCGTAAAGAAATAAATCTTTGGGGGGGAAAAAAAGAAAGAAGTGTAACAGAAATTGTGGGTCAGTAGACAGTAAAGCCAGTTTGCACCCAGCCTTTCAGATACTGCCTTAAGCCCTGTTCTGGCATCATGAATTTTACTGAAAAAGCCAATTACTGAATACTCTAACATATAGGCTTAAAACACAGAGCCTTCCCAACTAAAACTCCATAGCAGTTGAAGAGAGTTCCACAGCAGCTTCTATAGTAGAGATTTGAGGGAGGATAAATCTCAAAGATCTTTATGCTCTATGAATACTCTAACATATAGGCTTAAAACATGGATCTTCCCAACTAAAACTCCATAGCAGTTGAAGAGAGTTCCACAGCAGCTTCTATAGTAGAGATTTGAGGGAGGATAAATCTCAAAGATCTTTCTGCTCTATGAATTATTTCCCACAGCACAAAGCAGGGTTTCGCTGCTTTTTACTAACAACATACGGGCTGGGGGACATGGGAACCTGTGTTGACTTGGTCACCCAAGGTGCAGCCTCCACACACTGAGGGAAAGGGTAGGTGACATGGTCAATTTACTAGGGAGCACTTTCACTGGGCAGTGGGCTCACAACTTCTCAAAATGTGCTGTGACTGGGTCAAGATGGAGCCCTAGCACCTTGCCACAGCCACTGGGCTTCAGACCTGACCCAGTGAGACCAGCTTTCACTCAGTGGCCAGTGCCCTTGCACATAGTCTACACCACAATGGGATGTACAGGCTCCTGGAGCTGAAAGTATAAACATTGTATATATAAAGGGGGAGTGTTTGTGGGCCTTGGAAGGGTTAGCTATTTCTAATCTTCCTACTGCTACAGCATGGGGAACATTTACTCTGACACTTGGCCAAGGCATGCTAATCACATCCCACACTATAAATCAAAGCATTTTGGCTTCCCGGTCCCTCATGGGATTAACCTCATTTCCCATCCTTGGGTTTTTGAGAAGCTCTTACATCCTTCCAATTAATTCTACTTCTCCTTCAATTAGCTTGCATGGTTCTGTCACCTGCAACTAAATAATCCCTGAATAAGGTAGAAACTAAGGTTAAGAGGAGATCATTGCCAGAATCAAGGTGGAAATTTCTCTAACTTAAGGGCTAATGTACAAAGCAAACACTTAGTACATTCCTGTTAAGGGTGGATTGAAACACGCAGTTAATGACTAAATAGGCTGTCCTCTGAACCCCAGGCAGACACCAAGGGGAAAGGCAGTAAAAAAACCTTGTATGCCCCTCATTGCCCACTGCCTTCCCTTGGCTTGGGCATGCCAGTACCTACCAAAGCAAGAGGACTACCAGCCTTACTGTTCAATATTTATTTTCTGAGGCAGCAAAATTCATGCTAGTTTATTTGCTCTCTTCCCCTCCCCTGGCCCTATTTCCTGGGCTGTTCAGAACTGTTCAGAAATGAAAACTTCAAGAATAGCACTGGGGGTAGAAGGTGCTGCATCTCAGCAAACCATAAGTAGGGACAGAGACAGATCCCAAGAAGCTCAGTATTCAGCAGCTTAGGGTTCTCCATGTACTACACACAGATACAAGGGAACTGGACTCAGGCTCACACTTAGGCAGAGCACAGGGGCCTCAGAACAAGAGTGGGCTCCTCTGCCCAAAGGCAGATACCTGGAAAACCACTGGAAACCTGAGCAACCACTGGGAACCTGAGCTGGCAGAGACGCCATGCTCCTCAGACCACCCAGCAGCTCGGGCTATGGGAGGGGGAGATGTCAGGACCCTGGAGGAAGTCAGGCAGTCTGTTGGCAAAACGAAAGAAAATCTAGTCTTATTTCTTTTCACAAATGAACAACCAACCAAAATATACAAAATGAAGCATGACAGAGGAATAAACAAAATTATGTCTTCGAAAAACTGTTTACCACAAGAGACAGAAGAAACTTTTAGAAACATGCTTGATGTTTCAATACCATGAAAGAAGCTCTGACCTTTATAAGGTAGGCCAAAAGAACCACAGGTGGAAACTGGGCTAAGAGAAAATCTGGGAGGCACAGGGAACTGGATGAAATTTTCAAAATCGTAACACAACCCAAAATAAAATAGCAAAAAAATCCTAAATCCCCCTAAATGGCAGTGGTTAGCAAGAGTGACCCACCAAAACAAAACAAAACAAACAAAAAAACCATCCTAATCTGTGATAGAAAGAACACACTGGGAAAACCTCTAAGATGAGAGAAGAGGAGAAAAGAAGAGAATGATGAAAGGGAGGTGATAACCATGGAAACAGATTGCACATCAAATCACAAAATAGCTAGTACCCAGAGCAAGAAGCTAATCCTGATCTAGCACTAATGGGACCATTCCAATGTGCAGGACCACTCTTAGGCAAGAGGGGTCCCTGCCCTGGCCCCCACACCTTAGGGAGCACTGCTTTGAACTTCCATTGGCCACACCCCTCTTCCTAAAGCAAAGAGTCTAGTGTCTAGAGGATGAGGCCACTCTCAGCTTGCCCACACCCTACACCTGGATCGTACTTTGGGTATCCTGAATTAAATCCTTTGCCGAGGCAGCCTGAGTCTGCCTCCCAGATTTGAGCAGGCCTCTTCCCTGGACCCATTCTCCAAAAGATCGATCACTCCAATAGTGTGTACATCCCCAGGCTTGAGCTGCTTGCAGGGCTTACAGACAGAGCTTAGATGTGCAGCGTGGGACACCTGGTGCGTGCATGCAGTGACCCCTGCAGTGTGGGTCAGAGCCAGGAATGGGAAGGGAGAGAGAGGCATTCTGGGGGCTGGGGGGTCCCATGTTGGCTTTCTCTGCAATACCATTTTCTTGGTACTCAGAGGAGGCTGAGGATTCTGACTTCAGTCCAGTCTTCGAGGTGCTTATGAGGGTATATTTGTGTAGGTTGGAGGATAGAACATATTTTATTTAACAGTATATTAGCATGATTTATAACTCTTAAATATTAGCATGATTTATAACTCTTAAATATTTTAGCATATGATATGTGGCCCTTCATTTGTGCTCTTACCCTGGCCTCACAGTTGTAAGGGAGGGAGGCAGGCCTTGCCAGTTGCAGTACTGTTCCTGATGATCAGCTCCCCAGGTCACCTATATGAAGAAATGTGACCTTTAGCACTGCCTGTCCAGGGAGCTGCAGCCAGCTTCATTTATGGAAAAGAAAGAAAAAGCTTTCTGGTAGGGCACCTTGCTACAGCTAGACCCAGGAGCCAGGGCATCAGGACCCAGTAGCTCTCCCTCTTTCCCTTTGGGGTTAGGCCGAGGAAAGCCAGAGGGCCCCGTAGCCAAACACCATGCCAGGAATCGCTGCCTGAGGTGGCAGCCAGAGCAGAGCACTCCACTGCCCCCGGCATGCTCTGGGCATCGCCTTCAGGGTAGTTGACCTTTCTGCTGGTGAGACTCAATTGCTTAATTCCTAAATGTCATGGTGCCAGGTCAGGAGCATTTTGCTTCTACTTGCACAGCTGTGCCACAGCAAAATCCACCTCCTCGTGCCTGGGAATTTTCCCAAAGTTTTAACCCACAGGGCTCTGATCAGGTCAGCTGAGTACCTTCCCCTGAGTATAATCCTGGGGGGAGCTCTACTGCTATTTATGGTAACGCCTGTGTGTGTGGCCATTATAGGAGGTTCTGTGCCAGGCTACCCCGAATCCATTTCAAGGAGCTCTGGGGGGGGTAAGGACTGGGCTTCTGGACTTGCTCCTACTGCTCACAGATTGGGATTTGTGATGGTTAACTTTTCGTGGCAGCGTGGCTAGGCTATCATGCCCAGTCATTCGGTCAAACACCAGTCTAGATGTTGCCGTGAAGGTATTTTTTAGATGTGATTAACATTTAAATCAGTTGACTCTGAGCAAAGGAGACTACCGTCCATAACGTGGGTAGACTTCATTTAATCAGCTGAAGGCCCGAAGAGCAGAGACTAAGATGTCCCTAAGAGGAAGGAATTCTCTTCAAGAATGCAACAGAGAAACCTGCCTGAGTGTCTAGCCACTGCTGTCCCAGATTCAGACTCATCTCTGCAAAAGCAACTCTTACCTGAGTCTCTGGCCCGCTGGACTGCCCTGCAGATTTCAGACTTGCCAGCCCCCATTCGGTGAACCAAGGCCTTAAAATAAATACCGCCCCCCCATATATATGTGTGTGTGTGTGTGTCCGTTTCTCTATAGAACTCTGACTAATATAGAACTTAAACATTGCATTATGGGAGTGGGCAGGGGGTACTATACAGGGGGGCACCTAGCTTGACCAAGATAGCTTCAAATCAGATCAAAGCCCCAGTCCAAAGCCTGACAGTCAAGACCATTCTCCAGGCCCAGGAAGCCCTAGTAAGGTAAGGACTTGGCTTGCAAACCAGTGCCCTGGTGTAAAGCCAGGCAGGCAGAAGGGTCCGGAAGGGAGGCTGCCACCAGCTCCTGCTCAGCTCACTCGTTCTGGACAACCTGGTCACGGGGCATGGGACAGCAGGCCAACTCCAGAAGTCACCCTCTGATGAGGAGGGCGTTTCCACTGTGCCAGGCCAGGCTTCTACTGGCGGGGGGCCTTGGCAGAGCTGAGCCGGGCAGTGGCTGTTTATGAAGGCTGGCAGCTGGGGAGCACTGGAAACAGTGAGCCAGCAGAGCTGGATGGGGAGCTTGGTGAGGTTCCCAATGGCATCCACACACCATGGGCTGAGTCCAGGTCAGCTTAACCCAGAATTGCCACCCTGTGGGTGACAACAGGGAGAAGAGCTGCAGTGAGGAGAATGATGGTTCACTCTGAGACTTGGTTTCCTCATCAGGAAAGTGGGGCTAATAATATCTCAAAGCAGCGCAACAAGAATTTACAAGGGTGACCTTTGTGTGGAAGCACCAGGGACACTGCTTGTGCCCAGCAAATGTCAAGTGTCCTTCCTCCTCTCCCAGGAAGGATGGGACATCCGCCATGAAGGATGAGGTGGGCGGGCTCTGGAGCCCTCTGTGAACCTGTGCCTGCATCTTCCTCTGTAGGGTGAGATCTCTCCCCACAGAATTACTGTGAGGACCGACCCATGTAGAGCACTTTGCAGAGTATGCCTTCAGTAAATGCTAGAAAAAGAGACCTGGGTGACCCCTGCTCTTTGGGAGGACACAGAAACCACTGAGATAGGCTTTATTTTGTCTCATAACATTGCAGGACGGAAGAGAAGGCAATAGCAATGGTACGATGTGCAGGACACTGCCAGCCCTGCTCTGGAGAACTGGGTCTGGTCAGCGTGAGTGTTGGCCTCTGGCTGAAGCCTTCGGCTTAGGATATCGCACTTTGCCACCTGTCACCCAGGCTTATTAGTCGGAGGCAGTGAGAGGACACGCTTAATGACAGACATAGCCCTGTGTGCAGACCGGGAAGGCCTGAGGCCAATTCCAAAACCACGGTCCATCCAGAGGATGGGGCTAGCCTGGCCAGTCCATTCTCCAGGGAGGCCTGTGGCTCTGGACAGTTGGCTTGGACCCATTTTGTCTAGCTCAGCCTAGGAGGAAGTGTCTTCTGGTACACAGAACACATTCTCTTGCCCTTCTTCAATCAACAGGTTTAGAAATCCTCCAGGTTTTGAATATGTACTGGGGAGGGGGGCAATTTAGAAGCACATCTTTCTCCTGAGGGTACATCCTGTTCAAGGACACTTCCTTCCTGATACACAAGGGTGGCCTGGACCCGAATTGGAGAGGAGGGACTAGTCACTGGGAAAGCGAAGAGGAGAGAGAAGGGGGTGGGAAGCAGAACTCCCCGCTGAGGAAAGGGCTAAGAAACATTCTAGGGGCAGAAACAGCTAGTATCTAATTTTAAGTTATATACCTTTTCTTATTTATCCAAAATCATCAGTGAGATCTGCTAGATGCACAATTCCACAGTGAGTTCATGTGTGTGTAAATTTAGAAAAGGGATGAGTTACACATCTGAGTAAACATGAGGCCACACGGGATTACGGAAATCAGTCATGGAATGGGGATTCACATTCATATCCTCCAGAGCTGAAGAGACAGGGAGATCCCAACTGAAATCAAATAGGTTCCAGGTTTAGTATGATGCTCATCTCACAGAGCCCAGGTCTTGCAAATCTGCTCAATCTCATACTGGGATAAAGCTTTAAGCAGCCGCTCCCTTGCTCTCTAAGGCGGAACAGCTATGCCTAGGAACAAAGCCATTTGTCTCGAATGCCTTGAGCCGGGTCTCAGCAGATGGAAATCAGACTTGGCCCTTGAAAGATGCTCCTAGGATTCCAAGGACAGCAGGCCTGGAGCAGGGCACACTAGGCCTCCTGTACCCTTTAGCTGCCTCCTTTCTTGCAACAAAGAGCTTTATTTGGACCTATCCAGACTCCCATTGTCTTACAAAGTAACTAGCAGCCAGGAATGTTGTGTGAGTTATGATGTCCCTCCCTTTGCTTCCCCATCCTACCCCTGCCCCCGCCTCTCCCCCACATACCACACCTGACACTCCCAGACCTGCTGTGGTGTGGAGAGCTGAGTACTTTCTCAGGGGCTGTTCATTTCTCACTTCCAGTTTTCAAATTAACCACACTATAGAAGTCCCCAAGGCTGTAAGGATGATAATAGTGAACAGATCTTGAATACCCTGCACATGACAGGCGCTCTGCTGGGCCTTTTGAACAGACTGTCCCACTGCATTCCTACAGTGACCCTATTCTGAGGTGCTGTTATTCCCATTTTCACAGATAAGGAAATTGATGAAATTCAGGTTCTTCTAATTATCTCCATCAGTTACTTGGCATCAGACTACATGCTTTCACTTTAATCGTTCCTTCTTTTTTTTTTTCCAAAATAATTTACTGAATACCTGCCATGTGAGTCAATATGGTAAATATTGTTACTCTTAACAATAAACCAAGCTGGAAGAACTGAAAGCATCCGGGGTCACTGAGGGCATCGTAGATTTTCCTGATGGTGCCTGAGGAGTGGATCTATGAGGAACTCTGAGTTACAAGTGGTCAGTGGTCCATTTTTCATGCGATTTCCACCCTAGACAAGATTTCTGGAATGTCACACAAACAACATTGGCCAGAAAAGAGAAGTAGAAATAGACCAGGCAGGGGCGCCTGGGTGGCTCAGTCGTTAAGTGTCTGCCTTTGGCTCAGGTCGTGATCCCAGGTCAGGAAGCCTGCTCGCCAGGAAGCCTGCTTCTCCCTCTCCCACTTCCCCTGCTTGTATTCCCTCTCTCGCTGTGTCTCTCTCTGTCAAATAAATAAATAAAAATCTTAAAAAAAAAAAAAAAGAAAAGAAATAGACCGGGCAGCCAGAAAGCCAGCGGCTTCCCAAGTTCGAGGTATTCAGTTCAAGAGAATAAAGGAAGCATTCCATTCCAAGGTGTAACTGAGTTTCTTTTTTTAGAGGCTCATTATCATGTACCAAAGCCCAGGCCACATTTCACTCTTCCCGTTACCAATCACCCTCAAGGCCCAGTCTGGGTCTGCATTTGTAGTCTTTTCCCAGTGACAGAAGACCCCAGCCCCCGTGGAGTTGGTGCCCTTGGCAGTCGGGAGGGGCAGCGCCAACCAGACAGAACTAGGGCTCTCACTCTGCCACTGAGGCTGGCCCAAAAGGGGTGGCAGAATGAGCTAGAACAGTGTCTCAAAGAGTACAGCTCTCTGAGGCTCTGTGATACTTTCCAGATGCAAGAGGCAGCCATTTCTGGGGCAATGCATGGCCAACGATTTGACCCATCACAAGGTCTGGGTGGGGGTTTGTGACAAGATCAGCTCTCTGTCTCCACTTCTGATGAGGAAGGACAGCTACCCCCTCATGTGCTTCAGGCCACTTCAAGGTGTTGAAGGATTCATGGTGGCATAAAACCAGATGCCAGAAGGCTGACGATTTTACTACAGTCTCCCTCCTCTATGTGTCAGCCAACAGATCCCTGACCTCCAAAGTCCTAAAAAGAGTCCCCCATGACTGAGACCCCTCTGTCCCCCTCTCTCTCTCTCATCAGCCAGCAGTTTCTGGATCATTAGCATTCTGGATTACATTAGATTAGAAAGGCATTTCAGACAATTAGAAGTCAAAGCCATGGGCCTGATGGGCCCAGCCCCAGGATGAATTAACCACACTTCCTCATCACATCTTGGGTGATCAGTTCGCTAAATGACATAATTAAGGTTTGTGACACTGGAGACTACACTCCAAGAGGTCTGTCTCTACTTACAGCCATGCTGAGCTGTATGTCACAGTGAAGTCCACTCGAGACCCTGGTTTGTGGGGGTTAAGAGCATGGAGTCCTGAGTCATCTAGAAATATGTTTTCATCCAGATCTTATTAGCTATATGACTTTAAACAAATTACTCAACTTAATTTTTCTGCGTCTGTTTCTTCATCTGTGTGATGGTGATGGGAAAAGATTATACTGGGAAGTCAGAAACTGGGAAGGGGCTGGGATTTTGCACTGACAACAGCCTGCTTTGCATTTTACTTAAAGAAAAATCCAAACTCCTCAGGGTTACCGACAGACCCCTGCATGATCAACTTAGCTCTACTCTTTAGCCACGCTGGCCTCCTTTCCATTCTAGAACATGTCTGACTTTTTTCCTGCTTCAGAACCTTTGCTCATGCTGCTCTCTGCCTGGAATAACCCAGATTTGGGGCATGAAAGTGACATTCTCAGAAGGTCTTTCTTGCCCCCCTTATCTAAGTGGCCTCATCCCCTCCCTCACCCCACTATTCAGTATTCATATCTTTATTTCCTTTCTAGCATTTTGGGGGTCAACAAAGTGGCCAGTTCTCAGAGACCTGCAGAGCCTAGGGAAGGCACAAGATTAAAGACTGCACATATACAATGGAATATTACTCAGCCATCAGAAAGGATGAATACCCAACTTTCGCATCAACATGGATGGGACTGGAGGAGATTATGCTAAGTGAAATAAGTCAAGCAGAGAAAGTCAATTATCATATGGTTTCACTTATTTGTGGAACATAAGGAATAGCATGGAGGACAGTAGGAGAAGGAAGGGAAAGATGGGGGGAGAATTGGAGGGAGAGATGAATCATGAGAGACTATGGACTCTGAGAAACTGAGGGTTTTAGAGGGGAGCGGGTGGTGGGATGTGTTAGCCCAGTGATGGGTATTAAGGATGGCATGTATTGCATGGAGCACTGGGTGTTATACACACACAACGAATCATGGAACACTACATCAAAAACTAATAATGTACTGTATGGTGACTAACATAGCAAAATAAAATTTAAAAAATAAATAAACAAATAAAAAGATTAAAGACCACTTTGAGGGCAGATGGGGCAGGGGGGGCCTCTTTTTAAAATGCAAACACCCTTGAGAAAGCGCAAATTAACAAACTCAACAAGTTCCTCTCATGCCCATAGGAGAAGCTTCTGGAAGGGGATTCAGGAGTATGAAAGAATGGTAGCAAAATACCCCCTCCCTAAAATAATGAATTTGAATTTTTGAGCTACACCCCAACTCCTACCCCACCCTTAAGGCACTGAACTGCAAATATGGAGTCCAAGCATTTTTAAATGGTGCTGGGCTTGACCTACAAATGTGTATTGGTGATACCCATATATTCATTTTCTTGTGGCTGCTGTAACAAACTGTCATAAACCTGTGTGGTGCTCGGGGGACAGGTGAAGCCCCACTGCCTGGCTTAAAAGCACAGAAATTTATTCTCCTATGGTTCTGGGGGTTTGAAGTTCAAAAATCAGTATCAACTGGGCCAAAATCAAAGGGTTGGCAGAGCCAGGCTTACCCCACAGTCGAGGAGAGAATCTGTTCCTTGCCTCTTCCAGCTTCTCGTGGATGCCGGTAGCCACCTGGCTCCAGTCTTCAAGGTCAGCATCCTCCGATCTCACTGTTTCATTTTCACATCACCTTCTCTTCTCAGCCTTTGACACCAGATGGTATCAAATATCTCTCTGCCCCTCTCTCATAAAGGTATGTGTGACTGCGTTTAGTGCCCACCCCAATAATCCAGGATAATCTCCCCATCTCAAAATCCTTAACGCACTCACATCTCTTTCTTTGCCATATAAGGTAACATTCACAGGTTCCAGGGATTAGGACATAGATACCTTGTAGGGGGCCACTTTTCAGCCAACCATACTCCAACTGGTGGAAAACAGAAAAGGAGCAACCCAGGTTATGGCACCCAGGGTTGGTTTTGGTTTTGGTTTTTGGTTTTTGGTTTGTTTTTTCTTGTTTTTTGGACTTTTTGTTTTGCTACTCAGGTTATGGCAGAGAGGGAAGGAAGAGAGAAAGTGAAACTGGGAAGCAAGAATGTGCTGGAAGCAAAGTCTGACACCAGACCTGGGAACTGGAAAGCAGGAAAGGTCTGTGCACAGGGAAAGGATGGAGGATCCACACCGTCCCAGGGTGTTCCCACCGAGGGCTGGCCTCTCAGAGCCCATGCGGGAACCAAGAGGTGGCTTTGGGGGGAGTTTGAAGTCTTGGGGCTGGAGAAGCTTGGGGAGAGTCCTAGTGGAGAGGAGCATCAGCTCAGAGGATGGGACACAAATGGGCCTCTTCCAGAGTCCAGAAAATGGGTTCAATGGAGGCAGCTCACCTTGGGCCTGGATGGCAGACAGACATGGAAAACTTGTATTTGGCCTTTCTGCACATTTGACATCGCTTATCCTCTTTCTTGAACCTCTCCCTTCTGCTTCCCCTCCTGCCTCTGTAACTGCTCCCTCGGAGTCCCTTTCTTTGGCCCCAGTTGTCCACAGTAGTAACTTGCTCCTAATGATCCCATTGTGGGCTCTTCCCCCATCCTTGATTCGCTCTCTGCAAAATAAGTAGAGTGAGATGGTCAGTGTTAAAAGCACTGTGTCGGAAGCCCCACTGCCTGGGTTTCAATTCTGGCCGTACCACCTCCTACGTGTGGTCTCAGACAAGTGCCTTACAGGCTCTGTCACTGAGCTTTAGAATCTCCTTGCATGAAATGAGGACAATCAGGTTGTCTGAGGAACTGAGATAAAGCACGCAGTTAGCTGGCAGCTGGTGAACAATGTCAGCTGTCCTTGTTATTTGTTGCTCTTGTTGCCTGTTTCAGCTCTCTCCTTGTCTTCTTTGGTGTATCTGAACCCAGTGGAGGGTGCCAGATGGCCACGGTCAGCATGGGGAGGGGCAGAGCTGGAAGGGAGAGGAAGGGGAGAAAAGATGGGTGCCAAGGCTGTCCCCTGGTGGAAAAGACATTTTTCTAGGGTGGTGGCAGCTAAGAGAGAAGCTGAGGCTGTGTCCCTGGGACCCAGGGGCAACAGAGAATGGCATCCCCCAACCCCCCAATACCGGTTGCCCTTCGCCCTCATCCCTCAGCTAGCCATAGCCCTTATGACCCCTGGTCTTCCTGATTTCCTGCTGGAGAGGATGGAGGGGCTCTGAACAATGCCGCACAGAGTAGAAAAACTGGACCTGTGGAGAAAGGTGAAAAGGGCAGGAATTATTTAGTTGGACAGGAGGCAGCCGAGGAGAGATTTAATAACAGTCTTTGAAGATCTGAAGGGTTATTATATAGAAATTGGTGACCAGCTGGCCCCTCTCTGCTCAGAGCATGAGGCCAAAGGAAATGAGTTTATGGTCCGGAGGAGATGCTCAGGTTAGGTATGTATGTATAAATAAATAAACATAAACAAATAAAAAAAATAAAATAAAATGAATCTTCCTGTGAGGATGGAAATGGGCCATTAAAGGAACTACAGTGGACATACGTGGTACAGCATGATGCCTGAAGGACAGGCCTCCTGAGCGCTCAGGGACGCCTCTGTCTAGGCAGTGCTCTGAGGCGCAGCGGCCCACTGGTTGGGATATGAGTGTCTTTCCCAGCTGATGCAGTGATGGCCCTTTTCCCCAACTCCCAGCCCCCATCCTGCCTCCTACCCCCAGGAACAAAATCCTAGGAATTGTGTGGAGAAAAATAGATCATCCTATTGGGAAGGGGATGGTGGTGGACCATGCAGGTGGCCCCTTTTCTACTAATAAAAAGCAGAGTGCCCCCCAAGCACCACACAAATGCACCAGAGACTCATTATTTGCCCCTATGCTTTTCTCAGGGATGAGCTTTCTCTGTTTATGAGAAAATGGCTGTTCTGGAATGCGTGATGACAACGTCAGCTACAGGTGGCTGGAGCAGGTCCCCTGGGCTCATTCATTTAACAGACATTTATGGAGTGCCTGGGTTGTGCTCAAAGGTATCAGGACTGGCAGCTTCATGAAACAGAGCAGTTACGTTTAGTGGTGAAAATCAAAGAGAACATAGATTCTAATCCAGCTCAGCGTCCTTTCTTCTCACAAACAGAGGACACTAGCAGAAAAGCACCAGCCTGTGTGTCTTTCTCAGAGCTGCAGTCACCCACACTTCCTAATATTTAGCCCTTACTCTCTGCTAGGCTGAGTATTTGGACACGTAGTATCTCATTTAATCTTCACGAGACCACACTGAGGTCCTGTCACCCAGGACACTGAGGTGCCTGTCCCTGGCAAAACACTAGTATTAACCTCATAGGGTTGTTGCAAGTTAAACAAGTTAAAATAGTAAAGCATGCGCCAGGTTGCTGCTGCTGATGTTGTTAAGGAGATTAAATGCTCTGTCCAAGTTTACTCAGCTTCTAAGGCAGAGCCGGGCCTTTCTGACACCAAAATCCATGAGCTTTCCATCCACTCACCACACATGGAGGCACCACACACTGCAGGCAAAAGTACAGACTCTGAGGGTTAGAAAAACAAACCCGGTTTTGACGTCCAGCTCTGCCAGTTTCCAGCTAGGTGATCTTGGGCAAGTCACTTTGCCTCTCTGAACTTTAGTTTATGAATCTATAAATGGGGATAATAATAGGACCCACCTCCATGTTAGTTTTGAGGATTAAGTGCCATTGGATGTGAAAGCTCTCAGTAAGTGCTTAATGCACTTAATTATTATTACTCTCATCAGGCATTGAAAGGGCAAACAAAGACATAATTCACCAAAAAGGAACGCTAAGCTGGCAAAGAGGAGATATACTGCTTTGGGCTTCAGATCATCCTGGAGACCCCCTTCTAACACACTGTTGATAATACTGTCAAGGAGTGGCTTTTTGTAAGTGAAGATTTCACCAGAATGTATGTTTCATTCTCTTTAAAACCATAAAATTGGCTTAAAAATCCCTGAGTGTCCTGGGAAGAGAACTCCGGGTAGATCTGGGGCACCGGGGCAGCTCAGTCCGTTGAGCATCTGACTCTTGGTTTCGGGTCAGGTCCTGGTGGTAGGATTGGGCCACACCAGGCTCCATGCTCAGCAGAGAGTCTGCTTGAGATTTTCTCCCTCTCCCTCTGCCCCTCCCCCCACTCACACACTCTCATTCTCTCTCTCCAAAATAAAACAAATAAATTAAAAAAAAAAAAAAAAAAGGAACTCTGGGTAGATTGACAACAGTTCCAGAGGCTTCAGGTCTAACGCGGCAGAGCAGCCGACACAGCTGGGCAGTGGTGCAGTTTCTATGTTGAGGGTCAGAAGTGGGTGCTAATGCTGCAACCTGTCTGGGGCTGCTAAGAGCCCCATGCACCCCATATGTGCTTGACACATGCCTACATCTAGAAACCAGGAAACAGAGACAAGGTTGAGAGTCAGGAATACACGGGGGTGGGTTCAAAGACTTCAGCTGCTATTGCAAGAAATAAGCTGGCTTCTGTTGCCTTTAGCTGAGTTGCTCTACTGAGACTCCTTTGAGTCACATTCTATGCTTTAATTCTACACTTGCTTTGGAGGGTAAATACCAATGACCCGCTACTAGAACCCCTTGCAATAAATATCACTTTATTGCAAATGGCAGATCCCTTGCTCAAAGAATAGGCAAGAACCAAAGGACAAAGTAGAATCCCCTCTAGAGCAGGGTGGCTGGCCTCAGCCAGAAACCCAGTGACCATCCAGGGCCTTGTAAGAGCAAACACTTACATAGCACTTACCATATTGCTGGCACTATTTGAAGTGCTTTGCATATATTAACTCACTTGATCCTCACAGCAAACCTATGAAGTTAGTAATATAATCATCTTCATTCTACATATGGGGAAACTGAGGCACAGAGAGACTAATAACTAGCCCAAGAGTACATAGCCAGTAATCTGCTGAGCCTCAATTTGAACATAAGCATCTGGTCCCAGAATTTCTGTTCTTGACCTATGAACTATATTCAGATCTCTCCTTTCGTGCAGGAGCATGGACATATATGACTGAGACCTCAGAGCCCCTAAAGGAATCTGAAGCAGCAGTTGGGGGTGGGAGTGTGAAAGATGACAGGTGTGGGCATTACATTAGGAACTGAGTGCTAGAATCTGCTTTTTTCTTTTCATGTTCTTTTTTTAGTGATGGTGGGGGTGGTGTTGGTTGGTTGGTTGCTTATCAATTGCTAGTTTCACCTCTCAAAAGGGTATTTATTCCTAGATGCAAGTCTAAGGATGGAGCTTGGAGTGATTTTTTCAGCCAGCTGACAAGCTAGCAAGCATCCCAAAGACCCAGGGTCAGTGACAGCAATAGCAGGATAAGTCCATTGTTGCATCTGGGGTATGTCGGATCTCATGAACTATGAGGGTCCGTGTGGCCCTGTCAGGGGCGCGAGGCTGTGTCCAGCAAAAGGTGAACACCACTGAGCTCCAATTAGAGCATGAGCCTTGGTGGTAACTCCTCCCCTCAGTGTAGCCATGGCGACCCCAGGACTCAGACTGACAAAGCATTATCAGGGAAGGATTTGGACAGAAGGTGGATGGAAGAGTAGACAAGGGAAAGAGAAGTCAAAGAAATGGTGATTCTAGGTGTGTGTGGATCAGGAGCATTCCTGGTTGAGACCCCAGACAACTCTGACATCCCCAGGGCTGTGTTCTTGGCTCAGTCCATCTAGAATCCTATCTACTAGAGTTGACCGTCACTTGGCTACCCAGAGGTCCGAGTTGAATCCCAAGACTATCAGGGGCACCTGTGGAAGTTCCTAAAAGCTTCACCTAAGCCTGTGAAAATTATGTTACCTATAGCCTAAGGCACCTATCTCCCACCACCTAAGAAACCAAGCTTACTCAAGGTCTCTTAGCTCACAAAAGGAAGCAGTGCAGGGTCTTTTGTTTCTCCCAGGTGGAGCCCACATCAGGCTTTTCAACAGGACCATTTCTAGGCACACCATTGAGTCATAGAGGTCCAGGGAAGGAGAGCCTCTTCTCCCCACAAAGGTATAAAGGTGGCTGGTACGAGCACTAGCAGAGGTGCAGTGCTGGGGAGAGCCAAGAAAGGAGGAGTCAGCCTTTGTACTGGGCCTTGAGGGGAAGTGGCACCAAGTGAGCACCACCTGGTCAGATCACACACTGACCATAAACAACCAACCGGGTTGTACTGGCACATTCCAGCCCAGGCCTAGAGGAAGGAACCTTCATAGACAAACAGTTTCCAGCATTATTTTCTGGTTGTTCTGTGCATGCATCCTATCTTTCCCTACCACCCCAACAAGTCCTTGAGCTATTAAAGAACCTGTCATAGGAGATGATATTTTAAACATTTATCTCAAAAAGTAACAATTAGTCACATTGACTGATGGTTGGCTAATGAAGTGGGAGAATTAGCTGGAGGTTGTTAGTGAACTATGTGACTCATCATCTCCACTTATCAGCTACCCACCCTCCCCCGACCAATGGAAGCAGGAGAATCTACAAGGAAGAAAGACATGAATTAGTACCAGCTCAGAGCTTCTAAGCACCAGCTCAGAGCCAGGCCCATTGTCCACATCATCTTGCTTACTCTATACAACCCCCTTGAGATGGAACTGTTGCAGTTACAAGGGGAAAAGCAGGTAGGGAGCTCTATGTTCCTGGAGAAGACTTCTTAGGGGATTTGTGTCATGTTGGTGAATTCTCAGCATAATTATTTTGAGGTTCATCCACATTGTAGCATGTTACTAGTACTTCATTCCTTTTTTAATTAATTATTTTTCTATTTCAAATTACATTTGTATTTTTTCTTTCTTTTTTTATAGACACTTTTTAAAATTTAAATTCAATTTAAATGGCTTCGAGTCCTGACATCCTTAGCCTTACAGGCTCAGAAACCTCACCAGGTCACAACAAAGAGCAGGCCCATTTCTCAGGGGCAGCCTAATGGGAACCAGGCTCAAGAATAGATGCTGAGGCACCTGGGTGGCTCAGTTGGTTAAGCTTCTGCCTTCAGCTCAGGTCATGATCCCAGGGTTCTGGGATTGAACCCCACATCAGGCTCCCTGTTCATCGGGGAGCCTGCTTCTCCCTCTTCCCCCTGCTTGTGCTCTCTCTCTCAAATAAATAATTAAAATCTTAAAAAAAAAAAAAAAAAAAAAGAACAGTTGCTAACATGGCCATGGCAATGAGCAATGCATCTATCACATGGACCTGAACAGTGCATTGTCTCTCTATGGATATTGGAAGCCAACTTACTCACCAATGGCCACACGGTGAGTGTGGAATCAGAAGAGGGGTGGCTAATGGGGAGTTCGCAGTAGTGCTCAGAGGACTCTGTAATTTCAGTTCCTCTGCTGAGTCTTAGCTCGGGAGTCACCCTCTACTGGAAGCCTCCCCATCCCCACCCTCCATCCCCGATACCAAGGCTGGGCCAACACGCCCCCTCTATGCTCCCAGAATGTATAGTCCTCCCATGGCCCCAGCTACACTATTTAACAATCTTCACTAACCACGCTAACAGTCTGCCCTGCTGCCTATCATGCTCCTTTGAGGCAAGGAGGGTGCCTTCTTCCTACGTTGTCCCTTTCACCTGCCATATAGAGGGCGCTGTGCTATTGGAGACACTAAGATACAAATCTAAATCTTTGGGCCAGGACTCTCTCCTAACTGGGCAGTGCCTGAGAGTCTGCCAACTCTGAGTCTTTCTCCAGCCTGCATGCTGACCTTCCCCTTCTGTTTGTTCTCCAAACGGTACATATACTGCTATGGGTTTGTTTCCTACCAGCAAAATTATAATCACACACCAGTCTCACCTTTCCAAGACTATACCCAGTCTTCTCGACTGAGGTTTATATATCCCCAGCCACACAGTCAGACCCACAGCATCTCCTGGGTCCTTCTGCTTGTAACTTCTACTGTACATGCAGAGTTTGGTATTTTGTTCTCGGAGGGCAACTAAAATATCTAACGATAGGGGAGTGGTTAAATAAACCATATCTCCTTACAATGGCTTATTGTGCAGCCAACACAGTGACGTTTTAATGACCCCAAGGAATGCTTATTCTATGATATTATGGGGAGAAGAAGTACATCATGTGTATATCATGTGATGTTAGCTATGTGAGTAAAGGCATAAAATACTGGAAAGATTTATTTAACTGTTAAAAGGAGCTACTTCTACCTGGTGGCATAACAGTTGACTCCCTCCCTTTCTCTTGATGCCTTTCTGTGCTTCCCAATCTATAATAAGCATTATGTTACTTTTATAGTTAAGTAAAACAATAAACTTCAAAGAAAAAATTCCTGAGTAGAACATTAACCATTTCTCTAAAAATGTATTGCTATTTAATTATGTATCCTCTAATGATTTTTTTTTTTTTTTTTTTGGTAGGTCATAGAGAAACTGGATTATAAAAAGGCCTCCTCCCTCCCATATCCCAGGCAGAGGAGGTGGCCCAGTGTGTCTAGAAATGGAGGCTAGCTGCCCAGGCTTGCCTCCCTTCCCCACCACCACCCTCTCAACCAGAAGCTTTCCTGGGGCACCCTGGTTAAGATGCGCTGCAACCCTGTCAGCATGGGGAACATGCTGTCCAATGGCAATGTATAAAAATGGAAAGATACATATCCTCCTTTCATCAAAGGATTAGGTAGTTGCCGACATGACTTCAAATCCTTTCCATTGATTATATGATGCTTCAACCATATCTCTCCTATGTAGGTACCATTTTAAAAAATTTTACCTCATTTTATTGAGGTAAGATTCACATAACATAAAATTAACCATTTGAAAGTGAACAATTCAGTGGCATTCAGTACAGTGTTGTCTGACCACCTCTATCTAGTTCCAAAACCCCATACTATAAAACAATTGCTCTCCATTCCCCTCTCCCCCCAACCCCTGGTAACCACCAATCTGTGCCTGTCTGTATGGATTTATTATTCTGGATATTTCATATAAATGGAATCATACAATATGTGACTTTTTTTTATTATGTTCAGTTAGCCACCATATAGTACAACATTAGTTTTTGAGATAGTGTTCAATGATTCATTAGTTGTGACATTTTGAGTCTGGTTTCTTAGCATAATTATTTTGAGGTTCATCCACATTGTAGCATGTTATCAGTACTTCATTCCTTTTTTAATTAATTATTTTTCTATTTCAAATTACATTTGTATTTTTTCTTTCTTTTTTTATAGACACTTTTTAAAATTTAAATTCAGTTAATTAACATACAATGTATTATGAGTTTCAGACGTAGAGGTCAGTGATTCATCAGTCTTATGTAATACCCAGTGCTCATTACATCATATGACCTCCTTAATGTCTATCACCCACTTACCCCATCCCTTCACCCCCTACTCCAGCAACCCTCACAGTTTCTTTCCTATGATTAAGAGTCTCTTATGGTTTGTCTCCCTCTCTGATTTCATCTTGTTTTATTTTTCCCTCCCTTCCCCTTGATCCTCTGTTTTGTTTCTTAAATTCCACATGAGTGAAATCATATGATAACTGTCTTTCTCTGATTGACTTATTTTGCTTAGCATAATACCCTCTAGTTCCACCCATGTTGTGGCAAATGACAAGATTTCAGGGTGCCTGGGTGGCTCAGTCGGTTGAGCATCTGCCTTCGGCTCAAGTCATGATCCCAGGGTCCTGGGATTGAGTCCCGCATTGGGCTCCCTGATTAGTGGGGAGTCTGCTTCTCCCTCTACCCCCGAACCCCTGCTCGTGATATCTCTCTCTCACTCTCTCTCTCAAATAAATAAATAAAATCTTTTTGAAAAAGATAAGATTTCATTGTTTTTGATGACTAATATTCATATATATATATACATATATATATACCATATCTATAATATATATATACTATATCGTCTTTATCCACTCATCTGTCATTGGACATCTGGGCTCTTTCCATATTTTGGCTATTGTGGACATTGCTGCTATAAACATTGGGGTGCAGGTGCCCCTTCAAATCACTATGTTTGTATCCTTTGGATAAATACCTAGAATTGCAATTGTTGGGTTGTAGGGTAGCTCTATTGTCAACCATACTGTTTTCCAGAGTGGATGTACCAGCTTGCATTCCCACCAACAGTGTAAAAGGGTTCCCCTTTCTCCACATCCTCTCCAACATCTGTCATTTCCTGGCTTGTTAATTTTAGCCATTCTGACTGGAGCGAGGTGCTATCTCATTATGGTTTTGATTTGTATTCCCCCATGCCAAGTGATGTTTAGCATTTTTTCATGTCTGTTGGCCATTTGTATGTCTTCCTTAGAAAAATGTTTGTTCATGTCTTCTGCCCATTTCTTGATTGGATGATTAGTTTTTTGGGTGTTGAATCTGATATGTTCTTTATAGATTTTGGATACCAGCCCTTTATCTGATGATAAGACATTCGCAAATATCTTCTCCCATTCTGTTGATTGTCTTTTGGTTTTGTCGATTCTTTCCTTTGCTGTGCAAAAGTTTTTATATTGATGAAGTCCCAATAGTCCATTTTGCCTTTGTTTCCCTTGCCTTTGGAGATGTGTCTAGCAAGAAGTTACAGTGGCCAAGGTCACAGAAATTGCTGCCTGTATTCTCCTCTAGGATTCCAATGGATTCTTGTCTCACAATTAGGTCTTTCATCCATTTTGATTTCTACTTTTGTGTATGGTGTAAGAAAATGGTCCAGTTTCATTCTTCTGCATGTGGCTGTCCAACTTTCCCAACACTATTTGCTGAAGAGACTGTCTTTTTTCCATTGAATATTCTTTCCTGCTTTGTCAAAGATTAGTTGACCATATAGTTGAGGGTCCGTTTCTGGGTTCTCTATTTTGTTCCACTGATCGGTGTGTCTGTTTTTTGTGCCAGTACCATACTGTCTTGATGATTACAGCTTTGTGTTACAGCTTGAAGTCTAGAACTGTGATGCCACCAGCTTTGGTTTTCTTTTTCAACATTCCCTGGGCTATTCGGGGTCTTTTCTGGTTCCATACAAATTAAGATTATTTGTTCCAGCTCTGTGAAAAAAGTTGATGGTATTTTGATAGGGATTGCATTGAATGTATTGAGTGTTCTAGGTAGCATAGACATTTTAACAATATTTATTCTCCTAATCTATGAGCAGAGAACGTTTCCCATTCCTTCGTGTCTTCCTCAATTTCTTTCATGAGTGTTTTATAGTTTTCTGAGTACAGATCCTTTGCCTCTTTGGTTAGGTTTATTCCTAGGTATCTTATGGTTTGGGATGCAATTGTAAATGGGACTGACTCCTTAATTTCTCTTTCTTCAGTCTCATTGTTAGTGTGTACAAATGCAACTGATTTCTGTGCATTGATTTTATATCCTGCCACTTTGCTGAATTCCTATATGAGCTCTAGCAATTTTAGGGTGGAGTCTTTTGTGTTTTCCACATACAGTATCATGTCATCTGTGAAGAGTGAGAGTCTGACTTCTTCTTTGCCGATTTGGATGCCTTTTATTTCTTTCTGTTGTCTGATTGCTAAGGCTAGGACTTCTACTACTATATTGAACAACAGTGGCGAGAGTGTACATCCCTGTCGTGTTCCTGACCTTAAGGGAAAAGCTCTCAGATTTTCCCCATTGAGAATGATATTTGCTGCAGGCTTTTTGTATATGGCTTATGATATTGAAGCATGTTCCCTCTAACCCTACACTGTGAAGAGTTTTAATCAAGAAAGGATGCTGTATTTGGTCAAATGCTTTTTCTGCATCTATTGAGAGGATCATATGGTTCTTGCCCTTCTTTTTATTAATGTAGTGTATCACATTGATTGATTTGCAGATGTTGAGCCATCCTTGCAGCCCAGGAAAAAATCCCACTTGGTCACAGTGAATAATCCTTTTAATGTACTGTTGGATCCTATTGGCTAGTGTTTTGGTGAGAATTTTTGCATCCATATTCATCAGGGATGTTGGTGTGTAATTCTCATTTTTGGTAGGGTCTTTGTCTGGTTTTCGGATCAAGGTAATGCTGGCATCATAGAAAGAGTTTGGAAATTTTCCTTCCATTTCTATTTTTTTGAAACAGCTTCAGAAGAATAGGTATTAATTCTTCTTTACATGTTTGGTAGAATTCCCCTGAGAAGCCATCCAGCCCTGGACTCTTGTTGGGAGATTTTTGATGACTCCTTCAATATCCTTGCTGGTTATGGGTTTGTTCAGGTTTTCTATTTCTTCCTGGTTCAGTTTCGGTAGTTTATACATCTCTAGGAATGCTTCCATTTCTTCCAGATTGTCTAATTTGCTGGCATATAGTTGCTCATAATATGTTCTTATAATTGTATTTCTTGGGTGTTGGTTGTGATCTCTCCTCTTTCATTCATGATTTTATTTATTTGGGTCCTTTCTCTTTTCTTTTTGATAGGCTTGCCCAGGGGCTTATTGATCTTATTAATCCTTTCAAAGAACCAGCTTCTAGTTTCATTGACCTGTTCTATTGTTCTTTTGGTTTCTGTTTCCTTTATTTCTGCTCTAATCTTTATTAAGTCTCTTCTCCTGCTGGGTGTAGGCTTTATTTGCTATTCTTTCTCCAGCTCTTTTAGGTGTAAGTTTAGCTTGTGTATTTGAGACTTTTCTAATTTGTTGAGAGAGACTTGTATTGCTCTGTACTTCCCTCCTAGGATCATCTTTGCTGTATCTGAAAGGTTTTGAACAGTTGTGTTTTCATGTTCATTTGTTTCCATGAATTTTTTAAATTCTTCTTTAATTTCCTGGTTGACCCATTCATTCTTTAGTAGAATGCTCTTTAGCCCCCATGTATTTGAGTTCTTTCCAAATTTCCTCTTGTGATTGAGTTGCAGTTTGAAAGCACTGTGGTCTGAAAATATGCAGGGAATGATCCCAATCTTTTGGTACCGGTTGAGACCTGATTTGTGACCCAGGATGTGATCTATTCTGGAGAATGTTCCATGTGCACTCGAGAAGAATGTATATTCTATTGCTTTTGGATGGAATGCTCTATATATATCTGTGAAGTCCATCTGGTCCAGTGTGTCATTCAAAGCCCTTGTTTCCTTGTTGATCTTCTGCTTAGATGATCTGTCCATTGCAGTGAGTGGGGTGTTAATGTCTCCTACTATTACTGTATTATTATCAATGTGTTTCTTTAATTTTGTTATTAATTGATTTATATAATTGGCTGCTCCCATGTTAGGGGCATAAATATTTACAATTGTGAGATCTTCTTGTTGGATAGACCCTTTAATTATGATGTAGTGTCTTTCCTCATCTTTTATTACAGTCTTTGGTTTATTTTTTTTTTTTTCACTTTTTTAAAAAGATTTATTTATTTATTTTTATTTTTAAATTTTTTTATTATGTTATGTTAGTCACCATACAGTACATCATTAGTTTTTGATGTAGTGTTCCATGATTCATTGTTTGCATATAGCACCCAGTGCTCCATGCAATACGTGCCCTCCTTAATACCCATCACTGGGTTAACCCATCCCTCCACCCCCCCTCCCCTCTAAAACCCTCAGTTTGTTTCTCGGAGTCCATAGTCTTTCATGGTTCATCTTCCCCTCCAATTTCCCCCTCTTCAGTCTTTGGTTTAAAATCTAATTTGTCTGAATGTGGTGATCCAAAGGGGCACATGCACTCCAATGTTTATAGCAGCAATGTCCACAATAGCCAAACTATGGAAAGAAGATGTGGTATATATACACAATGGAATATTATGTAGCCATCAAAAAAATGAAATCTTGCCATTTGCAATGACGTGGATGGAACTAAAGGGTATTATGCTAAGCAAAATAAGTCAATCATGAGAAAGACAATTATCATATGATCTCACTGATATGTGGAATTTCAGAAACAAGACAGAGGATCGGGGCACCTGGGTGGCTCAGTCGTTAAGTATCTGCCTTCGGCTCAGGTCATGATTCCAGAGTCCTGGGATCGAGCCCCACGTCGGGCTCCCTGCTCGGCCGGGAGCCTGCTTCTCCCTCTCCCCCTCCCCCTGCTTGTGTTCCCCTTTCTTGCTGTGTCTCTCTCTGTCAAATAAATAAAATCTTTAAAAAAAAAAATTAAAAAAAAAAAAAGACAGAGGATCATAGGGGAAGGGAGGGAAAAATGAAAAAGGACAAAACCAGAGAGGGAGATAAACCATAAGAGACTCAATCTCAGGAAGCAAACTGAGGGTTGCTGGAGTGGAAGGGGGATGAGATGGATGGAGTGGCTGAGTGATGGACACTGGGAAGGTATGTGCTATGGTGAGCGCTGTGAATTGTGTAAGACTGATGAATCACAGACTTGTACCCCTGAAACAAATAATACATTATGTGTTAATAAAAAAAAATAAAAAATAAAAAAATAAAAAGAAGTTCTACTTCAAATAAATAAATAAATAAAATAAAATCTAATTTATCTGATATAAGGATTGCTACCCCCAGCTTTCTTCTGATGTCCTTTAGCATGATAAATCATTCTCCACCCCATCACTTTCAGTCTGGAGGTATCTTTGGGTCTAAAATGAGTCTCTTGGAGGGGGGAAAGATGACGGAGGAGTAGGGGACCCTATTTTAACTGGTCCCCAGAATTGAGCTGGATATCTACCAGACCACTCTGAGCACCCACGAAACCAGCCTGAGATGTAAGAAGATCTGGATCTCTACAAACAGAATATCACAGGCGGTTGGTTTTGAGGTACAAAGTGGGGAGCCGTGATTCCACGGGCAGATATCAGAGGATAAATGGCAGCGGGAGGGTGCCTGGCCATGGTGATCCTACACCGCCAGTGAGCAACAGCCTCGCGCGCTGGGGACGGGCACAGACTCACAGACTGGTAGCGGCAGGTAAAGGACTTTAGGGCAGCCCCTGGGGTGGAAACCCGGAGCAGCGGGGTCGCACGCTCAAACTGGGGGCGGTTGGCAGTTTTAGAAACACAAAGGGCAGAGACGTGCTCTGACCTGGAGGCAGGACTGGGGGCGCTGCGGAGGGGTGCACAACCCAGGACGCTGCAGTTTATAGCAACACGGACAGAAACGGAGACGGGATGGCCTGGAGAGCTCACTGAAGAACAGACTGAGGTCTCTCTGCTCTGAGGCAGAGGGCTGGAAACGGTCTCTTCTGCTCTGACTTGCAGAAGAGATGCGGAACGCCGCCAGAGAACAAAAGCCCCCAAAACTGATTCCTGTTGAGCCCATCCCCCGCCACAGGGGGGCAGGGCAACTCCGCCCAAACAGGGTTGCCTGAGTAACAGCATGGCAGGCCCCTCCTGCAGAAGACAGGCTGGAAAACAAGAGGCCAGCAAACCTAAGGTCCCAAGAAAACAGGTGCATCTTGCTTGGGTTCTGGTCAATAATTTGGACTCTATACATTCCCTCAAGCACCCATCAAAAGAATGACTAGGAGGAGGAGCCCCCAAAATAGAAAAGACTCAGAGATTATAACTTGTGCTGCAGATTTACAAATGGATGCAGATATAACCAAGATGTCGGAGATGGAATTCAGGCTAGCAATTGTGAACACAATGGCTAGAATGGAGAAATCAATTAATGGCAACATAGAGTCTCTAAGGGCAGAAATGAAAGGTGATTTGGTAGAACTTAAAAATGCTATCAATGAGATCCAATCCAATCTAGATAATCTAACAGCTAGGGTAACTGAGGCAGAAGAGCGAATAAGTGACCTGGAAGACAATATAATATATAAAAAGGGAAAAGAGGAGGCCAGGGAAAAACAACTCAGAATCCATGAAAATAGAATCAGAGAAATAAGTGACACATGAAGCGTACCAATGTCAGAATAACTGGAATCCCGGAGGGAGTGGAGAGAGAGAGAGGGCTAGAAGATGTATTTGAGCAAATCATAGCTGAGAACTTCCCTAATCTGGGGAATGAAACAAACATTCACGTCCTAGAGGCAGAGAGGACCCCTCCTAAGATCAAGGAGAACAGGCCAACACCCCGGCATGTAATAGTAAAACTTGCAAATCTTAGAACCAAGGAAACCATCTTAAGGGCAGTTAGGGGGAAGAGAGTCCTTACGTACAGAGGGAGGAACATCAGAATAATGTCAGACCTATCCACAGAGACCTGGCAAGCCAGAAAGGCCTGGCAAGACATATTCAGGGTACTAAATGAGAAGAACATGCAGCCAAGAATACTTTATCCGGCAAGGCTGTCATTTAGAATGGATGGAGAGATGCAGAGCGTCCACGACCGGCAGAAACTGAAAGAATATTTGACCACTAAGCCGGCCCTGCAAGAAATATTAAGGGGGTTCTATAAAAGGAGAAAGACCCCAAGAGTGATCTACAACAGAAATTTACAGGGACAATCTATAAAAACAACGTCTTCACAGGCAACATGATGACAATTAATTCATATCTTTCAATAATCACTCTCAACGTGAATGGCCTAAATGCTCCCATAAAATGGCACAGGGTTGCAGATTGGATAAAAAGACAGGACCCATCCATATGCTGTCTACAAGAGACTCATTTTGAACCTAAAGATACATCCAGACTGAAAGTGAAGGGATGGAGATCTATCTTCCATGCCAGCGGACCTCAAAAGAAAGCTGGGGTAGCAATTCTTATATCAGACAAATTAGATTTTAAACTAAAGTCTGTAATTAGAGACACAGAAGGACACTATATCATTCTTAAAGGGTGTATCCAACAAGAAGATCTAACAATTGTAAATATCTATGCCCCCAACATGGGAGCAGCCATCTACATAAGCCAACTGTTAACCAAAATAAAGAGTCATATTGATAACAATACGTTAATTGTCGGAGACCTCAATACTCCACTCTCAGCAATGGACAGATCATCTAAGCAGAAAGTCAACAAGGAAACAAGAGCTTTGAATGATACATTAGACCAGATGGACCTCATAGATATTTACAGAACATTCCACCCTAAAACAACAGAATACTCATTCTTCTCGAGTGCACATGGAACTTTCTCCAGAATAGACCACATACTGGGTCACAAATCAGGTCTCAATGGATACCAAAGATTGAAATTATTCCCTGCATATTCTCAGACCACAATGCTTTAAAACTGGAACTCAATCACAAGAAAAAATTTGGCAGAAATTCAAACACTTAGACGCTAAAGACCACTCTGCTCAAGAATGTTTGGGTCAACCAGGAAATCAAAGAAGAACTTAAACAATTCATGGAAATCAATGAGAACAAAAACACATCGGTCCAAAACCATGGGATACTGCAAAGGTGGTCCTAAGGGGGAAATACATAGCCATCCAAGTCTCACTCAAAAAAACAGAAAAATCCCAAATTCACCAACTAACTCTACACCTTAAAGAACTAGAGAAAAAGCAACAAACGACGCCTAAGCCATGCATTAGAAGAGAAATAATTAAACTTAGAGCAGAAATCAATGAATTAGAAACCAGAAACACAGTAGATCAGATCAACGAAACTAGAAGTTGGTTCTTTGAAAGAATTAATAAGATCGATAAACCACTGGCCAGAGTTATCCAAAAGAAAAGAGAAAGGACCCAAATTAATAAAATTATGAATGAAAGGGGAGAGATCATGACTAACACCAAGGAAATAGAAACAATTATTAGAAATTATTATCAACAACTATATGCCAATAAACTGAGCAATCTGGATGAAATGGAGGCCTTCCTGGAAACCTATAAGCTGCCAAGACTGAAACAGGAAGAAATTGACAACCTGAATAGGCCAATAACCAGTAATGAGATTGAAGCAGTGATCAAAAACCTCCCAAAAAACAAGAGTCCAGGGCCTGATGGATTCCCTGGGGAATGCTACCAAACATTCAAAGAAGAAAGAATACCTATTCTCCTGAAGCTGTTTCAAAAAATAGAAACAGAAGGAAAACTTCCAAACTCATTCTATGAGGCCAGCATTACCTTAATCCCTAAACCAGGCAAAGACTCCATCAAAAAGGAGAATTTCAGACCGATATCCCTGATGAATATGGATTCCAAAATCCTCAACAAAATCCTAGCTAGTAGGATCCAACAATACATTAAAAGGATCATCCACCACGACCAAGTGGGATTTATCCCCGGGATGCAAGGGTGGTTCAACACTGGCAAATCAATCAACGTGATAGAACACATTAATAAAAGGAGGGAGAAGAACCATATGGTCCTCTCAATTGATGCAGAAAAAGCATTTGACAAAATACAACATCCTTTCCTGATTAAAACTCTCCAGAGTATAGGGATAGAGGGAACATTCCTCAAGTTCATAAAATCCATCTATGAAAAACCCACAGCAAATATCATCCTCAATGGGGAAAAGCTGAGAGCCTTTCCCTTAAGATCAGGAACACGTCAAGGATGCCCACTCTCGCCACTATTGTTCAACATAGTATTAGAAATCCTAGCAATAGCAATCAGACAACAAAAAGAAATAAAAGGTATTCAAATTGGCAAAGAAGAAGTCAAACTCTCTTTTTTCGCAGACATGATACTTTATGTGGAAAACCCAAAAGACTCCACCCCAAATTACTAGAACTCATCCAGCAATTCAGTAATGTGGTGGGATACAAAATCAATGCACAGAAATCAGTTGCTTTCTTATACACTAACAACGCAACTGTAGAAAGAGAAATTAGAGAAACGATTCCATTTACAATAGCACCAAAAACCATAAGTTACCTCGGAAAAAACCTAACCAAAGAGGTAAAGGATCTATACTCTAGGAGCTACAAAACACTCATGAAAGAAATTGAAGAAGACACAAAAAGATGGAAAAATATTCCATGCTCATGGATCGGAAGAATAAACATTGTTAAAATGTCTATGCTACCCAGAGCAATCTATACCTTCAACGCCATCCCAATCAAAATTCCAATGACATTTTTCAAAGTGCTGGAACAAACAATCCTAAAATTTGTATGGAATCAGAAAAGACCCCGAATCGCCAAGGAAATGTTGAAAAAGAAAAACAAAGCTGGGGCATCACGTTGCCCGATTTCAAACTATATTACAAAGCTGTGATCACCAAGACAGCATGGTACTGGCACAAAAACAGACATATAGACCAATGGAACAGAATAGAGAACCCAGATATGGACCCTCAACTCTATGGTCAAATAATCTTTGACAAAGCAGGAAAAAACATGCAATGGAAAAAAGACAGTCTCTTCAATAAATGGTGCTGGGAAAACTGGACAGCCACATGCAGAAGAATGAAACTCGACCATTCTCTAACACCATTCACAGAGATAAACTCAAAGTGGATGAAAGACCTCAATGTGAGACAGGAATCCATCCAAATCCTAGAGGAGAACATAGGCAGTTACCTCTTTGACACAGGCCACAGCAACTTCTTTCAAGATACATCTCCAAAAGCTAGTGAAACAAAAGCAAAAATGAACTTTTGGGACTTCATCAAGATAAAAAGCTTCTGCACAGCAAAGGAAACAGTCAACAAAACAAAGAGGCAACCCACAGAATGGGAGAAGATATTTGCAAATGACACTACAGATAAAGGGCTGGTGTCCAAGATCTATAAAGAACTTCTCAAACTCAACACCCAAAAAACAAATAATCAAGTCAAAAAGCGGGCAGAAGATATGAAAAGACACTTCTCTGAAGAAGACATACAAATGGCTAACAGACACATGAAAAAATGTTCATCATCATTAGCCATCAGGGAAATCCAAATCAAAGCCACATTGAGATACAACCTTACCGCAGTTAGAATGTCAAAAATGGACAGGGAAAGAAACAACAAATGTTGGAGAGGTTGTGGAGAAAGGGGAACCCTCTTACACTGTTGGTGGGAATGCAAGTTGGTACAGCCACTTTGGAAAACAGTGTGGAGGTTCTTCAAAAATTTAAAAATAGAGCTACTCTATGACCCAGCAATTGCACTCCTGGGTATTTACCCCAAAGACACAGAGGTAGTGAAAAGAAGGGCCAGATGCACCCCAATGTTCATAGCAGCAATATCCGCAATAGCCAAACTGTGGAAAGAGCCGAGATGCCCTTCAACAGATGAATGGATAAAGAAGATGTGGTTCATATATACAATGGAATATTACTCAGCCATCAGAAAGGATGAATACCCAACTTTTACATCAGCATGGATGGGACTGGAGGAGATTTTGCTAAGTGAAATAAGTCAAGCAGAGAAAGTCAATTATCGTAAGATTTCACTTATTTGTGGAACATAAGGAATAGCATGGAGGACATTACGAGAAGGAAGGGAAAAATGGGGGGGGATTGGAGGGAGAGATGAACCATGAGAGACTATGGACTCTGAGAAACAAACAGGGTTTTAAAGGGGAGGGGGAGATTGGTTAGCCCAGTGATAGGTATTAAGGAGGGCATGTACTGCATGGAGCACTGGGTGTTATATGAAAACAATGGATCGTGGATCACCACATCAAAAATAATGATGTATGGTGACTAACATAACAAAATAAAAATTTTAAAAAATAAAAATAAAGGGTAAATTTAATAGCATGTCTTTAATAGAGCAAATTCTCAAATAAAAACCTTAATCAGAAAATAAATAAATTAAAAATATAAAATAAAATGAGTCTCTTGCAGACAGCACATCAATGTGTCTTGCTTTTTTATCCAGTCTGATACCCTGTGTCTTTGTAATGGGCACATTTAGCCCATTTACATTCAGAGTTAACTATTGAAAGATATGAATTTAGTGCCATTGTATTACCTATAAAGTCACTGTTTCTGTATATTGTCTTTGTTCCTTTCTGGTCTATGTTACTTTTGGGCTCTCTCTTCACTTAAAGGCTTCCTTTTAATATTTCTTGCAGGGCTGGTTTAGTGATCACAAATTCTTTTAGTTTCTGTTTGTCCTGGAAGCTTTTTATTTCTTTTCTACTTTATGACAACCTACCTGGATAAAGTATTCTTGCCTGAATGTTTTTCTCATTTAGCACCCTGATTATATCGTGCCAGTCCTTTCTGGCCTGCCAGGTCCCTGTGGATAGGTCTACTGCCAGTCTCATGTTTCTACCCTTGTGGGTTACAGACCTCTTGTCCCAAGCTGCTTTCAGGATTTTCTCTTTGTCTCTGAGATTTGCAAGTTTCACTATTATATGTCGAGGTCTTGACCTATTTTTATTGATTTTGAGAGGGGTTCTTTGTGCCTTCTGGACTTGAATGCCTGTTTCCTTCTCCAGATTAGGGAAGTTCTCCACTATAATTTGCTCCAATATACTTTCTGCCCCCCCTTCTTCTGGGATCCCAATTATTCCGATATTGTTTCACTTTATGGTATCACTTATCTCTTGAATTCTTCCCTTGTGATCCAGTAGGTGTTTATCTCCCTTTTTCTCAGCTTCTTTATTCTCCATAATTTTTCTCTATATCACTAAATCTCTCCTCTGCCTCATTTATCCTAGCAGTTAGAGTCTCCATTTTTTATTGCATCTCATTAATGGCCTTTTTTATTTTGACTTGGTTGGATTTTAGATCTTTTATTTCTCCAGAAAGGGATTCCCTAGTGTCTTCTATGCTTTTTTTTTCAAGCCCAGCTAGTATCTTTATAATTGTTATTCTGAACCCTAGTTTTGACATCTTACTTACATCCATTCTCATTAGGTCCCTGGCAGTCAATACTACCTCTTGTTCTCTTTTTTGAGGTGAGTTTTTCTGTCTTGTCATTCTTGCAGAGAGCTCACTTTTCTATTTGTAAAGTTGCAGCTATTCTTTTCTTAGATCTCTGGTTGAGTTCACAGGTATTCAGTATGATTTGATAGATATGTAGCTGAATTCCTGGAACCAGACAAAACTAAGGTTTCCTACTCCCCCACCATCTTTGACCTCTTGACTGCTGTTTTTCAGTACTTCATTCCTTTTTGTGGCCAAATAATATTCCATTGTATGGATTTACCACATGTTGTTTATCCACTCATCCACTGATGGACATTTGGGTTATTTCCACCTTTTGGCTATTGTGGGTATGGCTGCTATGAATGTATATGTGCACATGTACTTGGTTCCTATGTAGTATTAACAAGTTTATATTTTAGGGTAAATATCTGTTCTCCCCATCTTAAGGCTTCCATCTGGGGACCCCCACATTTAGGAGCCAACATCTCTGTCCTCCAAACCAGGAAAAAGTCCAAGCAAGTCAGAAAGATGAAAAACGTTGTAGATTCAGAAAGAGCCAGCCATGACAGGCCTTGGATTGGAGGTGGTTTCCAGTAGCAAATTAGTGAGAGAACAAGAGGACATGACAGGGAAGAAGTAATTACTACTACACATCCCTGGGAGTGTCATTTAGTTAAGCAAAATGATGGCAATAGAATTAGCCACATCTTACCTTCTCATTTTTCATTTTTTAATGCCTGAGAGTAGGTTCTGTTATGCTCTCTAACACCTCATGGTGAAGCTCTGGCCAGGCCCCCAGACATAGTCAGGGACAGAGTACCACACAACTCAGCTGACCACTGGCTCCCAGATGCTCTAGGTCTTACTAATTAACTTCTGTAAACCCTCAGAGAATGGCTTTGTCCCAGCAAAGACAGTGAGCAGGACATCACCCCAAATATGGTGACCCACCCCAACTTGTATTTCCTGGCCACACTGGGCAGCTGGATACAAATTAGGGAAAACAGCTCAGAGAGGGAGCCAAGTGTAATGGTTAGGAGCCCAGACTCTGAAGCCAGAGAGCTGCCAGCCTGCAGTTGAACTCTGCCTCCACTTCTTGCTAGCTGTGTGACCCTGTGGAAGTCGCAACCACTCTGAGCCTCAGTTTCCCAAAAGTCAACTGGAGATAGTGGAAAGTACCAAATCCAGCTGCTATGTAATTTAAAAGAGAGTATGACACTTTAGTGTAAGAGCTTGATAAGTGTTAGTTAGCTAGGGTGGTATTGTAACGAAGAAGAGTTCCAGGATTATATCTCCTGCCAGGCATATTGCAAGAGCCCCAGTTCCCTTATCCCAGGAAGGCTGGGATATATTTTTTAAGTCTACTAGTCTCCCTGAGGCAACCATTTCCCTAGCTGCAGTCACATACACACAGACCCAATGCCCCCCACCTGGCTTTGGCCAATGCCACCAAATCCATGGAACTCTCCCTTCATCAGGGGGCACAGACTGTCTTGGACTTCACCTGGTCCCCTGCAGCATGTGAAATGTAGTCCTCACACATCAAGCAGGGTCCAGAGGCCAACATCGGGGAAACTCCTGCAGAGAGGTAGGGTAAGGGGTTATCAATTCTTTGGGCTTTTTGTTTTCTTTTTAAGGAATATAATTTGCATGTTTTTAAAAAGTATGTCCATTTAAAGATATTGAGCTAATAATAAGTAATACACAAATATGGCAAAAATAAATATAGGGATAAGTAAACCTGAGAACCATTGGTTCCAGTCTGAAGTGACTTCTGAGCCTGTGACTATGACTTACACAATGACCCCTTGATGTCACTGGATCTCTTTACCTCAATGCCAAGTTCACCAAACAAATTTATACTCACTCTGAGCTATGTGCTATGTTAAGTGCCGAGACACACAAAAGTGAAGAAAAATGAACTCTGTCCTCACACCTGGTGGACGAGGCAGGCAGGGGTCTATCGATAGCACAGGAAGGGCAAAGCCAGAGGGAATTCCTTTAGATATTTATGTCGGTGGTGCTTCCGGGCTGGGCTTAATAGCCCCCAAAATATCTGGACTCTGAGCTGATGAGACTCCATCAAGGAAGTTGTGGGGTTAGAGCTTTGCAGCATGCTGGTGTGTTGTCAGGGCATTGCAGTATGGTGACAGACATGTGATGATACCATGATCAGGACAGTGGGCCTATCAGGTTGTCACATTACAGCCCTTGTGTCATGGCATGGTGGTGGCGGTGTGCAATGTGGGGCCTGCTTATATGCTCCCAGTGTGGAGTTGCGTCGGTACCAAGTTCCACCTTGTCGTGGTGGGACATTCCGGCCATGCGCTGTTACAGCTGTGTCACAGCAATATTGCCCCAGCTCGCCAGGATGTTACAAGGCCATGAGACTCTGCTGTGCTCTGGCTGCATGAGCTTGCATCGCGAAGTGGTGGTGAAGTATGTGTGACACCACCTTTCTCGCTAGAGGGGCTCCCATCTGGTTTGAGACCAGAAATTCTTTTCATTTCAGTGTCCAAGACACTATTTTTTCCCTCACTGGTCCAAACACGCCACACACATTTCTCCTCAGGCAGGAGAGCATTTAGTGACAGTTACCTGGGAGGCCTAGTAACTATGATCTCAGCTTTGTCTCAGGTTGTCTGCCAGGTGCTTTCAAAGCTTGCCACATGAAAGGCAGTTGTCAGTCCAAGTCAGAGGAGGCAGGCAAGGAGCAGAGGCACAACTCAGTCCCTTAGCCAGGATGAACCTTCTTCTGGGGAGGAATGACTCCGAACTCACCAAGGGCAGCTGTCAGCTGGCCAGCTTCTGCCCCTGTGCTTGGGGACCATGGCCTACCCACTGGTCCAAAGAGCCTTTCAGGCTGAAGTTTCTCAAGATACCCATGTCCTGCCCCCATTTTGTCAACAAAGGCGTGGAACCATATAAAACTGTGGTTCTGAGCTTAAAATGTATCTCTTCCAGTCGATATGAGGCAGAAATCTGCTCATTTCCATATGCCTCACTTCTCTGGGCCGCATAGGATAGAGGAGTCCTGGTAAGAAAATACAAGGGATTCTTCTCATTCACAGTAGTTATGTTCTGTCAGTTTGTCTCCAATACAGAACCATTGCTCACAGGAAATTAGGGTTAGGTTCTTATGAGCCTCTGCTCACAACATTTTCATCAACCAATAAACATATAACTTTGTTTTCTGTGTGTTTCTGTGTAAAGATACTTTATTTAATACATATTACTGATTCGTTAACATTGACCTTACAGCCAACACTATAACTCATGCCTGAATGAAGTTTTTTTGACACACGTGTTTTCTCTGTAAGAAAACAGCTTTCTTGTGCTTAGGAACAGCAGACAGTACTTCAGCACCACACTTGGAGCGTTTTAGACAATGAAATCAACCAATAGAAAGCACAAAAATGCAAGAGAAAATGTGGCATTAAATAGACTGCAGAAAGACTCCCTGCCTGCCTCCTCTGACTTGGACTGACACTTGTTTACATTATGAGCACTGGAATAAGATGGCAGAGCATCATCTTGCCCAACAGCTGGGAATGTGCACATTGAGCAATTCCAATTTGTTGCCATTCTGCACATGTCCACAAATGACCACGAAATCACTATAAGTATTGATGTTGGGGTTACAAATAGATTTTAGCCAGTAGGCAAATTTGCAAATACAGAACCTGCAAATAATGAGGATGGATTGTAACTGGAAGGAACGTATATAGAGACTTGCAGGGCACAAGGAATCATTCTAAGCGTTTTACATGTATTGACTCATTTAATCCTGCCAGCAACACAATGAAGTGGGTGCTACTATTGTCTCCATTTTATAGCTCGGGGAATGGAGGCAAAAAGGGCCAAGTAACTTGCTGAAGTTCCTACAACCAGGAACTGACAAAGCCAGGATGTGAACCAGGTATCTTGCTCTAGAACCCCCATGCTTAATCCATATTGCCTCTGGGTAACAATCTCCACCAATGACCTTAGTTTCTTAAGATAATCTATTGAAGTCAAAGAACTGAACCCACTACATTTCCTCAGGCATGGCAGGCTGGCTCATACTTTCTCATCCTGAGCAGTTGAAGCTTTCCTGATACTTCCAGTGAAGCTGGTATACCATCTGTTATTTGATGACCTCCACTGAAGCTTCTACTACTGGCCTTGCTATTATTGACCCATCTGCCTTGGCTACCCTGCCTGACTGTGGAGGGCCCTTTCTTCCTACCATTAGACTACTGAGTTGCCATTTTCTTTCAATACTCCATCAACAGTTTTTCTTTCTGTGGGGTTGGAGGGAGTGTTGCTTTGTACCCTGTGGACAAGTCAGTAAGGCAAGGCATGTGGTACTACCCCCACGACTCAGGCAAGAGTTCAGGTACCTGCTTGAGAGTGATTTCCTACATGAGAGTGATCCCCTGAACCTCTGAGCTCCATTTCCCACTGGTATATATGCACAAATAGGTGGGAGGTGGTACGGTAGAATGGCTACGAGCACTAGCTTTGAGTCTGAAAGATGTGTGACTGTGGAGAAGTAACAAACCTCTCTATGCCTCATTTTCAACACTGTAAAGTAGGTGTGATACCACCTGCTTTATTATAATCGTGATAAAAGTGATTAAGTAAGGGTGATAATAGCATCTGCCTTATAAGGTGGTTGAGAGGCTTAACTGAGAACAATCATGTGAAAATTTTGCACAATGCCTGGTATGAAGAAGAGCTCAGTGAGAAGCTTTATATTATTCTTCTCATTTTTATTTCACAAGTATTCATTTTAGTGTTCTGGGCTTACCACCATCAATTCTAAAGGTCTTTTGTAGTTTCACATGAGAGTCTTAACACTTTCAAAATCAAAAGGACTCTTGGTGGTTTGTACCAATTGCTTAAGCTCTTAAGATGGACATAAAATTGGATATCTTCACCTCCCCCCCACCACCATAAAATTTCCAGAAACACTGATGGGATTCTAGGAAGGTGGTAGATGTAATTTTTTATCTTTTTGAATCACCCTACAAAACAGAGAGACTAACATGGCAAAACCAAACTCCTACAGACAATATCTACAGCAATACAAGGAATCCATACCACTCCACAATATGAGCAATTGAGGAACGACCATGAATGCCACCAACACCATGTAGCAACAGCAAGTGTGCAGAGGGAAGCAAAGGAAGGACAAAGGGATTTCTGTTGAACTTGTGATTCAGAGAACCCAAAACTGCCAACAGATACTCCCAATGGAAGGGAAACACAATCTGGGGAAAACAGCCTTAACTGGCAAAGGCCTTACACGCTTTAGTTTCTAAGCACAAGATCAGAGAATACTGGAACACTCTGGATGCTATGAGCTCTTAGAACTAACAAGAGCTCCCTTCCAAAACAAAGGCCTACACTGAGTAGAAAATACTGAGAATAGAATCTAATTTATGTAGGACAAGGTATTAGGGGAGAAGGAAAGAAATGTTCCTGACAAAACTGGGGAGGGTAACTAAGTCCACAGATGTTAGAATAAATAAAAGCCATATATTTGAACACTTTGTAATAATAACAGAATAGTGAACTGAACTCTAGAGCTTTGAAACTAGGAAATGATCCTGGCCCACGCTCCCTTCCAAAGTGAATAGGAGAACTCAGGCCCTTCAAGTACAAACAACAAAAAATAATTGTGTTTGAATCCCACACAAAGTTATTTCAAGAAAAAAAAGAGAATAATGAGCAAAATGTCCCCATAGACAATAAATAAGCCAGAAATAAAGACTAAAAATGCAGAGAAGAAAACAAAGAAAACCCCAGGCACCAGATGGCTGCCTGGGTGAATTCTATCAAAACATTTAAAAGATATAATGCCAATCTTACAAAAACCTTTTTAGAAACTAGAGGAGGAGGGAACACTCCCAAACTAATTTTATGAGACTAGAATAACCTTGGTACTAAAACCTTATGAAGATACTAGACATGCAGATCAATATCCCCCATAAATATACATATAAAACCCTTGAAAATACTGCAAGATACAACAATATATAAAAAGGATAATGACTAAGATTTATCTCAGGAATGCAAGGTTGGCTTAATTTTCAAAAAGCAATCAATGTAACATATTAAGAAGCAAAAAAAGGAGAAAACTCATGTGATCATTTCAGTAAATGCAGAAAAACCCTTTCACAAAATTCAACACATATTCATGATTAAGAAAAAAAGTCTCTTGGGGTGCCTGGGTGGCTCAGTCGTTAAGCATCTGCCTTCAGCTCAGGTCATGATCCCGGGGTCCTGGGATCAAGCCCCGCATTGGGCTCCCTGCTCAGCGGGGAGCCTGCTTCTCCCTCTCCCACTTCCCTTGCTTATGTTCCCACTCTTGTCGTCTCTCTCTCTGTGTCAAATAAATAAATAAAAAATCTTAAAAAAAAAAATGTCTCTTAGCAAACTAGGATTGGAACAGGAATTCCTCAATCTCTGTGTCAGTATGGATTTTCTAAGAAGCAGACACCAAAATAGGATTAGACATGCAAGAAATTTATTAGAGGAAATGCTTGTAAGAGGAAATGAGGAGAAGTTCTGGAAGAACACGAGATACTTGTCAGATCATGATATAAATATGACTCCAGGTGAAGGAGGAGAGGAGGAAGGCCAGTGATAGAGAAGCCTCTGAAACTCCAGTGCAGCTTTCAGAGTTACATAAAGACATCAGAGAGTCAGTCCTCAAGCCAAAGTCACCCGCCAGAGGAATCCCACATCTCCTAGACATTGGCTGGAGAAGTGTCCACTTTGGGAAGTGTCACCTCCGCACAAAAAAAGTGATGGATTTCAAAATGCAACTGCTGGGACTGTCAGGCTTTAAGTGTCCCTCACTTGGAAATCTGAAAGGTACATTTTCATAGCCACCAAGTTTGTAAAGGGTTATGTATGAAAAACCTAAAACAAACCTCATACTTAATGAAACACTGAACACTTTTAAGAACAGGAATAAGTCAAGGATGTCTACTCTCACCACCTCTATTCTGCATTGTACTGAAGGTCCCAGCCAATGCAGTAAAGGAAGAAAAAGGCACAAAGACTGGAAAGGAATAAGTAAATTATTGTATACATAAGATATCTATCCCCCATATCTATCAATTAATAAGGGAATTTAACAACATTTCAGAATACGAGGTCAATATACAAAAAGTAACTGCATGTCTATATACTAACCACAAACAATTGGAAAATAAATTGAAAAATACCATTTATGATAGTATCAAAAACCAGAAAATATTTAAGGGTAAGTTTAACAATATATATGCAAGCTATCTATACTGAAAACTATAGAACATTTCTGGGAAATTAAGATGCAGATATATGGAGAGATATACCATGCTCTTGGATTGGAAGGCCCAGTACTGTTAAGATGTCAATTATCTCAAAGCTGATCTAAAGACCCAGTATAATCCTGTTATGAACTAAACTGTGTGTTCCAAAATTCATATACTGAAGTCCTAACCCCTAGTACCTCAGAAAGTGACTTTATCTGGAGATAGAGCCTTTAAAGAGGTGACTGAGTTAAAATAAAGCCATTGGGGTGAGCCCTGATAAAATCTGACTGGTGTCCTTTACAGAGAGGACATTTGAACGCACAGAGAGGCATGGGGTATGCCCACATGCAGAGGAAAGACCATGTGAAGACACAGCGTGGAGGAAGCCATCTGCCAGCCAAGGAGAAAATAAATCTGCTGACACCTTGATCTTGGACTTCCAGCCTCCAGAACGGTATGAATATAAATTTCTGCTGTTTAAGCCCCCAGTGTATGGTATTTTGTTGTGGCAGCCCTATCAAATTAACACAAACCCCCCCAAAATCCCAGAAGGCTTTTTTACAGAAATGGACAAGCTGATTCTAAAATTTAAATGGAAAGGCAAAGGGTCTGGAATAGCCACAACAATCTTGTTAAGTCTTTTTAAAAAGATTCAACTTAGATTGGACTTACAATGCCTGATTTCAAATTTTACTATAAAGTTACAGTAATCAAGGCAGTTGGGGTAAGCATAGACAAATAGATGTGTAGAGAAAATGGAAATAGACCCACACATATAGAGTCGATTTATTTTTCACAAAGGTGTTAAGGCAGTTCAATGGGGAAAGAGAAAAGCCTTCTCAATGAATCAAACAACTGGATATCCATGTTAAAAAAGGCAAAATAAAAAACCTCAGACCATATACAAGGATTAATTCAAGATAGGGAAGTGCTAAAACAATAAAACTAGAAGAAAACATGGGAGAATATCCTTATGACTTTGGAATAGGAAAAAAGTTTCTAGAGAGAACACAAAATACACTGAGTATAAAAGAAAAAAATTACATATTTGGCTTCATCAAAATTAACAATATCGCTTATCAAAAGACACAGTGAAGGGGGGAAAAAAGGCAAGTCACAGACTGAAAGAAAATGTTTGCAAAACATATACCTGACAAAGAAGTTGTATCAGAACTACAAATCAATAATAGAAAGACAATTCAATTAAAAAGGGCAAATGCTTCAAAAAGAACTTTACGAAAGAAGATATATAAATGGCTAATAAGCACATGAAAAGGGCACCTGGGTGGCTCAGTCAATTGGGCGTCTGCCTTTGGCTCGGGTCATGGTCCCAGGGTTGTGAGATCGAGTCCCGCGTCAGGCTCCCTGCTCAGCGAGGAGCCTGCTTCTCCCTCTGCCACTCCCCTTGTTTGTGCTCTCTCTCTCTCTCCATGTCAAATAAGTAAATAAAATCTTTAAAAAAAATAAGCTCATCAAAAGCTACTCAACATCATTAGTCATCAGAGAAATTAAAATTAAAACCATAATGAAATAACACTGCACACCCACTAGAATGGCTAAATTTAAGACCAGTAATACCAATTGTCAATGAGGATATAGGGCAACTGGAACATTCATGCATTGTTGGTGGATTATTAACGGTACAACACTTTTGAAAAATAATTGCTTGTTTCTTTTTTTAAAATTTAGCTTCATTATTTTTTAAATTTTCTATTGAGATATAATTGACATATAACATTATATTTGTATACAGCATGATTTGATATGTATATATAGTGAAATGATCACCACAATAAGTCTAGTTAATATGTTACCACACATTGTTGCAAATTTGTTTTCTTATGGTAAGAACTTTTAAGATCTACTCTCTTAGCCACTTTCAAATATACAGTATGGTATTAATTACAGTGATCATGCTGTAGGTTACATCCCTGTGACTTACTTATTTTGTAACTGAAAATTTGTACCTTGACCATCTTCACCCATTTCACGCCCTTAAACCAGCCCCCAGCCAATCTGCTTTCTGTATCTATGAGTTTGTTATTTTTTTTTAAAGATATCACATATAAGTGAGATCATATGGTATTTATATTTCTCTGTTTGACTTATTCTACTTAGCATCATGCCCTCAAGTTGTCACAAATTACAAGATTTCAGGACGCCTGGGTGGCTCAGTTGTTAGGCGACTGCCTTCGGCTCAGGTCACGATCCCAGGTCCTAGGATTGAGCCCTGCACTGGGCTCCCTGCTCGGCGGGAAGCCTGCTTCTCCCTCTCCCACTCCCCCTGCTTGTGTTCCCTCTCTCGCTGTCTCTCTGTCAAATAAATAAATAAAATCTCTAAAAAAAAAAAAAAAAACAAATGACAAGATTTCCTTCTTTTTATGGCTGAATAATATTCCATTGGTGTGTGTGTGTGTATGTGTGTGTATGTCACATTTTCTTTATCCATTCATCTACTGATGGATACTTAGGTTGCTTCCATGTCTTGGCTATTGTAAATAATGCTGCAATGAATATTGTGGTACAGATATTTTTTGAGTTAGTGTTTTCCATTTCCTTCAGAAATATAACAAGTGGAATTGCCTATTTCTTATCAAGTTTAGCCACATCTACCTTATAAGCCAACTGTTCCACTTGTAGGTATTCATCCAAATAAAATGAAAACATGTCCCCAAAAAGACTTGTGCAAAATATTTATAACAGCTTTATTCTTTTTTTATTTTATTTTTTAATCCAAGTATAATTAACATATAGTGTTATATTAGTTTCAGGTGTACAAAATAATTATTCAACAATCACTCAGTGCTCATCACGGTAAGTATACTTTTAATCACCTTCACCTATTTCACCCAGCTCCCCTCCAGCAACTACCAGTTTGTTCTCTATACTTAAGAGTCTGGTTTTTTGTTTGTCTCTTTTTTTCTTCATTTGTTTTGTTTTTTAAATTCCACGTATGAGTGAAATCATATGGTATTTGTCTTTCTCTCACTGACTTATTTCACTTAGCATAATACCCTCTAGATCCATCCATGTTGTTTTGAATGGCAAGACTTCATTCTTTTTTATAGCTGAGTAATATTAATATATATATACATTGTGTATATATATGTTAATATATATGTGTGTGTGTATATATATATACACTATATATATATACACTATATATATATATATATATATATATATATATATGCCATGCCTTCTTTATCCATTCATCTATGAATGGACATTTGAGTTGCTTCCATATCTGGGCTACTGTAACTGCTATAAACATAGGGGTGCATATATCTTTTTGAATTAATGTCTTTGTTTTCTTTTTTTTTTTAAGATTTTATTTATTTATTTGACAGAGAGAGATATAGCATAGCGAGAGAGGGAACACAAGCAGGAGGAGTGGGAGAGGGAGAAGCAGGCTTCCCGCGGAGCAGGGAGCCCAATGTGGGGCTCGATCCCAGGACCCCGGGATCATGACCTCAGCCGAAGGCAGTCACTTAACCAACTGAGCCACCTAGGAGCCCAGTGTTTTTGTATTCTTTGAGAAAATACCCAGTAGTAGAATTACTGGATCACATGGTAATTCTGTTTTTAATTTTTTGAGAAACCTCCATACTGCTTTCCACAGTGGCTGCACCAGTTTGCATTCCCACCAACAGTGCACAAGGGTTCCTTTTTCTTCATGTCCTCACCAACACTTACTTCTTGCGTTTTTGATTTTAGCCATTCTGACAGGTGTGAGGTGATATCTCATTGTGGTTTGGATTTGCATTTCCCTGATGATGAGTGATGTTGAGCATCTTTTTATGTGTCTGTTGGCCTTCTGTATGTCTTTGGAGAAATGTCTGTTCATGTGTCCTGACCATTTTTAATTAGATTAAAATTGGATTTTTTTTTATGTTGAGTTGTATAAGCTCTTTATATATTTTAAATATAACCACTTACCAGATATATCATTTGCAAATATCTTCTCCCATTCAGTCAGTTGCTTTTTGTTTTGTTGATGGTTTCCTTCACTGTGCATAAGCTTTTTTTTTTTAAGATTTTATTTATTTGACAGAGAGAGACACAGTGAGAGAGGGAACACAAGCAGGGGGAGAGGGAGAGGGAGAAGCAGGGAGCCCGATGCTGGGCTTGATCCCAGGACCCCGGGACCATGACCTGAGCTGAAGGCAGATGCTTAACGACTGAGCCACCCAGGCGCCCCATGTGCAAAAGCTTTTATTTTGGTGTATCCCCAATAGTTTCATTTTGTATAGCTTTTCTTTATAGCCCCAAAATGGAATAAACCAAATTTGTCAACAGATGCATGAATAAATTGTGGTATATCTAATATGGAATACCACTCATAAATTAAAAAGAACATATTACTGATACACTCAAGAACATGTATGAATCTTAAAACACATATCAAGTGCAAGAAGCCAGATACAGAATAGCATATACTGTATAATCCCATTTATATTATATTTGAGAATGGGCAAAATTAAACTATGGTGATAGATATTAGAACACTGTTACCTCTAACGTGCAGTAGGAAGTTGTCTGGAAAGGAGGAAGAAGAAACTTTCTAGAGTGATAGAATTGTTTTCTATCTTGATTAGTGTTTTGTTGCATAGGTGTATAAATTTGTCAAAATCATCAAACGGTGCCCATAATGAATTTCACAGTAAGTTAATTATACCTTGAAAAAAATTTGAGTTAAAAACAGAAAAAATAGAGCCAATAAATACATCCAAAAGTTAATTATTTGGAAAAACAAAAAGAACATAATAAAAAACCTGTTAGCTGTTGCAATTGAGAAAAAAATGGGGGCGGGGACTTTAAATACATAAAATTAGAAATGACAGTGAGAAAATAACCATCAGACTGAGCACTTTTTAAAATGATATGAGTCTACTTTGCAGATAAATTTGGAAAAGTAGATGCAGTGGATAACTTTCTAGCAAATACAACATGTCAAAATCAATCTCAGTGGAGACAGAAAGTCTAAACACATAAAATACCACAGAAGAAATAGAGGAAGTAGAAAAACAGCTTTCCCATAAAAATGTCCCAGGCCCAGACTGTTTCTCAGAGATACTCTATTTTTAAAAATTATTGTATGAAGTGAAATGATTGCATCAACAAAAGAAAACTATAGACCAATCTAACTTATAAATATCAATAATTAGCAAATAGGATCCACATTCAAACATGCATCAAGACCGAATAGATTCAATATTCTAAAAATCCATTAATATGATCCATCATATTAATAGAGCTAAGAATTATGTAAGTATGTATCTAGAAAAGCCGAACTATTACAAGACTAGAAAACTACTACAAACAATTTAGTGAAATAGGTTATAAAATCAACATACAAAAATCAAGTCTTCCTATAAAGAAAATAAAAATCAGTTTATATTGGAAGAGAAAACCACCTTTGTGAAAATTAAATAAAATTAAACACCAAACAATGAATCATGGAACACTACATCAAAACTAATGTTGTACTGTATGGTGACTAACATAACATAATAAAATTTTAAAAATTAAACACCCAGGAATAAATTTATCAAGAAATGTCCAAAACCTACAGGAAGAGTAACTATGGAGTAATTAAAAAACACAAAAATAACCTTGCTTAAATGAAAAGATATACCAGATTCTTGGACAGGAAAACTCAATATCAGAAATTTTAAGTCTCGGGGCGCCTGGGTGGCTCAGTTGGTTAAGCGTCTGCCTTCGGCTCAAATAAATAAAATCTTTAAAAAAAAAAAAAAGAAAATTTAAGTCTCCCTAAGTTCATAAAATGTAATATAGTTCATAAGTTTAATATAATTCAACAAAAATATGAGTAAGTTTCTTTCTGGAGCTAGATAATTTTTTTTTTTATAAAATTCATTTGGAAGAACAGATAAGCAAGAATAGCCAAGGGGGAAAAGCCTGAGAAAGAGAGAGAAAGAGAAATGAGAAAGGGATAGCACTGTCAGATATTAAAACATATTATAATGTCTCTAATTAAGAGTGTGGCAGGGTAACATGCATGGCCCAGTGGAACAAATAGAAAATCCAGAAATAGACCCAACTGCATTTGGAAATTTAGCATAAAGGCAGAATCTCAAGTTAGTAAGTTAGTGGGGAAAATGATGGCTTTTTGATCAAAGGCATCAGGCTAACTCAATAGCCATAGGTAAAAGGATAAAATTGTATTAATTCCCCCAAACTGTGTACCAAGATAAATTTCAAGTGGATTAGGAAATTAACTGTATTTTTTAAAGACTTTATTTATTCATTTGACAGAGAGAGACACAGCGAGAGAGGGAACACAAGCAGGGGGAGTGGGAGAGGGAGAAGCAGGCTCCTCGCTGAGCAGAGAGCCCAATGCGGGGCTCAATCCCAGGACCCTGAGATCATGACCTGAGCCGAAGGCAGTCGCCTAACAACTGAGCCACCCAGGTGCCCCAGATTAGGAAATTAAATGTATTAAATGAATCCATACAAGTATAGAAAAAACAAATCTGAATTATTCTATAATCTAGGAGTGAGGAGAACTTTCCTACCTGATTCAGTATCTAGAAGTCATAAGGGAAAAAATTAATGAACTTATTACATAAAAAAAGAAAAAAAATTTTTTTACTAACATAGCATAAAAACACCATAAGGAAAGTAAAGAGAAACTGGGGGAAAATTTTCAACTTTATCATAGATAAAGGGTTAATATTTACAATATATAAAGAGCCTTTAAAAAGAAAGAATGGAAGACTAATAATGGTATATAGGGAGAAAGAAGCTAGGAAAATGTACAGACAATTCACAGAAAACTAAATATGCCCCTTATCTACATGAAAAGATCTTGATTATACACATAATAAGAAAAAGGCAAATTAAAAATACACTAGTGTATTGATTTCTGCATCAGGATAAAAAGCTTTTCAAAGGAAACAATCAACAACAACCTATGGAATGGGAGAAGATATTCATAAATGACATATTGATTAAAGGGCTAGTATCCAAAGTCTATAAAGAACTTACCAAACTGAACACCCAAAAAACAAAAAATCCTGTCAAGAAATGGGCAGAAGACGTGAACAAACATTTCTCCAAAGAAGACATATAAATGGCCACAGACACATGAAAAATGCTCAACATCACTCATCATCAGGGAAATACAAATCAAAACCACAATGAGATACCACCTCACATCCTCAGAATGGCTAAAATTAACTCAGGAAACAACAGATGTTGGCAAGAATGCAGAGAAGGGGAAACCTTTACACTGTTGGTGGGAATGCAAGCCGGTGCAGCCACTCTGGAAAACAGTGTGGAGGTTCCTCAAAAAGTTAAACATAGAATAGAGCTACCTTATGACCCAGCAATTGCAATTCTAGGTATTTATCCAAAGGATACAAACAGTGATTTGAAGGGGCACCTGCACCCCAATGTCTACAGCAGCAATGTTCACAATAGCCAAAATATGGAAAGAGCCCAGATGTCCATAGACAGATAAATGGATAAAAATGTAGTATATATATACAATGGAGTATTACTCAGCCATCAGGAAAAATGAAAACTTGTCATTTGCAACAATGTGAATGGAACTAGAGGGTATTATGCTAAGTAAAATAAGTCAGTCAGAGAAAGACAAATACCGTATGATTTCACTCGGATTTGGAATTTCAAAAACAAAACAAATGAACATAGGAGAAGGGAAGGAAAAATAAAATAATACAAAAACAGAGGGGGAGGCAAACCATAAGAGACTCTTAAGGAACAAACTGAGGGTTGCTGGAGGGCTATGGGTGGGGGGATGGGGTAATTGGGTGATGGGCATTAAGGAGGGCACTTGATGTAATGAGCACTGGCTGTTATATGCAAATGATGAATCACTAAATTCTACCCCTGAAATTAATAATACACTATATGTTAACTAAATTAAATTTAAATAAAAATAAAAAATACACCAGTGAACTGCTTCTCACCTATCAGAGTGGTAAAAATCCAAAATATCAACATGTACTCTTTTGACCAGGCTTTGAGAAAACAGGAACTCCCATCATTGCTGGAAGTAATGCAAAGAGGTACAATCCTACAGACAGGAATTTAGCGATATTTAGCAAAATAGCATATGCACTCTGATCCTTTGACCCAGAAAGCCTACTTCTAGGTATCTGTCCTAAAAAACACTGACAGAAACTCAAAAACATGAACACTTGTTTTGTAATAGCAAAAAACCTAACCTAATGTCCATCAACAGGAATCTACTGGATAAACTATGTACATTCAAATAGTGAAGTACTATGCAACTATGGAAAGGAATGCAGACTATCTCTATATATTACTATGGCATGATTTCCAGAATATAGTTCTGTATACACACATATGCACACATGTATGTAAGATTCAGGTATAGTTTTACCTATGTAGAAAATTCAGAAGGATAAACCATAAAGTAAATAAAATTGTTGGCTAAAGGGAAAGGGGAAAAAAAAGAGGAGAGTTTGGGATAGAAGCTGGACTTCTCTGAATAATACCTTGTTTTTTTATTTTTTACATTATTTTTTATCAAAGCATAGCTGACAAATAATGTTATATTAGTTTCAGGTAAACACCATAGTGAATTGACAATTCTATATATTATGCACTGCTCACAAGTGCAGTTTTTTCAGATTTGACCCAAGAAGCCTAGTTCTAGGAAAATGAGCCATGAAAATATTTTAGATGATTATAAATAGTGTCAAATCAGAATGAAAAAAAACAACGCCTAAAATAAGAACAAAATTAAATAGGCATATGATGCAGAGGTATATTATTTTAAATGGTTTCAAAATACAACAATTCAGCTGTATGTCTCTAGTAAGATAAATCTAAGAACTGCAATAATAATAATAATAATAACTATTTTCACATATTTTGGTATTATTTGTCCAAAATCTATATAATCTATATAATAGGATAAAACAACTAAGCAATTACACTATTGTCATTAAGAGCCAAGATTTTTTCCCATAAGAGGAAAAGATTCAAAATACTGAGGGTTGCAGGATGGGGTGGCTGGGTGATAGACACTGGGGAAGGTATGTGCTATGGTGAGTGCTGTGAATTGTGTAAGACTGTTGAATCACAGACCTGTACCTCTGAAACAAATAATACATTATATGTTAAAAAAAAGAAGAAGATAGTAGGAAGGGAAAAATGAAGGGGGGCAATCGGAGGGGGAGACAAACCATGAGAGACTATGGACTCTGAGAAACAAACTGAGGGTTCTAGAAGGGAGGGGGAGATGGGTTAGCCTGGTGATGGGTATTAAAGAGGGCACGTACTGAATGGAGCACTGAGTGTTATACACAAACAATGAATCATGGAACACTACATCAAAAACTAATGATGTAATGTATGGTGATTAACATAACATAATAAAGAAAAAAAATTTAAAAATAAAAAAATAAAAAATACTGAGGGTTGCGGAAAGGGAGGTGGGTGGGGGATGGGGTAACTGGATGATGGGCATTAAAGAGGGCATGTGATATGATGAGCACTGGGTGTTATATTCAACTAATGTATCATTGAACATTAAATCAAAAGCTAATGATGTACTATACGTTGGCTAATTGAATTTAAATTAAAAAAATTATTAGGCAAAAAAATAAAAAGTAAAAAATAAAATTGAAGAGTTAAGCAAAGCCCTGTAATCTTAAATTTGGATTGAAAGTATCAGTATAAACTCATAATATATTTTCTCTTTAAGAGAGATTTCCATTTCCAAGCTTGGATACCTTTTTTTTCCAGAAGATGATGACTGGGGTCATGGCCATGTCAGAACTCAGGAAGCAATTTAGAGGTTCTCACCTGCCAGAGATGAGAAAATCTGAGCACAAAGAGAAGAACAACCGCAATGAATTGAAACACATGGAATATGTTAAAATTCATGAGTTCCTTCCTAATGATACCATAAAACAAAAAACCTCATTGGTCACCTCTGGAGGATATAAGGGAACCAACCCACTATTCTGAATGCAGGTAAGTATAGGGAAAGAAACATTTAACCTGTTTTTCCTGATTAAACTATATCATAAGTTAACTAAATAGGTGACGAGGAAACAATTCTCTCTACAGAAATAGTCCAAGTAATAAATGAGGAAGGAATAATAGAATTAGAATGCCACCATTTTGCAAATCCCCAAATGAAATCATGAATCTGGATGATGATTATTAATGGCTGTTACATCACAAAAAGAGACAACAGGTCATATGTGCTGGCCGATAGAAGTGCATGACAATACTTACAATGTAGTCTTGCAAAGAAAGAAACAAATCGGAATTAAACCAACAAGTCACTAGATCTAGCTGCCATGTTATGGGAAATATAGGGGACAAAGGAGCAAGGTAAATGATACCAGAGGGATGCAGTCCTATCTAGAAAATAGGAAATGGCCTGATCTCTTCAACAAATGAATTATAAAGTAGTAAAAGAAAGGCAGAGGAATCTATAAATTGAGGAGACAAAGAGAAGTATCAGTTGCTTGCAATGCGTGAATCTTATTTAGATCCTAATTCAACTGGAAAAAATAGGAGACAATTGTGCAAATGCGAACACTGGATATTTGATGATATTAAGAACTTACTAATTTTTTTCAATGCAATAATGATGTTAAGATTGTAATTTTTAAAAAACTCTATTGTTTAGAAAAGCATATACAAATGTTTACATATGACATTATTTAGGGGATGTGTGTTAATACTCTGATGGGGGAGGGGTACAGATGAAATGAAAGTGGCTGTGAGTTTATTTTGTGTCTGGGTAATAGGGACATGAGGATTCATTATACTATTCTGTCTAATTTTGTGAATTTTTGAATTTGTTATAAAAACTATTTAATGCAAGAAATTCATAAACCGGCTAATCACTATATGTGTGAAGTAGGTCTTTTGAAAGTAGAGAACTGAGCAGGAAAACCCATTAAACTCACTCAAAATGTATCTTTTCTTTCTGTCACTTTAGGCAGCCACATTTTGCTGGAGCTGGACTAGCTGTTTAACAAATGCTCCGCGTGGAGTATGGTATGCCAACAAGATTCCCCATCTGGAGAGGCTACCAAACCTTGACACTGCCCCATGGCCTCAGGCCACCTTCCCAGACTAAACCACCTATTCCTAAAAGCTGGCCTAAGGCCTTCTGCCAGCCCACAGGCATGAGGCGGGCACACTGCTGGTCCAATAACATACCTCGGACCCTCTGCTAACTCAATCTCTCTCGCACTATGAAGTTCCCTCTGACCTGTCTTGTCTGTAGAGCTGTCTCCTTCTCTAGGTTTTAATCATTACTTTTTCACCAAAAATTCCCTGCCTGTGTTGCCTATGTTGTCTTTGTTTCTTGAGGCCTGTTTCTATCAAAATCTTATTTGCGTGCACCCGTATACACACACACAGATATACACACACACACACACACATACACACACCCCACAGCCTGTAAGTAGTAGTCTCTTACAAGAATAGGCACCAGTGATGGCTTCAGCAACACATGTACTAAAATTGGAATGTTACAGAGAAGATTAGCATGGGCCCTGCACAAGGATGACATGCAAATTCATGAAGCATTCCATATTTAAAATTTAAAACAAGGGGCGCCTGGGTGGCTCAGTCGTTAAGCGTCTGCCTTCGGCTCAGGTCATGATTCCAGGGTCCTGGGATCGAGTCCCACATCGGGCTCCCTGCTCCGCGGGAAGCCTGCTTCTCCCTCTCCCACTCCCCTTGCTTGTGTTCCCTCTTTCGCTGTGTTTCTCTCTGTCAAATAAATAAAAAAAAAAAAAAAAAAAAAAAAATCTAAAATTTAAAACAAGAAGAAGAGGCACCTTATACCTAATTTAATTTAAATTAAAATTAAAAACAAGAAGAAGAGCCACCTTATACCTATCATCTGCTGTGTCAGTAGCCCTAGAATGACCTCAGGGTCATTCAAACACTCACAATGACCCTGAGAGGAGCTGTTATTATCCTATTATACAGATGAGGAAATGGAGGTAGAAGCTTAACCCAAACCACACAGCTTGTAAATGGCAGAGCTGGGATTTAAATCCAGGTCTATCTGCTTGCAAAGCATTTTTATTTAACCATAAATTGCCTGAATTGCCTTCTTTAGCAGCAAAGTAGCTATTCAATCAGTGCTCGCTAAGAGATACTTGAATCTAACTGAGAAATTCAGGCATCCTGCTCATATCTTCCCTTTCACATCTTCTTTATGTCCCAATGTCAGGCATCCCCTCTGTTCCCTGGAGTGGAGGGGCTGAAGGATGCTTTCCACTGGGCCTGGAAGAATATAAACACATCTGGAAGGAGGCTGCTGCTGAGCAAACCACGCTCCCTCCAGAGTGTGGACAGGATGAGGTGTCTATAAATAATGTTAAGAGTGTGAAGAGATTCTCTCCCCTGGGCTCCCTTTGCAAAAGGTTGATGGTAATTGATGAGGCTACAGGGACATGCCAATCCTTCTGCTCTTAGAACCAGGTGTGGTTATTTACAGAAATGTCACTTTCCCAGCCCTCCTTTCCCATCTCTGCCAGAGGGCTGGAGATCAGCAAAGATCAATTTACTGCTGCCCCAGGGCATATGGCAATAAGCCACCTATATGCCCCACTGTCTACAAACCAGGCTCAGGCTCCTGTTCTGGCTGAGAGTTGCTTCCTCTTTGGAAATTTGGAGAGAGAGAAAGATCACAGATTTGCTCCCTTTCCAGGCGGAGGGAGGTCAAGTGAACCATATTACAAACCACCAAGTCAATAAAATCTGGAGTTCCCACATTGCCCAGCTCAGAGTGGGAGAAATAAGTAGACCACCGGACCAGAAGTCAGACGTGTGGATCCCGACCCCAACGAGGCCGTCTGTTAGCATTTGATGTCTGAGTTCCAGTTTCACATCTGTAAAATGGAGGCTAGTCCTCTGTCATATGTCAGACACAAAAGGGTTTTGAAAAGAATAAATTAAGTAATGGAGTTAAATGACCTGCAGTGTATGAGAGATCATCATTATTATAGTCCTTATAATGAAGGACTCTGTTAGAGAAGTGTCCATGATAGGTTTTGGAAAATACCTTGTAACTGCCCGCACTCCCATGGTCTTGCTGGTCAGTAGCATGAGCAAAGTGGAAGTGTAGCATATAAATTTAATTTCTCAGGGCATCCGAAGTGTAGGTGAAGGTCATTCTGTTATAACAAGGTTTACACCAAAAAAAAAAAAAAAAAAAATCAATTTCACAACTAAATAAAAACACTTTTGGGAATAAGAGGGCAGAGCTACATCTCAAGATTAACCAAGCTGGCTTAAAGTTCTACTCAGAATTACCAGATCTCAACCAATATTGGATGGAAAATTGTCATACTCCTTCCTTGCTGAGGGTGATACTGAAAGACCACACTAGAGGCTCCCCACTGCCAACATATCCAGGGTAACCAGCACAGAGAGGCCAGAGGGACTGACAAGACTAATGAGCAACAAGACACCCCAACCTGATGTTCCAGCTTCTTTTGGGGACTCCTCCCCAGTGCCTTTGCCAACAGCGCCCTTGGGCAGTAGCTCACACGGATAACCTCTCCCAGCCCTACAAAGTGGGAAGCTTGACCTGTAAACAACAAAGCTTGGATTTGAATCCAGGTCCATCTGCTTTCTAAGAACCACAACCTCCTCCCAGTCTATAACTAGTTCACTTTGCAGGGGAGTCCAGTTAGAGCCAACAGGAACTATATCTTATTCCCTTCTATCACACATCACCTTTAGCCATCTGGTCCTTTTTTGTTTCCATGATGTGGGCTTATACTTGGAAAGGAAAACCCTAGAGCTGCCCCCATCTAAAAAGGGTATCAGGTTGGACTGACCACGGTTGTTTGCTTCTTGATCAGGAGGGGAGCATTTTTCCTTTCCTCAGAAATTCCAAGCCCAAGAAACAATTGATTGAAAATATGTATAAAAAAGCTGTTTTATTTCTCTCCTTAGGAGGAGATGTTTTAGAAAAAGTTCTGCCTGTCTGATTTGGCATTAGGAAGAAGAAGTATAAATAATAATTTTTATAAGCCATGATAACAGTTAACATTCATGAGTATTTTTTTATTTAAGTGTCAAAATTCATGCTGAGTGATTTACATGGATTGTCTCAAATGATTAAACAGTCTGCACAAGATTCTTTATCCCTATTTCCAGATGAGGGATGGAAGCTCAAAGTAATTTACCCAGATCACACTGTTGAGAGGCAGCTTCACTTCAGTGCCTAGATCTTCTGGGGTAAAACCCCACACTGGTTACATAGGCTCAGGCCTTGTTCTATACAGCCTATTAAATATCCTTTTTAAAAATCCTTTCCTTGTATAAACTATATATGGTATATCCATACAATGGTATATTATTCAGCCATTAAAAGGAATGAAGTACTGATAATGTGCTACAACATGGATGAAACTTGAAGACGTTATGCTAAGTGAAGTAAGCCAGACACAAAAGAACAAATATTGTGTAATTCCACTTACATGAAATATCAAGAATAGGCAAATTCATAGAGACAGAAAGTAGGATTCAGGTTACCTCTGGAAACCTAAAGGGAGAATGGGGAAGGGGGAGAATAGAAAGTTATTGTTAATGAGTAGTGATGGTTGCACAAGATCGTGAATGTAGTTTATGCCACTGAATTGCACGTTAAAATAGTTAAAATTCCAGTGATGAGCACTGGGTGTTATACTGAAATGATGAATCATTGAACATTATATCAAAAACCAATGATGTACTATACCTTGGCTAACTGAATTTAAATTTTAAAAATGTCAAAAAAAATAGTTAAAATTCCAATTTAAAAAATTTTATACCATGTCTTCCTTATCTATATGCCTATCAATGGACACTTAGGTTGCCTCCATATCTTGGCTATTGTAAATAATGCTACAATAAACATAAGGGTGCAGATAGCTTTTCAAATTATTGTTTCATTTTCTTGGGGTAAATATCCAATAGTAGAATTATTGTATCATATGGTATTTCTATTTAATTTTTTTGAGGAGCCTCCATATTGTTTTCCACAGTGGCTGCACCAGTTTGCATTCCCACCAACAGGGTATGAGGGTTCCTTGTTCTCCACAGCCTAACCAACACCTATTATTTCTTATGTGGTTTTTTTTTTTTTTTTTTTTTTTTTTAGCCATTCTGACTGGTGTAAGGTGATATCTCATGGTGGTTTTGATTTGCATTTTCCTGATGCCGAGTGATGTTGAGCATTTTTTCATGTGTCTGTTGGCCATCTGGGTGTCTTCTTTGGAAAAATGTCTATTTGAGTCCTTTGCCCATTTTTGAATTGGATTGTTTGGGGGTTTTGGTGATGAATTGTATAAGTTCTTTGTAGTCCTTGGATATTAACCCCTATTGAATATGTCATTTGCAAATATCTTCTCCCACTCAATAGTTTGCCTTTTGTTTTGTTGATGGTTTCCTTCACTGTATAAACCTTTTTTATTTTGATGTAGCCCCAATAGTTTATTTTTGCTTTTGTTTCCATTGTCTTAGGAGATGTATCTAGAAAAATGTTGCTAAGAGAAATTACTGCCTGTGTTCTCTGCTAGGATTTTTATTGTTTCAGGTCTCACATTTAGGTCTTTAATACATTTTGAATTTATTTTTGTGTATGGTGTGAGAAAGTGGTCCAGTTTCATTCTTCTGCATGTAGCTGTCCAGTTTTCCCAGCACCATTTATTGAAGAGATGTTTTTCCCCATTGTATATTCTTGCCTCCTCTGTCATAGATTAATTGACCATATAAGCATGGATTTATTTCTGGACTCTCTGTTTTATTCCATTGATCTATGTATCCATTTTTATCCCAGTACCATACTGTTTTAATTACTATAGCTTTGTAGTGTATCTTGAGATCTGGAATTGTGAAACCTCTAGCCTTGTTTTTCTTTCTCAAGATCACTTTTGCTATTCAGGATCTTTTGTGGTTCCACACAAATTTTAGGATTATTCTAGTTTTGTGGAAAATGTTGATATTTTGACAGGGATTTCATTAAATCTGAAAATTGCTTTGGGTAATGTGGACATTTTAACAATATTTGTTCTTCCAACCCATGAGCATGCAATATTTTTCCATTTGTTTATGTCATCTTGAATTTCTTTCATCAATGTTTTATAGTTTTCAGAGTATAGGACTTTCACCTCTGTGGTTAGGTTTATTCCTAGGCATTTTATTCTTTTTTGTGCAATTGTAAGTGGACTTAATTTCTCTTTCTGCTACTATATTATTAGTGTATAGAAATGCTACTGATTTCTGGATATTAATTTTGTGTCCTACAAAATTTACTGAATTCATTTATTACTTCTAGTAGTTTTTTGGTGGAGTCTTTAGAGTTTTCTATGTATAGTATCATGTCATCTGCAAACAGTGACAGTTTAACTTCTTTACCAATATAGATCCCTCTAATTTCTTTTTCTCATCTGATTGCTGTGGCTAGGACTTCTAGTACCATGCTGAATAAAGGTGGCAAGAGTGGACCCCCTGTTCCTGATGTTAGGGGAAAAGCTCTCAGTTTTTCACCACTAAGATGTTAGCTGTGGGTTTTTCATACATGGCCTTTATGATGTTGAGGTATGTTCCCTCTAAACCCAACTTGTTGAGACTTTTTATCATGAATGGATGTTGAATTTCATCAAATGCTTTTTCTGCATCTATTAAGATGATCATATAATTTTTTATTATTATGTTCAGTTAGCCAACATACAGTACATCATTAGTTCTTAATGTAAAGTTCAACGATCCATTAGTATATAATTTTTATCTTTCGTTTTGTTGACATGGTGTATCATGTTGATTGATTTGTGAATATTGAACCAACCTTACATTCCCAGAATAAATCCACTTGATCATGGTGAATGATCCTTTTAATGTATTATTGAATGCAGTTTGCTAATATTTTGTTGAGGATTTTTACATCAACGTTCATCAGGAATATTGGCCTCTAGTTTTCTTTTTTGTGATGTCTTTGCCTGGTTTTGGTATCAGGGTAATGTTGATCTTGTAGAATGTATTTGGAAACTTTCCTTCCTCTTCTGTTTTTTGGTATAGTTTGAGGAGAATAGATATTAACTCTTCTTTAAATGTTTGGTAGAATTTACCTATGAATCCATCTGGTCCTGCACTTTTATTTTTTGGTAGTTTTTTGATTACTGATTCAATTTCATTTCTTGTAATTACTATATTCAGATTTTCTATTTCTTCCTGATTCAGTTTTAGAAGAGTGTATGTTTCTATGACTTTATTCATTTCTTCTAAGTTGTCCAACTTGTTGACATAATTTTTAATAGTACTCTCTTATAATCCTTTGTATTTCTGTGGTGTCAATTGTTACTTCTCTCTCATTTCTGATTTTATTTATTTGGGTCCTTTCCCTTTTTTTCTTGATGAGTCTAGCTAAGAGTTTATCAATTTTATTTATCTTTTTAAAGAACCAGCTCTTAGTTTCATTGAGTTTTTTCTTTTTTTTTTTAGTTTCTATCACTTATTTCTGCTCTGGTATTTTGTTCCATGTGCACATTACAATAACATGTATTCTGTTGTTTTGGGATGGAATGTTCTGTATGTATCTGTTATGTCCATTTGGTTTAATATGTCATTTAAAGACAGTATTTCCTTATTGATTTTCTACCTGGATGATCTATCCATTGATTTAAGTTGGGTGTTAAAGCCTCCTACTATTATTGTGTTAAGTCAATTCCTCTATGTCTGTTAATATCACTTTATGTATTTAGGTGCTCCAGTGTTATCATATCTTCTTATTGGATTGATCCCTTTATCATTATATAATGCCCTTCTTTGTCTATTGTTAGTTTTTGTTTTAAAATCTATTTTGTCTGATATAAATATTGCTCCCCTGGCTTTTGTTTTTTTCCACTTTCATTTGCATGGTGAATGTTTTTTCATCCCTTCCCTTTCAGTCTGTATGTGTCTTTGGGCCTGAAGTGGGCCTTTTGTAGGCAGCAAATAGATGAGTCTTTTTCTTTATCCATTCTGCCACCCTATATCTTTTGATTACAGCATTTAGACCATTTACATAAAATTCCAATTTTTATGTTGTGTATATGTATATTTTTTTATGTTATAAAATTTTTTTAAATCTCTTTTCTGCTTAAGTTAACCAAATGATTTCTGAGAACTTGTAACTTGCAACTAAGAACCTGTCTGATAACTATCTAAGATGGAAATTATCCTCTAGGTCACAACAGTAATGAACAGCCCAAATTGTGCTGAAAAACATAAAAAAACAGATGAATAAAATTTAGAGAGTAAACAACAGTTTTTCAATGTGCAGACTAAGATCTGGGGATTCTTTTGCATGAGTTTTCAAAGGGTAAACATGCAGGATGGGAGGCTGAGTTTTGGAAGCATCCAGGAAGGAAACTATTTTAACAGTATCCCTTTCAATTTTAAACAGAAAAATATATCAGAGACAGAAACTCTAGTTCTAGGTCTTCTATCATATACTACAGCAAATTCAATAACAATTCCTCTCCTGTACCAAGAAGCCCTGGGGTCATGGAGTCACAAAGAACAAGGTGGTACCTAGGCCAGACTTCCTGGATGAGGATGCTTTTCATGGGGCCCACAATTCCTCAGGATAGGAGCCCACCCCCAAGGATGGTGAATAGAGAATCTCAAGCCAAACAAAAATCCTTACCATTATAGCCTGGCTGCTGAATTCTCAGTGCTGGGCTAAAGGAGTAAAACCAATTAAGTTACTATCCAGCTGTGTCCTCCAATCCTAAACTCTCCCTCCAGACTGTTTCAATATCCCTAACTCCTCTCCATCCCCAATCCACTGACCAAGTTTAAGTGTCATCTCTCACCTACACCAGAACAATAGCTTCCTGACTGGTCTCATTCATTCATCAAATATCTACTGACTTCTAACTATGTGCCAGGCACTGTTCTAGACCCTGGAGAAAAGTATTGAGCAAAAGAGACAGAACCCTCAGGGAGCTAATATTTCTGTGAACCCCAGCATCTAGTACCACTCCTCTACAGTTCATCCCCTACATTAGCCAACAAAGAAATCTTTCAGAAGCACAGATCCGATCGTGGCCCTCTCAGGCTGAAAATCCTCCTCTTGTTCCTCACTCCCAAGGATGAAGTTTAAAATCTGTGGCCCACAGGACCCTTTTAAACTTAGCCCCCACCAAACCATAGAGCCTCACCTTCACTTTCTCCCTGCCCCAGCATCCCACTTATGGTGAAAAGAGCTTGGAACAAACAGCAACAAGTACCACTTGGTGCACCTGGAACTTGTGGGCAGAGGGATCAGCAGGTGTGCCCAGACCCCTGTCCTCTTGGCACCCTACAAAGAAGGGTGTTAAGGCTGCAGCACAGCTGTGTGTGCAGTAGGTCATCAGAGGGCTTTACCCCTCTGTTCTCTATTTTTAGGGACCAAATGTGAAAGTGGCTTTGCCCAAACAATTAGGAAAAATAAACATTTAAGACTCAGGCACCAAGAATGGCCATAATATATTTGTGATGTCTATCTCAAAAATTATTTGTGGCTGGGGCGCCTGGGTGGCTCAGGTGGTTAAGCGACTGCCTTCGGCTCAGGTCATGATCCTGGAGTCCCTGGATCGAGTCCCGCATCGGGCTCCCTGCTCAGTGGGGAGCCTGCTTCTCCCTCTGACCCTCCCCCCTCTCATGTGCTCTCTCTCTCTCATTCTCTCTGTCTCAAATAAATAAATGAAGTCTTTTAAAAAAAAAAAAAAGACTCAAGCACCAAGGGATACAGGCTGAAGTGGCAGGTATATATAGAGGACTGCTGGGAGGTGCCAGCTGCCTAGTACCTGGAGACCCTGGGAGCCCCCACTCCAAAGGAAATGGAATTAAGGTATAGCTAACTCTGAGGAGAGAAGAGCGCTTATCCAGATCTCATGAGTATTGCAGCCTCTTCTGGGATCAGAGATTCATTCATCCTAGCTCCCCCCATTGTCAAGCAACCCAGAGTCAGACCTTGGTGTCATTCATTTGTTGGTTTCACCCATCTCCAGCTACAACCCCATCACAGCATATCCCCATCCAAGGCCCCAGACACACCAGACTCTTCATTCCCCTAACATTCTAAGCACTCTGATACCTCCGTGCCTTTACACATGTGCTTCCTGGTGCCTGTGGCACTTTCTCCCCTATCTGGAGAATTCTTTCCATAGATGTCAGAGAGCATCTGACAAAAGGAAGTTGTTCTATGTCATCATTCAAAGCCTGACTTCTCTGCTGAGACCTCTGATCACCCCTATATATATATACTATTTCATGCATAAATTTGCACCCGCTGGGAGTCCTGTTAAACTCTGCTTATTACAATCTACTTCTCTACACACTGTCTCTTCACTGAATTATGAGCTCCTCAAATGTAGGGTCCATGCCTGCCATCTCTACATTCTGCCTGCCACAGATAATGTTTGTGGGAGATATCAGTTGGTGTAGAAACACCATTTTCCTGCCGTAGAGTCTTAGCCCATGTTGTTCCCTCAACTCTTCCCAGCACTTCAAATGATTGGCCCCTTCTTATTCTATAGGTCTCTGCTTAAATTTCACCTCCTCATAAACCAGTATAAAATAAGTTACTTCCTTCCCACGTGGCACCCTTTTCTTTTTCTCCATAGAATTTTTCATAATTTATAATTTCATGTTCATGATCTATCTCTCCCACTCAACTACAATCTCCATGATACATAGAAGTGCCTATTTTAGGGGGTGGGGGGAAAGATGGCGGAGGAGTAGGGGACCCTATTTCAACTGGTCCCCCTAGAATTGAGCTGGATATCTACCAGACCACTCTGAGCACCCACGAAACCAGCCTGAGATGTAAGAAGATCTGGATCTCTACAAACAGAATATCGCAGGCGGTTGGTTTTGAGGTAGGAAGCGGAGAGCCGTGATTCTGCGGGCAGATATCGGAGGATAAACGGCAGCAGGAGGGTGCCTGGCCGTGGGGATCCTACATTGCCGGCGAGCGACAGCCTCGCGTGTAGTGGACGGGCACAGACTCGCAGACCGGTAGCGTCGGGAAAGAACTTTAGGGCAGCCCCCAGGGTGGAAAACCAGACCAGCGGGGTCGCGCGCACTCGAACCGCAGCACCCCCCCGCCCCGCTCCCCGACAGAAACCGGAGCCACGGTCGTGCCCACGTGAACTGCAGCCTCCAAGTCGGAAACCCGGCGCCGGGTCCGCCGGTGAACTGCAACCCCCGGGGGTGGAAACCCCAAGCGGTGGAGTCACACGCATGGGAACTGCAGTCCCCGGGACAGGACCCCAAGCCGCAGAGTCACGCATGCACGAACTGGGATACTGGGAACAACTGGCGGTTTTAGAAGCACAAAGGGCAGAGACGTGCCCCTACCTGGAGGCAGGACTGGGGGCGCTGCGGAGGGGCGCACAACCCAGGACGCTGCAGTTTATAGCAGCACAGACAGAAATGGAGACGGTGTGGCCTGGAGAGCCCACTGAAGAACAGACTGAGGTCTCTCTGCTCTGAGGCAGAGGGTTGGAAACGGTCTCTTCTGCTCTGACTCGCGGAAGAGATGCGGAAAGCCGCCAGGGAAAGGCGCCAGAGAACAAAAGCCCCAAAGACTGATTCCCACTGAGCCCATCCCCCGCCACAGGGGCGCAGGGCAACTCCGCCCAAACAGGGTTGCCTGAGTAACAGCACGGCAGGCCCCTCCCGCAGAAGACAGGCTAGGAAAACAAGAGGCCAGCAACCCTAAGGTCCCAAGAAGACAGGTGCATCTTGCTTGGGTTCTGGTCAATAATTTGGACTCTATACATTCCCCCAAACACCCATCAACAGAATGGCTAGGAGGAGGAGCCCCCAAAACAGAAAAGACTCAGAGACTATGACTTATGCTGCAGATTTACAAATGGATGCAGATATAACCAGGATGTTGGAGATGGAATTCAGGCTAGCAATTGTGAAGACAATGGCTAGAATGGAGAAATCAATCAATGGCAACATAGAGTCTCTAAGGGCAGAAATAAAAGGTGATTTGGCAGAACTTAAAAATGCTATCGATGAGATCCAATCCAATCTAGACAATCTAAAAGCTAGGATAACTGAGACAGAAGAGAGAATAAGCGATCTGGAAGACAGTATAATAGATAAAAAGGGAAAAGAGGAGGCCAGGGAAAAACAACTCAGAATCCATGAAAATAGAATCAGAGAAATAAGTGACACATGAAGCGTACCAATGTCAGAATAACTGGAATCCCGGAGGGAGTGGAGAGAGAGAGAGGGCTAGAAGATGTATTTGAGCAAATCATAGCTGAGAACTTCCCTAATCTGGGGAATGAAACAAACATTCACGTCCTAGAGGCAGAGAGGACCCCTCCCAAGATCAAGGAGAACAGGTCAACACCCCAGCATGTAATAGTAAAACTTGCAAATCTTAGAACCAAGGAAACCATCTTAAGGGCAGTTAGGGGGAAGAGAGTCCTTACGTACAGAGGGAGGAACATCAGAATAACGTCAGACCTATCCACAGAGACCTGGCAAGCCAGAAAGGCCTGGCAAGACATATTCAGGGTACTAAATGAGAAGAACATGCAGCCAAGAATACTTTATCCGGCAAGGCTGTCATTTAGAATGGATGGAGAGATGCAGAGCGTCCACGACCGGCAGAAACTGAAAGAATATGTGACCACTAAGCTGGCCCTGCAAGAAATATTAAGGGGGGTTCTATAAAAGGAGAAAGACCCCAAGAGTGATCTACAACAGAAATTTACAGGGACAATCTATAAAAACAACGTCTTCACAGGCAACATGATGACAATTAATTCATATCTTTCAATAATCACTCTCAATGTGAATGGCCTAAACGCTCCCATAAAAAGGCACAGGGTTGCAGATTGAATAAAAAGACAGGACCCATCCATATGCTGTCTACAAGAAACTCATTTTGAACCTAAAGATACATCCAGACTGAAAGTGAAGGGATGGAGATCTATCTTCCATGCCAGCGGACCTCAAAAGAAAGCTGGGGTAGCAATTCTTATATCAGACAAATTAGATTTTAAACTAAAGTCTGTAATTAGAGACACAGAAGGACACTATATCATTCTTAAAGGTTCTATCCAACAAGAAGATCTAACAATTGTAAATATCTATGCCCCCAACATGGGAACAGCCATCTACATAAGCCAACTGTTAACCAAAATAAAGAGTCATATTGATAACAATACATTAATTGTCAGAGACCTCAATACTCCACTCTCAGCAATGGACAGATCATCTAAGCAGAAAGTCAACAAGGAAACAAGAGCTTTGAATGATACATTGGACGAGAAGGGCCTCATAGATATTTACAGAACATTCCACCCTAAAACAACAGAATACTCATTCTTCTCGAGTGCACATGGAACTTTCTCCAGAATAGACCACATACTGGATCACAAATCAGGTCTCAACCGATACCAAAAGATTGAGATTATTCCCTGCATATTCTCAGACCACAATGCTCTAAAACTGGAACTCAATCACAAGAAAAAATTTGGCAGAAATTCAAACACTTGGAAGCTAAAGAGCACTCTGCTCAAGAATGTTTGGGTCAGGAGCGCCTGGGTGGCTCAGATGGTTGGGCATCTGCCTTCAGCTCAGGTCATGATTCCAGGGTCCTGGGATCGAGCCCCGCATCAGGCTTTCTGCTCAGCAGGGAGCCTGCTTCTCCCTCTCCCTCTGTCTCCCCCCTGCTCATGCTCTCTCTCTCTCCATATCTCTGTGTCTCAAATGAATAAATAAAATCTTTAAAAAAAAAAGAATGGGTCAACCAAGAAATCAAAGAAGAACTTAAACAATTCATGGAAATCAATGAGAACGAAAACACATCGGTCCAAAACCTAGGGGATACTGCAAAGGCGGTCCTAAGGGGGAAATACATAGCCATCCAAGCCTCACTCAAAAAAATAGAAAAATCCCAAATTCACCAACTAACTCTACACCTTAAAGAACTAGAGAAAAAGCAACAAACAACACCTAAGCCATGCATTAGAAGAGAAATAATTAAAATTAGAGCAGAAATCAATGAATTAGAAACCAGAAACACAGTAGATCAGATCAACGAAACTAGAAGTTGGTTCTTTGAAAGAATTAATAAGATCGATAAACCACTGGCCAGACTTATCCAAAAGAAGAGAGAAAGGACCCAAATTAATAAAATTATGAATGAAAGGGGAGAGATCACGACTAACACCAAGGAAATAGAAACAATTATTAGAAATTATTATCAACAACTATATGCCAATAAACTGAGCAATCTGGATGAAATGGAGGCCTTCCTGGAAACCTATAAGCTGCCAAGACTGAAACAGGAAGAAATTGACAACCTGAATAGGCCAATAACCAGTAATGAGATTGAAGCAGTGATCAAAAACCTCCCAAAAAACAAGAGTCCAGGGCCTGATGGATTCCCTGGGGAATGCTACCAAACATTCAAAGAAGAAAGAATACCTATTCTCCTGAAGCTGTTTCAAAAAATAGAAACAGAAGGAAAACTTCCAAACTCATTCTATGAGGCCAGCATTACCTTAATCCCTAAACCAGGCAAAGACCCCATCAAAAAGGAGAATTTCAGACCAATATCCCTGATGAATATGGATTCCAAAATCCTCAACAAAATCCTAGCTAGTAGGATCCAACAATACTTTAAAAGGATCATCCACCACGACCAAGTGGGATTTATCCCCGGGATGCAAGGGTGGTTCAACACTGGCAAATCAATCAATGTGATAGAACACATTAATAAGAGGAGGGAGAAGAACCATATGGTCCTCTCAATTGATGCAGAAAAAGCATTTGACAAAATACAACATCCTTTCCTGATTAAAACTCTCCAGAGTATAGGGATAGAGGGAACATTCCTCAAGTTCATAAAATCCATCTATGAAAAACCCACAGCAAATATCATCCTCAATGGGGAAAAGCTGAGAGCCTTTCCCTTAAGATCAGGAACACGTCAAGGGTGCCCACTCTCACCACTGTTGTTCAACATAGTACTAGAAGTCCTAGCAACAGCAATCAGACAACAAAAAGAAATAAAAGGTATTCAAATTGGCAAAGAAGTCAAACTCTCTCTTTTTGCAGACGACATGATACTTTATGTGGAAAACCCAAAAGACTCCACCCCCAAATTACTAGAACTCATCCAGCAATTCAGTAATGTGGCAGGATACAAAATCAATGCACAGAAATCAGTTGCTTTCTTATACACTAACAACGCAACTGTAGAAAGAGAAATTAAAGAAACGATTCCATTTACAATAGCACCAAAAACCATAAGATACCTTGGAATAAACCTAACCAAAAAGGTAAAGGATCTATACTCTAGGAACTACAAAACACTCATGAAAGAAATTGAAGAAGACACAAAAAGATGGAAAAATATTCCATGCTCATGGATCAGAAGAATAAACATTGTTAAAATGTCTATGCTACCCAGAACAATCTATACCTTCAATGCCATCCCGATCAAAATTCCAATGACATTTTTCAAAGTGCTGGAACAAACAATCCTAAAATTTGTATGGAATCAGAAAAGACCCCGAATCGCCAAGGAAATGTTGAAAAAGAAAAACAAAGCTGGGGCATCACGTTGCCCAATCTCAAGCTATATTACAAAGCTGTGATCACCAAGACAGCATGGTACTGGCACAAAAGCAGACATACAGACCAATGGAACAGAATAGAGAACCCAGATATGGACCCTCAACTCTATGGTCAAATAATCTTTGACAAAGCAAGAAAAAACATGCAAAGGAAAAAAGACAGTCTCTTCAATAAATGGTGCTGGGAAAACTGGACAGCCACATGCAGAAGAATGAAACTCGACCATTCTCTAACACCATTCACAAAGATAAACTCAAAGTGGATGAAAGAGCTCAATGTAAGACAGGAATCCATCCAAATCCTAGAGGAGAACATAGGCAGTAACCTCTATGACATCGGCCACAGCAACTTCTTTCAAGATACATCTCCAAAAGCTAGTGAAACAAAAGCAAAAATGAACTTTTGGGACTTCATCAAAATAAAAAGCTTCTGCACAGCAAAGGAAACAGTCAACAAAACAAAGAGGCAACCTACAGAATGGGAGAAGATATTTGCAAATGACACTACAGATAAAGGGCTGGTATCCAAGATCTATAAAGAACTTCTCAAACTCAACACTCAAAAAACAAATAATCAAGTCAAAAAGTGGGCAGAAGAGATGAACAGACACTTCTCTGAAGAAGACATACAAATGGCTAACAGACATATGAAAAAATGTTCATCATCATTAGCCATCAGGGAAATCCAAATCAAAGCCACATTGAGATACCACCTTACACCAGTTAGAATGTCAAAAATGGACAGGGAAAGAAACAACAAATGTTGGAGAGGTTGTGGAGAAAGGGGAACCCTCTTACACTGTTGGTGGGAATGCAAGTTGGTGCAGCCACTTTGGAAAATCCTCAAAAATTTAAAAATAGAGCTACCCTATGACCCAGCAATTGCACTCCTGGGTATTTACCCCAAAGACACAGAGGTAGTGAAAAGAAGGGCCATATGCACCCCAATGTTCATAGCAGCAATGTCCGCAATAGCCAAACTGTGGAAAGAGCCGAGATGCCCTTCAACAGATGAATGGATAAAGAAGATGTGGTCCATATATACAATGGAATATTACTCAGCCATCAGAAAAGATGAATACCCAACTTTTACATCAGCATGGATGGGACTGGAGGAGATTATGCTAAGTGAAATAAGTCAAGCAGAGAAAGTCAATTATCATATGGTTTCACTTATTTGTGGAACATAAGGAATAACATGGAGGACATTAGGAGAAGGAAGGGAAAAATGGGCGGGCGGAATTGGAGGGAGAGATGAACCATGAGAGACTATGGACCTGAGAAACAAACAGGGTTTTAGAGGTGAGGAAGGAGGGGGGGATTGGTTAGCCTGGTGATGGGTATTAAGGAGGGCATGTACTACATGGAGCACTGGGTGTTATACGAAAACAATGGATCGTGGATCACTACATCAAAAACTAATGATGTACTGTATGGTGACTAACATAACATAATAAAATTAAAAACTCCAAAAAAAAAAAGAAGTGCCTATTTTATTCACCACTGTATGATACAGAAAGCCCTCACAAAAGCACTAACAAGGCTGGATGGTCATCCCGCTAGGACTTTGTTTCTCCATCCTCAAATGGAAACTTTCCAGGGGGCAGCTCTCAAGCCAGGTTCTCCCTGGTCCTGCAAGTAAGAAATGGGACACAAGACTTGTAGCTTATTCTAAATACAGTCCTCATGGTTTCAGTATAAGCATTTTTAAAACATTTTTTAAATTCAATTAATTAATATATAATGTACTATTGGAACATAAACATTTTTGAGTAGAGATAAGTTGTCATCAGATCTATGTTTAGAAAGATAGCTCTGACAGCGGGGTTTTTATTAGTAGTATAATATCTTCCAGTCCACAAATTTTACTGCATTTCTTCTTGATACCAATCACTGATCTAGAGGCAGGAAATTTAAAAAATAAATAAATAAATAAGATACAACATCTCCTCTCCATAAGCTAGTGGGGAAAACAGGCTGATAAATAGATCATTGTAGACAAAGGGGAAAATAGGAAGCCAAGGATGTGCCCAAAGTATCATGGGTGACCAGGAGGAAGTTCCAAACTAAGTCACAGAGGATGGATGGCAGTTGGCCAGGTGGAGGCTAGGAAGACTTCTGAGGCAGAAGGTCAATGTGAACAAAGGCTACTTAAAGATTAGGGATAGCCTGACAAGAAACTACACTGAGTGGAGGAAGCCACCAGGTGTTGTGAGGCATAATGTATGGGGAGAAGAGTCATAATAGCAAATGCTTATACAGTGCTTACTATGTGGCTGACATGATTCTAAGTGTGTGTGTATGTATGCATGTACATTTATTTTATGTACCTATGTATGTATGCATTTACCCATTTAATTCTCATAGCAACCTAATGAAATAAGACTATCACCCCCATTTTACAGATGGGAAAACCAGGTCACAGGCAATAAAAGTGAACTGCCCCAAATCACACAGCAAGCGGCAGAGCCAGGATTTATATCAAAGTAGGCTGGCTCCAGAGCATATACTCTTAACTGCCATGTTCCACTACCTTTTGTGACAGATCATTGGAGCAAGCCATGCTTAAAGAGATTGGATGCTATCATGTAACAAAGGGAGCCATTGAATTATTCTATATCAGGAAGTGGGACCACATCACATGTACACAGAGACAGAATTGATGGAGGAGATTTGAGGGCAGGAATAGCCAGGGAAGACTGGCTATATAACAGGAAAAAGAAAAGTCTGAATCAGGGCCATTGTTCCATGGGTGAAAAGGAGAAAAGGGACTTGAGAAAAATTCTGGCATTTGAATTAGTGGGACTTTGTGATTGATTAGAATTGGGCAGATGGCATGGAGTCAGAATGCCACCCAGAGTTCAAATTTGGATAGAAAATAGAATTGAGGGGGAGGGATGATGATCAGATTTAGACATGCTGGGGGTGTCCATGGCCACTCAGTAGGGATGGAGGACAGGCAGCTGGATGTGCTACTTCCACAGTGGCAATGTGGCCAACAGCTTTGTGTGAGCATAACAGGGAGGGGGAGGTGAGGACAAATATTACAAGAGGCCCCACTGTCTCTCTCTCCCCATAACTCTAAGTACCTCTCCACAAAATGGGTTATCAGTATCTGTCATTTATCAAACTCTCCAAGGTACTGAAACATTCATTTTTGGCTGACATTCAGTTATTTCTCTACAAGCAAGCGAAGATAGATTTTCACTTATCAAGCTCTATTCATTATTCTAATTTAATTTCTCTGCAACCAGAGTTAGAGTTTTTTTTTTTTTTTTTTAACGTAAAGTCATTTTGACCTGAAAGACACAATTGCTTCATACCATCATGACAGGTCAATTTCGGAATGCAAAAGGCTGACAGCATAACTTCCAGGCTCATTTCTGAGAGCTGAACACCTCATTCCAGCAGTCTGGGGCCTCTCAGGCAGTTTGCTGAAGTGGTGAAACTCCTCTGACTGCTGCTATGTAGATTCAGGTCAGAACACTGTAGCCAACGAAATAGCCCCGGAATACTGACTACCTCCTGGTGTTCTCTCTAGCTTTCCCGCTCAGTTGAAGATGAGAAAAGCAGCTTCTCTCCTTGCAGGAGACATGGCTATCCACGTGTTCCATTCCCAAGGCCTACACCCAAAGAATCCACTTTTTTCCAACTTCGCCTCCAGTCAGCTCTGTCACTCCATCTCATCTCTGTCCTTCACTCTCTTACTCCCCCCCCCCCCCGCCCACTCATCACAGCAGGAACACAAATTAACATTAATCATGGCATTGAAAGCCATGCTATCCCCACATAGTACCACAAAACTTTATCATTGGTTCAGCCTGACATTGCCCTCATCCATTTTTATTTACAAACAGATGTAAGACATCTCAAGATGGTGGGGAAACCTAACATTCTATTGGGTGGATGTTGCAATGACTAGTTATCAATGCAAAAACCACTCTCCCTTCCATTCTGTATGGGCAGCAAAGTGTCCAGCTAACCGCCTCCAGGGGTTTCAACAACAGGGAAGTGTTGAGCTTCTGGGGAGCTACTTTAAAGAGACCTAACTCAGCTGAGTGAACATCTTTTGTTCCTACACCCTTTCTTTCTTCCTACTGGCATGTTGATGTGACAGCTGGAGCTCCTCAGCCCTAGCTGCTGACCTTCAGACTTTTTTTTTAAAGTCAGAAATAACCTGATAATGTGTTTAAGCCATTGTATTTGAGTTTCGGTTCCTGGTAGCTCTGCTACTGTGATTTCCCCCTGAGACTGGAAAATAAGAAGACCTAGAATGGCCTTCCCCAGCCTTAGCAGATATTTCTTTGGGAACAGCCACTGTAGCATTGTATTGAAATTACTGTTATATGTGTCTATCTTCCACCCTAGAGTGAGCTTCTTAAAGGCAAACACTCTTAACGTATTCCCAATTATGGAGCAGTGCCTAGCACAGACCTGGCACAAGGCAAGAACTGTGCAAACATATGTTGAATAAATAAGTGGAAGCCACACTGGGGGTCTTGTGTTAATGACTGAATCCCTGGAATTAGCTCATTGATGAAGTTATGCACCATCAGTCTGATATAGAGGATGCCACTATTTTAATCAAAATGCAAAATGCACCAGGCTTCATTGTTTCCACAGAGTGGTTGTTGAATTGATGCCTCCCTGGGGTGAGAAGAAACCCTTCCTAAGCATTAAAATATTCCACCATGATTAGTCACTCAACAAAAAAACATGATATTTCCTGAGGATCTTATAGTGCTTGATAATTAATCCTAACATCTGCTTTGTGAGTTCAATGTCCTTATTGCCCCATTTTACGGGTGAGAAGCCTGAGGTCCAGCGGGTGAAATGAGGTCATGTACCATTCCACAGTAAGGCAGGGATCTGAACCAAATTGTGTCCACACTACTCCTACATTACCTTGCTTCCTTTCTACTTCAGAGCAGTTTTAGAACTGAGGCTGAGATAGTCTCAGCTCCAAAAGAGAAAACACCAATGCACAGGAGGAAGCCTATGTTTCCCACCTTATGATCTCGAGGCTCTTTTAGCCCTAAGTGAAGAAGTGGTAAGAGGAAAGGGAAAGGGGCCATGAGTCACTGGAAGTCTGAAGCCCCAGAGTTCCTCCTAAGACCTGAAAACGTGTGCAATTGCCTAAATTAAAATCAATATGCTGCTTGGCTGGAAGGCTGCACAATTGTTTTTGAAGCTGGGTATATTATGTTCTAAATGTTTAATCTGGCAGAGGCCATAAAAGACGAGTTCCATTTGGAGCTTATATTGCGAACAAGATGGTCTGGGAGGCAGCTAAAAGAAAAAAGAATGACAGAAATCCCAACAGAGTGGCACAGACAAATTGATCTGATTCTGACATGGATGCTAGGCATCAATTTGGGGTGAAAGAGACTCCTTTGTTGATAGGAGAAAGGCAAAGATAAAAGCAAAATGGTCAGCTGCAGACCTTATTTTCTAATGCTTGGGGAGGCTTCCCTGAGATGACAAAGAAATCAATATGTCTAAGGCAGACATGTTGATTTGTGGGGCCAGACAGTTAACAAAGGCAATCCTACCCTCCAGATGTTAATAGATGACAATTTAGCATGCACAAGTCTGATGCACTGCATGTTCAGGAGGGCAGATCCTCCCAACCCAAAGCCTGCACTGAAATAAACACACATATAGTCCCCTTAAGAAATCCTCCTATTGAAGGCTTCCTAACTAGGGGAAAAAGTCTAGCATAGCGGTTAAATGCTCAGGCTTAAGTGTTAGATGTAAATTCAAATTGTAGCTCTTCCACCTACTCAGTACATACCACTTTGTAACCTGTCTGCGTAGGCCTCTATTTCCTCATCTAGTGGATTCCTTGTAGGAATAGGAGTACTGGTCTACCAGCAGTGAGGTGAGAATTAAAGGAGATAATAACTGGTACAATCTCTGGTATGTAGTAAGTGTTGAATAAGTGTTACCTATTAGTATTAATGTTCTCAGTATGTAAAAGAGCATGGACCAGGCATAGCAATATTTAAATGCCAGAAAAAGTCAAGACTTGGCCTCTCTTTTTCATACTGCGCATTAGGTACATTCTTGGCAATGGACAGTATCTGCCATCTCTTGGTTACTATTATGCCAAGGGTATGACATTAGGATTTCAGAGCAGGGCAGAGCTTGAGCCTTGAAACAAACTCATTGAAGTGTACCCAGGGTTTATCAGATTGAATCCTCCTTCTGGAAATATCCCCAGGGCATGAGGGCCATCACAGATTGTATACTTATTACATGCCAGACACAGTATCAAGCACTTTACAGCTACTCACACTGATTTCTTACAATTCTGTGAACAAACAGAGGCACAGAGAGGGTAGAAAATTTGCCCACAATCACACAGCAATCTTGGAAGGAGGCAGAAATCATGGTTTTTCCAAATTTGGGTTTCCAAATCCAGTATTTTTTCCACGACATCACAGCTGTGCTTTTATTTATAGAAATATAAATAAGATCGCAAAGGAAATGTTTAGCTTGCTTATGAAAGCCAACAGTTTTTAAGAGTCTATAAAATTAATTTAACCTATCTATCTACAGAACTTTACTGCAATAATTACAAATGTTGTTACCTGTTCATTTAAAGAACAAATATGCAAAATTCCTACTTGTAACACTATGCTATGCCAATAGTGTGCATCATCTAGTTTTTCACAAAAGAAGTATCACCCTGTAGTAGAAAATACTTCTATAGAAAAGTGGGTTCAAATCCTGGTTCTACCATGCATCAGTTCTGTGGCTTTGGACAAGCTCCTTAACTTCACTGAACCTCTATTTCCTCATATATTAAAGGCAGTTTTTAATACTAATTCCAGAGCCACTGCAACAATTAAATGAGATAATATGTATAAGGTACAGTGTCTGGTACTATTAAATAATGGGAAACTATCATTATTCCTGGGAAATGACCCTTCTTTAAAATATTCTCCAATTCAGAATATTACTGTTCAAATAAGCAAATTTCACTAACACAGAGGTCTGATAAGCCAGCAATTCCACTTTGAGGAATTCAGCCCAAGGAAATGCTCATAACTGCAGAGAAAGATGGGTGTGTGTGATGATATGAATTACAGAATTCTTTATAATAGTGGGAAATGGGAAACAATCTATATATCCATCAAGAGAAGAATGGTTAAACAAATTATGATTTATCTATATCAGGACAAACTTCTTCTGTAAAGAGCCTGAGAGAAAATATTTTCAGCTTTTGTGACAACTGCTCAGTGCTGCTGTTGTAGCACTAAATCATCCACAGACAAGAGGTAAAATTATGGACCTGGATATGTCTCAAAACAAAACAAAACAAAACAAAACAAAACTGTATTTAGAAAAATAGATGGAAAGCCACATTTGGCCTCAGTGTTTTCCAACCCCTGGTATATATGGCTGAATACTACACAACTATTAAAAAATTATAATAATCAAGTAGACCCACATGTATTAGGACAGAAAGATATCCACAAGGACTCCTACAAATCATAAGAAAAAGGTAAACAGCACAATAAAAACTGGGGAGAGAATATGAACAGGCAATTCATAAAAGAGAAAATTCAAATAGCCAGTTTGAAAAGTTGCTCAACTAATTAACTAAATTTTCCAAATGCAAACTAAAACAAGAAGATCCTATTTGTACTCATGACATCTGCAAAACTTAAAACACTGACAAAATCAAGGGTTGGTGATACTATAGAGAAAAGAGTACTCTCATACACTGTTAGAACAAATATAAATGAGGACAATCACTTTGAAAATTTCTTTGACAGGGTCTATTAAAACTTTAAAAGTGCATGTCCTATGACCCAGCATTTCCTCTTCTAGGTCTATACTCCAGAGAACCATGTTCACATGTGTTCAAAAAGATTGAAGAAGGAAACTAATTGAAGCATTATAATAGCAATAAAATGAAAATGACCTAAAGATCCCCAATAATGGAATGGACAAATATAATGCAATACATTCATGTGACAAAATACAATTCAGCAGTTAAGAGGTGTAAACCAAATCTATGTTCATAAATGTATATAGATCTCAGAAATACAATGCCAACTTTCAGAACAATCCTTACAGTATGACACAATTTATGTAAGAATATGGACACAAACAACAAATCATATACTTGCTATGGGTATATGTACATGTGTATAAAGGCATTTATTTATTTTTATTTAAATTCAATTTAGTTAACATATAGTATATTATTAGTTTCAGGAGTAGCATGTAGTGATTCATCATTTGCATATAACACCAAGTGTTCATCACAAGTGCCCTCCTTAATTAAGCCCATCACGCATTTACCCCACCCTCCCAACCCACCTCCCCTCCCGAAACCCTATTTGTTCCCTATACTTAAGAGTCTCTTATGGTTTGCCTCCCTCTCTGTTTTTATCTTATTTTATCTTATTTTATTTTTCCTTCCCTTCCCCTTTGTTCATCTGTTTTGTTTCTTAAATTCCATATGAGTAAAATCATATGGTATTTGTCTTTCTCTGACTGACTTACTTCACTTAGCATAATACCCTCTAGTTCCATCCACATTGTTGCAAATGGCAAGATTTCATTCTTTTTGATGGGTAATATTCCATTATATATATATACATATATATATATTATATACACACATCACATTTTTATCCATTTATCTGTCTTTGGACATCTGGGTTCTTTCCATATTTTGGCTATTGTGGACATTGCTGCTATAAACATTGGGGTATTTAAAGAAAGATCTGGAAGGATATTCACTAAACTCAAATAGTAGTTATCTTGAGGCATAGGAGAGAAGACCAAAATTAGAAGTGGTGGCCCACGGAGACTTTAGCTTTACCCATAATGTTCTACCTTTTTAAAAAGAAATAACTATGTATTATCTTGTAATTGAAATAAATTTTTTTAAAAATGTTCATGATACAACCATAGAAACACTGAACTCTAGGAAACAAACTGAGGGTTGCTGGAGGGGAGGTGGGGAGGGGGAGGGATAATTGAGTGAAGGACATTAAGGAGGATACTTGGTGTAATGAGCACTGGGTGTTATGTACAAATGATGAATCACTAAACTCTAGCTCTGAAATGAATAATTTTTTTTAAATATTCATGACATATTACATGAATATCCAAATTACAAAACCATATATATTGTATGATGGCATTTAATTTTTAAAATTTTTACAAGTTGTTTTCTGTGTGTTTGTGTATGTGTGTGTGTGTCTGTCTGTCTGTCTGGAAGGGTGTATACCAAATAGTTAACAGGATTATACAGTTGTGGAAAGGGAATTGGGGCCTGTGAAAGAATAATATATTAGTCTGCTCAGGCTGTCATAACAAAATAGCACCAAGTAAGTGGCTTAAACAACAGAGATTTATTTCTTACAGTTCTGGAGGCTGTAAATTTCGAGATACAGGTGCTGACAAATTTGATTTCTAGTGAGGGCTCTCTTCCTGGCTTGTAGATGGCCAACTCCTTGCTGTGTCCTCATGTGGTCTTTTCCTCAATGTGTTCCCTCAGGGGGAGGAAGAGAGAGGAGGCGGTCAAGGGGAACAAGCCCTAAGAACCCTAATCCTCTCTGATCAGGGCCCCACTCTTATGACCCCATTTGAACCTTAATTAATCTTGTAGGTCCATTTCCAAATACAGTTATACTGAAGGTTGGAGTTTCAACATATGAATTTTGAGGCAACACAAATATTCAGTTAATAACAGATACTTTCCCTCTGTTAATGAGAAAGTATGGTGTGGAAACCATACTGCAGTTGGAAATGGATAGATTCTCACCCTACCTGTGCCACTTCAGAGCAGCATGGCCATGTGAAAGTCAACCTCAGTTTCATCTGAAAAGTCAGGATACTGTTACTTAATATGGTGCTTACTGCGTGTTTACTGTGTGCCAGGTACTCTTATAAGTACTTGATTTTCTCTCTCTCTCTCTCTCAGTTCAACCTATGAGATAGGATCATATCCTCGTTTTAGAGATGAGGAAACTGAGGTGCAAAGAAATCAATGACTTGCCCAAGTCCTAATGCTAGAACGTGGCAGACCTGGTTCGAGAGACCACAGTCTTAAGTCATAAGTAGTACTCTAAATGTAAGTTATTGTTATTTTCACTTTAAATAATATGTACAAATATGTATAAGTTTTATAATCCTTGAATTTTATAGCTTAGAATATATATGTGTATATGTATACCTATATGTATATGTGTATGTGTGTATATATATATGTAGTATTAGTTTCCTATTGCTGCTATAACAAATTGCCAATAAACTTAGTGCTTCAAACAATAAAAATTTATTTTTAACAGTTAAGGAGGTCAGAAGTCTAAAACCAAGATAGTGGCAAGGCTGTATTCCTTCTGGAGGATTCAGAGAAGTATCCATTCCCTAGCCCCCTCCAGCTCCTAGAGGCTACCTATATTCCTGACTCATGGTCCCTTTCTCCATCTTCCAAGTATATCATTCCCACCTCTGCCTCTATCACCACATCTCATTTTTCTGACTCTGACCCCTCCTACACCCCTCTTACAAGGACTTCATCATTATGTTGGGTCCACCCAGATAATCCAAGAAACTCTCCCTACCTCAAGATCCTTAAATTAATCATATCTGCAAAGACTTGTTGCTATATAAGGTAACATATTCACAGCTTCTCAGAATTAGAATATGGTCATCTTTGGGGACCATATATCAGAGAGAATGTAAACACATTCACACAGTGTTTAATGGAGGAAATCTGATATGTTAACCACATATTATACATATATAATGTATACTGATTAATAGCACATTTGCCTTCGCAGCACATTAGACACAAACTGTATTTCCATTTATATACTTTTTTAATGGAAGAAATCTGAGCTCAGGACAAGGGAATCTGACTGAGCCTCCTACTCAGGAGATGAGGGCCCCAGGAGGTCAGGTCTCATGTTTGCCCTCCAGCACAGCAGGTTAGAAAAAAGTGGTGACTAACTGGATACACAAGTCTCCTGAGCCCCAGAGCACAGCAGATATTTGCTTTAGGACAGCAGGACAACTCGAAGAGCCCATCTCTACCAAAGGGTCAGAAAAACAGATCCAGACAAAATCAAAGGGCCCATTGTCCAAACTGGTCCCAGGGCTGGGTCTGCATCAGTTTTGACACAGCTCTCTGACACCTCCTTGCTCAGGCTTTGACAGTGTCTCCTAAAATAGCTTTACTCTAACCAACCTAAGCACTAAACCTGCTGCTCCAGGAAAGAAGACAGCTTTGTGGTTTCCTTGAAAAATCCCTGCATCTGGTGTTTGGCTCTAAGAGCCTCAGTGGTCCCACTAAGTTGATTCTGTTTCTTCTGGAAAGCACTCCCCACACAATTCCATGCATTTTAATTTCCAATCAGCAATGCTTTGTCAAGGTAACCATGGTGCTGCTGAGCGACAAGTCTCAGCAGCTGCTGTATGGACCCTCATTTATCTCCTGGCTGAGTTTGTTTCAATAGACCATCTATAGTTCTGTTATATACACTTCCCCCAAACCCCACTGTATAGCTAGCCTGACCCAGCTCCCACCATGTATAAGCCACACCAGGACATTCCTTTGCTTTGACTTTGGTCTGTGCCAGACCCTTTCCCAGTAGTTAGAGATAAATATTGTAGCTTGATAGATATGGTCAACTCTCAAACTATCACTCTAGCTGCACTGCACAAACGAATCTAGACCACAACAGGAACACATGGGGGGAAGGTCGGAGGCCAGAGGATCCAGTCTCTCCGCATGCCCTGCTGCTGCCAGTTGGTCAAGGGAGAGGCAGGTTACCTCCAAGTGCCATATGGAGAGTGAGCATTAAACGGATTGACACAATGTCCCTGTCACTAACCCTGTGACCACATCTTATGCAAGCCACTTCTACTCACTTATCAGAGTGAGTCTGAGTGTCCTTTATCAGACCAGTTTATGGGGCAACTAATATCCCTGATAACAGCCCATGGCACTGTCACTTGCATTTATTACAGATCGTCATTAAGATTTCTTCTAGCTCAATAAATCAACATTTTATTGAGGTAGCTCTGAATTATATATGGGAAAAAATGAACCTAGGCCATGATTTTTTTTAATTAAAATTACTTAAAATGAAAAGTTTGTACACCTGACAATTTTCGGGGTTGGCCAAGAATGTGATTTGTTTATGTCTTCCATTCCTTCATTCTTACACAAATCTTTGAAAGGAAATGGATATTGAAAACTGACACATGGTATATTCTATTTGGAGTCAACCTGGAATCCTGTCTTGTAAGACATACACACCTCCTGACACTATGAGCCATATGGCTGAGGATTTTTCCTCCTCATTTTAAATATGACTTATGTCTATCAAATGTAATGAAGTTCACAGGCTTAAGACAGCACAGAAAAGAGAAGGATGGACTATGCATTGTGTAAAGGGAAATACCTATTGAGCCTATTATGTATCAGATATTGTAACAGACATTTTCTGTGAGACAGATGTTACCCCTAAATTTCAAATAAGGAAACACATTCAGAGATGTTACATAAGTGACCCAGGTCACCCTACTAATTATGTGGATATTGGGATTCATAATCTGTCTCTAAATTCCATGCTAATGTTTTTATATCATGCTGCCTCTCCAGCATGTTAAAGCAGGATAAGTTTTCAAACAACCACAGAGAAGAGGGTGTTGGATGTGACCATAAAATCTGCAAGGGAGCAATATAAAAGATTATGACAAATAAAGTTAGAGTTAATCATAAGCCTGAGCTTCAGTTCTCTCGATGTCCGGTGAAAACTGGACATTTATGAATATATTACTCTAGGGAGAGACTTTAAACTCGTAAGTATATTCTTGGAATTTGGTGTGGAAACCAGGTCAAGATTCCATTTCTTCCCCCAAATGCCCAGAGGTCTTTCATGCCTCCCATTATGCTGTTTCTCATTCTCTATCCCTTTCTTCCATAAACTGCACAGGCTCAGCCTACGCCTTTCAGAGTCCTGGTAGTCAGGATGAAGGTATTACAGGGGCCAATGACTCATGATTGGATGTTCTCATCCCCAGGGAGGTGCCAGGCAGTAGGACAAGCCATGTTTCTGTGGCTTATTGGTCATGGCTGCATTTCACTTATACTCCACACTCATACTGCTGCCTTCACAGAACTTATGGTACTACAAAGAATTTAGTATTGCAAAGAATGGCCCTACGCTCTTTTCTACACTACTGTCTTTGATCCTGTCAAAAGTTGCTACATTTATGAATATAGAGCATATTTTAAAAAAACTCATTCAAATAGCTTATAGTGTCAAGAGGCGTGCCATCTCTGACATGATAGGAACTTGAATTGACTCTAGATCAAGGTTTCTTCACCTTGGCAGTATTGACATTTTGAGCTAGATCATTCTCAGTAAGAATTACAAAGTGGAGTGGTCTCCCAATCCCAACTGCCTTCCCCTAGCAAGTTCTACTCATCCTTCAGGTTCCTGCTTAAACATCACTTTCTCTGAGTAGTCTTCCCAGCCTTCCTGAACTCTGGTTGACATATCTCCTCCAATGTGCTTCCAAGACACCCCGAACTTTCCCCACTGAATGGTGTTCTAATGGTCCGTTTACTTAAATGACGCAGCAGAGAATTTGCATAATGTTCTGATCCAGTCTATTCTATCTGTTGCTTTCCAGTCTAATTCCTCTTTCATTGTTTTTGTCCTCCTACAGCATCATTGCCAAACTATCATCAAGGCTCTACCTTCATACCTTCAATAATGAACCCACTACACTTTAAGACCTTCATCTTATTGCTGAAGAGTTAAAAGTGTGTCCTAATAGTAACTCCCAATCTTTCTTCTTATAATTTTCTCTTGGCCCTGGCTTTACCACTGGAGGCCACTTTCAGAATGACAGGTAGATGTAAGCAACTCAGAATTGTTTAACATTCTCAACCCAAACTGACCTCTGCCAACCACCCAATCTTTCCTGCCTTCATATCTCCTTGACTGGTCAGCTGTGTATTTTCAGGGAATACAGACTCTTGCTTTCTGAATGAGAGATGTGTGATAAGAAAGGCAAACCACAGGAGGGATAAATAAATCTCTTCCAGGCCCAGCTTAGGAAGTTGGGTCTGGGTCCCAGGGAGACTCAGGAGCAGAGGATTAACTATGCAACATCTGGAATCAGAAGCCCCTCTGTTCCTGCACAGGGTTTTGTGAATGTTATTGAGATACCAAGGAGAGGCAAACCCTGCATATACTTTGGGAAGTCCAAATGTATATACTAAGCCTCAAACCTGGTCATTTGCCCAATACAGGTGTTATGGACTGAATGTTTGTAACCCCCTCAAAATTCACAGGTTGAATCCCAACCCCCAACATGATGGTATTTGGAAATGGGGCCTTTGGGAGGAAGAGTTAGAGTAGGTTGTGAAAGTGGACCCCTCATGAGGGGAATAGTGGCCTTAGAAGAAGAGGATGAGGAGAGAGATCTAAATGTGCTTGCACTGAGGAAAGGCCATGTGAGGACATAGTGAGAAGGTGGGCACCTGTGAGCCAGGACAAGAAGTCTCACCAAGAACCAAATTGGCCAGCACCTTGATCATGGACTTACCAGCCTCCAGAACTGCAAGAAATAAATTTCTGTTGTGTAAGTCACCCAGAGTACGGTATTTTGTTATGGCAGCCTGAGCAGACTAATATACAGCAGGCAACCCAAAAAGAAGTTCACACACACAAAGGACATCGAGGAAAGTGAGCAGCAAAGTGCTTGAGTCAGCTTTCTCACCTCAAGGCTCTCACCAAGACTACCAGCACCCCTCCCTCACATACCCAGGCTGCTCAAGGAAACCCGTTTCTCTCCCCAGAGGATGGTTCCCCTGGTACCATGCCAGGCTCTTTGCTCTCCCTGAAGCCAACTTCAGACCTCCCAGCACTTGCACCCCAGATGTTCCCACCATTTCTCAGAAAGGAGCAGTTACATTTGCATCTAGCCAGAAGCACCCTTACTGCTTAAATGTGATTTCAGGGTCTCTCATGGGAGAAAAGCTTGTCTTGCCCAGGGGCTCCTGTCTCCAATCTCGTTTCCCCTAAATCATTCTCCACACTGCTGCCAAAGGGGTCTTTCCAGAACACAAATATATTCTTGCTACTCCCCTGCTTACAGCTTTTTGAAAGACTGCCCACTACCTTTAGAGTAAAGTCTAAACTCCTTTATCAAACTCCTTTGTACTGCCTCTGAACTCTCCCTGGGGGTCATGGCTGACTACTCACCACTTGGCCTCTAAGTCATATGTCCCACACATCTGGAAGTTTCCCAAAGGTCCACACTCCCTAGTACTGGTGTACCTTTGTCTGTGCAAATTCCTCTGCCTGGGATGGCCCCCTCCCTCACCCTCATCCCCTCTCTGGAGACTATTCTGTGACTTGCCCACCCAACTCCATATCCACCAGGCTGAATTAGTTGTCCCTTCTCTATATTTCTACACCTCATACGCTTGCCTCTAATATAGGCAACACATCACAAACTTCTGTATCTGTCCTTTAAACTGATTATTTCTCCCCCTTACCTCTAAGCCAGGACAATCATTAGTCTTTATTTGTAGCCCTCCTGCTCAGTACAGAGCCTGGCACATAGTTAGTGCTTATATATGGTTTTTCAATGAATGAGTGAATGAATAAGTGGCCTGTGATGATTGAAATAATGAGTAATCTCACCATTATGACAATTTCTAAAACCTGCAACTAGGCTACGACCTGGTTAACGCTATATTAACCTCTCTTGTATATCTCCAAATCCATGAACTACAATAAGTTTCCAAATCCATAACCACTGTCAATGTCCAAGCTGGTGACTGTTAGCCACATGTGGTATTTAAGTTATATTAAAATTAAGTAAAATGTTAGTTCCTTAGTCACACTAACCACTAATGGCTATCATGCTGGACAGTGCAGATACAGAATATTTTTATCATCATAGAAAGTTCTTTTAGACAATCCTGGTCTAGAACAAAGCATATGAATTGGGGGTACAAAGCAAAGAATACATATGCCTTTGCCCTCAGGGAGATCAACATCTAACCTAGTTGATTCTGGCTCATCAGAAATTAGCCAAGCATTTCTATCTTACCTATGGTTCTGAATATTCATTTTTGTGTATATGTAAATTATTTCTCAGTTATGATAAAGTAAACAATTATTTTAAAATTTCTTGCTCCTTAAAATTATCCTTTTTTTATAATTGCCATATGGCTCACTGATTTACAAGGGTGTTAAGAGACTTAATTAATGTTTATTTGGAGCTTTGCCTGTCAAGGTTGTTATTAAAGGATCCATGGAGATTTTGCTGGTAACAAAAAGTTTGGTGGAAAACCTCAGCTTATTTGAATAGAGGCATGCAAACAATGGGAAGAATTCTCTAGTCAGATGTAATTTATCACTTTCTTTTATCAACTATTTATTGAGCATGTGCCATGTGTTTGGCAGTGAAACGGAGAAAGGAAAATGTGGCTCCTGCTGGAAACTTGTCATTACTTCCTAGTAATGGAATCCCTGGCATCCATCAAAATTGCTATCACTGGGAGTGAAGCTATAAGGAGATGAAATGTAGATGTCGAGGGTACTGGCTGGTGGTTCAGGCTATCCCTGCCTTGATGGGGTCACCATAACCCTGGTTGTTAGCTGTGTGGATCCAGAACTGAATTATGCCCCTATACCCAAAAGGGATGGATTATCATTATCATCATCATCATCACCATCATCATCATCATCATCATCATCATCATCATCATAATCACTAACACTTAGGTAGTATTACTATGTGCCAGGCACTGTCTAAGCCATAAGTCATATATATATGACTTATTAACCAATTACTTGCCAAATGTGATAGTATTTCTCAGTGACCTAAAACTAGTGTTTGCGTTTCTTCCAGAATCATCGTACCTTAGAAGTCCAGAGCTTGCTTGGTGGGCTTTGACTACTGTAGAATGCATGAGGTATCTAGAACCCCCACCTAACCCTACCCACTTTATATTGTTCTTAGAGCAGCTGCAGAGTTCTTTCACTTGTTCCACCTTCTAGACACACCTGATTGGTCAAGTTGGACACTTGACCCAAATGGGCCATAAGCCTCCTCCTTAGGATATACAACCTGGGACAAGAGAAAGGTCAGTGAGTCCCCCTGCAGTGGTGAAGGCTATAAGGCAAAACTCAGAAGTTATAGAAGTCTATTTTCTCTACCATTTGGAGAAAGTGTGTAGAAAGAGAGGCAGAAGCCAGGCCATGGGAGAAACAAGGAAAGTCCTAGTCATGCTCAAGCTCCTGATCCCCTTGTGTCCTGAGCCCAACCTCCTCTCTGAACCTCCTATCAGTGTATAGCATTCATCTCTTCCTTGGATTCCAAGTCAATAAATCTCTTTTGACTACAGGTTATTCAAGTTGAATTCCTTTCACTTGCAACCAAAACAGTTTTGACACAGATGCCCTCAGAATAAGGGCCCAAGCACGTTGGCACAGAGAAAAGGCCCTGCCTGACCTGGACTCCATCTTCCTCACCAATGTCACGTCCTGCCACTCTCCCTCTCTCAGTGCCCAGAACACACCGTGCTCACTCTCTCCTTAGGACTTTCTTGCCTAACTCTCAACTAGAAGCTCAAAGATGATAAGGGCTGAATCTGTTTTGTCACTTCTTTAGTCCCAGGGACTAGCAAAGTGTCTGTCATAGAGTTAGGGCCCAATAGATATTTGTGGAATGACTACATGAGTCAGTACATCAACAGAAACTGAAGAGTCCTGAAGAACTTTTCACTCAACCACTGTGAGCGCCTGAGGAACATTCCTGCCTGCAACAGGAGCACTTCTCTAGGTCAAGAGCACGGTCTCCCAGATTTTCAGATCCTCTGCCCTGGATAGTGCTGGGCCCTCAGTGACAAGTCTGGCCATAGGGAGTTCCCCAAACTCTCACTGCAGACCAGTCTTCTCTATCAGCAAACCTCCTTCAAGCATTGACCCACAGTTAAGTTTCAGCTGCAGACAAGTTAACGCACATAATGGTGGGAGATGCTCTAGTTTGGCTGAGGCTTGATAGACTTGGTACCCCTACACTCCTTTTTACTGACTGCCTTTTACTAACTTACCATTTTATGAACTCTTGGGACATTTCTATAGAGAGCTGACCTCATCCTATGACATTTTTATTCCTCCTAATTTCACTCACAGGACGAAGGTAAACCTGACTTAAAGCTTGAGGGTTTCCATGCCTGTTATCGTTCATCACTGGGATCCCTATCAATGAAATTACTAGAGCAGCCGTTGCAGCAGCCATAGCACAGGGGGCGGGGGCTCCACCAGCAGCACCATCACCACAGGGGCAGTAACAACAGCAAACTCCAGGCAGGGTGGACAATAACAGTTCATTGAGATCTTTTTTTTCTTCATCATTTAAATCCATACAGACTCTTTTATCAACTCCCTTCCTCTTTGTTCCCTGTCCTGCCCCCTCTTCACTTCCCTGTGCTCTCAAGATCACTGCATTGGAGGCTGTTGGGGATCAGAAGAGAGGAGAAGATAAAAAGAAAAAAAGGAGAGGTGACAAGAGAAGATGCTCCAATTTCTCCTCCTCTCTCCCTCAAGTGCTCCCTTTCCCTGGGTCCTAACCCCCTCCCCTTTCCCCCATAGTCCTCCTTAAGCCCCAGCCTGCCCTCCAGTGCCCTGCTTTGATGGCAGATTCCTGGGCTGTGCAGCTGATGGTTTGGATCCCTTGGCTGGCTGCCAGGGTGTTCTACTTCTCATTAATTTTCTCACTGCAATTGATTTCCCTGTGATTGGAGATGATTAGGATGCCAACAAATGGCTGGCCCAGCCCTGTTTGGCAGTTACTTAACCACAAACAAGTGTGCACTGCCCCATCGGAAGCAAGTGAGCTGCTAATGAGGATTAATTACAAAGTGAAGGTCACCCCAGAATGGCCCCTCACCGCATTTCACCCACTACTGAAGAGAGGCCAGGCACCAAAGCCTTGGCTGCAAGGACCAAAATAACTACACAGGGGCCGTTTTGGAGAAAGGATTACCAAACCCTGTTTATGGGAGCAGAAAGGAGATGGGGAGGGGTGCAGTTCTCCCATCCCTTGTGGCAGAATCCCCCAAGGTCATTCCAACAGCAGAGGAATCATACACTCTAGATCCTTTGGCCAATTTGCCATATTCTTCCTCCTTATGTGCCCTTGAATGACTCATGGCTTTTGAGTCCTTACTTATGTTTCCTGCTTCCACATACTGAAATGCATCCGGGGCGGGGCGGGGCGGGGGGAGGGGGGGCGGCGGTCGTTGATGTTATTCAATTCTCCCACACCTCTTAGTGGATTGTGCCCTAATGAACTACCAACCAGCCATACTGAGGGTCCTGGGAAAAAGCAGCATAGGGGAATCCATCCAGCACCATCTGTGGATCCTAGCCAGATCTTTTTCAACCAGCCATATATGTGCTACCTTAAAGTTTTCCCTTTTATACCTTTCTATAAAAACCTAGGCAAAAGCAGCTTCAATACTTTCTCCCTCTTCAAGCTGTCACAAATTATGGCAAGCATGACTTTTGATGTCATGAATGGGAAGACAAGTCCCACCATCAGAAATTGGAAGAATTAGGAGAGAATCTTTATTCTGAGCATGACGTGAATTGGGTATGTGGCTCAAAGTTAAGTCTAAAACATATGAATTGACTGGAAGTCCACTTTATAAATGGGAGCAATTCCAACTGGTTGCAGGACTCTACCCAGGTCTATCTCCTATCTGCATCTCTTTGAGAGTCTTCCTGTATCTTATATATAGTAAAAGTCATCTTTTCCAGTTCACTTTTGTCCATTCCCCTCTCACACATTGACAAAATGAGACTAATCACTACACAAAGTTTTACTTCTTTTTAATCCTCCAAAACTACCCCCTCCTCCAATGTTTGCTATACTTTTGACTGAATGAAAACATACCAATACCAATAAATATTTTCAGATTTATTACCATAAGAGCATGTCCATTTTCATCAAATGCCAAGAAATGTACTTCTCTAAAAATACCATAATGGTAACCTATTAGCAGGAATTTGAGGCTCCCACCAAATTCCCCTTTCATTCCTCATTTTTAGTTTACAATATGGACTTAGTCCCTTCTCTGCAAGAACATGACGTCTAGCCTTGTAAGAAAACTATTTATGTATTTCAGTGATCTATGACCTAAACTCTTCTACTGGTAGAAAGTTAATTCAATATAAAACAGTTTTAAGAGGTAAGGACAAGTGAGTATACAGTACAAGGTAGGGAGTGGCAGAGAATGAAGCTAATGAGGTAAGCATAGGCCAAATAATGAAGGCTAAAAGATTTGTATTCTATCCCATAGACAAGTCGTATACTTAACATTTTTCTGTAGACAAATGATGATGCTGTTCGGATGCACACTGCCAAAGGCATACCCAGATTTACACACAATTTCCCAACTCCAGCTATAAATTTCCCTTTTCATTCACCATCAAAGAACACCTCACCATGCAAGTGATTTAGGATAATGTTATTATAGAAATAAACATGTATCCACTATAATATTGAAATAGATAAATCATTCACAATCTTTAGGACTTTAACTCATTACTAACAAGTTTCTGACAACACGCAGAGATTTTTAACTGTTTTTGTTCACTGATGTATATCCCCCCCCAAATACCTTCAATAGTAACTGATACATAATAAATGCTCAATAAATACTTGTTGGATGGCTGATGGATGGATGGATGGATGGACGGACGGATGGATGTGCCTTACAACCGATGTGACAAACCAATGTGTTATGCCACTAGAGGCTGACAGTCACTATGGCCAGAAAGCACACTTCCACCAAGGCTTTTAAGTAAAGGGTTGACAGGATCATATGCATGTTTTTGGAAGATCACTCCACCTGCTGTGTGAAGGATGGGAGAGGAAGAGCCGAGCAGCAGGAAGACCTGTTAGGAGGCCAATGCAGTGATGCACATAGGAAATGATGAGTTCCGGAACCATGACAGTGGTGATGGGGCTTGAGGGGAAGGAAGGGATTCAAGAAATACTTAATAGAAGTGAACAAAACTTAATCAAAGAATCTTTTTCCCATCGTGTCTTTGAACAGGATTAATTATGTAAGCCAGAGCCAAGGACTGGGAATGCTCATCATACTGAAATCATAGTGGCAAAGCCCAGCTGCCATTATATGTAGGCAGAGTAGGAAGTCACCTCCATATTATAATGTCAGGAGCACACAGAGGAGCTGCAATCCAAAAATATCTATGCCACCCACTGCCTGAAATTATACCATTAAAAGCAGCATTTCTTGGTTTTAATCCTCACCTCTCCAGATGACTTTAAAACATGCTAATATACTTGAGAAGGGGGTAAGGAATATTTATTAAGTGCAAACAATACATTAGGCACTCTGCATACTTTTGTCAAATTCTCAAAATGACCTTGTGATTTCAATACTGTTTAGGGGAAACTGAAGCTGAGAGATACACACGAAATAAGTGGTGAAGCTGGGGTCTGAACCCAGGTCTTTGTAATTTCCTCTTTCTTGAGAGAATCCTAACTGATACCATCATCATTATTGTTACTTCCACTATCTCTCTTTAGTTCCTTTTACAAATATGAGAGTAGTGGGCCCAAGGAAAGAGAAAGTGGTAGAGGCTCTGAGAGGTATGAATGGTGCAGACAAGACAGAATAAGTGTGCGGACAGTAAACATATTCAACTTCACAACTTTCCCTAAGACAACACTTCAGTGCAGACCTGGATAGGAAAGTGGCTGGAACCATCAGAACCACATAGGTAGTGCGGTCTGGGGTTCTGAGCACTCTCTTTCTCATGAGCTACAAGTTATCAGATCAGAGCAAAAGCTCTCAGGACAAGGTCCCTGTGCCGCTAGGCCTCTGATTAAACCCAGATCAAGGAGCTGAAAATGGAGAGAGGAAAAGTAATTTCCTCCATATTTCCCAGATAAATGGAAAGAAACTAGCTGGCCCTGACCCTAAGAGGGATACTCCCCACATTGAGAAATTCACTCCTCGTGCAGATTTTTTCATTTGACTAATTCTTTCTTATTCCTCTCTTCCAGAACTCAGTATTCTTCTATATTTGAGCAGTACTCCAGTCCCACTTCATATCTCCAAGAATTTTGCTCTCTTCCTACCTTTTCACCTGGACGCTTGGAACAGCTAATAAAGTTGGGTTGTAATATCACACTTCACCAGTAGGGACTGCCAGCTATGTTGTCATATTGTGTCCATGAGGTTGTCAAATCTAAAAATAGTTACTTTCAGTTTACTGATATGAAGATGTATCCTGGCTTAATGGTTTGTAAATCTGAAATGTGTGCATTGAATTTACTTTATCAAGGCATACAGTGGGAAGAAGAGAGATGGTAGAAGTTAAGCTCGGAGGAAGAGGGGCCAAGGTCAGAAAGTAGTGAGAGATTAGGCAGGGCCAGAACCAAATATCCTGAGTGAGAGCAGAGTGAGAGCTGGGTCAGAGACAAACTAGGTCAGTCACCAGGCTGAGCACCAGTGAGAGGGCCAGGGGCATCAGACCCTCACTAATTAGATCTATCAACTGTCTCAGAACTAAACAGGACCTCCAATGCATGCTTACCAAACATTCAAGACACTAATTGATAAACCAAATGCAGAGCCATTAAATTTCAGAGAAAAATTTTAGTGCTGGAACCCAGGACCTCCCCTGGACAGTGGCTAAGATAAACTGACAATATCTTCATCTCTGTCTCTCAACTTTTCTAGATCCTTTGGAACATTTCCCTCTGTGGGCAACACCAAACACATGCTACATGCTGGTATAGCTGGTTAAGTTAAATCTTGTACTGGCCTTCACATTCTAGAAAAACCTTCCTGAGACTACACTTAATTCTCACAGTAGTTACATCCACACACTCTTTTTTTCATTCAATTAATACTTATTGATGCCTACTACATGCCCAGCAATGTGGTAGTGGTTGGGGATGTAACTGGTAAGTGAGAGAGGTGTGGTCTCAGTTCTTATGAAACTTACATTAGTTTGGGGAAACAGACTGCCAACAGAGAAACAGACAAAATCACTACAGACTGCATGAGGGATATGAAGGCATAGGATGCTGCAAGAAAGGAAAATGGAAGGCTTCCTCAGATGGAGTAAAAATGTGACTTTTAACCTGTGACCTGAAGAAGTCAACCTTACAAAGAAAAATGGAGAATGTGTAGCAGGGGCTGGGATTCCAGGCAAAGGGAAGGTATGTGAAAATCTCTGGGCTGGGTAAAAATTTGATGTGAAAGATGATTGGTGTTGCTAGAATGTAATGAGCAAGGAGAGTACACTGTATGAGATGAAGTTAGATAGGAGGCTGGGGACAGATCATGCAGAGCCTTGTGGGCTATGATAAGGAGTTTGGATTTTATCTGAAGTGAAGTGGGAGTCATGGAAGAATTTTAAGAAGTACGGTGATGTGGGCGCCTGGGTGGCTCAGATGGTTAAGCGTCTGCCTTCGGCTCAGGTCATGATCTCAGGGTCCTGGGATCGAGCCCCGCATCGGGCTTCCTGCTCCTTGGGAGCCTGCTTCTCCCTCTGCCAATCTCTCTCTCTGTCTCTCATGAATAAATAAATAAAATCTTTAAAAAAAAAAAAAAGAAGTATGGTGATGTGATATGAGTTGAGTATTTAAAAAATCACCCAGGCGGCTGTGTGGAGAATGCATTGTGGCTTAGGTGAGGGTGGTGTTCTTCTAGATGGAAGGAAGTAAATTGAATTGAGAGACATTTAGGAAGGAGAATTGAGAAACTTAGTGATGGACTGGATGTGGAGGAGGGAGTAGAGATAAGGATAACTCCTGGGTTTCCAGGAGGTGGTGGGACCATGAACTAAGAGAAAGACAAATTATCTTCTAGAAAGGTTTCTTTTACCAAGGTCAGTAATTTATACATTCAAAATTCTGGAGTCAAGACTTTGTATGTATTAGTAAATATATTAGTAAAGATTCTCCCCCACCCCAAATCTCTGGAATTATTAAAATCAATTAAATGCCAAACAGAGTAGCTGGCTCTCATGATCCTCCTAAAGAAACATCAGCTCAAGTAACAATGTTAAGGATGGAATCTCTCCCATTTTCACCTCCTTAGTATGGAGGAGCAATGCCACACACCTTTAATTTACTATCTCAATTAAATCAGAATATTAAGGTCACTCTTTAGACGCTCAGACACAACATTATTAAACCCTATCCACTTGTCATTACTATTGTTACTTTTATTAAATCTTTATAGGTATCTCTGGAGAACTTTTGAATGCTATTCAATAACTAGAATCATTTATAATAACAATAAGAAACAATTTTCAATAGATTTCTTTTACTTAGCCACCATTTATTAATTGCCTACTGTGTGCCAGCCACTGTTAGATATTTACAATTGCTCCATGAGGTGGGGGTCATTGTTCTCACTCGAAGCCTGAGAAAATTAAGATGCACAGAGGACATGACTGGGCCAAAGTCATGAGCAGTGACTGCCACTTAGGTACCTTGGACACAACAGTCCTGTTCTTTTCCATTCTGCCCTTCTGAACGTGTTTCTATTTATGATTTCCTTGGGGTTATCAGCAACCTCATGCATAAATGACATCTTTATAAGCATCAGGAAAAAAGAAGCCATATGCCAGGGATAGCAAACTGAAGTGCCTACTGGACCCAGACAGATGCTGTTAATTAGTGAACAGGCCTGATAGAAGGAAAAACTGGGAGTCACAGGGACTGTGGCAAACTGGGGAGCACATGCCCTTTCCAAGGAGAGCAGTCCCTTCTGACCCCCAAATGACTGCCACTGCTAGAAATGTGACCTGTATGACCAGACTTTCTGCTTTATCAAGTAAGCAAGAAATCCAAATCACCATGTGAGCTCCCTCAAGTTTTAAGCTTGCAACAAAACTCAAATATTCTTAAAAGTACCGTGTCTGCCAATACCATGCAAACCTAACAAAATTGATATATGGGCAGACTCTAGCCTACAGGCTGCCAGTTTCTGGCCTTTACTGTACAGATCGTTGAAGCATTATTTATGATCTGGAAGAATTTTAAACGATCTTAATGTCCAGTGATGGGGGCTGGCTCAGATATCTGTGATGCAGCCATCTGATTGATTTTTTACAGCCTTTAACAGTCAGCAGTATGAAGACCATGTAGCATACTAAAAAATGCTTAGGATAAACAGCAGGGTAGCATGATTCTGCTATGACATTAAATTCAAAAAGCAAACTACAAAATGATACCCAGCCAAGTGTTTTATATGTTGAACCAGGAGACAGTTACAGAAGCGAACACATGTGAAAAATCATCAAGCTATACAGATATGGGTACTTGACAGCATGGATGTCATACCTCAATAAAAAAATTAATGATGCCTAGGCTATGATCACTATTCTGTACATTTTTACATGAATATGGACAAGAATTTCAAGGAAGCATGGGCAAAGAAAACAACTTGATTGCGTTGGCTGTGGGTTGCCCTTTCTTTCATATTAATTTCTATTACTATTACTGTAATACGGTATGGGGGTTCCTCAAGATATAGTATCTAAAAAGAGTAAAGAGTAGAACATAAGCTGATTAAAAATAAATAAATCAGTAAGTAATTACCTTCCCATTTCAATGCAGATTGAGAGCCCAAAAGAGAATTTTACTATTTACTGTTTGATCTGGGTCACTTTCCACTCCTTCCCAATGAGGCATATTGAGACCCCACCTGCTGCCTCAGCTCCAATCCTGAGCGGGTCAGATGGGAATCTGGGAGGCCCAGCCCTACAAGGTAACTAAGATACATGACATTGTCAGCCCACGGTCCCTTTTACTGAAAAGCCTCCAGCAAGTCAGAAGCACTTCTCTGCCCATTGAGCTATCACTGTCCCCACCGAATCATGCAGGATGATTTCTGCTGCAAGTAACAGAAAAGCCAACCAAATGGCTTAAATACTTGAAAAAGTTCATTATCTCATGTATCCAGAATTCCAAGTAGGGTAGGATCAAGAGGACCATAATCAATAGGTCAATGATGTCAGCAAGGGCTAAGTTTTTTTCCATATCCCTTGCCTTCCTGTGGCTGTCCCCTCCAATCTGGTAGCAGTAATAGTCAGAGATGCAAGTAGTCGGAGAGATAGCAGTCAGAGAACAAGTGCTTTGTTCACATCCAGCAAAGGAGTGATGTTTTCTTCTGTAGTTCTTTCTTTAGGAGGGAATTTATTTTTTCCCCAAAACCTCCTATTAGACTTCTCATGTCTCAGAATCAGACAATCACATGACTGTTTTAAAATTAACCCCCAGAAAGTAGGATGATGAAATTAGCATGAACAACTTGGACTATTCACCTAGATTGAGGCTAATGCGGGACACCAACCCCAATGTCCTTGACACTCCTTATTGATTTTACCTCCTAAAAAATATCTTAAATGTGTCTACATCATTGGTTTCTAAGTTACCATAATCTCATGCTTGGCGTATATCAGGAGTCTCCTAACTAAATTAATCTACAAATTCCTGGTGAGTAGGAACTGTCATTGCACACCCAGCTCAATCAAGGAGCCAGAGCATTAAGTCAATCTACCTAATAAAATGTAGTAAGTAGGGGATCAGGGCAGAGAGAGAAAATGAGCTAGAAATGGAAGGAAACTTTATCTTGGTGTTGAATTATGCTTCTTTGCATGTGACATGGCACCAAGATTAGATCTAGTGTCACCTTAGGCTGTAATGTGATTCCAGGACTAAATGTACTTAGTAATCAGTAAGTTTTTCCTGGAAATGCCAAGTTCAAATCTCAGAAAGAACCATCTGCCAAGGCAAAACAAAACAAGCAAAAATCCCAAGAAAGTTATTCATTCATCTAATACATTTTTGGTACTATTCTATCCAAGGCAATGTGCTCAACCCTGGAGATACAAAGGTGATCAAGACTGACAGTCTACTCTCTTGGAGCTAACACCATAGCAGGAAAGGCAGTCATTAAACAACTAATTACAGGCTAATTATTTAATTGCAGTTTTGACAAATGCTATTGATAGAGAAATATAGGCAATTGAGACTATATAATGGTTTGAGGTGGGAGGCATAAAATCAGAAGATACTTCCCCAAGGAAGTGACATTTAAACTGAGTGGAGTTTAGCCAGAGAAAAGGTAAGGGACAAGTATTCAAGGCAGAGGAAACTGTGTACAAAGACCCTGAGACAGAATGAAACAGGGGAAGACTAAAAAGGAGAGTGTCTAGAAAAAAGAGAAAAGCGGTATGAGCTAAGCTGGGAGAGGCAGGGGTTAAGCAAGACCTTTTGCACTAGAAATTTAAGAAAGTGATATGATCAGAAACCAGAAGATGACACCACAAGCAATTAGGAAGAGACCATCGAAAACAAAATAAATAGCTGTTTCCAGAATTCTGGGAGAAAGAGGGCACCCTTACAAGAGGATGGGGCTCTGATAAATCTGTCTTATATGTTTCCAATTCACTCTCCCAAAAGGCTGTCACACTGTAGTCAACATACAGACACAGATCTCAGTGAATGACAGTTTTCCCTTTCCAGTGCCCTTAGGGCTAATGTGCCCCATGTTGGGGGATATTCCTAGATACCTGGGATATGGGTCTTCCCTCTGCCCTGGCCCCGTAGCCAGCCTCCTTTTCTACCCCAAGATTTTGCATTCCAAAAGGAGCGCTGTCTATTCCTCCAGTCACTGAGCTGTGCAGAAGGGTTAATTTGCCTGTTAATTTTCCACATGAGGTAATACGCACAATGAAGCACAAATGAGAAGCAGGACATCGACACTGTCTCCAGCTGAGAAATCAATTCATACTTTAAATTGCTCTGGGTGACCCCCGTCACCACTGGGTTCCTATTTCCATCTATCCTGATTTGTATAAAGTTGTCCTCCTGGAGCATGCAGACCCCAAGGGTACCCTGGGAGGTTTCACTGCTGAACCCCAGTGGCACACTAATGGCCCAGTGAGGAGGAGCACCGGGATGGACGGCAGAGCGTCCCCAGGGTAGGCAGGTAGCACATACTACATAGCAGAGGTAAGACCTGCTTGGCCTATGCGACTGCTCAGTGTCCCCAACAGTACCAGCTAGCTGGAGGTCTGGCAGGCTAACACCTGGGGTTCAGAGGCCACTCCCTTCTCCCCACCACCTGAGAGCTCAGCTGATTAATTGCCTGGATCATTTATCCATTTTAAAAACATATACATGAGTGTCATGTATTCTGCTTGGTTTAGAGGAGAGAAAAAGATTTAAAAGATCCCCTTGTACCTTAACACTGGAGGTAAGAAGAAAATCAAGCAACCTGGGTATCAGTCCCAGCTCTTCCATTTAATAGCTATGTGACCATAGGCTAGCCTCTCTGCACTTTAGGTGTCTCACCTGTGAAATGGAGACAGTATCCTAGTTCCCAAAGTGGTCCTAGGAGTACATGTATACAAATAAAGTTTCCATGCACTTGGTTGTCACAAAATAGGCTGCACAGATCATTACCAGATGTGAGGATTATAATTGGGATGAACTCACATAAAATATAAGCCACATGCAGGGCACCTGGGTGGCTCAGTCGGTTGAGCATCCCACTCTTGATTTAAGCTCAGGTCTTGAACTTGGGGTCGTGGGATTGAGCCATACATCGGACTCCTAACTCCACGTTCAGCAGGGAGTCTGCTTGGGATTCTCTCCTTTCCCTCTCCCACTGCCCCTCTCCCTGCTCATGTGTGCACTCTCTCTCTCTCTCAAATGAATAAATAAATATTTAAAAAATTAAAATATGTACATATATATATATATGCCATGTGAAAAGACCACATGTTGTATGAGTCCATTTATATGGAATATGCAGAATAGGTCAATTCAGAGACAGAAAGCTGACTAGTGGTTGCCAAGGGCTGGGAAAAGTGGGGGAATAGGATGTAACTGGAATGGGTACAGGCTTTCTTTTGGAGGTGATGAAAATGTTCCAGAGTCAGATCATGGTGACAGCTGTACACCTCTCTGAATATACTAAAAACCACTGAATTGTATACTTTAAAGGGATGAAGTTTATGGTATGTGAATTATTTTATTTAAATGTGTAGGGGTGTGTGTGTGTGTGCCAAGTGGCACATATAAAATCCACTTTGGATTTATCTCAGGAGGCAATACATGCAATATGAATTAAGATGATGTAGATGGGGGGAAAGCAGTGCATCCAAACATGAGTCCAGAGCAAGACTCTCAAGAACAAGCAATAGGGCTTGCAGGTGTAAATATGCAATCATGATGCTTCTTGCAGAGGCAACCCATCTCACATTGGACCAGCTGCAGTTCAAGTGTCAGTAGCCCCTTATGGCTAATGGCTAAGATTTTGGACAACATGGTTTTAGAAGGAAGACTGAAAAGAAAAGGAAGGACGGAAAGACACCTACCAATTGAAACCTCTGCAAGCTGGCCACACTTTCCAATACTACCTTTATTCCACCTCACAAAACCCTGCAAGGTAGATGGCTCCAGCTTCACTTCGACATTTGTGTAAATTGAGGCCAAAAGAGGTTAAGCAAGCTTATGAAAAAGGCAATTTTGTTTTTAAGTAGGGGGAGAGCATGCCTGAAGAGAGGAAATAGCTAAGATGAAAGGAAGGAAGGAAGGAAGGAAGGAAGGAAGGAAGGAAGGAAGGAAGGAAGGAAGGAAGGAAGGAAGGAAAAAATATGACGGGCAGAGGAAGGTCCCAGAGGGTGTATGTGGAAGGTCACTTGAGAAGGACAGAATCCCACAAGACAGTTGTAGTTTACACATCAAGTAGAAGGTGTGGAATTAGCTTCACCTTGTAGAACTCTCCAATGCCAGCACCATAAGAGCAGAGAGAAGGCCACTCCATTATATTAGCTGGGGTCAACTTGAACATGAGCATCGACAGAAACGTGTCTCTGCTCAGCAGAAGCTGGGATCCCAGCTGCAAGGGTTTGCAGTAAGGACAGGAAGCAGCCCATGCCCACGCTGCTCGCTCAGCATCTCCTGGCTACCTTCCCCACTGACCTTACCAACGCCCACACTCCAACAGCGACAGCAACCTTGGCCTCTGTCTCTTAACCCCTCCCAATCCCTTTCTTTCCCCTTGCCTCCATGTCACCTGCTTCCTTTTCTCTACAAGTCCTTATTTCCAAGCCTCTTTCCTCTCCATCTTCATAAATGATCCAGGAGAGGCACTTCCAGCAGCACCTCTTTCATGCGCGTAATTAAAGTAGCCCTCTCTGAGATAAGCCTCCTCCCTAAATCATTTGTCAGATAAGGAAACTGAGGGAAGGGGGGACAGAGCACCCACTCCTTCTCCTGTGGCATTTCCGCTTCAGACACCAAGCAACGTGTGTGTTGGGCATGACTATTGGCTCTGCCCCAGTGACAGGCTCAGCATGCTCCCTGACTTCCTGGGAGACACTGCTCTCCCAAACTTCTTTTTTTTTTTTAAGATTTTATTTATTTATTTGAGAGAGAGAATGAGATAGAGAGAGAGAGCATGAGAGGGGGGAGGGTCAGAGGGAGAAGCAGACTCCCCGCTGAGCAGGGATCCCGATGCGGGACTCGATCCCGGGACTCCAGGATCATGACCTGAGCCGAAGGCAGTCGCTTAACCAACTGAGCCACCCAGGCACCCCTCTCCCAAACTTCCTAAGATATGCTTTTACAACCTGAGGAATAGGAAGGATGGAATAAAGCCAAATTCTGGTTCAGCTTCCAGCTCACAATACACTCCAACCAGCATTAAGTTTGGCAGCTTGATACGGTGAAAAAGCCCGGGCTTTTAGATATCCAGACTTGAGTCTGTGTTCTGATTCTGACATTTTTTAGCTGTGTGGCTTTGGACAAGTTACTTAACACCCTTCTCCCAACCCCCAAAAGCTTGATTGCCTCAAGTTTAAAAGATAAAATTTTTTTAAAGAATGGAGACATTAAAAAAAAAAAATCTGGCTTTCCCAGTTGCATTAACAGTTAAAAGACATAAGGTGCACAAAAGGACGAGTTGTTCAGCTTCTCATGATTGTTACTTTCCTTCGTGCCTTTCTTCTCCAAATGAAGAAAATCAGACTAACTCTGCAGGCCAATGTAGACACAAGGTTACTAGTATGCAAGATTCTCGGCCCTGCGCACCACCCTGTGCTCCCCCCATGGCTCAAAGTCTCACTTGTTTGTTCTGAGAAACACCCAAACACCCAACTTGTTTGTTCTGACAAACCCCAAAGTGATGCCACCTTTTTCCCTGATCTTGCATTCTTCTGTTTATAGGGCCAAAAGAAAGCCAAGAAGTCCAACCCCCATTCTGCGTGTGCAGACAAGGTAGCCTCCTGAGATTTCCTCTATTAATGAGGCCTTGGTTACTTTTGCAGCCTCAGCATTAAAACCCCCAGTTAGTCACACACGAGAATGCTCCCTGGGGGCAGTGCCAGGAAAGGGACGGAATGGAGGAAGTTGGGTCTGCAATGATTTTGTGGTTCAGCAAACCCAGATACCTGGTTCTTTTTATACTCAACACCTACAATAGTGCCAAGAACATAGGTAGCTCTCAAAAAAAAAAAAGGTAAGTAAATAAATAAATGGCATTCCAGGAAAATAAGACAGGATATTAAAGAGCAGAGAGATGTAACAGAATATAGATATTTGAGAGCCTGCGTACAATTTGGTTTTACAGAAATGTAAAGTGTAAGAGAGCTAGTGGGGTCTGACCAACAAAGTTCAGGCAAGCTGTGTGTACCCACCTGAAGTCAGACCCAGACCAAAGTCTGCCACCCCCACCTGAAATCCTCCCACCCTTGCCAAGTTCTACACCCAAATCCCCCAGTTCACCCATGCCCTGCTATAGCTAGTTTTCCTTTCCCTTCTGCTGCTCATCCTTTGCCTTCATGGAATATGTCATCATAAGATTTGTGTAGTTTTATTAATAGTAGCCAAAAGCAGGAAACAACCCAATTCTCCATAAATAGATGAATGTATAAACAAATTGTGGTATATCCATACAATGAGATACTACTCAAAAATTTAAAAGAACAAAAACATGAATGAGTCTCAAAAACATTATGCTAAGCGATGGAAGCTAGAGAACAATGAAATAATCATCACAGTACTGAGGTAAAATAACTGCCGGCCTAGATTCTATACATAGCAAAATATCTTCCAAAACTACAAGCAGAATTACCATATTTTAAAACTAATAAAAATTGATTAATTTGTCAGCAATCTTAACGAAAAGCTTTAATGCTTTGAACTAAGTGATACTGAAAACCTGATAGAGCAAAACCAGGAGGATATAGCTAATACCATGCTTAGAGAAAAATTATACTCTTAACAAAATCTATTAGAAAAGAAAGAAATTTTATTAATCTAAGCATCCATCTCAAGAGCTAAGAAAAAAACAAAACAAACACCAAGAAAAAAAGAAGGAAGAAAATAAGATGGTAAATAAGGAAATAAACATACAATAGAGATCAACAAAGCCAAAAGTTGGTTCTTTCAAGAATAATAAAATTTATAAATCCCCATCAAACTGATCAAGAAATAAAAACAGAAAAACAAATAACAAAACATAAATGTAACACCATCACTACAGATCCTGTAGCCACTAAAAAGATAGTAACTACCATAACTCACCCAAAATGAAGTAGATCATTCAAATAGTCCTATAACAATTAAAGAAATTAATTTGTAATTTTAAAATTCTCTGAAAAGAAATCTCCAGGCCCAGATGGCTTCACTGAAAAATTCTACCAAACATTTGAAAAAAATTTATAATATATAATATATTCTAAATATATTTAGATATAATATTATATTCTATATAATATCTTCTAAATAATAGAAGAGGAAGGAATACTTTCCAACTCTTTTAAAAAGCCAAGATTAGGGACACCTGGGTGGCTCAGTCGTTAAGCATCTGCCTTTGGCTCAGGTCATGATCCCAGGGTCCTGGGATGGAGCCCCGCATCAGGCTCCCTGCTCCACAGGGAGTCTGCTTCTCCCTCTCCCACTCCCCCTGCTTGTGTTCCCTCTCTCGCTGTGTCTCTCTCTGTCAAATAGATAAATAAAATCTTAAAAAAAAAAAAGTCAAGATTATCCTGATATCAAAACTACACAAAGAGTGCAAAATAGAGAGAAAGAAAGAAAACTATAAACCAATATCCTTCATAAATACAGATTAAATATTATTATTAAGAAAATGTTAGGAAATAAATACAGCAATATATAAAAGAAGTATACACCATGACCAAGTAGAGTTTATTACAGGAGTGCAAAACCGGTCAATATGCAAAAATCAGTCAGTGTAATCCACCATATTTAAAGGAGGCCAAAGAAGAAAAATCACATGATCACAATTGAAAACTTGTAACAAAATTCATCACCTATTTATGATACAAGCTCTAAAAAAAACAAAAGCAAAAACACACAAACAAAAAACCCTAGGAATAGAGGAGAATTTTCTGAACTTAATAAAAAACATCTACAAAAAGCCTACTATACCATTTCTACTAAATGGTAAAATACTGTTTTCTCCCTAAGATTGGGAAGAAGGCAAGGATGTTCACTCTCACCATTTAAAAAACAAAAAACAAAACTTTATTGAGGTATAACTGACATACAAAAAGCTGTACATATTTAATGTGTACAAATTAGTAAATTTGGAAATAAATATACACCCATGAAACCATCACTATAATCTATGCCATAATAAATATATTCATCACCTTTCAAAGTTTCCTACTGTCCTCTTTATTTCTTGTATGATAAGAACATTTAACCTAAAATCTACTCTCTTAGCAATTGTTTAAGTATACAATACAGTCTTGTAAACTACTAGGCACCATACTATACATCTGATCCCTAGGTCTTATTCATTTTGTATAACTGCAGCTTTGTGCCCTTTGACCAATACCTTCTTGTTTCCCCCTGCCCACAGTCCATGGCAACAATCATTCTACTCTCTGCTCTTGTGAATTTGACTATTTCAGATTGCTCATATAAATGGTATCACATTAGTCTTTGCCCTGTGTCCAGCTTACTTCACTTAGCATAATGTCCTCCAGGTTCGTGCATGTTGTTGCACATAGCAAGATTTCCTTCTTTGTAAGGCTGAATAATATTCTATTGTATGCATTTACCACATTTTCTTTATCCATTCATCCATTGATGGACATTTAGGTTGCTTCCATGTCTTAGTTAACATGAGTAATTCTGCAGTGAACATGGGAGTACAGATATCTCTTTGAGATCCTGATTGCAATTCTTTTGGTATTGGATAGCTGGATAATATGACATTCTCTTTTTAATTTTTTGAGGAACCTCCATATTGTTTTGCATAGTAGCTGCACCAATTTACATTTCTTTTTTTTTTTTAAGATTTTATTTATTTTTTTGTTAGAGAGAGAAAGAGTGGGCGAGAGTGAGCAAGGGTACAAGCAGGGGGAGCAGCAGAGGGAGAGGGAGAAGCAGGCTCCCTGCTGAGCAAGAAGCCTGATGCGGGACTCGATCCCAGGGCCCTGGGATCACGACGTGAGCTGAAGGCAGACGCTTAACCGACTGAGCCACCCAGGCGTCCCACCAATCTACATTTCTACCACCAATGCACAATGGTTTCTTTTTCTCCACATCCTTGCAACACTTATTATCTTTTGTTTTTTGATGATAGCCATCCTAACAGGTATGAGGTGATATCTCATTGTGGTTTTGATTTGCATTTCCTTGATGGTTAGTAATTTGAGCACCTTTTCACGTACCTGTTGGCCATTTCTGTCTTGGGGGAAATGTCTATTCCATTTCTTTCCCCAGCTTTTAATCATGTTATTCATTTTTCTGCTATTGCGTTGCAAAATTTCCTTATACATCTTGAACATTAACCATTTATCAGATATATGGTTTGCAAATATTTTCTCCCATTCCATAGATTGCATTTCCATTTTATTGACTCTCAGTTCTGCAGAAGCTTTGTAGTTTGATGTAATCCAACTTGTCTATTTTTGCTTTTGTTGCCTGTGCTTTTGCTGTCATGAACAAGAAGTCATTGCTAAGGCCAATGTCAAGAAGTTTTTCCCTATGTTTCCTTCTGGGAGTTTTATGACTTCAGAACTTACAAGTAAGTCTTTAATCCACTTTGAATTGATTTTTGTGTATGATGTAAGATAAGGATCCAATTTCATTCTTTTGCATGTAGATATCCAGTTTAACCAAGACCACTTATTAAAGAGACTATCCCTTCCCTATTGTGTATTCTTGGCACCCTTGTCAAAGATCAGCTGACTGTATATGCATGGGTTTATGCCTGTGCTCTCTATTTTGTTCCATTGGTCTATATGTCTATGCCAGTATCATACTTTTTAATTACTGTACCTTTGTAATACATTTTAAAATCAGAAAGTGTGATGCTTCCAGTTTTATTCTTCTTGCTCAAAAGTCCTTTAGCTATTCAGGGTCTTTCATGGTTCCATACTAATTTTAGGACTATTTTTTCTATTTCTGTAAAAAATGTCATTGGTATTTTGATAGGGATTGCATTGAATCCGTATATCACGTTGGGTAATACAGACATTTTTACAATATTAATTCTTCTGATCCATAAATACAAGATGTCTTTCCATTTATTTGTATCCTCTTTAATTTCTTTCATTAATGCTTTATAGTTTTCAGTATACAAGTCCTTCACCTTCTTGATTAAGTTTAGTCCTGAGTATTTTATTCTTTTTCATGTTATTATAAATGGGATTGTTTTCTTAATTTCCTTTTTGGATAGTTCATTGTTAGTGTATTGAAAAATTGATTTTTCCATGTGCTTATTTATTAAGCCTTTATGAGTCTATATAACATGCATTATATAATACATGGCACCAGTAATTCAGTCTTTATTGCTGTTAGACAGGTCAGGTTTTCTAAAACCAGAAAGGAGCAAGAATAACAGAATTTATGAGAACTCCTGCCACATAGATCCAGCAGGTTTTAACGTATCAACCTGGCCCAGGGAGATGGGGAGCACATTGACTAAAGCAGATCTGCCCATCCTCCTAGGATGTAGCAATACAGTGTTTTGTGTTTTTCCTTTGTTCCTGCAGCCCATTCCACCTCATATGAGTCTCCATCTCCTGTCTGTAAAATCCGTGTTAAGCAACTACTGTAGCACTTATCTTTCCTTGAGTGCCTAGTTCCCATGCTTGTATATGATACCAGACCTTAAAAGTCTCACTCCACGTATCTCCATTCCAGCCCACAAGTCTGTCTATCCCTTGTGCTTTGGCCTATATCAGCTCATCTTTGTCTACATTCTGTGTGCCTCTACTCCATCTAGAAAACCAGTGTCTTCACTTACTCTTTATTTAGCTTCTGTCTGAAGTTGTGTGTTTCTTCACCCTGTTCCTGCAGCCCACGTGGGCCTCAAGTGTCTTTAATTACTGTTGTCTCACTTGGTTGCCATTTACCTATTAAAGGACATCTTGATTCCTTCCAGATTTTGCCTGGAATATTTATTTGTCAATAAATATGCTTTGTATATGTTCTTAGTGGTTTTTGTGTGGACATATGTTTTCACACCAGTTGGGTGAATACATGGGGGGACAATTGCTGCACCATATGATGACATTATGCTCAACTTCACAAGAATCTGGCAAGGAGTCTTCTCAAGAGGTTGTACACATTGTATTCCCATCACAATGAATGAGATTTCCTGTTGTACCACATCCTAACTAGCAACTAGGATTATCAGTTTTTGGTGTTTAGCTATTTTAACACATGGGAAAGGTATCTCATTGGTGTTTTAATGTACTTTTCCCTAATGTACAATGCATATACTTTTCTAATAATTCCCCAATGTTGAGCAATTTTTCATGCTTATTTCATATATATATATATAATTGGTAAATTGTCTGCTCATATTGCCCAATTTATTTTAATTTGGGGAGTTTGTTTTCTTATTGTGGAATTTTATTAGTTCTTTGAATATTTTGCACGCAAATCTTTCTTTAGGTATGCTTTGAAAATATGTTCTCATAGTAAGGGCTTGTCTTTCCATTCTTTGAACTTTGTCTTTCCCAGAATAGACATTTTAAATTTAATAAAGTCCACATTATCAATTTTTTTTCTTTCATGGATCATACTTTTTGTGTTGTACATGAAAACTAATCATCAAACTCTAACTCATGTAGATTTTCTCTAAGTTTCTCTCTATAATTTTTATAGTTTTGCATTTTATATTTAAGGTGATGAATGATTTTGAGTGAATTTGTGTCTAAGGTGCAAAGTTTGTGTTTTTGTTCACTTATTTCTTTATGATCATCCATTTGTAACTTCATTATTTATTGATGATGACTAAAGACTAAAAGATTATGTTTTCTGTGTTGATGTGCCTTTATTCCTTTGACCAAGGTCAAGTTGACTATATTTGCATAGGTCTATTCATGGACTCTCTATTCTATTCCATTTACCTATGTTTCTATTTGTTTTAAAATATCATGGTCTCTTGATTATTGTAGCTTTATGATAAATCTTGAAATTGGGAAGTTTAAGTTCATCAACTTGTTCTTCATCAGTATTGTCTAGAGTACTTAATGTTTAAACTAAGTTTGTTCATACCTACAAAGTAGCTTGCTGAGATTTTTACTGGGATTGGTGGATATTTAAATTTAAGAAGAACTGACATCTTAATATTGTACCTTTTAACCATGAACAAGAAATGTATCTCAACTGATTTAGTTTTTTTATTGCTTTCAAGGGTGTTCTGTATTCTCTTTTTAAATTTTTTATTCAATTTATTTAAGCTAAAAAAAATAGGGCACCCATTTCTCCCACCCCTTTCCCTGCCTCTTACAACTACCAGTCTGTTTTCTGTATCTATGAGCTTGACATTTTGTTTTGCTTTGTCTTGTTTTTAGATTCTACATATTAGAGAGATCATATGGCATTTATCTTTCTCTGTCTGACTTATTTTACTTAGTATAATGCCCTTGAAGTTCATCCATGTTGTTGCAAATGGCAAGGTTTCACTCTTTTTTATGGCCAAATATTATTCCACTGTGTGGATGTATATGTGTGTGTGTATATGCATATATATGTATCATAATTTTTTATACATTCATCCATTGATGAATGCTTAGGCTATTTCCATATCTTGGCTATTGTAAATAATGCTGCAATGAACACGGGGTGCATATATCTTTTTGAATTAGTGTTTTCATTTTCTTCAGATAAATACCCAGAAGTGGAATTGCTTCTGTTGTTGTCAAGGAAATAGAACAATTAGAACTTCCAGATTCTGCTGCAGGAAGTGTAAATTTGTACAACCACCATAGAAAACTCTTTGGCAGTGTCTATGAAATTTAACTGTATTCATAATCCATGATTTAGCAATTTCATCAAAAGGTAGAAACAATCTAAATTCCCATCAATAATAGAATAGACAAATAAATTGCATGTATCCTACAATAGAATACAGCAATGATAATGAGTGAACTCTTGCTATATGCAACATCATTGCTGAATCTCACAACATAAAACTGAATGAAAGAAGCAAGCACAAAGAATGTTGGGTAATTCTATTTATACAGTTACAGTGCAAGAACAGGTTTAAAAATCTATGTTGTTAAATTCAAAGTCCTATTTATCTTTAAAAAGGAAAGAGGGAATAAGTTGTGGTCCATATATACAATGGAATATTACTCAGCCATCAGAAAGGATGAATACCCAACTTTTGCATCAACATGGATGGGACTGGAGGACATTATGCTAAGTGCAGTAAGTCAAGCAGAGAAAGTCAATTATCATATGGTTTCACTTATTTGTAGAACATAAGGAGTAGCATGGAGGACATTAGGAGAAGGAAAGGAAAAATGAAGGGAGGGGGAATTGGAGGGGGAGATGGACCATGAGAGACTATGGACTCCGAGAAACTCAGGGTTTTAGAGGGGGTGGCAGGATGGGTTAGCCCAGTGATGGGTATTAAGGAGGGCACGTACTACATGGAGCACTGGGTGTTATATGCAAACAACGAATCATGGAACACTACATCAAAAACGAATGATGTACTGTATGGTGACTAACATAATAAAATAAAATAAAATTTAAAAAAAAAAAAGAAGGAAAGAGGGAATAATGACTAGAAGGTGGCTTTGGGTATCCAGGGGTGCTGCTAATGTTCTATTACTTAACTTGGTTAGTGGTTACATGGGTGTGTTCCCTTGGTGAAATTCACGGAACTTACTTAAAATTTATGTGTTTTTTTAATGAATGTTACCTTTCAACAAAAAATTTATTTAAAAAGTTAAATTTGAAGCAGTGACGATCAGCAAATACTAGACACAAAAGGGGCAGAAACTTTTAGATATAGATTGCCCCAGGGAGGATGCCAGGAAATACCAACCATGCAGGGAGCCAGGTGCCCGGAAATGAAGACCTGATCAAGAGTGAGTGCCAGGAACCAAGAGCTGGTCGAGCCAGGAAAGGAAGCCAAGATACCAGACCAAGAAGTGAAGTTAGAAGGTCCCTAAAATACAGTGGCTGAAATAATGAGAGCAGAAGCTGAAAAGTATTTTAAAATGAAGGAAGTAGTACCCAGGTAAGCATTCAAGACAGGCATAATAGAGCAATGAGATGATCTGAAATTGTGACTTGTTTTAACCATCCATCCCAGTCATTATTTTAGTCTGGATTCCCAACTGACACAGGTCACCTTGCAATCTTAAACTATAGAACTTAACTTCTATCCGACAATTCCCAAAGGATTTCAGTGGAGGAGGGGGAAGGGAGTTGTCACTCTGATATATACTAAATATTCAAAACCACCCTTTCTCTGTCTCTCTCTGGTCTTTGAAAAACCAGGAATGTTTATAATACAATAATGAAATAAAAATAAAGTCATTCATCAAGAACTCTGTATTTCTTGAACTATTTTCAAGAACTATTTTCATACTGCCGAGCAGCCTCCACTTATGAAGTCAGTAATTAATATTCAATTTGCCTAGAGCTTTCAGATTTGCATGTTAATTATTGATTTCTTAATCACCAGGATGGGTATTTGAAAGCTTTAGAGAACACTGACATTTCAGTAAATGTTACAGAGTGATCATCTCTGTAGATTGGGGTTTTTAAGAAAATATTTTGCAATCTTTTATTTTCAGATTTCCTCTCCACCTGCAGCTCTGATTCTTTCCCTGAGGCATCTGCTCAAGCTTTGCACTACTGTTATTGATAGAATCATGAGTATAAATCAGGAAAGGGATAATGTCATGTTTTCAGCTTGATCATCCCTCTACCAAGTGTCATCTCTCAGGAGGGGCAGAGTGAGGAACATTAGCAACACAAACAGAGTAGAGGCAGACAAAGCTAGGACTAATCTGGCTGAACATTGGGGAAGTAACCTGGCTATAGTCGTTGGTCTAGTTGACATATCTGGATTATCTAAAGCATAGAACTCAAAGAGACTCTAGCTGGGGAATTGAGAAAATTGATGGGAGGAAATTCTGATGGTAGATGACACCTGACATGCAGTAAGCAGCAGCATCAAGTTGTGGCCAATCAGTTCTTTCACAGCAGGACCCCAGCCAATCACAGGAGGACCCAAGGAACAGATCTATCCAATCCCCACGGGAGAGAAACTGACAGAACTGAAGATGTTTTCATTAATTTTGCTGACTGGACTGGGGCTAGAATCAGAGCCCCAGATAGAGTTAGAAGCCTCAATGTCTTCTGACTGTCATCTTTCCATGGCTGGAGTCAGAGAGGCAATACACACATAGACATACACAAGGGCTTATCAATATAGGGAAGCTCATGCAGTATTTCATAAGTGAGGGCCCTGGAAAAAAGGCCAATATGCCAAGTCCATCCAGGCCATGCCTGAATCAATCAGAAGGAGACTAGCTGAGAGCCAGGAAAAGACATGCTTGGTCAAATGCTGAAAGAAACGAGGTGGAAGGAAAAGACATTTCAGGGATGTAAGAGGTTGGATTACAAACAGGCAAAGATAGAGGAGCTGTGGATATGAAGTGGGGCTGCTTAGAAATAAGTCTTGAAAATACAACTCTAAATCCCTTTACTTGCTGTGTGACACCCCACTGCCCAGACAGTGAACAGGTCTAAAAATGAAAGGCTCTCACTAGACAATTGTTAAGAGGGTTGGGATGGGAAATGCTATTGCTTAGGTGCTTACCAGCAAATAATCTCCCTGGAATAGCAGTTCTGCAAAAGGTAACTAATAAACTCCATCCAGAGTGGGGTGAATACAATACAAATTTCATTCTTGCTGTCAGGATTGGCTAATAAATGCAGTAGGCCTAAGCCAACAGAAGGATGAAAGGAATGAGGCTTAACAGAAGGCTACTATGGAATTTCAGTCTCCTAACTTATGCTGACCACTACATTGATTCTACTTAGTGTGTTGATCAAAGACAATATTTCCCAGCAAGAAATTTAACCAATAGAATAGCATATAAATACCAATAGCCTATATATCTTTAAGTACCCAAAAGTACCTTAATGCCGTTTTCAATAGATTGGCTGACCACTCATCAGCCATACAAGAGAAATGGATTTAGAAAACTTAGTGACAGGGCGCCTGGGTGGCTCAGTTGGTTAAGCAACTGCCTTCGGCTCAGGTCATGATCCTGGAGTCCCTGGATTGAGTCCCGCATTGGGCTTCCTGCTCGGCAGGGAGTCTGCTTCTCCCTCTGACCCTCCCCTCTCTCATGTGCGCTCTCTCTCATTCTCTCTCTCTCAAATAAATAAATAAAATCTTTAAAAAAAAAAGAAAGAAAAAAAAAGAAAACTTAGTGACATCTAGTATCTTAAATTACGTATGGTGGTAAACATGAATCCACTTTTTTTTTTTTATGAATCCACTTTTTTTTAAAGGTTTTATATATGTGTTTGACAGAGAGAGAGCAGGAACACAAGCAGGGGGAGTGGGAGAGGGAGAGGCAGGTTTCCCGCCGAGCAGGGAGCCCAATGCAGGGCTCAATCCCAGGACCCTGGGATCATGACCTGAGCCGAAGGCAGACGCTTAATGACTGAGTCACCAGGGTGCCCCATGAATCCACTTTTTAAGCAACTTTATGCAACACTTCCAACTGGGGGCATCATGCTTGCAGTTATCCCAAGGTATTAAGCAATTCAAGAGTAAGCCAAATAGCTGGCCATGTGTACATCCATCATCATCTTTTTATTCTATTCCATTCTTTTCCTGAAACATTTCTGCCCCATACTGAGCTCTAAGCCTGGCTCTGAAGTGGTCCAACATAAGTTGATGTAGCAGTCACTTAAAAATGGCTCACCAAGTGCTCCATCCCGATCATCTTCTCACTTACCTGCTGTGGTCGATTGTATTAATAGCTCCAATTCTTCATCCTCCCTGGACCCACTCCCTTTCACTGTGACATTTCAATTTCTTCTACTAAAAAGCCAGAGAATATTCCCAGCCCACCTCCACTGGGCCCCCAACTTGGGTTCTGTCATATGACTTGCTTTACCAAAGTGAATGTGAGCAGGCATGAATGAACAAATGTTTGAAAAGTGCTTTTTCTGGTTCTGACTAAGAAGCACCTTCTGGATCTTCTGGATCTCTGACATGCTCTCAACCTACTCCCACGTCCATCTTAGGAGTATAAGAAAATGGAATTGCTCCCCCATACTTCTTGGGGCAGCAGGAACTCAGCAAGTTGTCTAAGGCCGTCCCTGCCTCTAGTACCCATATTTTAATTCCCTTTCCCATCCCATGGCAGCATGGGAATTACTAAAAAACCTGTCATCTCCTAGCATTCCATTAACTCTTAGATCCCCCATATTTTCTAGAGATGATAGACCCTTTATAACCAATTTGGAACTGAAACTGAGGAGTCTTTCCCAATGACCCTCACCTGCACACACTCTCTTCCTTCACTCCCAACTTTTCTCTTTCTTCAAGTAGAGAGATTTTTCTTTTTCCCTATATTAGTAGAAATAGAAAAGGGAACAGGCTAACCAAGTATTATTCCAAACCAATTTCTTTTTTTTTTTTTTGGATTTTTAAGTTTTTACTTTAATTTTAGTTAATATACAGTGTTATATTAGTTTCAGGTGTACAATATAGTGATTCAACACTTTCATACAACACCCAGTGCTCATCACAGCAAGTGCACCCCTTAATCCCCCTCAGCTATTTAACACATCCCCCCACCCACCTCCCCTCTGGCAACCATCAGTTTGTTCTCTATAATTAAAGTCTCTTTCTTGATTTCTCTCTTTTTTCCTTTGCTCATTTGTTTTGTTTCTTTTTTTTTTTTTTAAGATTTTTTATTTTATTTTATTTTATTGAGAGAGACAGAGAAAGAGAGCATGAGAGAGAGGAGGGTCAGAGAGAGAAGCAGACCCCCTGCTGAGCAGGGAGCCCGATGCGGGACTCGATCCCGGGACTCCAGGATCATGACCTGAGCCGAAGGCAGTCGCTTAACCAACTGAGCCACCCAGGCGCCCCTGTTTTGTTTCTTAAATTCCCCATATGAGTGAAATCATATGGTATTTGTCTTTCTCTGACTGACTTACCTTGCTTAGCATAATTCCCTCTAGTTCTATCCACATCGTTGCAAATGGCAAGATTTCACTCTTTTTATGGTTGAGTAATATTCCATGGTGTGCGGGTATATAAATGTCTTCTTTATCCATTTATCAACCAATAAGCATTTGGGCTGCTTCCATAGCTCGACAACTGTAAATAATGCTACTAGAAACATAGGGGTGCGTGTATCCCTTTGAATTAGTCTTTTTGTAGTCTTTAATACTCAGAAATGTGATTACCGGATCATAGGGTAGTTCTATTTTTAACTTTTTGAGGAACTTCCATACTGTTTTCCACAGTGTACTCTGTGGGAATGCACCGGTTTTCATTCCCACCAACAGTGCACAAGAGTTCCCTTTTCTCTATATCCTTGCCATCATCTGTTGTTTCTTGTGTCTTTGATTTTAGCCATTCTGACAGGTGTGAGGTGATATCTTATTGTAGTTTTTTTTTAAGATTTTATTTATTATTTTGCCAGAGAGAGAGAGAGCACAAGCAAGGGGAGTGGCAGGCAGAGGGAGAAGCAGGCTCCCACCTGAGCAAGGAACCCAGTGTAGGACTCAATCCCAGGACCCTGGGATCATGACCTGAGCCAAAAGGCAGACGCTTAACTGACTGAGCCACCCAGGCATCCCCTTATTGTAGTTTTGATTTGCATTTCCCTGATGGTAAGTGATGATGAACATCTTCTCATATGTCTGTTGGCCATCTGGATGTCTTCTTTGGAGAAATATCTGGTCATGGCTTCTGTCCATTTTTAAATTGGATTATTTGGTTTTGGGTGTTGAGTTGTGTAAGTTCTTTATATATTTTGGTTACTAATCCTTTATCAGGTATGTCATTTGCAAATATCTTCTCCCATTCCATAGGCTGCTTTTTAATTTCGTTAGTTATTTCCTTTGCTTGCAGAAGTCTTTTATTTTGATGAAGTCCTAATAATTTATTTTTGCTTTAGTTTCCCTTGCCTGAGGAGACATAGCTAGAAAAAGGTTGCTATGGCTGAAGTCCAAGAGGTTACTGCCTGTGTTCTTTTCTAGGATTTTTATGGTTTCAGGTCTCCTATTTAGGTCTTTAATCCATTTTGAATTTATTCTTGTGTATGGTGTAAGAAAGTGGTCCAGTTTCATTCATCTGCATGTTGCTGTCCCATTTTCCTAACACCATTTGTTGAAGAGATTGTCTTTTTTCCATTTGATATTCTCTCCTGCTTTGTCGAAGATTAATTGACCATAGAGTTGTTGGTTTATTTCTGGGTTTTCTATTCTGCTCCATTGACCTATGTGTCTATTTTTTGTGCCAGTACCACACTGTTTTGATACTACAACTTTGCAACATAACTTTAAGTCCAGAATTGTGATGCCTCCAGCTTTGTCTTTCTTTCTCAAGACTGCTGTAGCTATTTGGGGTCTTTTGTGGTTTCACACAAGTTTTAGAATTATTCGTTCTAGTTCTGTGAAAAATGCTGTTGGTATTTTGATAGGGATTGCATTAAATGTGTAGATTGCTTTGAGTAGTATAGATATTTTAACAGTACTTGTTCTTCCAGTCCATGAGCATGGAATGTCTTACCATTTCTTTGTGTTGTCTTCAATTTCTTTCATAGGCGTTTTACAGTTTTCAGAGTACTGGTATTTCACCTCTTTGCCAAACTAATTTCTTATGTCAAGATAATTTGTTGTGTTTTTGTTTTTCTCTCCATTTCAGCTATGGCCTCCCTTCCCTGAAGGCCAAGGTCTAGTCTCAATGGTGAGACGGGCAACAGAATAAACAAGGGAATTGGGTAGCAACAACACCAGCAGAAATCAGTCACTACCTCATTTGTTCATTTGTATACCAAATAAATAAGTGCAAATCACAGACAAGTTCAGGTGAAGACAAGTCATTTGAAATATCACAGGAGTTCAAGTAGAGTATCAAGTCATGGACACCAAAGTAGGGAAAAGCTATTGGTAGAAACTCCACACCATAGCAGACATCAAGAAAAACAGCCAAGGAAGAGAATATCAATAGAAAGTTCCATGCTGTGGCAGGAGTGTAGGACTCACTGGAAGGCAAAGTAAAACTGGGGCTCATTACACATGTGCAAAAGCAGGCCAGATGAATTAACACTATGGCCCTGGCTTCCTATTTCCACATGCTCATGACTCAACCCTGCTGGGACCATACTTTTTTTTCTTAATGCAGCATATTTATAAACCACTGCTAAGATCTGCTTTCCTCCACCAAATGGAACATAAACCAGTGCTTACTGAATTTTTATTAATTTTGCTACATTTACATGTCTTAGGGATGCTTTGGTCATATAATTATAGATACTAAATTTGTTATTACACCACCTTCATCTGTTATAAGTCCTCTCCCTGCAGTGATTCAGCTCTTTAACAGAGCCACTCCTTATGTTTTGAAGGTTTCAGTAATTAGAGCCAAGCATTTCAGGTATTAATGTATTTATCAGTCCTACATCAATAGGATAGAAGATGGAAGCAAAGCCACATACAAGCTCACAAGGTCCAACACATAAAAGGATACAATATGATCCTCTTCCCCTTCTAAGGCACCCTCCTATAAGTAGTTGAGGTTCTTCCTCTTTTTTCTTCTCTCCCCATATTGGTCCTTAAGTACGTGTCCACTTTTCCTAACTTGGGTCTAATGACTGTGCACCCCCATTTTCAAGCTGGATCGGATGCCACTTCCCTGTGCTCCATGATGCATCATACATCTTTCTGTCACTGTATGTCCAATTATTTTAAAACTCCCTGTTTATTAGTTTCACAGGACTGTGAACTCCTATAAGGAGGGACTAGGTTTTTTAGTCCCTTTTCTGTCTCATTCATCTCTATATCCCAAGGACCAGCCTAGCATAGGGTCTAGCATAGATTAGACTTCAGGAATATATAGTAATGGTCAAAGAACACTTGAAAGTAATTGCAGTGTTGCATTTCCTAGTCTAAACATCTGGACCCTTTGGGGATCTCCCTACTACAGCTGTCAGAATCTCCTAGTGATTTCCTGCTGTTGGTCTTCACCCATTACCCTGACCATGGACTGAATCTCCCATGTGCTCACATGGTCCTAGTATTGACCTGGACTTGTTTCTGCTCATCCATGAGTCTCAAGGCCCTAGAAGAAATATCTGGAGAGGAGGAAAGGGGAATTATTTGAGTAAGTACAGCCTCAAACACCAGAGACAAGCTGTGGAACAGTAAACATCCTCCATCTAAAAATTGATGTGCAAAGCACTCTGAAGCAAGTGTGAGGTGCTGTCTGGGTCAAGGATGATCATTACCTCTGCCGTCTGGACCACTGGAGACAGGATCCATGACCCCAGTGCATCTTTTCCATCTTTGACATATATTATTCTATGAATTTTTGATGTTTCAATCTGTGTACTTTGAGGAGAATAGTGGTGATTACAAAAGAGTACTTTCCATTCTCCTGGGGGTGTGATAGATGACTGGTTCCCGAGCATGTCTGCAGCAGGGAGAAGCCGAGGAGGCATTACACTAGCTGTGAGCTGTTCTTACATATTCCTCTTTTGAAAGGCAGACAAAATCCTTTCAAGATAGAAAACAATGGGTTCGCCTCTTCCCTATGTTGGCAATTATCCTTAGGCTGCTCTGTTTCATACAGTTATGGAGTGGTTATTTCAGATTAAAGGAGCAATTGAATCTGTATCAAAAATAAGTTTGAGATTCCTCGCCTCCCTGACAAACATGTTATTACTGCCTTTGCAAAGGGGCATTTACCTGTCTGTCAGAAATATACTTTGTTTTCATTTCATGTGAAATCTCTTTACTTCTGAAGACGTATCTGTGGAATAAAATGAATGCTTCTGACAGACATTTCCCAAGGGAAAGCATGAGCCTTCACCCTACTCAAGGGGTCCTGGCCCTTAAGCAGCACCATTTTGTTGATGGAACACTGTCATGGCCCTGTGTGCTTTAAAAACAGAACCTCGTGGATTTCATTCATTGCCAAGGTCTCTGCCGCTGCCCTCATTCACAGGCTATTTAAGAGATTCCTTTCTGAACACTCTCCCTAGTTCTTCCTGAAATAAGTACTTTGCATTTAAAGGGGGAAGGTGTTGTAGCTCTGTGACTGTGGAGTCCCTACCTAATCAAAATCCTGGGACATGGGCTCTCTCCTCTTTCTTAAATATGCTCAGAGTTAGCAGCACACGATCCTCTGGGGTGAGTCATCCAGTTTCTAGGCTTTCATCTCTTGCACACAATGAAAACCTGAAGAGTGTGTGGCCAAGAGCCAGCTCTAATATTAGTGATAATACCCTTCTAGAGCTTTGGGTTTGCAGACCACTTTCACATCTACTACCTCTCTGGAGACTTTAAGCAGTCCTGGGAAGTTGATGTTTTCCACTTTCCAGATCTGAAAGTGAAGACCTCGCAAAGAGAAGGGTCTTGCTAAAGTCAAAGAACTCTATGGACGGTCTAATCCAGTTCTCTTGAGTAGATATCCCAGCCTTCTTACATTGCCAAATAAAAGCCATTACCAATTAGACTAAAAGGTATGGGACTAGGGCTTGGCTCCAGGTATATGTTGGGCAGCCCACAGTTTCCTGGGGAACTCTAACGAGCAGGCAGGGCTGAGAACAGTTGCTTTCCCCCACACAGCCCTTCCCCAGACCCCAGCTCTGTGCTCAGGGATGAGAATGGAGGTAATGACTTTTCACATAGGATGACACTGGGATGTGTGTGTGTGATTTTATTTCAGAGCTTCTCAACCTCTGCTCCATTGACATCTGAGGCCAGATAAGTCTTTTTTGTGATGGCTGTCCTATGTATCGTAGAGTGTTTGGCAGTATCCCTGGCCTCAATCCATTAATGCCAGCAGCAACTCCCTCTCCCCCAGTTATGACAGCCAAAAATGTTTCCAAATATTCCCAACTGTCTCCAAGGGAACAAAATCATCCATCCCCAGTTGGCAACTACTGTTTTGTTTCATTGTATTTAATACACACTTATTTGTCTCTCCTTAACTGTGGGCTACTTGAAGGCCAGGGCTCTACTGTACTTACCTCTGTAATCCACAAACCTGGCAGCACGCAGTAGAGACCTTTCAATTCACAGTGACCATTTAAATGGACCTGTTATTCCCAGGAGTGATCCTCTAAGTGTTTGTACTTCACAGCCCTAGTCCTTTGGCCATTGTTTATTAGACAAAAGGTAGATACTAATTCAAAATCAATGAGTCAGATTCTCTCTCCTGTTGCACCTGAGACTGATAGACCCAACATCAGCATGGTGTTGCTCTTTTGCACAGATGCGCTCCCAACTCATCAAGAGCAGCCTCTTGCGCCTATCACATGAACTGAGATGCAAAGAAAGCCAGTCTTCAAAGAAATAAGAATGAAACAGATGTTCAAGCAGAGACTAGGGGCCAGATGAGAGCACCTCTGGGTTCATGATGGCTTTTTAGATATTGCCTGATTTTTCCAGTCCCCTCCTGAGGCCTGGTTGCATTCTTATCCTTTGGTTCTATAAAACTTCCCTCCATCTTTATGACAAACACACTCTTTGCATGTAAAACAGCTTGAACTGGATTCTGACACTTGTAATCAAAGAAACCGTATGAATACATGAGATCCGGCATTGGGGAGATATGCAACAAATTTCATTTAATTAATTGATCAATTAATGAATGCACCAGCAGCCCAAGACAAGAGGTGGTGAGAGTGGCAAGCTCTCCAAAAGCAGGGGCAGCAGTACCACCAGCCACCTGAGGTCCACTGGAGTGGAAAAATGGCTCATGCCTCTAGCCTGCGCCCAGCCCCGCCTAGAAGCAAAGGTTGATCCAGACACTGGGAGAGAAAGAGTTTGGTGCTAGAGTGAGATGTGCAGTAATAAAACCTGATAGGGCGCTGACAAGAATCCAGGCCTCTGGGATTCTACTTCAAACCACTGAGTCTTTCCAAGTTGGGCCCAGCCTGGGATAATAGGGTTCCAACTGGCTTGCAGAGAATCTAATTACTCACTCAGTCACAACTGCTGCTCCTAAAGCATTTCAAGGAGATTCGCAATTCCCAGACATCCACATCACAAGGCAGTTTTGTTCCCAGATCCCCAAGAGTCAACCAGGATGAGCTGAGATTCCTCCTCGACGTGGGTCTACAGCAGACTTGGATTCAAGGAAAGCTCTTCTGGCTCTCCTCTGGGTACACCAGGATGGCATTTTGCTCTAAAAGATAAAAGGTACATAGGAAGAGGGCCAGGCTGAGGTCCTATGTGACACCAAGGGAAAGCAAATGCCCCCCTCATGAGGCCAGAAAAGAGAGACAAGAAGATCCCTGAATTGAAGAATAAGCAGAAGAGTCTGGTGGAAGGACTGGTTCCAAAAGAATTGAAAGCAAATTCTCAAAGAGATATTTACACACCCATATTCATAGCAGCATTACCCACAATAGCCAAAAGGTAGAAAGAAGCCAAATGTCTATCAGCAGATGAAGTAATAAACAAATGCGGCACATGAACACACACACACACACACACCACAGGATGAAACATCACTCCACCTTAACAAGGAATGAGATTCTGGTACATACTACAGTATGAATGAACCTTGAGGACATAATACTAAGCCAACACCAAAAGACAAATGCTGTATGATTCCTCTTATATAAGATACCTATAATAGTCAAATTCATAGGAACAAAGTAAATGGTGGTTGTCAGGGACTGGGAAGAGATGGTAATCGAGGGCTGTTGTTTAAAGGATAAAGTTTCAGTCTTGCAAGATGAAAAGAGTTCTGGAGATTGGTTGTACAACAATGTGAATGTAATTGACAGTACTTAATTGTACATTCAAAACAGCGAAGACAGGGTGCCTGGGTGGCTCAGTTGGTTGGGTGACTGCCTTCGGCTCAGGTCATGATCCTGGAGTCCCGGGATCGAGTCCGGCATCGGGCTCCCTGCTCGGCAGGGAGTCTGCTCCTCCCTCTGACCCTCCTCCCTCTCATGCTCTCTGTCTCTCATTCTCTCTCTCTCAAATAAATAAAATCTTCAATAAAAAAAAAAAAACCAGCGAAGACAGTAAATTTTATGGTACGTGTATTTTACTACAGTGCTTTTTAAAAACAACTGTAATAAATTAAATTGAATTTAAATAAAAAATTAAAAACAAAAAAATAAATAAATAAAAAGAATTAAAAAACTGCAATGGCCGAGTGCATCACCAACCTGCCAAGGCTAGGGAAAGTGGACAACCAACATTTGTTCACAGAGCAGATAGCTTTTTGTGAATAGCTCATTGCATAAGGCAAACAACTGCCAGTTCAAAGTTTGAGGCAAGGGACTTTGCCTGGGTAGCTTTCTTGGACAATGTTTCCCTGGAAAACCTCTGAGGCATTTGTACAGCACGTTTCTGTGTCTACTCTTGCTAATCTATTGTACCATCTAGGGATATCTGGGGAAGCCATGATACAAAGGCAACCTGAAGAGGGTACCTAATCCTTTCCATCAGCCTTGTGGGTGTGGACTATCCCTGCCACCAGAGGATCATAGGAGTTGGGGTTGCAGAGCAGAGAACAGACAGATAAGAGAACTTTGAAACTGTTAGTGTTGGAAACTGCAGGGTATCAAGGTAGATGCTATCATTGCTCTATATCAAAGAGATAAATTTTGGTGGCTTGAAAGACAAACCTGTAAGGAAAGTGGATGGTCAGGAAGAAAATGCCTCCTTGGTAAATACTATCATTCAGACTCATGATGGTGGGCAACCATTGGAATAAATCATCACCCACAGTCGCACTGAACCTTAGGCAGGAGGATCCCTCTTTGCTCAGTCTTCCTGGACAGCCCCATAAGAGTGAGCCACTCCTTCCTGGGGACCCTAGTGCTTCCAAATGTTCTCAACTGCATCTGGTCTTGTCAGGCTCTCCCAGATGCAGATAATAGACATGAGACCTATATAGGTTTGCTGTGGGAATGAACCAGTGAAGGACATAGGTCCTGATAGGGCGGGGTTTCAGCCCCCTACTCCAGGCACTATGAAGGGGATTACTCTAGCTGACCCCAGAGAAAGTCTGAGGGTCTATAATGCAATTTTGAAATAAGAATTTCTAGTGTGGCAAATGATCTATAAAATGTGGCATCTCCAGTTCCAGCATCAAAGCCTAAGGAAGAAATCATTGAGCCATGCATGGCATAGGAAGTCTGCAGCTTCCAAAAGAACTTTGTCTTCAGGGGCACCTGGGTGGCTCAGTTGGTTAAACATCCAACTCTTTGATTTCATCTCAGGTCATGATCTCATGGTTGTGAGATCAAGCCCTACATCAGACTCCACACTCAGCATGGAGTCTGCTTGAGATTTTTTTCTCTCCCTCTCCCTCTGCCCCTCCCCCATTCACTCACAAACTCTCTCTTTCAAAATAAATAAATAAATAAAATCTTTAAAAAATAAAAAAGAATTATGTCTTTGGCCTTTTTTCCTTCATTCTGCAGTATTACTTGAGTAAGTATGTGGCACATGTGCTAGATGCTAGGACACCAAGGGTGAAAAGTAGAGAAGGTCCTTGATGTCATGGTGCTTAGATTCTAAGTGGGAAACACATTTTCTCATTGAAATGGAACTGAATGTAGGACACAGATGCCCAATACCATTACACAGGGGCTCACAGTCCCCTTTAGGTCTTCAACAAATATATCTGAACCTGAGTACTGTGCCTTTTTATAAAAGGGTTATAGTAGAACCACACTCTGAGAAGCATCAAGCGTTCCTATTAATGAAGACATGAAGATTCTACACTCTTTCCCAAGGGTCTAGCTTTCTAACACAGCATCTAGGAGCCCTTCCTAGGGATAAAAGTTGAGTCTCTCATCCTGATGCACAAAGAAGCTGATCTTCTCATAAGACCAATCACAATAAGGCCATATGTCACAAAAAGGCAGTGACTTTTAGAGTCAGACAGCTTGATTCCACCACTTACTGACTGTGTGAACTTGACCCTCTCTGTACCTCAGCTTCCCTGTATGTAAAATGAAAATAATCCCAATCTCCCAGAGTTTCTAAGTACATCAAAAGAGGTCCCATATTTAAATCACTTGCACCAAACCTAGCATATGAGACTCTTGGCAAATTTCGGTGGCTTCCGCTCCTCCCCTGGGCTGTCTCTCCCTTCTCTCACCCCCTGACCTGGACCCCATATGGTCCTCAGAATCCTAGTCAGGCTTCCTTCCCCTACCAGGGTGGTACCAGTTTTATCCAAACTCCCATTTCCCCAATTTTTGTCCTCAGGTAGCTAGCAGGACCTGAAGTATCCTTAGGGTCACTGGTCTGAGTCCCCATCACTTACTCGTAGACCCAACATCTAGGGAGGAATCACCTAGGGGAGGATTCAGGGGTGTGGAACCCTACCTGGTAAGGGAATATTGGGAATAAGAAGACATTCAGAAACCCCCAGGAAGAGGGCCACCCATCCCACAGGCACAATAGGACAGCCCTTTAAGTATGAAGCAAAAACTCAAAATCTTTCCACTTATAGGCCAAAGAGATCGATTTACCCTGAATGTCCCCTCTCCCATCTTCCTTCTTCCGAGACAGCACTTGAGGGTAGATGAGCTGCCTATTTGTACAGTAGTGCCTCCCAGTTTTATTGCAAATTAAACATGCACACATTATAAACAAACAATAGATGTCTCTAGAGCAAATATGCAGCTTTCAGACCCCTCATAAATTCTTCAAGAGGAGCTCTTTGCAGTTTATAGCCTCAATACAATTTTGAGTGAGTTACAGCCCTGTGTGGGATGTCAGGAAGGAGACTGCTCACTTAGGGGGGTTTATATGAGACTCTCCACTCTCCTGTGTTGCTCCAAACTTCTCCAGCATTGGAGTGTGGTGGAGGTGTAGTCCCGTCCTGGCCCATCCTCTCCCTCTCTCCCTGCCTTGTGATTTCTTATAAGATTCTCTTTCTCTAACAAGCTCAGAATTCATCCCTGCTCACCAAATACCAGAATTCTGGGACGAGGGAAATTGTCTCCAGGAACCCACTCTTCCTTAAAGCCTTACATGGGGAGACCAAAAAGGTTGAGAAACTTACAGGTAAGCAGCAGAGCCAAGACTAGAACACAGCTCTTCTGACTCCCAGCTCAGTGCTTTTCCTAACACACTGTGGGCTCCAGGAACCTGACATAAATAAAAGCGCTTTTAAGTGTATGTAATACACAAAACTCCAGATGATCATATGCTGTAAAGGGCAAGAAATCAGAGAAAGAAGCTAAAAGGTAGTTGTAGGAGATAGAGTCATAATGTCAAAACCAAAATCAGGAGCCAAATGGAAGGAGCAGAATGGGACCTGTGTGTGGCCAGCTTCTTATTCCTGAGGGAGAATATAGAAGACACACAGACATGCAGGACCAATCCTAAGCAGGGAGATGGACAGGAAGCATGGGGATTTCTAGTACTGAATCTGGTAACAAGTTTGCACTTAGAACACTCCTCTTTTCTATGGTAGGGGTTTAGTGCCTTTTTAGGATCTCTATCTAACACCAACTCTTTGTTCTGGGTCTTAAAGCAAGTCAACAGAGGCACCATTCAAGTAGGTCCTAGACTCAAGTGGGCTCTGGCAGGCCCTAGGAGAATGCCTTGTCCCACACAGCAAATGGTGTCTTGGTGTTTCCAGTAGGCTTCATGTGACCCTGACCAGGGGAGTCTCCAACTGAGATATGTGCTGGGATATTAGCCCTTGCCCTACCATATTCAAATAAAGAAACAGAGGCCCAGAAAGGCCAGCTTACTGAAAATGATATAGCTGGTAACTGGAGCCAGAAAACTCCTTATTCCACCCTAAGCTTCCCCATAAACTACCCCCTGGCACTCCTGCCTTCCTAAACAACAGTGTTGTAGGTGACATTGTTTTCTAGTCAATTAAACTTTACTTTTTGAAAACGTTGTCCGTGTCATGATGCCCCTTGAAATTGTCAAAACTCTAGAAGACCTCTCTCCAACCCTCACGTGCTTGAGCCTGAGGAGTGAGAGAAAGCAGGCAGTGGTAGAGAGCAACAGGTCAAGGTGAGTGATGTTGCCACGGCCTCGTGGCTTCCCAGCCCTTCCCTGTGCTTCTTGTGGGATGGTCTCTTACGGAAAGTAGGAAGTACCATAAAGATAGCTTCTTTTTCTCTCCTCGTCTTCTCTGTGGGTATTCCCCTTTTACTCTAGACAGCTAAGACTATCTTTCCTAAAGGAAATAATCCATAACACTATAAAACATAAAAAGAAAAGGTTCTAAATGTTCAAAAAGGGGAAGAATCAAGAAAATCATGTTGTATTCATTAGGTCAATAATATGTAGCTGTTATAAGTGACATTTATGACGTCTATAACATGGGAAAATGCAGTCTGCAGAGTCTTCAGTACAGAATGGTTACAACTATGTGAGAACTGGAAATAGAATTCTATATAGAGAAAAGGCTGGATAGAAATATACCTAAATACTAACCATGGGTTATCAGAGTGGTAAGACTATGAGACATTATCAGTGGCTGAATGTTCGTGTCCCTCCGCCCAAATTCGTATGTTGAGATCCTAACCCCCCAGGTATTGCTACTAGAAGGTAGGGGCCTTTAGTAGATGTTTAGATCATGAAGGCAGATCCCTCTCATGAATGGGATTAGTGCCCTTTTAAAAGAGAGCCCAGAGAGCTCTCTCACTCCTTCTGCCATATGAGGACATAGTGAGAGCACAGCTGTCTATGAGCCAGGAAGCAGGCTCTCACCAGACACTAAATCAACCAATGCCTTGATCTTAGACTTTCCGGCTTCCAGAACTGTGAGAAATAAATGTTTCCTGTTTAAGCCACTCAGGCTATGATATTTCTGTTATAGTAGCCCATATTTTTCCCCTACTTTCTGTTTCTCTGGCTTTCAATTTTTTAATAATAATATAAATTTTGTAACAGAAAAAAAGGTAAACTTTTTTAAAAATTGCCTTTCCAAATCATGCCAAAATTTCAGAGAAAATAGTGTAGAGTGGTTAAGACTCAGGTTCACTCACACCAGTCAGAATGGCTAAAATGAACAAGTCAGGAAACAACAAATGTTGCTGAGGATGAGGAGAAAGGGAAACACTTTTACACTGCTGGTGGGAATGCAAACTGGTAGAGCCACTCTGGAAAACAGTATAGAGGTTCCTCAAAAAATGAAAAACAAAGCTATCCTATGACCCACCAATTGCACTACAAGGTATTTACCCAAAAGATACAAACATAGTGATCCGAAGGGGCACCTGCACCCCAATGTTTATAGCAGCAATGTCTACAATAGCCAAACTATGGAAAGAGCCCAGATGTTCATCAACAGATGAATGGATAAGGAAGATGTGGTGTGTATATATAATGGAATATTACTCAGCTATCAAAAAAATGAAGTCTTACCATTTGCAACAATGTGGATGGAACTGGAGGGTATTATTATGCTAAGCAAAGCAAGTCAATCAGAGAAAGACAATTATCATATGATTTCACTCATAGGTGGAAATTAAGAAACAAAATAGAGGATCATAGGGAAAGGGAGGGAAAACTGAATGAGGAGTAATCAGAGAGGAGCAAACCGCGAGAGACTCTTAACTATAGGAAACAAACTGAGGGTTGCTGGAGGGGAGGTGGGTGAGGGGATGGGGTAACTGGGTGATGGACATTAAGGAAAGCACGTGATGTAATGAGCACTGCGTTTTATATGCAACTGATGAATCACTGAACTCTACCTATGAAACTAATAATATACTATATGTTAATTAATTGAATTTAAATTTAAAAATTAAAAAAAAAGACCAGGTTCAAATAGTTTGAACCCCAAGGTTAATTGTTAATTGTTTTATCCCTCTGTGCCTCCATATCCTCTTTTGTAGAGTTTGGATAAAAACAATACCTAATTCATATTATCATTGTGAGAATTACATAAGTTTGAAAAGCACCTCTCCTAATACCTGGCACATAGTAGATGCTTCATAAATGTTAGCAATTACTATTGGTTGTCATTATTGCTATTGTTGCTAAGCCCAGCACCTGAGCTGGTAGTCAGGGTGCATATGGGATCCAGAAAGCCTGGGTCCTCCCTCTGGGTGGACTGGACCCCAAGGATGGTAAATGAAGGTGGCAATGTTAGAGGGAACTTTGAGCTTTTCAAGTCCTAAAGAGCTACTAGATAGTCTGCAGGGAAAGGAAGTTCTGATGTAAAGGACATTGGTCAGTTAGTCAAGCCACCATTCTGCTTCACTATGAGTTTTTCTGGCTCTAGACCTTCTCCAGACAGAATTGCCCTTTCTAGGGGTCTCACTGTGAATGAATTTTCCCAAGGAAAAAGACTCCCAAGTTATTTTCCAGATTTATATGCATTCTTTTTATTGAAACCTAAATTCTTACATTATAAGGAATGTTCCTGCTGCCAAAAGCATTCATCAATAAATGATGAGAGACAGGATAACCATAGAATTCCAAATAGCAATTGAGTTTCTCTGAGGAACATGACTATTACATGTCCAAGAAGTTCTGCTAGCTACTTAGCATTAAGGATATGTGACTGGAAAAAGTATTAGTAATTCTTCTAAAGTAACATATTTTCTTAGATTAAATGAATGGATTCCCTTTATTCAGGTCCTTAAAATACTATCTAAGCAAGTTCTAGCCCACCACATCTCTGTTCTGAGAACTGTATTGTTCATTTACCGATAGTCTTGGATTATTAGGTGCATACAAGACACTCCATGGAGGAAGACCCTCTTTGCTGCTTACAGACTTTAAGTATGAAACTGGTATCCAGAGTGAAGATGGAATTGGAGAATTTCTACCAATAAACCCCCTTAGCAATGCCCATGGGGACCTGTGGAACTGAAAGTCACTGTTTGCAAAGATATGTTGATAACATACTGTTAGTTTAAAATAAGTATGAGTCCACTGGACCCAGTATTTTCTGCCATTTTTTTTAAGCTTATGATAAGATCAGTCCAAATTAGCATGCCTTCCTTTAGAGGTTTCCAGGACACTTTGTGCATATGTCCATCAGTGGCACTCCCACACGTCATCAGGCTGATCAGTCCCTGTGGGGAAACTGAGGGAGCTCAGCACCAGAGAACAAAGGCTGGACATATGCACTCCTTGTTTTGTTTCCATGTGGCAGTATCTCCTGATACATACCCCTATACTTCTACCCATTTCCAGAGCTGGTGGAGTAAATAGTTATAAACAGTAGAATCCATTGTATGAATGCAGGTTTAGTGAATACAGAGATGTGTTTTCCCCCAATTTATCCTCTGCCTTTGGCAATAAAATTTGACTGCATCTGAAGGAGATTTTCATAGTTTTATAAAGAAAGGCAGCTTATAGCATGAAAAGCTTATAGCTTTTCAGAGAAAAGAGAAAAACTGAAGCCAGGTTAAAAAATCTCTCTCATATCCTTTACAAGAAACAAACTATCCTATCCATGCCCAGGGTATTCAATATTTGCAGCAGGGAATCCTTCTAGTAGCTGATGTTTTCATTTCCACAGTGACTGACACATCTCAGTAGCACAGTGAAGGCCTTTCTTCTGGATTCCTTTCCAGCGTTATCATTATTATTACCATCACTGTTAGGTGTGGCACTAGTTTTGCCTAAAGCAACAAACCATCAAAAACTCAGCTTTTAAGCCTCCCCTAAGTTATCTGTACACCTGTAATGGATCTTATATTATCATTGTTGCATTTATATTTCCATCAGACTAGGACCCTCCAGAGATCTGAAAACTCCCTTCGCCTCTGTGAATAGGAAGGCATTCTAAGGCTCCATAGATTTCTCCCAGGCAAATGAAAATATTATTACCTGGAGAATTCAGACCCCAGTGTTGATTTTGCCTAAACTAACAAAAAGATTTCATTCTTCATTGCCTTTGATCTTCCCTCCAGCTATGAGAAATTCTATCCTACTGGAATGGAAACTTGGATGCAATGCATGGTAGACTCTCAGTAATGTGGGCCAGACAGCTGGCGGAGAAGTACTGTTGTGGGTAATGCTGTGAGCCCCTGGATGTAGGAAATGTGACTTACTAGCACCTAGGAAAGGATCCTTGAGTGCTTGCTGAATCTCAGTTAGTTCAAATGAAGAGGCCGGTTCTGACAAGAGCAACCAGATGGTCCAAGACTCAGAGTCTAACAGGTTCTGCATTGAGTTAGGCAAGGCCATTGGTGGAATATGATAGTGGAGGAGAGAGGACAGGGGGTGATGGAGTACTGATATGGAAGAAGTTGGCATTGAGGGACATGCATATATAGGTGATGGCAATTCTAGTGATCCATACATTCTTGGCAGGACTTAAGCAAGTAACTTGGGAAGGGGTGATTCAAGAAGGAGATATCAGTACCTCTCTATCACCATCCCCAACAGGGAGGGGAGAAACTGAACTGGGTGTAAATCCCAACCATAGAGATAGACTTTAAGTCAGGCCCCAGTGATGGAGAGAGATGATAATACAAGGCAGGATAGCCAGATAACTACAGGGCAGAGGTTGAGGCAAATGCCCAATTCTGGCAAAGCCTAATACTAAGTCAGAAAGTACCAGGCCTGGATAGCCCCTCATATAGGCAAAGCTCATCCTTGCCACTCAAACATCAAGTCTGGGTATGTGACTTAACTCCAGGCCCCCCAGTGATGGGTGTCAGGCTACTAATGTAAGCTACATCTAGTCAAAAATGGCTAAGGGCTTTATGAGGTTCTGGATTGCAGATAAGAGAACCTGAGTGATGCTAATCCACCAACAGTGAAAAACCTATAGTTCTCCCTGACCAATTTCTACTAAGGCTTCAGAAACTACCAAGGGTAGTTAAGACTCAAATTAAACCAAAGCAGTACACTTTGGCAGAATACATATTAAAAGATGTCTTGGCCTGATTTTGTTGTTGTTGTTATTGGAAGGAAAAGAACAGGTTGTCCAATACCTTTTTCTAGGCAGCAAATCTAAGTTCTTGACTCCTTAAGAGTCTGGCACAAGATCTGGGGAGTTTGGTGAGTAGGCTGAATGTGTCCTGTTTTGGGGAATCTTGCCTGGCATGAGCTATGCTCCCTCAGGGTAACCAGGCAACTGGAAGATTTTATCAAGACTGCAAAGGCAAGAGAGCTGGCCAAGTTCCATAAATCAGTGCTCTGAGGAGAGGTATGTTGATGGCTTCTGGGAGTTGGTGAGGAGAGACAGGAGGAAAGGAACCACTCACAAAAACCATAACACAGAAAACAGAAGAAAGAGAGACAGAGGTCATAATGGGAAAAGGGAAGGAGACTTTTTAATTAAGATCCAAGGTGCCCAGGGATAAATGATGGATGTGCCTTTTGTAGCCAACTGGAATCTAAAAAAGGACCCAGAGTCTCTACCCTTTTCTCCTTCCACCATCATCCACCTCTGGGTTTTTAAAGATTATATTCTATACCCATTGTATCAGTTAGAGTTCAACCAGGAAAAGAGACTCCTCCAGGTGTTCCAAATAGGGAAGGTTTTAATATAGGGAATAGACTCTCATGTAACCAACAGAATGATCTGAGCAAAGATCAGGGTAGCAGCTGCCAGAGTTCATGAAATCTAGAAGTGACCAGGAAAATGGCTGCCACCAATCTCCGCTGTCCACAGCTCAAATCAAGTGAAATGGGAGATTGTGCAGAGGTGCTACAAAGCTCAAGAATTGGACAGAAACTACAATTTCAACTCTCTGTAGTAAGTGGTTCACAAGAAATCACTTGGAAGCTTCTGCAAACCTTACCTTTGCCTCCTTCCCATCTGCCTACAATTGTGCCAGAGAATAGTGACTTCTACCCTACCACCCTTCAATTTTCATGCGGGTTTACAGAATCTAGCCCAGAGCCATCCTGGTGAAGAATTCTGGGACATATATTTGCAGACTTCTCTGTAGGAATGATGCAATGATGAAGATAATGCAGAAGCGGGGGGGGGGATTGGTTAGCCCGGTGATGGGTATTGAGGAGGGCATGTACTGCATGGAATACTGGGTGTTATACGAAAACAATGGATCGTGGATCACCACATCAAAAACTAATGATGTATTGTATGGTGACTAACATAACATAATAAAATTTAAAAAAAAAGATGATGCAGAAGCAGACAAAAAAGATGTGAAGTTAACATCAGACAATCTGGCATACCCATTGAGAATGGGAGTTTTGCCAGTTCCACCTGTTTCTCTTCTGACGTATGACTTGTAGATCTGAAGTTTGTTATTGATTCTGTTTTGAGCCTATCTCCTTCCACAGGCTCGAACAATGGCGTTTGAGTACTTGAAATATGGTGAAGATTGCTAGTTTGTTTATTCACTCATTCCCTGAATATGTGCTGAGCTCTTACTAGGTGCCAGATGCTGATCCAGTTGCTGGGGACGGAGTGGTGAATAAGACAGACAAGGGCCCTGCCCTCACAGGCTTACACACTGATCAAAGAATGCCAGACAGTTATAAGGTGAACTAGTTGAACAGGGTATTTTCTTTTTCCCAACAGCTTTATTGAGGTATATTTTACATATCAAAATTCACCCACTTTAAGTGTGCAATTCAGTAAGTTTTAGTAGATTTACTGAGTGATACAACAATCACCATAAATCAGTTTTAGAACACTTTCATCCACACAATAAGATCCTCCATGCCCATTTACAGTTAATCCCTGTTCCCACTCCAGCCTCAGTCCAACACGAATCTATTTTCTATCTGTATAAATTCACCTTCTCTGGACATTTCATATAAATGGAATCATACAGATAATTTCAATTTGGAATAAATATATGATTTAAATGAATCACCTAAATGTGTTAGAGTAACTAGGCAGTAGAGGGGTTCACCTTTATTTTGGATGGTAGGAGAAGGCCTTCTTGAGAAAGACTAACATTTGAACTGAGATACACCTTTTCAGTAAGTCAGGCATATATTGCCAAGAATATGAGGTACAGACTGTGTTAATTGACACAAAATACACTAAATACATTAAAATACACCAACAGACTAAGATCATGGTTTGGCAATGATGTGAAGGTCACCTTACCTTCACAGTAATCATCTATGGCAGCAGTCATGCCCAAGGAGGGGGTGTTGTAAGGATCGGTGGGCTTCTAGAAGGGCACATTGTGATAGACAGAACTCAGGAAGAGGTTGGAAGACTCCATAGAAAGGGATAAAGGGCTCTGTTCTCTATCTAAAGAACAAAGTCCTCAGATTTCATTGACAACCATGCCCCAGCACCTACCAGAATACTCAGACATAAGAAGAGATGGAACCAAACAGAACATCTGCCTCCACTCCAGGAGCTAAGTCAGAATACAGCAAACTCAGCCCTCAAAGCAGTATGGGGAATGCAAGAGCTAAAACTGTGGAATTAGGCAGTCTTTCCAATACCAGTTCCTATACTTCTTTGCCATGTGATTTCAATTACTGTTTCCTCATCTGCAAAATGGTAATTAAAACTCTTATCTTGGTGGATCACTTTGAGGGTTAAACGTGATCACATAGGTAAGTGATCAACCCAGTGCCTAACCCATCATAAAGCCTCAATAAATATGACGTGTTATTTTGAAGGCAGGAGCAGCAGACTCAAGATTCAGGTAGACACAAGAAAACATGAGGTTAGACACTATTTGGTACATCAATTTTGACTGATTTAACTACTTAGCCACCACATTTACATAGAAAGACAGATACCAGTGCTGCTACCAGGCATAATTAAATAAAATGACTAGTGTCTCAGAAGCAGCCGATTCTGCAAACATAGGATCTTAGAGCACAGGGGGCCATGAAACTGAGAGCCCATACCCCACCCAGGGAAGGCCCGAAAATCTTGGGGAGTCTACTGGATATCTACTGAGATGGAATGGGGCTAGAACCAATCTTATCTTAAGGGTAAGAAACCCAACACACATCAGGGTTAGGGCAGCTGTTGTGTTGCTATTATTAATTACTATTTGCTGCCATTCCCCCCACCCCGGCCCCAGCCCAATTTGGCAGATGAGAGAACTATTCGATAAGGCAGTTCAAGGCCTTAGGCAGACAAGGACATTGAAAGTTCAAGAAGCTGTGGGCCAGGAAAAGCTAAAAAATGAAGGTGGGGTGAGGTTGGAGGGGCAAAAACCTAGAGGTCCCATGACTGGGGATAGTCATCACCACATTCACTACATCTCTTCAAATTTCCTCCCAGGAATTTTTCTGAAAACAGAAATAAAAACCCTAAAAGGCGGCACCTGGATGGCTCAGTCGGTTAAGCATCTGCCTTTGGCTCAGGTCACGGATCCCAGGCTCCTGGAATCAAATCCCACATTGGGCTCTCTGCTCAGTGGGGAGTCTGCTTCTCCCTCTCCCTTTGCCTCTGTGTTCTCCCCCTCCCCTCAAATAAATATTTTTTTTAAAAAACCCTATTATATCAAAAAGTAATGATGTACTATGCCTTGGCTAATTGAATTTAAATTTAAAAATAATCGGGACTTACAAATGACACTACAGATAAAGGGCTGGTATCCAAGATCTAGAAGTTCTCAAACAAGGGGCGTCTGGGTGGCTCAGTCGTTAAGTGTCTGCCTTCAGCTCAGGTCACGATCCCAGAGTCCTGGGATCAAGCACACATTGGGCTCCCTGCTCAGCGGGAAGCTTGCTTCTCCCTCTCCCGCTCCCCCGCTTGTGTTCCCTCTCTCACTGTGTCTCTCTCTGTCAAATAAATAAATAAAATCTTAAAAAAAAAAAAAAGAACTTCTCAAACTCAACACCCAAAAAACAAATAATCAAGTCAAAAAATGGGCAGAAGACATGAACAGACATTTCTCCAAAGAAGACATACAAATGGCTAACAGACACATGAAAAAATGTTCATCATCATTAGCCATCAGGGAAATTCAAATCATAACCACGTTGAGATACCACCTTACACCAGTTAGAATGGCAAAAATTGACAAGGCAAGAAACAACAAATGTTGAAAGGTTGTGGAGAAAGGGGAACCCTCTTACACTGTTGGTGGGAATGCAAGGTGGTACAGCCACTTTGGAAAACAGTGTGGAAGTGCCTCAAAAAATTAAAAATAGAGCTACCCTATGACCCAGCAATTGCACTACTGGGTATTTACCCCAAAGACACAGATGTAGTGAAAAGAAGAGCCATGTGCACCCCAATGTTCATAGCAGCAATGTCCACAATAGCCAAACTGTGGAAAGAGCCAAGATGCCCTTCAACAGATGAATGGATAAAGAAGATGTGGTCCATATATACAATGGAATATTACTCAGCCATCAGAAAGGATGAATACCCAACTTTTACATCAACATGGATGGGACTGGAGGAAATTATGTTAAGTGAAATAAGTCAAGCAGAGAAAGTCAATTATCATATGGTTTCACTTATTTGTGGAACATAAGGAATAACATGGAGGACATTAGGAGAAGGAAGGGAAAAATGAAGGAGGGGAAATCGGAGGGGGAGACGAACCATGAGAGACTATGGACTCTGAGAAACAAACTGAGTGTTTTAGAGGGGAGGGGGGTGGCAGGATGGGTTAGCCCGGTGATGGGTATTAAGGAGGGCACGTACTGCATGGAGCACTAGGTGTTATACGAAAACAATGATCACTACATCAAAAACTAATGATGTATTTTATGGTGACTAACATAATAAAATAAAATTTAAAAAAGAAACAAAACAAAACAGAAAACTAAAAAAATAAAAATAAAAAATAAAATAAATAAAAATAAAAATAATTGGGGAAAAAAAAACCCATAAAAGTATCCTGAGCTAGTAGAACCCACGAACAGGATGAAAAACAGAACCTGCAAATTTTTTTTTATTCTTATGTTAATCCCCATACATTACATCATTAGTTTTAGATGTAGTTGTCCATGATTCATTGTTTGTGCATAACACCCAGTGCTCCATGCAGAATGTGCCCTCCCCAATACCCACCACCAGGCTAACCCATCCTCTCACCCCCCTCCCCTCTAGAACCCTCAGTTTGTTTTTCAGAGTCCATCGTCTCTCATGGTTCATCTACCCCTCCAATTTCCCCCGCTTCATTCTTCCCCTCCTGCTACCTTCTTCTTCTTCTTCTACTTTTTTTTTTCTTAACATATATTGCGTTATTTGTTTCAGACAGAACCTGCAATTTTGCATGGGTCATTGCTTGCATAAAGTCTCATCTCAGAATTCTGCTCAGTGGAATTCTTAATCGCAGGAATCAAACTGAGGGTTGTTGGAGTGGGGGGTGGGGTGGGAGGGATGGGGTGACTGGGTGATGGACACTGGGGAGGGTGTGTGCTCTGGTAAGCGCTGTGAATTGTGCAGGACTGTTGAATCTCAGATCTGTACCTCTGAAACAAATAATGCAATGTATGTTAAGAAAAAAAAAAGAAGAAGAAGAAGGTAGCGGGAGGGGAAGAATGAGGCGGGGGAAATCGGAGGGGTGGACGAACCATGAGAGACGATGGACTCTGAAAAACAAACAGGGTTCTAGAGGGGAGGGGGGTGGGAAGATGGGTTAGCCTGGTGGTGGGTATTGAGGAGGGCACATTCTGCATGGAGCACTGGGTGTTGTGCACAAACAATGAATCATGGAACACTTCATCTAAAACTAATGATGTAATGTATGGGGATTAACATAAGAATAAAAAATTAAAAAAAAAAAAAAGAATTCTGCTCAGTGAACAATTCAAATGAAATACAAGGAAATATCTACCACTTAGCCCCAGGCTTGCAAAAGGTGATATTAATTAGCTCTGACTAAAGATAAACAAGCCACCAACCATCTTTCCTTTTTTTTCCCTTTTTTTCTTTTTTTTATTTAAATTCAATTAGCCAACATATAGTACATCATTAGTTTCAGATGTAGACTTCAATAATTCATCAGTCGCATAAAACACACAGTGCTCATTACATTACGTGCCCTCCTTAATGCTCATCACCCACCTCCCTTCCAGCAACCCTCAGTTTGTTTTTTATACTTAAGAGTCTCTCAGGGTTTGTCTCCCTCTCTGATGACTTCCCATTCAGCTTTCCCTCCCTTCCCCTATGATTCTGTGCACTGTTTCTTATCTTTCTCTTCCATCTTCCAAGTAGGCTGTTGTCACTTCTTTCCTAATCTGGAGAAAAGACTTTTGAGGAGTCCTGCTATATAAGATTGTACCCAACTGAGCCCAGCCCTAAAGGAAGATAGCACTGGCCTTCTCTGAGAGGGGAGATCACTGGAAGATGCTACATGATTAGAAGACACAAAAGGGTGTTATCCACTTTCAAGAGCAAAGCCTCGGCAGTCATCAGAACCAGGCTTAAATCCTGGCTCTGCCACTTAAGCAAGTGACTTAAATCTCTCTATGCCTCAGTTTCTTTCTCTGTGAAGTGGGACTATTAACAGTTCTGGCATCATAGGGTTGTGATAAAAATTAAAAGAGACAATTTATGCAAAGCATTTTGTAGAGTACCTGTCACAGGGTAAGTGCAATAAAGACTGCTTATTACCATTCATATATTCTAACATAACTGGTTGGCATGCACTGTGCTGTGAGCCGGGGTATCAGTGCACCTGGTGGGTGGAACAAAAGTTGGTTTGGGAGAATGAGCACCTGAGTTTCAATTCTGGCCCTGCCCTTTATTAGTTGTTCCAACTAAGTCAAAGCTTTTAAGCTTCTTGAGAGTCCTCGTCCTCACTTAGCAAATGGGATTACTATTATATATTCCCAGTACTGTTATGAGGACTAAGTAGAATACTATCTTTGAAAAGCATGTTGAAAGAGATACAATTAGCCATCTGTGGATTCCTTGGGCATTTTGCTTCTCTTCCTTCCCTCAGTCAGCCCACTCCTTTTGTGCCTATTTTCTTTTCCACTTCGTTGTTTTTTCTTTTCTATTTGGGTACCAACCAGAAGCAAGGGAAGTGAAGGAGGGCAAACTGACACAAACCTCGGTCCATTTTATCAGCTATTGTTAATCCTATGATATTTCTGATGAGAGGAAAAAGTTGAAGATGTGATGAATTCATACATAGATCCTGGAGCATATTTCCGCTTTCCAGGGTAAATACAGGTTTGTGTAAACAATCAGGTGTTAGAATCAGATCTGTATTCTAAGTCTTAAAAAATCCTTATTCCATTCTCTTTATACCTGTGTGATCATGGGTGAATTACTGAACCTCTCTGAGCCTCAATTTTTTCAACTAATAGGGGTAAATATACCTAACAAGTAGAGTTGTTAGGCTTAAATATAAAATAGGTAAAAATAGAGAGTCTGGACAGACCAGGTGTTCAATTAAGTGGCAGTCATTCTAAATTGAAATGTTTATTTCAAGTCTTTCAAGTCCTAACTATGATGATTTTTTTTAGCACTACCAATATCTTTGTATGAAATACAATAAAGTCTTAACCAGCGGACAGACTCAAACACAACTTCTTCATTTTCCTCTCCTTCCCTTCAGACCCATGCTTCTTGCCTCCTTAGACATCACAGTGGAATTCCTCAAATCACCTCTCCCAAGCTTTTTGCTTTCAAACCGGTGGTTTGGTCTTTCACAGCAGCATGCATCTACAGGATTAATCACCCTCCAGAACCAATGTTCTGTCAGGAGAGGTGTACTGAGTGCTACCATGTGCAAGCAAGCACTCTGCAAGGCCCACGGGATAGGTAACTGTGGAATGCACAGTCCCTGACCCTCAAGGGAGACAGACCTGTCCACTGTGACAGTACTCTGATGGCACAGTACTCAAAGCTCGGTGAGGACCAACACTGGACAGCCAGAGAGGGTGACAAATAGGCTGGGCCTTGGAGGATGGGGAGGAGTTTGAGAGGTGGTCAAGGGAGAGAGAGGAATGATCATGGACAAAGGCATGCAGACAGGAATGGTGTCTCCAGTGTGGGCTGCCTAAAATGTGGTAGCTTGAAAAGGGGCAGGAGAAGAGATTGGAGAAGCAGTATGGGAAAAGATGATAAAGATCCAAACTACAGCAGTGGTGCTGAAGGTAGAAAGGAAGAAGAGTCGAAGAGCCATTTCTGAGGGCACATCATCAGTTCTCAACCACCAGAAGACATTGATGAAAGGCTAAGGAGGGGCACCTAAGGGAGCTCTCAAGTTCAGCCTGGAGGACTGAGTAGGTGGTGGCTCCACTGACTGAGAAGGAGTCCCAGTAGGAAGAACAGACAAGGGAGTAAGTTTTCAGCTCAGTCTAGCATGTGTTGAATTTGAGATGCATGTAGGGACATTCCAGGCCAAGGCAGGTTCCCAAAGACGCATCCAATGTGTAACTCTGTTGGAGCTCTGGGGACCATACTGGCTGGTATATGTTTTTCTAACAAGTGGCCCTGTCCAGTAGGAATCAGACCAGCAGATGTGTCTGCACGGGGCAGAGGATCTGAGCAGTCATCTTCATAGATGCAGTCACTGAAGTCATAGTGTGGAAAAGGTACCCCTTGTACCCTACAGCTCCCAGCAGAGGAAAGAGCTCGTGGCTGGAGCTTGATGAATCACAACTACCGGGTTGACTCTCTTGACACAGCTGTCCTCCCTACCCACCTCCTCTTTTCTATTGTGTTCACATCTTTCTTCCCTTCATCTCCTCCTGCTTCTCCTTTGCAGCTCCCAGTGAATGCCTGATGAATCCTGGCTTAGCGAATAGGCTAAACTCACCACTTAGGAAACAAGCCCTAGCTTTTATCTTCCTCTGTGGGTTTGAGTCTGCTAGAATCAAAGTAATATTAGCACGATTTGTTTGGATTAGCATGAAGACTTCTAATCCGCTCCTTTGCAATATTCCATATTTTAATAACTTTAATAATTACTGCTTCCCTTTTCTAATTAAGAGCTTAGAGACAGAGACCTTGGAGAGGGACCAAAACAGTGGCGTTTGGTATTGTGGAGAATGGGAAGAAATATTTGCATAGCAGAATATTTGCATAGCAGAATCAATATTCAGAGCCAACTAAGAAGCATTTGGGTTTCAATTCTTTGAGTATTTATTATGCTCCACTGTGGACAAGGTCCCCAGTGCTAGAGATACAGATGTGGCAGATACAGATGTAGCCTCCATCCTGTTTGAGGTCTGACAACAATAGCATAAATTCCATAACAATATCCTTCTGGTAATGTGCCTGGCAGTACTTAGAGCTTAGAAGTCTAGACCACCTTGGCTCTGGCTCACTGTTCTAACTTTACGGAGGGGCAGCAGTGACTGAGCAAAAGTTCCCATTGGGATGTTGCTTTCAAACCACAAAAGTGCTTTCGAGTCCTCAGCTCCAGTAGCAGCTGTACATTTTCAGGTGTGTCCTCTCCACCCAAAGCTAACCTAAAGGGCCAAGCCCAACCCGCAGGACCCTCAGGCTAATCTTTTCCAATTTCCAGACACTACGTGTATGTGGAAGCCATGACAAAGGAAAGTTCTAGCTCTGGGCATGGGGTGAGTCCAGAGGCTTGGCAGAGGAGGACCTCCAGAGTGGCAAAGTGCTGTGCATGCTGCCCAAGTGCCCTCTCCTGAAGAGGCTGAGGTTGAAGGTCTTCTGCTTCAACCCAGCCCAGAACAGTTCTTAATACAGTACATCTTTCAGTTGGAAGCCCAGTTTGGGAATGAGATCTGTTCTGGGGTCCCCCACCTCTCGGACCCAGAACCACCATCCTCTTCCCTCCTGGGGCTTGTTTTCAAGAGCTGAGCAACTTTCATTTTGAACTCTCATCCATGGGATTTTGTTATGCCCCTTTCCCTCAATCATGCTACACCTCTTCTTTTAACAAAATCTATCTTCAGTAATGTCAAGGACCACCCCTCTGGTAGGGATTCCACACCCCAGAGATAAATCTGATGCCATCTCTGCCTCAAAATATTGTGGCCATTTGAAGGAATCAGGCATGGGCCATTACATTCCTATAAGGTAGGATAGAATGAGTGCTAAATACAGGTTCAAAAAACTCATTCATTCTGAGTTGGTGAATTGAGGCCAGTTTTGCAGAGGAGGTATTTGATCTGGTTCTTTGAGGATAAGAAGGATTTAATAGATAGATAATAAGGGAAATAGTATTCCAGGATGGGGGTGAGAATGAGCCAGGCAGAGAAGCTTGAAAATGCTTTACTTAGGGAAAAATGAGGGGTCTGGTACTAATAAAGAGCAGGATTCAGACCAGGCTGTAGAAAACATGAAGCTGAAATGTATAATGGCATCCAATCACAATGCCTTGAGTGCTGCTGTAAGGAATTGGGTCTTTATTCTGGAAGGGTTGGAAAAACACCATGGCAGGAGTGAGCAAATTCTTCCTCAGATGAGTAAGATTTAGGAGGATCACTGCTCACCCACATGAAGGATGAAGAAACTAACATGCTACCGCTTGAAAGCTATTGTTCCTGCCCTAGGGCTGAGAGACAAAACCAGGACAAGGGTAGTACAAAGCAAAAGGAGAGAAGGCACAGAAAGAATCAGTAGGTTTCTGCAACTGACTAGCTGAGATATCACTGGCTGATACATGTTTGATCCCCCTCACCAGAGTGCAAATCCCTTGAGGGCAGGAACCATATCTTATTCATCTTTGTGGCCTTAGTGTTAAAGACAAGTGGCTCTCATTTTAGTAGAAGTCTTAACCTGGTGGCCTGAGGTGGGTTACAAGGGAGTCTGCAAGTCTCCCCAAAATTATATGCAGAATGTTTTGTCTGTGCACACAGGCACCTTTCTGTTACAGAGGGCCTACAGCTTTTATCACATCCTTAAGGGGACCTGTGACCCGAAAAGTGGTTAAGAACTGCTCTAGAAATTTGTCACCTTCATAAATGTTTCTGACTCTTGGTTTCTGTTTTTATTCCTTCTCTAAGTACTAACTTCCTATTAAAAAAAAAAAAAAAAAAGACAGGGTCAAAAACATTAAATGGGTCCTGGAACATTATTATATTTTATTTGTAGTAAAAACCCAACATATAAATTCAGCTGAGTCTAATATGCTGAAACTCTGAAAGACATTTTCCCTGCCCGTATCTGACCTCATTCTCTGGTAACACACTCCATTCCAGAACCTACTCTCTAATAGCTGATGCATCTATGAGAATGTGAATCAATTTTAATTTGGAGTTTAGCTTCTGCAGCAAGTGCCTTTGAAGAAGCACCTTCCTGAGAATGCCAACTTGCACCTTTCAATTACGGCCAGATAATTAGGATGGAGGCTCGCCTGCTGCCAGTTCCATTTCTGTGTGGGTGTTAGGGGACAGATGTGGCCCTTCTGGGCAACAGACGCTTTCACCAAATGTTGAAAGGGATCATACTGTCCAAACCCAGGCTGAAGGAGTTTGTGCCACTTTTGCCTGCCAGGACCGTCTCGGAGACGTGGCTAGGATGCCAAACTACTGGATGCTCTGTGATATCCCAGTGGTTTATAAGGACTACTTAACAGAATATTTACAAGTGGGACTGGCCTAGAGAATTTGGAACATATGTTCCCTAGAAGAAGAAAACAGCCTCTGACCTCAAGAAAAGATGTAGTCCAGTTGGGGCGGCGGGTAGGGGATAAGATACACACACTGAAAAAAAAAACAACCTACTTGACAAAGGGACACAGAAGTGTGTGCTCAGTGCGAGGCAAATTTTTTAGGTAAGGGGAAGGGAGGTTGTAGGAATTCAGAGAAAAAAACTGCCACTGTGTAATGAGGCTCATAAAAGAACGACATGAAAGAGGGGGCAAAGGCAAGGAATTAGCATGCTCTGCACCACATATTCTCACATTTAACTTAATTTCTTTTCTTCTGACAATTAGGGAGAGTCTACTCCGTGCCAGCTACACCACCAAGTGATTTTGTATACATTGTTAATCCTCACCACTACATTTGAGGTAGGGATTATTATCCTCATTTCATGAATGAGGACTGAAGCTCAGAAAGAGTAAATAAGTTTCCTGGGACATGGCTATTAAATGCCTGGACCAGAACTATAACCCAGATCTGTCTGACTGCAAAGACTGAATTCTTTTCACACCACACAGTGTCCCTAAAAAGTTATTAGTACAAAGTGGATGAACCTAAAAAAACATTAAGCTAAGTGAAAGAAGCCAGGCACAAAAGGTCACATATTGTATGACTCCATTTATGTGTAACATCCAGAATAAGTAAAACTATTGACAAAAAAACCTAATGTTTTCCAGGGCCTGAGGAGAGAAGGGAATTTCAAAAGGCTTCCCTCAGTATATTTGGGGGACAGTGAGGTGCCTAAGTCTAGCAGCATGATGAGCCAACATTCTCTTCTCAACTCAAGGGAAGACTTTGAATAAAGGTGTATCACTCTTTAGCTGAGAGTGAGAGTTCCCAGGCACATACATCTGTGTTTCTGAATCACAACAGAAGGAGCTTCCCCAAGATTGTCCAAAATGCCCCTGAGAGCATTTATGAGGAGTGAAGCCCACCCCTGCTGTGGATCCTCCTAAATTAAGAAGACACAAAATTCTTTTGGTCATTCTCAAATAACTCTACATATAGTCATTTCTTGGTTGCTTAGTAGCAACTTCGAATCTCTGTGAATCTGAAATGTATGGAATAATCTCTTAGCTAATGAAGGTGCCTAGCCAGCCTCCCAGCATCCCATCTCAACTGGGCTTTGTTCTTGGCATTGAGGGTACAGAAACTCTCATGAAAGATCTGAGGGGTCACAGGAGGTATTTAATTTGGTTTGGGGCACCTGGATGGCTCAGTCGGTTAAGCGTCTGCTTTCAGCTCAGGTCATGATCCCAGGGTCCTGGGATCGAGCCCCACATCGGGCTCCCTGCTCACTGGGAAGCCTGCTTCTCCCTCTCCCATTCCCCCTGCTTGTGTTCCCTCTCTCACTGTCTCTCTGTCAATTAAATAAATAAAATCTTAAAAAAAATAATTTGGTTTTACTGCCTTTTATGTGGGAAATTATAGGCCCCATGAAAATGGGGACTTATGAAGGCAGACAAAGGTCTGCCATCCAAGTAGCAGTGAGCCTGGACACGGAACTTCTCTCAGAGCTTCATTCTCCTTCCAGACTCTTTGGGAAATGTTTGCCTTCAACTTGCACTACTCTCAGAAGTATCTGTATTAGTGATGGGGGCTTCTGTTTGTTTATTTGGAGTTTCACGCAGGAAACTGACCCTTTCAAACCATTGGAGCCTTTCTCGTAGCGAGGAGGAGTTGGCAAGTGGGCTCAATTGTTCCCTTGCCCTTCCCCAGTCTCTGGTCTACCTTCCTCATGGCCACAGTCAGTTCAGGGAGCCCTGGCAGAGGGGACATGGTTGCCCTGATGAGCCTGTAACTCTGTTTCCTCCTAGCGCAGGCTCTGTTCTTAGAGAGCAAAAATGAAACTCTTCATCTACTTGTTCATACCCATTGTTGGGGTACCCAGAAAGATGTGTTTCCTGGGGATCAGCTCAGAGTTCTGCATGATGCCCACTATGATGCTGAAAGTTACATTCTGTGTGGAGTCCAGTAAGAGTTCTATGGAGTGTTCAATGGAGTGGCACACACAGAATTCCATCCAGTGCCCAGTGACTGCCCTGAGCCCAGTGGGGTGTAATGTGTTACAACCAGGGCAAAGCCAGTGAAATGACCTCAGCCATCCCAAAGGTAGTATCTGTCAAGTTCTAGGCCATGCTCTGCAAAATTCCCCTTGAAGTGCTGTGCCCAGCGACATTGTTCAACACGGTGCTAAATATAATGCCTAGTGCCCAACAAGTGCTTATTTGATGGCCTGCATGGTACCCAGTGAATGGCCTTCAGAGAGGAAGTTTCTCTCCTGCCCACAACCTCCCTTGACAGTGTCCTATGACTACCCTCTCTGGCCTCCGGATGACCGCAACCCCACTGCCAGCCTCTCCACAGGCCCCTATGGTCTTTAAAAAGCCACATAAGATCATTTAAAAAAAAAAACAACTGGGTGATATATGCAACTAATGAATCATTGAACACTACAACAAAAACTTATGATGTACTATATGCTGGCTAACTGAACATAATTAAAAAAAAAAGATGGGGGCGCCTGGGTGGCTCAGATGGTTAAGCATCTGCCTTCAGCTCAGGTCATGATTCCAGGGTCCTGGGATCGAGTCCCACGTCAGGCTCCCTGCTCAGTGCAGAGCCTGTTTCTCCCTCTCCCTCTGCCATTCCCTCCACTTATGCTCTCTGGCTCTGTCCATCTCACTGTCAAAAAAATAAACAAAATCTTTGGGAAAAAAAAAAGTTTGAGGTCAAATGGAAAAAACAACAACAAGCAATTTGTTCCAAATCTGAAGACAGACAAGAAAATACAAAACCCCAAATACCAAGGTAACAAACTTTAGTTTTATTTTGAGATTCTTTTTTACATTGTTTTAAAAACAGCATATAATAAATACTTGTAAAACAGAACAATATAAGCAAATAGTACAGAAATCTATTAAGTATAAAGTGAAATACCCTGTTCCCTTTCCTTTTCCTCCCATCTCGCTTCAAGCCCTTTTTCTGGAATTAGCCACTATTCATTTGGTTTGTGTCCTTTCAGATATGTTCCACGCATTACTCAAACACACGTATTATATACATATAATTCTTTTTTTTACACACACATAGGATATTACTGATTCATTCTTCTGAAGCATACTTTTTCCATATGATATAATGTGGTAACTTTTCCATGTCTGTACATGTTTACTTCATCATCTTCGACTGAAATATATTATTCCATAGTACAGAAGCACTATTACTTCTTTAACCAGCCCTCTGTTGATGGCATTTAGATCATTTCCACTTTTTCATTGTTACAAACAACAATGCAATTAACATCCTTTAAATTCTGATAATGTTGCAAAATCACTCTTCAAAAAGATTATAACAATTTACTTTCTTAATGACAAATGCAATAAAATCTTTCTGTTGCTTCTGGAAAGCCCTCAATTGACTCCACTTTAAAAGTTCCAGGTAATATTGCAAGTTTCAGGTTCAGAATGGGAGCGCTCATTCTCGCTGGGCTTCAGCATCGTCCCGGTGCCTTGCAACATGGAAGCTGGAATCGAGTCCTTGGCACTCTCTCTCAGCCCAGGTATCTGGCACCTCCCGGCTGCCAGCAGTAAAGACCTGTCCTCAGTGTTCAGGAAGCAGGCTTAGCTCATGTGGCCATCAGGGTCTGCAGTACTTCCGCTGCCCCCAGGCCTTTTTCCAGGGATCCAGTGAGTCAGCAAGAGACAGAGACCATCTCTAATTCCCACAGAACAGTCCTTCTGCCTGTCTGACACGCCTCTGTCCTCCCTGGCTTTCCCCTGCCTGAAATGGAGCTCCTCTCTGCCCCTGCTCCCAGGCCTGCTGCCTCTTGCTTGGTCCAGCCTTAGCCCCAACATCTCCACCACTGATGGCCATGGTGAGGGCCTTGAGATACCTACTGCCCTCTCACTTCTCCACCTGTTGTCTTGGATCAGAATTCACCTCATCCTCTAGAATTGGACAATTTACTGCTTCTTTATCATAGTTGCCCAGGCAACCCTCTGCCAGCCTGCATTCCCCTCCTTCCCACAGCACCAGGGCCTCACCTCACATTTTATTTATTCATTCAACAAATATTTATTATGTGCTATGAACATTTTCTACTAAATTGCACAATTCTGAAATAACTTGCATATACATCAAGCTCTGTATTTCTACTGCAATATGGATGACAGGTTATTGAAATTTTATGAATTTATTACTATATACTGGATATATAGTTCAGTCTTTTTCCTGGAAGAGATGCTTTCCTAGGTAGTTACCATTAGAGTACTATAGTCCATCCCACTAACATGTTATAACAGCCAACATGTATTAAGTACTCACCAAGTGTTGATCTAAGAAGTAAGCATGTGTTATTATGTTAAAAAAAAAAAAAAAAGATAGCAGGAAGGGAAAAATGAAGGGGGGGAATCGGAGGGGGGAACAAACCATGAGAGACTATGGACTCTGAGAAACAAACTGAAGCTGTTGGAGGGGAGGGGGGTGGCGAAATGGGTTAGCCCAGTGATGGGTATTAAGGAGGGCATGTATTGAATGGAGCACTGGGTGTTATATGCAAACAATGAATTATGGAACACTACATCAAAAACTAATGATGTAACGTATGGTGACGAACATAACACAATAAAATTAAATTAAAAAAAAAAAAGAAGTGAACATGTGTTAATTAGTAATCCTCACGAAAACAACCCTATGAAATAAGTACTACTGTCATCCCCATTTTATAGATGAATATCTGAGGCTAACTAAGTCACATACAGAGCCAGTATCCAAACCCAGGCATCTGAGACCAGAGCCTGCACCCTGAACCACTATGACATTCTGCCTCTCTCCATAGTGCTTTTCTGCATCAGATCCTTGGACAGAAGCCCAAAAATTCATCAATGGCAGCTTTGGGAAAGCCTGAGAGATGAAGGGTCCAGGACCTAAAATGAGAGCAACAGCTCTGGACTCTGGCCAATGGAACTCCTTAGCAAGCTGAGTGATCTGCAGGCAGTGGGCACCATCGTCTAGCATGTTCCGGTGATGTGATGAGAGAGATACATGGAGGCCAGTACTGAGGACACAGAGTTGTCAGTTCTGTCCTGCTAATAAGAAATGCCATTCATTTCTCTTCTTTCAACTCCAGTCATCTCCAAGCTCCTCTGCGTGGTGGTTAAGATGTCACTGTGAGAATTAAGGGCAAGGATTCTGGGGTCAGAGTGTCTGGGTGCATCCAAATCTACGAGTTCATAGGTGTGTGACCTTGAGATAAGTTGCAAAACATATCTGTGCCTCAATTTCCTGGTATATAAAATGGTACCAATAAATGTGAACTATTTTAATACCATCCCAAAGGCTGGCTGACCACTTGGGAACAGCTGAGGCATAGAACATAAAGCCACCACAAGACCTGTTTTTGTATAGGTGCTACACAAGGTGCATTCAGAGTGGGGCAAGATGGCAGTAGAACAGCACTCTGAGCAAAAATAGCTGTATTAGTTTGCTAGGACTGTGAGAATAAAGCGCCACAGACTGGGTAGGTTAAGCAACAGAAACGTATTGTCTCTCGGTTCTGGAGGCTGGAAGTCCAAGATCAAGGTGTCAGCAGGGTTGGTTCCTTTGGAGAGCTGTGAGGGAAGGATTTGTTGCAGGCCTCTCTCATTGGCCTATGTGGCTATCTTCTCCCTTTATCTATCCACATCATCTTCCCTCTATGTATGTTTCTGTGTTCAAATCCCCCTTTTTGTAAGGACACCATATTTGATTGGGCCCACCTTAATGACCTCATTTTTTTATATTATATGTTTATGTTTATAACTATAAGTAAAAGAAAAAAACATAAAAAAATAGTAAACAACCGTTATATGAAAACTGCTAGTGCAGTCTTGGAGTTGACAATTTTCTTTTTAGATTTTATTTAAATTCAAGTTAGTTAACATATTAGTTTCAGGGATAGAATTTAGTGATTCATCAGAGGCATATAACACCCAGTGCTCATTACATCAAGTGCCCTCCTTAATACCCATCACCCAATTACCCCTCCCCCTACCTATCTCCCCTCCAGCAAACCTCCGTTTGTTCCCTATAGTTAAGATTCTCTTATGGTTTGCCTCCCTGTCTGTTTTTATTTTACCTTATTTTTCCTTCTCTTCCCCTATGTTCATCTGTTTTGTTTCTTAAATTCCACACATGAGTGAAAATCGTATGGTATTTGTCTTTCTCTGACTTATCTCGCTTAGCATAATTTCTGCAGTTCCATCCACGTCATTGCAAATGGCAAGATTTCATTCTTTTTGATGGCTGAGTAATATTCCTCTCTCTCTCTCTCTCTCTCTCTCTCTCTCTCTCTGTGTGTGTGTGTGTGTACACACACCACACCTTCTTTATCCATTCATCAGTCAATGGACATCTGGTTCTTCCCATATTTTGGCTACTGTAGACATTGTTGCTAAAAACATTGGGGTGCATGTGCCCCTTCAAATCAGTATTTCTATGAGGCCAGCTTTACCTTGATCCCAAAACCAAAGACCCCATTAAAAAGGAGAATTACAGACCAATATCCCTGATGAACATGGATGCAAAAATTCTCAACAATATACTAGCTAATCGGATCCAACAGTACATTAGAAGGATTATTCACCATGACAAGTGGGATTTATTCCTGGGCTGCAGGGGTGGTTCAACATCCGCAAATCAATCAACGTGATACACCACATTAATAAAATAAAGGATAAAAACCATATGATCCTCTCAATAGATGCAAAAAAGCATTTGACAAAATACAACATCCTTTGATAAAAACCCTCAAGAAAGTAGGGCTAGAAGAAACATATCTCAATGTCATAAAGGCCATATATAAAAGACCCACAGCTATTATCATCCTCAATGGGAAAAAACTGAGAGCTTTTCCCCAAAGGTCAGGAACACAACAGGGATGTCCACTCTCACCACTGTTGTTCAACATAGTACTAGAAGTCCTAGCCTCAGCAATCAGACAACTAAAAGAAATAGAAGGCATCCAAATCGGCAAGGGAGAAGTCAAACTTTCAGGATTTACAGATGACATGATATTCTATGTAGAAAACCCGAAAGACTTCACCAAAAAATTGCTAGAACTGATACAGGAATTCGGCAAAGTCACAGGATATAAAATCAATGCCCAGAAGTCTGCTGCATTTCTATAAACCAATAATGAAGCAGCAGAAAGAGAAATCAAGGATGGCTGTGTAATATTCCATTGTATATATATATATTTATACCGCATCTTCTTTATCCATTCATCTGTAAATAGATATCTGGGCTCTTTCTTTGTTCGGCTATTGTGGACACTGCTGCTATCGACACTGGGGTGCATCTGCCATTAAAAAAATGAAATCTTGCCATTTGCAACGATGTGGATGGAACTAGAGGGTATTATGCTAAGTCAAATAAGTCAATCAGAGAAAGACAATTATCATATGATCTCACTGATATGCGGAATTTAAGAAACAGGCAGAGGCTCATAGGGGAAGAGAGAAAAATTATGAAACAAGATGAAACCAGAGAGGGTGACAAACCATAAGAGACTCTTAATCTTGGGAAACAAACTGAGGATTGCTGGAGGGGAGGGAGGTAGGGGATGAGGTGGCTGGGGGATGGACATTGGGGAGGGTATGTATTGTGGTGAGCACTGGGTATTATGTAAGACTAAGGAATCACAGACCTGTACCCCTGAAACAAATTTTTTAAAAAGGAGCTATAAAAGAGGAAAATAAACTTTACAAAAAAAGAGCAAAATCAAGGAATCGATCCCATTTACAAATGCACCAAAAACCATAAGATAACTAGGAATAAACCTAACCAAAGAGATAAAAGATTTGTACTCTGAAAACTACAGATCATTTATGAAAGAAATTGAGGAAGACACAAAGAAGTGGAAAAACATTCCCTATTCATGGACTGGAAGAAAAAAGATTGTTAAAATGTCTATACTACCCAAAGCAATCTACACATTCAATGCAATCCCTATCAAAATAACACCAGCACAGAACTAGATCAAAGAATTCTAAAATTTGTATGAAACCAGAAAAGACCCCCAAATAGCCAAAGTAATGTTGAAAAAGAAAACCAAAGCTGGAGGCATCACAATTCCTGGACTTCAAGCTGTATTACAAAGCTGTAATCATCAAGATAGAGGCACGAAAACAGACACATAGATCAATGGAGCAGAACAGAGAACCCAGAATTGGAGCTTCAATTATATGGTCAACTAATCTTCGACAAAGCAGGAAAGAATATCCAAAGGAAAAAAGACAATTTCTTAATGGCCTCATTTTAACTGATTACCCCTGAAATAAGATTACCTCCTCCAAATATGAGATCACGTTCTGAGGTACTGAGAGTTAGGACTTCAAAATATGAATTTTCAAGTGACATAATTCAAACCATAACAATCACTAATGAAAAGAGTTACCATTTATTGGGCAACTATCATGTGTCAAACACAAGATAAACTCTGACTCTTAAAAACCCAGAGCAAATCTTAAGGTATCCACTAAGAAAACAGATTCAGGGAGTCATAGTGACTTGCCCAAGATTATACAGCTAATCATCAGTGCAGCCAAGATTTGGATCAGGACATTCTGACTCCAAACCCATGCTCTTTTGATGCCACATAATTATATCCTTTTTAGTTGGTTCCTAACTTGCCAGTGACTTGGGATCATTTCTGTGAAGATACAAGGGCTTATCTAATCTCTGTGGCCCCCTCCGGAACTCCTCTGCACGGAAGGGGTTGGTGCTGTTCACATACAGATCCACGGGGACTCTAGAAAATCACAAGCTAGCAGAGCAGGAAGAAACTTCTGGTGTCATCCAGTCCATCCCCTCTTTTACAGATAAAGAATGAGCTACTTACACAAGATCACACAGGCAGAGAATAGTCTTGAATCTGCTCTCTACCCAACACTGGCCTTACTGGAAGAAATTGTGAACTTTGCTGGCTGATCTCATTTATTCAGCAAATTGTCTTAACAGACTTGAGCCATTTATATAAAATCATGAGATTAGTCATTCTTAATCAAATAGTCTGACACAGTATGAAACAGCCAAGGATAGGTCTGTCATGCAAACATCCCGCAGCTTTAATTACCAAATGGCCAGCCCCTCACATTTATCACAAGAAGTATTAAACTTCTTATATAACTTATTTTCTATGCCAATACTTTGAATAGTAAGAAATCAGGAAAAAGGTAATCTGTACTTGTCACAGGAATTATTATACAAAAAAGGAAAAATGCATCAAATTTCCACATCCATTCTCCAGACTGAAAGCATGGTGTTCCTCTGCAATAGCATCCGTCTTCCCTCAATCACCAGCTCTAGGGCACAACCACCTGGCCAGCATCTGGGGCAAATGTCCTCTGCCATGCTGGCTTCCTCTGTCCCCGAGTACAGCCCGAGTTTCTCAACAACATTAATCAGGCAGAACGTCAGGAGAACTGAGACAGAAACTCGACTGTAGGCTGGTATGACAGGTATGATTCCAGGAAAACAGTTAAAGATCTAGCAGCTCCAGACCCAACTCTGCCTATCAGAAACAGGACAGCCTCGGGCAGATTCCTTTAGCCTTTGAAAACCCAATTTCCTCATCTTTAAAATAAGAGAAATAGTTGCCTGCATCACAGGTTGTGAAGATTAAACAACACGACTGTTAAAATAAACAGCACAACACTTGTGGTGAATATAACATAATGTGTCAACTCAACAAATCACTATGTTGTACACCTAAAGCTAATGTAACCTCGTGTGGCAACTATACTCAAAAAAATAAATTTAATAAAAATAAATTTAAAAATGAAATGCACAGCACAGTGGCTGGCACATAGTAGGGGCTTAAATACTTTTTTTTAATTGAAACGGTATGGCAAATAATGTTCTTCCATCTAAAACTGATCTGGAGTAATCTGTTCCTTCCCTAATTCATATATAAATAAGGAAGGCATTGGGAGTATCACAAGCCCTAGCATGACCAATCTCTGTTCTAATGCTGCCACCTGCTGCTGGAGAGCCGGCATCCCATGCTGCTATTTCCTGGGGATGCACTGAAACATGAGGGACCATATGGGGTGCATCTCTATACCATCCCTCCCCAGCACACTTATCTCCGTTGCCATCATTCAGATCTGAAACGTGGGCATACCTGACTTATCGGGTCCTGGGGTTACAGCCATATTTCCATGACAGGAGGGACTTTTCAGACAGAGGATGACATTTTCCTAGTAGGTCACACATTTCCAGCATTAGGAACATTAGGACAGCCAAGAGCTGACCTGCACCAGAAGTCAAAAATAGTATGCAGCCTGCAGACACGTTTCACTGAACCTAGATAATGTTGGCCCACACTGTGGTTCATAAAATTCAAATTAACCACCAATGCTTAAATATCAGGTTTCACCTTAAAATGTGGATTTTCTGATTATTTTCTCCCTAAATCCCAATCACAAAGACTTGCACAGAATAAGATGGCTAAATAGAGTAAGACTGATTTATACCTTCATGTAATAATAATAATTAGTAACTACCAAGCAAATCATACTTGTTAAAAATAAGGCCAAAAAGAAAATTCACAATAACGTAAGTTATAGTCAGTCCAGCTAGATAGGAAGAAAATGCTAATTATAGGGTCTTTGTCAAAAAATGTTGATGGAGGGGCGCCTGGGTGCTCAGTCGTTAAGCATCTGCCTTCGGCTCAGGTCATGATCCCAGGGTCCTGGGATTGAGCCCCGCATCGGGCTCCCTGCTCAGCGGGAAGCCTGCTTCTCCCTCTCTCACTCCCCCTGCCTGTGTTCCCTCTCTTGCTGTGTCTCTCCCTGTCAAATAAATAAATAAAATCTTAAAAAAAAAAAAAAAAGTTGATGGAAAAAATTCACTTTAATAAAAATTTTTCAGTAAAATAAAAATTTTAATTGGAAAAAGTAAGTAAATGTGTTGTATAGGAAATTGTTGAAAAATTATATTGGCTTAACTATCTGCCCTCTCTCCAATACCACAGAAAACCCATGTTGATAGCCTAGTATGCTTCTATATATTTCTGTATATTTCTCCATATTATAATCTCACATACTCATATTCACATCGCCAAAGGCTTTTCATTCTTTGTCTTATAAAAACCGAATCATATTATATATATTTCCTGGCATCTTGTTTTTCTCATTTAACAATATATTTAAGGGTGCCTGGGTGGTTCAGTTGGTTAAGCGACTGCCTTCGGCTCAGGTCATGATCCTGGAGTCCCAGTATCGAGTCCTGCATCGGGCTCCCTGCTCAGCAGGGAGTCTGCTTCTCCCTCTGACCTTCCCCCTTCTTGTGCTCTCTTTCCCTCATTCTCTCTCAAATAAATAAAAATCTTTAATAAAAATATATATATATATTTAAAAGATCCTTCCAACAATGAATTGTGGATCACTACATCAAAAACTGATGTATGGTGACTTAACATAACATAATAAAATAAAATTTAAAAAAATAATAATAATAATAAATAAATAAATAAATAAATAAATAAATAATCCTGTCAAATCAGACTGGGTTCATTTGTATTAAAAAAATCAATGAGTGGTGCCTGGGTGGCTCAGTTGGTTGAGCTTCTGACTCTTGATTTTGGCTCAGGTCATGATCTCAGGGTCCTGGGATCCAACCCCAATTCAGGCTCCCCATTCATCGGGGAGTCTGTTTGTCTCCCTCTCCCTCTGCCCATCCCCCTGCTCAAGCTTTCTCTCTCTCTTAAATAAATAAATATCTAGGGGAAAAAAGTCAATAAGAGGAATTGCCAAGTTGAAGGAAAAATATATTTTTATTTTTAAAAGGAGTTGCCAGATTACTTTGCAGAAGGACTGAAATAATTCACCTTTCCTTTGGCAAAGTATGCAAGTACCTCTTTCTCTATAACCCACCAGCAGTCATCATCACTGCTTCTTTCCACCAGTCTGGTAGAGGTAAGGATTAATCTCATTATTACTTTAATTTGCATTTCTCTAATTTCTAATGAATTTGGGCACCTTTTCATATGTTTGCTGGCAAAAAGCTTTGCTCTTCCACAAAATGCCTGTTTATATGACTTGGTCATTTTTTACTGGGTAGTTTGTCTTTTGCTTCCATTTGTAAGAGTTCTTGGTATATTTTCATTACAAATTATATATCTATCATCTGCATGACAATCATTTTTTTCCAAATCAGTCATTTGTCTATTGACTCTGCTGATGAACTTTGCCATACAGAAGTGTGAATTTTTATATAAATAAGTATGATTAAACTTCTGGTTAAAGGGGTATTTCCCCAGCATTCCCAATTCTTAGGAAATCTGGGCATGCAGCCTCCCAGATTATCTTGCAAGAAATTATTGTATAATTTTTTATATTTAGTCCTTATACTTAATTTTTTTGAATAAATGTAAGACAAGGGTCCAAGTTTTTCTTCTAAATAGATAGCCAGTTTTGCCAGGACCATTCATTATAGAATATATCCTTTCCCACTGAGCTAAACTACCAACTTTCTAATGTAGAAGATGTTTATTTAGTCCAGGATCTATCTCCAGAATCTTTATTCTGTTTTACTGATCTAGTTACCTATTCTTATGTCAATGTAATATTTAATTTATCGTATGCTCTGACATCTTATAAACCCTCTCTCACTAGTCTTCTTATATTTTTCTGAGCCATCTTTGGGCATTGATGCTTCTGTATTCTCCCCACCCCAAACCCACTGGGATCCTAATAAGAATCACATTAACTCTACATATTAATTTTAGAAGAACTGACCATTTTAACTTGTCTTCCCATCCAAAAACATGGTGTTTTTATTTGCTTATATCTTGTTTTATGACCTTCTATTAAGACATATAACTCCTAATGATTTTTTCCATATTAAATTTATTCCTGTTTTATAATTTTGTTGTTATTAAGCAGTTGCTAGCATTTCCATTTGTAGCTCTTTATTTTTGTAGGTAAAAACTGCTGATATTAATATATTTATCGGGGGAGGCAGAGGAAGGGAAAGAAGCAGACTCTCCACGGAGCAGGGAACCCGATATGGGGCTCGATCCCAGGACCCTGGGATCATGACCTGAACTGAAGGCAGACGCTTAACCGCCTGAGCCACCCAGGTGCCCTGGCTTCCTGGATTTTCCATGCATATAGTCATATGGCCAGAAAAAGAGCTTATTTTTCTCCTCTTTCTCAGTATTTTTTTTACCAATTATTTTACTTATTCATTATATTTGCACAAATCTCCAAGACAATGTTAAATAATAATGTCGAGGATAGGCATTTTGTCTAGTTCTTGCTTTGAATTAAACCCAATGGTTTTACTATTTTACCATTTAGGATAATATTTGCTGTTCATTTTGGTAGATAATCTTTACTTTGGGGGTAAGTTTTTCTTAGGGATAGTCCCTAATTTAATCAGATGTCTTTCAAACTGATATGTTGATATATTTTTCCCCTGTAATTTATTGATGAATGGATCACGTTGATAGGTTTCCAGTAGTTGTATTCTTGAAATAAACTATACTTGTTTTACTACTCCTAAATACATTATTAGAATCTATTTGTTAATGTTTTATTTAGAAATGTTGCACCTATATTCATATGTGATCACTGTCTATGACCTAATTATAAATTTAAACTGTCCTTTAAAAATGAGAAAAACAATTGTGACTCTGTCTGGGCCTGTTGTCTTCTTCAATCATAGCCTTTTAATCACCTTTCCAACATGTTGTATAGTAACTAGTACATTCATATTTTCCACATCGGCTTATTCCCTTGGGGGATTTATATTTTGGGGGGAAATCAACCCTTTTTTTTCCTGTTTTCAAACATACTGCCATAGAGATACATGTAGTATTCCTTACAATTAGTTTAATCTCTGTCATTTCAATTTTATATACTTTCTGTTCTCCCTGTTTTTTCTTTAATCATAGAACCAGGGTTTGAACTCTAGTCTTTCTGTTTCCAGCCCCTTGTTCCATACTATATACCCTTAAGGTTAATTTAGGCTGAATTTATAAATGTAAATTATTTTGACTGATTTGATTGAAGAGATTAGTCAACTGCAGAAATCAGATTTGTATGAAGTTTAAATTATCCTAATTTTTCCTTAAAATAGCTATCTTGGCACAAATAGAATCAGCAATAATATATGCATGCTTGGCAAAATCTTGGGAGAATTTGAATTGTCTTCAATTAGCAAGCAGACCTCTTGTTTTCCCTCATTCTAAAATTGGTTTTTAACCAGCACCAATAATTTCTATGGAAGAAAGCAAAATCCTCTTTATTTAAGACTATAAATGTTATTTAATTCTTGAAAATGGTATTCAAACTAACATGAGATTTCTTTCAGTTTAATAAAATACTACCTAATTAGGAAGAAGCTTTACTATTATCTCTAGGGATATATTAATATCATTAAAAGAACATATGGTTGAGATAGTTGTATGTACATTTATAATTTTGTTCCCTTCTGAATATGAAACACTAATTAAGATTATTACTATCTTTAAAGCTTTTTCTCAAAGGAAATGTTCTTCATTCTAAGCTACATATCTTCCTTTCAAAAAAAAAATTTTTTTTAAGAAATCCTGAAATTCTACAGATAGATACACTCTGGTTGTATCCAAAGGAGGACTCCCTTTCTCCCTCCCTCATTATATTTCTATAGTACAATATCAATCAGGGCTGCTTGCATGTGTTGCTTTCTTTCTCTCTTGATGACAATTTCTTAACAACTGTTTTGTTTTTTTTTTTTTTTTTCATGAGAAAACTGGAGAGATAAACCAATTCTCCATATAATTGAGGCAAAAACAAAAGAAAAGAGCATAGGGCCTGACAGAAGGGTACAGAAAAGACCATCCTCTGGACTTAGATATAGACTCAGACTATTATTCATCCATCCATCTTGCCTTCTCCTCATTTTAAACATCTTCTCTGCCCTCATGGTCAGTATACTTCAATTTGTCCCATGTTCCTCTGTTTTACTTCCATCTTAGAATTCCACTTTCTTATTTTCTTGCTGTATGTATAATCTGATCTGTGCCTAAACGATTCTTCCATCTCCCTTCCTTGTTATGAGTTTAATTGCATACCCACAAAATTCATATGTTGAAGTCCTAACCCCAGTACCTCAGTATGTGACATTATTTGGAAATTTGGAAATAGGGCCATTGCAGATAAAATTAGTTAAGATGAAGTCATACTGGAGTAGGGAGGGCCCCCAATCCAATATGACTGGTGTCCTTATTATGAAGAGGAAATTTGGCACAGACAAACACACAAGGAAAGGAGAGTGCCATGTGATTTACAAAGGCAGGGATCAGAACATGCCAAGGAATGCCAAGATGGCCAGCAAACCACCATAAGCTAGGGGAGAGGCATGGAACATATTCATCCTCATACTCTCTGAAGGAACCAACTCTGCTGACACCTCGATTTCAGACTCCTAGCCTCCAGAAGTGTGAGACAATACCTGCCTGCTATTTAAACCACCCAATCCGTGGTACTTTGTTATGGAAGCCCTAACAAACTAACATATTCCCCAAATGTAATGGTATTTGATCTACACTCATCCACATTAACTTATCACTTTAACTGATAACAGTGGTCACCACGTCCTTGTAAAATTCTCTCCTAACACTGCAAAACTATAGTCTGTTGATCCTCTTCTGTTGATTTTTCTTACCTTCTTCTCTGATTTCTCTTCCTCCAACCCTCCAAAATGTCAGTACCCCCAGGTTGCTGTCCACAGTCATTTCTATTATTAGTGGTAATACATTTTTTGAAATAATTCACTTTTATTGAGCATATGCCAGACATCATCCTAAATATTTTACATATACCATCTTACTGAATTCTCACATCTACTCTGAGAAAAACGCTATTTTCTATCCCATTTTGTAGATGAGGAAACTGAGGCTTAGAGAGGTTCGGTAACTTGCCCACAGCCACAAACAGTATGTGGCAGAGCTGAAATTCAAACTCAGGTCTGTCTGACTCCTGAACACAGACTCACTCCCATATTGTCTCTCACTCTTTCTCCACAGAGAACAGATCTCTCTCTACCTGGCCTCTGAAACCTTACAGAATTCTGCTGCTTTGTTTTCTTTCCAATGCAAATGAGCCTGTATTGTGTATCTCCAGAGCCATTTCCCCTCCCATACTCCAAGTCTGAATTTCCACCTTGAACTCCTCTTGTCCAAAACTGCACGCCTCCCATATCCTTCCATATATGCTTTGCCTTCTGCACCCCCTGTTGATTCCACAATCTCCTCTGCCACCCATGCTTATAAACATCATAGCATTTTTTTAAAAGATTTTATTTATTCATAAGAGATAGAGAGAGGCAGAGGGAGAAGCGGGCTCCCTACTCAGGGAGCCCGATGTGGGACTCGATCCCAGGACCCTGGGATCATGACCTGAGCCAAAGGCAGAAGCTTAACCATCTGAGCCACCCAGGCGCCCACATCATAGCATTTTTGATTCTCTCTGCCCCTGGCCCCTTTTTATAATCAGTTTATAATCAAGTTGTGTTAATTTTACTCCAGAACTAAGTTGCCCACTTGTAGTAATGCTACACTCTTCAAAGCCCCTTTCCTGCCTGAACCATCCCCAAATCGCCTCTGAACTCACTTTATTGTCTATTTCTATTCATCTTGAATCATTACCACTTCCCACCCTCTATTCCAGTGATTGGTCTACATGTCTTATATCCCCCACCAAACTATGAGCTCCTACAGGGTAGGAACTGTGATTCATCTCAGAATTTGCCACAGGCCTTACACAATATCTAGCACATGGTAGGTGCTTAGCAGGTATTGACTGGCTTAATTTGTAAAGTCTCTAAGTAAATTAATGTATTAGCCAAAGTGACTATTAGACCATTTGAAATCCACAGAGCTCAGAGCAGCAAAACCTTCAAAGTAGATTCAAATCACCAAAATCGCCAGGAGATCTGATTCACCTGAGTCCCATTCTGATCCTGTCAAAGGTTGTCATTATGCACAGCAATCCTGCTTTTTTGTTCCTGTGGAACACTCCAGGCTAAACCATCCACTGGCACCAAAGCCCTTTTCTCCTCACTCCCACCACACCCTGGAAGGTCAGAATATGTCATTATCCTTCATGTTTCAGTCTACAAGATGCTGGGTAGGTGCCTAGACCCCTTTGCAGTGATAGTAACTCTTGCCGAAGTACTTTGAACTTGGCAGGTCCCATTCACCCTGTTGTTATGAGCATTCCCAAGCCCAGAGGCCACCACTAGGAGGCTCCAGCATGTCCCTGAAGCCAGGCTGTTCAGCAAGTCTCTGGGAATGATTGGAGAAAAACTTCAAAGTCCTCATTCCAATCTCCAGATAGGGGAATGCAATCAGGCCATCATTGCAGCAGTGCTCCAGATAGGGCAATCCCAAAGACCACTCACCTGAGTATATAGCCAGAGGGTGTCCCAGGGCCTGATGAGGAACAGGTGTTTATCTTGTCCCTGCATATTGAAGATTCCTGTGGCAGTTATGTGGATGGCCCCTGCCTGCAAAACAAAAGAGAAGGATAAGACCTAATCATCTCACAAAGGGAAGAGGGGCTTTGAAGAGTGTAGCATTACTCTTTTTTTTTTTTGGCATTGGTCAACTCACTATGCATAGACTGTCTTGGTGCTACTGTTCAGTGTTCATGGCACAAACACATATAACCAAGTACCCCCTTCTAAAATGCTCTACACTGATTGCAGCCATTGAATTCTTACATATATCAAAGGGATCAAAGATTCTGTGTATAAATAGAAATCCAGACATATGAAGTATTTCGATCTTGGAATGACTGTAAAGAAAAAGGCAAGACCTATAACTTTATTTCTTTCACCAGCTTGATTTCAAATGAGGTATGACAACTAAAGTCATTTGCCAATTTTTGTAAATTAATAGTTAGCATAATCAGAGAGTTGCTTCTAAATTGTATGAAGAACCAAAAACATCTGGCAAGTAATATATTCTACAAATTGAAAATACTTAAGTCAGTTTTCAGTAAGCTCAGACAAGGAACATTTGCACACGCCTCTAATTGTCTTAGTATTTATACATGCAAACTGAGAAAAATATTGTATTGTGGGAAACATAAAAACAGTATTTTAAAAGTACAAATAACCTTTCAAAAGTTGCACCATATACTATGATGTCATATCTATTCTCACACTGGTCAAAAGTATCTATAAAATATTATACAGCGTGATTTTATTACAACACAGGAACAATGTACAAATAATATTTAAGATCCCAAGTTCCCAAATAGTAAGCTTTGAACCTCAAAAATAGTATTTGGAGTAATATAAATTTTACTGCTTAAACAACAGCAAAAAAGACTAGGTGATGTAATTGGGAATTTAAGCAATCATCTATTTGCACAAACGTACTCATGTTTCCAAACTGAATGTTTTAGAATAAGCACAGTTTTAATTTAATAGCTAAGGATCAAACTCTAGGTTTTGTTTAAATAAGTATTTCTCATATGGTAAGGAAACCTAAACACAGGCTGTTTACAAGACATCAAAACTTCTGGGGAAAAAATTAATATATGGTCATTTTTACATTTGCCAAAAATCCCTCTTTATAAACCATCAGTGACCAAATTTTTTTACTATTCAGCTGTTTCCTATAAATATAGTTCCACTGAGGATAAGTACATTTTTTTAAACTTTTTTTTCTGGAAAGGTGCACCGCTAACACTACTATTTTGTATTCTTATTCAAAATGGAGGTCAAATAACATTGCTTTATGTATTTGTTGGTAACTCGATGTTAACATCCCAAGAAATTACTGTTGCCCCACTTCTCCAGCCCATTTTCTTCAATCTACAGCAATAAAAAAAATGCTAAAATTCAAATTCACGTATGTATGTATGTGCACACATGTGTGTGTATCATGCTAAATTTTTTTCTTTTTTTTATTCTTTTTTGAGAAAGAGAGATAGCAGGGAGGAAGGGGCAGAAGGAAAGGGAGAGAGAATCTTAAGCAGGCATCAGGCTCCACACCCAGCAAAGAGCTGACTCACAGCTTGATATAATGACCCTGAGATCATGACCTGAGCCGAAATCAAGAGTCAGACGCTTAACAGACTGAGCCACCCAGCCACCCCTGGATTTTTAATTTTCTTAATAGAAAAAAGAACACCGAAACATAAAAACAAAAAACTCTGCTTTAAATTTGGATTTGCTCATATTCCTGTGCAATTTCTAGGCTTAAACTTTTGTCTTGGTTATTTTCACTAACAGCTTTCTAGGAATATTTGTATCATGGTCACTTTTTAAGAAAAATGATTAATTCCATCTTGCCATTAAGTCATGATACCTGAGTCTTCATTATTATCTTCTATAAGGCCCACGGTCTCCAAAACATTTTTAGGAGTCCTGCATACTCCATCACAAGCATCCAACATGTTACAAAATACACTCAGCCCCTTTTAACCAAATCCTGCTTCCTCCAGTCCAACTCGAATCCAGAGGCTTTCCTCCAAATCTACTTTCTTTCTGAAGAGCAAGGAGGTAGCTATGGCTGAAGAACGCAAGAAATCTGACTGGACCCCTCTTGGGTGCCCACGTGACTTCTGATTCTCTTAAAGGATCTTAAGTTGCTCTGAGTGAGGTGGCTGCACTCTTGAGCTTTTCTCCACTTAAAGATCTCTGCTAAACTTCTGCAGAATCACAAAATGATGACTCCCTTCTCTACTTCTACCTTCCCTACTTCCGTCCCTAAAATGTTTGGGACTTGCTAAAGACAAATAACTGCAGTGACTACTATGATAACTGGGGAAAAGTCTCAATTAAAAAAAAAAAAAAAGACTTCTGGGGAGCCTGGGTGGCTCAGTCATTAAGCGTCTGCCTTCGGCTCAGGTCATGATCCCGGGGTCCTGGGATTGAGCCCCGTGTCGGGCTCCCGCTCCATGGGGAGCCTGCTTCTCCCTCTCCCACTCCCCCTGCTTGTGTTCCCCCTCTGGCTGTCTCTGTCAAATAAATAAATAAAATCTTAAAAAAAAAAAAGTCTTCTGAGTCAGAAATATCTCTTGACTATGATCAAAACTATTGCCTATTTTTCTAGTGCTTGCTGTGCCCGTTTGAGAAACCCGCTTATCTTTCAGACTCTCCACCCAAAATTCATCTTCTGAGTTACATGTTTTCAATTCCAGCACAGATGGACTGGATGACAAAGGAAGCTCTATGCTATGAGGACAGCTGTTTATTTCAGGGATGGCAACTCCTAATACAAGGCCAACAATGATTGCCTTTGTGTGCCCTTTTCTGTTTTTCGGAATCTGCTAGGATCCTACCATCAAAATAGTAGGAAGCAGTTTTAAGATCTTCATTGCAATTCTCTCTAGAAGTACTGGTTATCTGGTGTTCACTGTGTTCATCTTGACAAGCACACATATATACTTACACAGCTCTCTTGGTCTCGTCTTGATTTACTTTCCTGGGGAGAGATGAGGTTTCTGTAAAATCTTTTATAAGGTATGTCTGACAATGGGTCTTGCCGAAGACTTTTTGGATGTGTTTTTCTTGTCTTCTTTCCTTTTTGTCAAATTGACAAGAATAAAGATGAAAGAGAAAAGGCTTGATCCTGATAAGTGTCATCTTTGGTTGGCTTGATATTGCCTACACCCTTTTGTCATGTTTAGAATGTTTGTTTTTAGGAGTTTTATTCTTTCTACAAGACAAGGTATGAAAATACATGAGATGTTTTTCAAAATACTCCAAAATGATGTGTTCTGAATTTTCCTTTATAGCCATCAGAGTTTTCAAACTGGTGCTCATCTGGTTACAACTGATGATACTTAAGACATACAAAAGTAAGCTCAATTCCTCCACATAATAAACATTTAAGTCATCACTATCTGCACACAAACCAACACTAGGTGTTATCTATGGTCATAACTCAAGAAGGTTCATTGGAGACGGGGAGATATAGGTCCCTGAAAAGAAAAAAAATTAAGCCACTATATGAGCAAGTCCATAATAGGTGGTAAGACTGAAGATGGTTATATCTAAGAGTAACTATGCAATAAATATTCTTTTAGTAATACTACAGGTAGTACATATGACAATGCTTTGATTTCAATACAAGTAGTATTGGATATGTTTAGCAACACTGTAAGATAATTCAGTGACTTGATGTACTTTAGGTAGAAATGATTACTTTCCTGAGCATGTGCTCCCTAAACAAAGTACAGGCTGTGAATTGATTTTTAAGCAGAAAAAAAATTTTGTTTCCAACTTGCCAATTTAGTGAAGTTTAAAGAAGAGAATATTTCTGTTTGATAAAGTGTATCAAAGAGGTATGTGATATTTTGAGTAAGAAAGGAGAGGATCAAAGATGAAACTTCAACTGGGGATCGCGCATCTAGAAGAAACATCATTTTAAAACCAGACACATCAAATCACCAAAAATCAAAGATGCCAATTTACAATAGCAGCTGTATTCATCTAATAACATGTCATAAAACCAACAAAGCCATGTTCTGCTGGAAGGTACTAGCAAATATCTACATAAAGTCCCCCCTAAGACTAGCGTATTATCTAGAATAGTAATTTACACTTGTACACTGTTTCTGCTTTCAAAATGTTTTCACATCCCATATCAATAATTTAATGAAAAAGGATGTTATGTGATGTGCCATATACAGCTGTAATGTAAACTAAGAGGGAAAACATCTGGACCATTAGGCAGTGGTTGCAGGCACGATAGCTTTGTCTTTTGTACATTGTATTATGTCAAGATAAACTCCAGACTATGAAACTGGGCTCCAATCAAAACAAAATCAAATAAGGCTGACAAAACCACCTAAAAGCCAAGGCAAGAGAAGCACATTGGGTATGTGAATCAAACATCTACCTACTGACCTACACAACAACAGGGAAGGAACAAAAATAGAATGCAGATCTAGATTCCACGGGTTAATTTAAACTGCTTGTCATTTCATCTTTAAATCTGCCACTTTGATCAGGGTTGGCAACAAGGAAATAGAGTGTGGTTTACAGAAAGGACCTAGTAGGAAAGAGAAAAAGTTATGCACCAATATACTCACTAAACCACATGGCACTTCTCCGAAGCTAAACATAATGACCCCAGAAAACAAAACTGTGAAGTGGCTAGGCAGTCTTCCTTTAGGAGAGCCCCCTTTCTTGGGCTATTTCTCACCTTGTCTACTACCTCCCTATTACAATTTATTAGTCCCCCCACCTGACAGTTATACTCCTCAACCCTCCACTCTCAAGCCTTGGAAACAAGAAAAAAGCTTCAGTGTGAGTGGGATGAGGTCAGATATTCCTAACCAAAATTTAACATATAATATCAGATGTCTGGAAGTGACCTTAGAAGTCTCTTTTCCTTAATTTTTCACCCCCTCCATCAATTCTCCTATAATAATCTCCACACATGGAATCCAGTCCGAGCAAACACCTCCTCTGATTGTAAATCAAGGCTTCCTGGGGAGAGCCCATTCCATTTCTGGACTGTTCTAACCATTAAAAGGTTTTCAGTCATGCTAAACAAAATTAGCTCCCTACAGTTTCTGCTCACTTGAGAAATATAAAACAAGTCCTTCTCCTCCTGGCAGCCCTTCGCTTTATTTGAAGACATCTGTCACCTCCCCCACTGAGTACCATGTCCCTGCAGTTCAAATATGCCCAACTGCTCTTCATATGACATGATTTATAGGCTCCTAACCATCTCACCCACCCTCTCTTAGACATGCTGCAGTTCAATAAAGTCCCTCTTCAAAAGTATGGAAGACAATATTGCAGGGAGTCCCTCTTGCCCAGAATGAAAGAAAATATTGTAGGAATGGCCTAAAAAAGGAATGAAAGCCTTTATCGGCCATTAAAATAATTGCCAGCACCAAGGATAGAATGAACAAGAAAAGGGTTTCTATTATTATCAGACTGGGGGGTGGGTGGCAGGAAGGTGGGAAAGAGAATTTGCCATGCTTTTCATTCTGTGATTTTGGAATTAGATTTTACCACACAAATGAGAAGCAGCTGTGTGCAATGCTCTCTGCTAGGGATTTTTGGAAAAACAAATGAGTAAGATACAGCCCTGAAAGCATCCCACAAACCCATCCTCTGCCCCTTATCCCCTCCTCTTCATGCAAATCACAATCACACAGGTCTTTTTGATAAGGCAGGCTTGAAGTACTCACCCATGTCAGAGCACCTGGTTGGGGCTAAAGACCCTCTCAGGAAGATAAGCTTGACCTAACCCCAGAAAAGGTGTTAACGTCTGTTCCCTTGGACCACAGGAGTATTTAATATGTTTCCATCACGGGTCCCATTGACACTCTCATCACACCAGCCTCGCTCTTGTACACTGTACCCGCTCTTCCCAGTCTGAGAGCTCTCCCCTCTTCTCATAACACAGCCTTCTCCTCCTTCGTCGGCCCAGATCCCCTGCTACTACACATGTATTTCCATTCTCCCTGACCCTGAGGTGGACTCCCCCAGTTCCTGCTGACCGGCAGGTCCTGAGCACAGGGCTTGTCTACCTATCAGAGTCCCCAACACCTTGCATTCCCTTTGCCCTCGTCACTGTTTGCAGCCACCAGTAAGGACACACACCCTGAGGCTGTTCAGCTATACCAGACTTCTACAGAATCCAGAACCGAAAGCCCTGGAGCTCATTCGTTCTACAGCTGACAAAATGAGCGAAGTCCAGAAAGTTAACTGATCCCTTTGAGGTAACAGAGGGACCCTCGTGTGATAGCGTGTATACTATCTTGATTTCCCGGCTCAGGGCCCCTTCCGAGGGAGGTCGTTTTTAAAATCTAAACACTTCCTGTTTTGAAGTATCAGCCTGGAAGTGGATGTGACTCTAGCTCGTCCTCTCAATATCTTAAGAAAGAAGTCTAAAAACTCAATGCCCACCACACAGTACAGAAGATAATGTCGCCTCGGTGCTAACTGCCTGTCAGAGCGCTCGTCTCCCACATTCCTCCGGCAGAGGGCGAGGATTCGAAGCGCAGGACTCGGCTGTACTGGATTTTCGCTCCTCGGGGCCTTCCCACGACCCGGGCTCGCACGCCCTAGCACCAGGCCAAAGAGAGGGGTGGGGCAAAGCTGCGGCGACTCGGGCGGCCAGGCCCCGCCCCGCTTACCCGGCCGGGCCTTCCCCGGAAGAGGGGGGCGCTCTCGCTCCCGAGTGATCCTCGGGGTTCGGACTCCCCCCGGGGCGCGCCCGGACCCGCCGGCGGCCTGGGCTCCGTGCCTTCTGCCCGCGCAGGAAGCGGACCTGGGCAGCAGTCCACGCCGGCAGGGACTGAGCGGAAGCCCGGAGCCCGACATGAACGCGCCGTGTCCCGCACCACGCTCCGGGCCACGCCCCCACCACAGGCCACGCCCCCAGGCCCCCGCCTGCGCGCGCGCCCTCCCTGCTCCCTCTTCACTCGGCGGTCGGGTTCTTCCACCCTTCCGCCCCTCCCCCCTTCCTCCCGGGCCGTGTGCCTCTCTCTCCCCGCACCGCCCCGCACTCCTCAGGGACTGCGCACTTCCGCCCTCCGCTCCCGCTTCCAGGCCCCGCCCAGAGGGGCGCGGAGACCCCGCCGTTAAGGCAGTACCCCCTGGCAAGAAGTCAGATTCTGTCCTAGATGCTCTCGGTTTGAGCCCCCATGTGGTAAGCATTCGTACCACCCAAGAGTGGACAATTAAATGTAATAATATGAGCTAACAGAGAACGTAGTAAGTGCCAGGATTTGTTCCAAGTAAGTTACCAGTATTGTGCCCATTTTACAAATTGGAAGACTGAGGTACAGGTTGATTAAAAAGTTTAAGACTGGGGCGCCTGGGTGGCTCAGATGGTTAAGCGTCTGCCTTCAGCTCAGGTCGTGATCCCAGGGTCCTGGGATCGAACCCCACATCGGGCTCCTGGCTCAGCCGGGAGTCTGCTTCTCCCTCTCCCTCTGCCTCTCCCACTGTTCATGCTCTCTCTCTCTCTGTATCTCTGTGTCTCAAATGAATAAATAAAATATTTTTAAAAAAAAAGTTTAAGACTGATGGATAAATGGGAAAGTGGCCATCCATACAATGGAATATTAGTGAGCAGTAAAAAGGAGCCAACTGCTGATATGTTCCAGAACTTGGATGAATCCCAAAAACATCATGCTAAGAGAAAGAACCCAGACACAAAAGAAAACACGTAATTCCATGCACATGAAATTCTAGACAAGGCAAATCAAAGCGACAATAAGCAGACCAGTGGTTGCCTGGGGCCAGAGATGGGGCAGGAAGGAACTTTTGGGGGTGATGGATATGTTCCAAAACTTTATTGTGATGGTGGTTGCACAGCTGTGTACACTTACCCAAATGTATCAAGCTGTACGCTTCAAATGGGTGGTCTTTGTGGTATGTACAATGTACCTCAAAACACTGCAAAAAAAAAAAAAGAGAGAGAGAAGGAAGAAAGAGGGACAAAAAAAGAACTCTGGATAACACCAAGGATAGAGAGGAAACAGGAAAGGTGGAGAGAAGTAGGAGAGATGTGAGAAGTAAGAAAGAGAGATGGCACCGAAGCCAAGTGGAGAGACTAGTGCCAGGTGCGTTGTGGATGCCAAATAAATTCTTGTTGAATGACTAAATGAGCAGCGTCTACAGGGAGGAAGTGGTCAACATGCCACAGAGAGGTTGTTGACAGTGAGATCTCTAAAGAGGCCCCTGAGGGTTGAGCTAGAACCAGAGAGAGCAGCCTTGGTTTTTTCCTGCATCAGTGTTCTGAAAAGACGCCAGGGAGAGAGATGGAGGAGTATGGAAAGCTATCAGCAGACCACCTGCTCTAGATACAGTTCAGTTAATCTTAATACAGTTGTAAACAAAACTTATGAAATATTGGGCTCCTTTGTGATTTTCCTCTTTACAAAATCCATCGTTTTAAAATTATTAAAAGTACTTATTTTTAATTGGGTTCAATTATATGAAAACATTTTGCAGTATTTTTAATGCTGCTTGGCCAATGGCTTGAAAAGGTAGTTAATGATGATCTGTCCCATGTTCTGAACGTTGAACTTTAGAAATACAGGCTCCAGGCTTTAGAAGAGTGAGAATCATAGAAGATATGTCCCCTGCAGTGTGAATTTTCTGACAATGGTTTACACATGTATGATTAGCAGTGTGCTGTGGTGTTCAGTGAAGCCAGCCCACAGCGTAGGCTTTCCGTGTCACAATGATTGATGGAAGAGGGTGTTGCCCGTTAAGTTAAAGGCTTGTGGGCTGATTAATGGCCTCAGCATGAAGCTTTGGGCCTCTAACCCTGACAGATCATTAGCTCCCAGAAAATGTCCAGCCTCCAGAGGTCACAGTTATTATTACAAACTAATAAATACATGAAAACATAAAACAGAGCAAATGGCCTTTTTATGTACTGGAGATATTTAAAAACCAAGCTGCATATTTCCATGAATATAGAGTCCTGTTTGTAACATAAATCCTCCCTTAGCTTTTAGAAAGCAGGAGTAGAGACCATTAGGAGCGCCATACTTCACCGTTAATGTTGCATTAAATTTTAACCACATGGTTAAGGAGATATTTTCATTATACTCAGGACCTTGCAACTTAACTTAGTTCAACATTCGCTTTTGGCAAATTGATTATATTCATATTGGCTTCCTACTCAAAGGATATGAATGTCTTAAATTGGATAAAACTTAATCAGTCCTTAAGGTTATTTAAATGTTAGAGAGAAAATCCTCAGACACAGAGTAATACATATTATATGGGGAAAATATTAAGCCCCTGGAGGAAGAAACATTGTTCAGCCACTCTTTATTATTAAGTACAATATGTTCCAGTGAAAAATACATACGCTACCAGTATAAGCTGATAGTATATTTAAAAAAAAAGGAAACCAAAAGCTCACGATTGCTGGAATCATTGTCTGTTTCTTTAATTTCTACTTTATATCTTCCTGAAAAAAAAATATGAATTGGCTAACAAAAAGACAAATGCAGTAATGGGGAAATAATCACGGAAAAAAAGGCAGACTACAACTATTCTAATAATAGGTGCCATTATAGTCCCTGGGATAAGGTCAGAGATCTGGGCTCCCTGGTATTGAGGCTCAAAGGGAAACTTGGTAACCTGACATGACTGTAAAAAGAGAAAATGTGTGTGGGGTCCCCCAGGAAAGCAAACCATTAAATTTTAGAAACCTGGTAAGCTTGAATCATGTCCCATTCTCTTTGACCATTAGACTGTGGCTCTTTAGTGACACTTTGCTATGAGCTGAATTGTGTTCCCTCCCCTCAAAAAATAATATTTTGAAGCCCTAACCCCCAATATGACTGTATCTGGGTAGTCTTTAGGAAGTAATTAAAGTTAAATGAGGTAATAAAGATAGGGCCTAATTCCAAAGGACTATGCCCTTATAAGAAGAGGAAGAGGGATCTCTCTCTCTCTACCATGTGAGGGCACAGCAAGAAGGCAAGTGAAGAAGAGAGCTCTCACCAGAGCCTGACCGTGCTGGCACCCTGATCTCAACCTTTCAGCCTCCAGAACTGTGAAAAAATTAATTTCTATTATTTAAGCCACCTAGTCAATGGTATTTTGTTATGGCAGCCCACACTGACTAATACACACTTTGACATAACAAATGCTGTCACCCAGGAGACATGAGAACACAGCATGCAAATTAGTATCAGGAAAACTGGGTCTGATCCTAGCTCTATATCTCCTTTCATGACTTGTCAATATAGAAGACAGTAAGTTCTGGGGTGCCTGGGTGGCTCAGCTGTTAAGCATCTGCCTTCAGCTCAGGTCATAATCCCAGGGTCTTGGGATCAATCCAGGGCTCCCTGCTCGGCAAGAGGCCTGCTTCTCCCTCTCCCACTCCCCCTGCTTGTGTTCCCTCTCTCGCTGTGTCTCTCTGTGTCAAATAAATAAATAAAATCTTTAAAAAGAAAAAATGACATCAAATACCATAGAAAAGATAGTTGGTATTTTTTAGATGTGAGTTCCTAATAAATAATTACCCATATACTTTTCTATTGTATAATTTCCGATATCCTATAGATAATAAATATACATAATAGCTTATAACATAGCTATAAATTATTGAAATATTTTCAATGGGATTAGATTAGGTCCTCCAAGCCCCCATCCTGAGTGTAATGGCTATAAGCTCTAGAAAACCAAGAGCATCAAAGGAGCTTGGGGCTAAAGGTTCTACCTCACTAATCCATTGAGCTTCTTGATGAACTACTAGGAGTTGAGGGAAGGGTGTTTCCTGCACTTTGCTTGCTCTGCCCCCGGGCACTGACAACCACCAAAGACACCACATGTTGCATTTGCCTGAAGTCCACAGCCACTTCCTCCACAGCAATGCTACTCTGAGGCTGAATCCTGGGCCTCTGATTGAGGCTCAGCTGCTGAAATCACTCATTCCCCACCCATGTACCTAATCTAGAGAGAACCTCAGGCTTCCTTCTACCTGTCTTTAGCCCCAGGACCCTGTGTGCCCCAGGAAGCTTTATCTGCCTTTTTGCCTCTCTGGCATCAGCCAAGTTCACTGAGAAGCAGCATGAAAGACCCTCCAGAGGAGGTGAGCCCCAGTGCACCTGGCTAGGAAAAGCCTGTGACTCCCTCAGTTGGTGACCAAGCCCTCAACTACCAGTCACCTGATCTGAGACCTCCTGCACCTCCTGCTTCCTTCCTGCTCTAGCAAGATTTCTCTCATTAGAGCTGCAGATATTTTCCTTTTATCCTTTTTTTGAGAGGTACCGAATATGAGTGTGAGAATGTGTGTCTGTGTGTGGATTTTCATTTAGGTCAGTGTCTCATACTGTTTCTCGATATATATTTACGTTTACTTAAAAAAGGACTCACTTTCCTGATTGACTTTTCCCTTTGTAACAAACACCTTTGGCTTAAGGAATTATTCTTATTCTTATTTTCTTTATTCGTTCAAGAGAGATTTATTCCTGCCAATGCGTCACAGTGATGAATAAGCCAGCTCTAATAGAACTTATATTCTATTGGGTTAGAAAGAACGTTGAAGAACTAATACTTTAAATTCTTTAAATTACAATTATGTTAAGTGCTAAAAAAGAGGAAAGTGAATTGCTAAGAGAGGATATGACAAGGCACCTGCCTTATCCAAAGAGGGAGAAAGGCTTCCTAGAGGGGGTGCTGACTGAGTTGAACTCTGAGGGGTAGGTAGAAAATAATTGGGCAAAGGACGTGTGTGGAGTGGAGGAAAGCACCATAATAGAGAACACTGCAGGAAGTTGAAATAACAGGTGCAAAGGCCCTGGGGAAGGGAAACAATGATGACTCTCAGGAACTGAAAGAATGTGACTGAAATGCAAAGATTCAGGAGGAACTTGACCAAGAGGAAGCTGGTGAACAGGCAGAAGCCAGATCCCGAGGGGCCTTGTTCACCACACCAAAGACTCTGGTCTTTACCTTATGAGCTATGGGAAGAATTGGAAGACTGTAAGCAAAAAAGCAATATGATTCTTTTCTTAAGAGATGATTCTAACTGCTCTGTGGGAAAAGTATTGGAGGGAGGGAATAGAATTAAGTTATTTCATTAGTCTTAACTAAGAGGTGATACTGGGTTGGCCTAACTTGTGGCAGTAGAGATGGAGAAAATTGAGCAGTTCTAAGATGTGTTTAGGAGGTAGAATTCACAAACAACTAGGGCCTGAAACTTCAAACTAGTAGACATGAATTTAAGTTTAAAAAGGGAAAAAGCTTGGTAAGGTTGAGGAATGTCCTTATTTAGAAAGGGTAGCAAAGTTTACTTTGAGATAATAACATTTATGCAAAGACTAGGGGGTGTTATGGCAAAGTCAGATTTTATGCCTAAAACCTAAAATTCAGGGTTGTTGGATTTATCTATCCTTTATGTCACATAAAGTGTATTAATTTATATATTATACATTCATTCCATAAATAGTCATATATTATATGTATACATACTCATATTATATTTATGAATATCTGTGTATTCAAAATGTACCCTTAAGAACAATGAGGAACTCTGAGATGATGTTCCGGTCACATTTCTCTTGAACATTGGGCTACAGTGATTGGGATACTCAGCCTGATTAGTGTACTTGAGAAATAATGGAAATAAAGAATGTGTTTATATTACATATTTTAAATTGTATTTGCATATTTATTGCTACTTTGTTTCTTCCTCATTCCTTGAAGAAGAAGGACCTGTAAGAACTAAAGCTATGTGTTCCCAGGGAAGCCAGACACAGATAGAGCAGTTGGAGAGAAAAATCTCTAGCATCTCCATTTCTTTCAACCGTCTGGAATCAGATTCATTCCTGGCACTTGAGAAGGTCTGACGAGTGAGAGATGAGTTGTGGCCATCTGGTACTTCTGGCGAGGTGCCATTGGATCGTGAAGAAAACAGTGGGTGAGTGAGGAGTTAGGAAATAGGAGCTCTACCTCCCATTCTAGACCTGGCTTCCTGGATTGCCTTGAGCAGATTACTTGACTCTTTGAGCCTTGGGTTTTCAGAAGGAGAATTTGAACTAGATTGCATCTGGGATCCCCATAGTACTCGTTCTATGATTCCAAGTCTCCTACCTAATAGTTCACAGATATGGTTTCTCTAATCATTTTTTTAAGATTTTATTTATTTATTTTGACAGAGAGAGAGAGACAGAGAGGGAACACAAGCAGGGGGAGAGGGAGAAGCAGGCTCCTGGCTGAGCAGGGAGCCCGATGTGGGGCTCAATCCCAGGAAGGACCCTGGAATCATGACCCGAGCTGAAGGCAGCCACTTAACCAACTGAGCCACCCAGGCGCCCCTGGTTTCTCTAATCATTAATTCATTTGACAAATGAGAACCACTGTGTGCCAAGTATTACCGTAGGCATCAGGCACACAGTAATGAACACAGACAGACAAACATCCTCATGGGACTTACATACTCATGTTGGCAGTGGCTCTATTCAAACTCTGGTATCTTTAATAAGCAGTTAAAGGAAGATGTTTTTTGTTTCTTTTTTTAACACTAGTCAGAGAAAGTTTGTTCTTTCAACACTTTTCATCACAGGCAGCATCTCCTTCCTTCAGGAGCCCATCCCTCTGAAGACCAAGTAGGGTGAGGTAGTTCCTTCTTCTGTAAGTTATAGCATTCTGTGCTATGGGATTTATTCATAAATCATATATATGTTTACAAATTAATAGACAAATAGACATATCAATGAAATTTGATATTGGTGTTAGTCATCTCAGTCAGACTATAAAGGCCTTGCAGAAGTGACCACTCCCTCTCAGACCCATAGCACAGTGCTGGGCGGCGCTCGGTGCCCTGTGCACACCGGCTGAACAGCTCTATGCTGTGGGAATGCCTTGGAGCTGTAACCCCACAACCTCACTGACTTGCCCAGGAAGTGCCCTGGGAGCAGGATTACACCTACAGCTAAAACCCGACTCATGGGCTCTAGCCAAGTTTACTTTGCTCTTCTCACCCTTTCTCACCCCCGGGGGTTTCTTTCCCATCCCACAGCTCAGGCTTGCTCAGGTCCTGCTTTCACAGCTGTCAGTCAGTTCTCCACGGCAGACCGTGGATCGATTCCCAGCAGTGCATTCCAGCACTTGGGCCTCCCAGGTGGGGTGGGCACATCACAGCAAGTACCCTAGAAATGCACTGAGGTATGAGAAGACAATATTAGAACACACACACACAAAAAAAAAAATTTTATTCAAAAAAAAAAGAGGAAAAGTTAAGCTTTACTTACATTGTATATATGGCTTGACACCAGCACCCACACCAGGCATGCAGGTCTGATGGCCTCTCAGTGCACACTGTACCCAGGTCACGTTAAGGGAAAGGGGTAAGGGGCGTTCCCACAGTAAAGACAGGGTCACTGACGGTTTGGTGAAGTAGATTTACAGACTCCGTTATCTGGTTTTAACTAACTTGCCCTCACAAAATGAAAAGGTGGCTTTAAAAGATTCTTACCCCAAAAAATGACAGTTGGAACATAATGCCAATGATATATGGAATACTTACATGGCGTTTACTACACACCAGTCATTGTCCTAAGTGCATTGTCTCTATTAATTCATTTAACCTTCACAAAAACCCAGTGAGGAAAGGATTATTTTTACTACCCCGCCCCCCTTTTTTAAGTAGGCTCCACGCCCGGTGTAGAACCCAGTGCAGGGCTTGACCTCACAACCCTGAGATCAAGACCTGAGCTGAGATCAAGAGTCCAATGCTTAACTGATGGAGCCACCCAGGTGCCCCCTTCTATTCCCATTTTAAACATGAGGAAACTGGGCCATAGAGAGTTTGTTTCTAGTTCTTTTTTTTTTTTTTTTAAAGATTTTATGTATTTATTTGAGAGAGAAAGAATGAGGCACAGAGAGAGCATGAGAGGGGGAGGGTCAGCGGGAGAAGCAGACTCCCCGCTGAGCAGGGAGCCCGATGTGGGACTCGATCCCAGGACTCCAGGATCATGACCTGAGCTGAAGGCAGTCGTTTAACCAACTGAGCCACCCAGACACCCTGTTTCTAGTTCTTAATCCAGCCCAGGCAGCCTGTCTCTGCTCAGTGCTTTTAAGTACAAATGACACTCCTTACAAGGACAAGGAAACAAGAAAATGGCAGAGCAAACACTTCTCTTCCTCTTGCTACAACACCTCAGTCATACATCTCAGGAAGTTAAAGTTTTGACCCGTGTGACGGTCAAACAAATTTTAATGAAACTATCAAGAAGGTATTTGAAATATGGATTTGTATTCATTATCCTTAATGATGAACTTTTCCTTGTTTATTACATCTTGGGATACCAGCCAATAATAGTAGGACATGTGTTGAATTAATAAATAAATAAATTGATATGTGTTAGTCCTTTCTTAAATAAGCACCAGGTCAGAACAATTTGGAGACCACTCCCCCAGAGATTAACGGATAGCTAAACAACTTTCTATGAGGGTTCAGAACCTTGCACTCCAAATTGTTTGTTGTGGTTATTTTGGGGAACTGAGATTGTATCAAGAAATAGTGTTAAGATAAAATTTCCACTTATTACCTTTAGATTCAAATAGTGTTGGAATTTTCCAAACTCCCATGAAACATTTTATAAGGAAAATTTGAAGAACAAAATTTACTTCCAATGTCTCTGCTAACAACCCTAAAGTGCCTGACTTCTTAGCATGGCATTTAGGATCTTCCATGATGTTTGTGACCCTCTTCTCCAGCTCTTAGAATTCCCAGGCTACTTTTGCTTTCCACCAATCTCTTCTCCAGAGTGTCTCTATTGGGCTGTCAGTATTTGGTTGAGTCTTGGCCATTGCATTAGGCATGTGCCCCAAAAGGGACCCCTTTTCCTCACTATTACACATCTTTCCAGTTACCTGAGGCTCAAATATCATATCTTGCCAGAACCAACTTCTCTACACACTCAGGACTTTAGTTATAGATCTTTTATATATTTGAAACATTCGTTTCAATTACGGCTGGGGCTTCCACATGTGAGTGTGCATGTTGTGAAATGCACACAGGTGCCCACCTGAGTGTGGATGAAGTCTGGAGTCTAGCCCAAGCACTGTTCACCAGGCTGTAAACTTAGAGGCATCTTCTCCTAATTCACACATTGGATAATGCTGATCTAACTAGATGGTAAATTCCCTAAGAGTAGAGAACATTCTTGTTCATCTATCTGGCACAGTTCCTGGCAACATGCCTTATCAAAAGACTCTCAATAAATACCTGTTGAATTGAATTTCAGGGTACATTTTCAGACATAAAGCTCCTACATGCTCCATCATGTTTAATCTTCTTTATTCAGTTATGCAGGAAATCAGCCACCACACTGACTTTATGCTCTTTTAAGCATCTATCACAGTGTCAAACACCCTAGGGATATTTAGTGGAGATTAATTTATTATGATAAATGACCCTTGCTCATTTTCTGCTCTTTTCATCACATTTTCTTATTTATTTTATAATCTACTTTCTAAAGTTTATTTCTTATGTTTTATCTTCCAAAGAGACTTACATGATTATAATGCTCACACACATAATAAATTTTGAAGTTTTTGTAGTTAAATCAAATGAGACATTGAATCTGGCTAAGAATTTATGATTCCTCATAAACGACAGTGCCGTATACACAGCAGGAATCCAATAAATTTGATTATTGACAAAATGAGATCATAGTTGAAGATCCCAAAAAATTTTTAAATTAAAAAATGGCCTAATTGGGCACCTGGGTGGCTCAGTTGGTTAAGCGACTGCCTTCGGCTCAGGTCATGATCCTGGAGTCCCTGGATCGAGTCCCGCATCGGGCTCCCTGCTCGGCAGGGAGTCTGCTTCTCCCTCTGACCCTCCCCCCTCTCATGTGCTCTCTCTCATTCTCTCTCACACAAATAAATAAATAAAATCTTTTTAAAAAAATGGCCTAATTACCTATGCATGTAGAAAATTCTATCAACAACTAACAAGTGTTCATTTCATTGGTTTTCTACTAGAGGTCTCATGTAAACCAATGAGAAACTATTCCTTTACTCACGTGTATTGGTCTATTGAAAGGTCTTTTTTTTTTTTTAATATTTTATTTATTTATTTGAAAGAGAGAGAATGAGAGAGAGAGAGAGCACATGAGAGGGGGGAGGGTCAGAGGGAGAAGCAGGCTCCCTGCCGAGCAGGGAGCTCGATGCGGGACTCGATCCCGGGACTCCAGGATCATGACCTGAGCCGAAGGCAGTCGCTTAACCAACTGAGCCACCCAGGCGCCCCTGAAAGGTCTTGATAGACAAATTTAGATGATGTTATGCAAAATAAAAAAACAAACAACAACATCAACAACAACAAAAAAACCCTACCTACTCTATAAAAAGAGGGAGGAAGAAGAAGAGGAGGAGGAAAGGAATAACAACTGCTATTTATCTTTTTAAAGAAAAGGTTTGGGACGCCTGGGTGGCTCAGTTGGTTGAGCATCCAACTCTTGGTTTTGGCTCAGGTCATGATCTCAGGGTTGAGCCCCAAGTCCGGCTCAGCACAGAGTCTGCTTGAGATTCTCTCCCTCTCCCTCTGCACCAGCTGCCACCCACCCGCCTCAAACATGAGCTCTCTCTCTAAAATAAATAAATAAATAAATAAATAAATAAATAAATAAATAAATGTTTAATGCACACTCTCTCTAAAATAAATAAATCTTAAAAAAAAAAAAGAAAAGATTCACTTTCAGGGTATGTAGAGATTCATAATCTTCCAGAAAAGAGCAATTATGAGGATTAAATAACTGAAGGGTTTTTGGTTTTTTGTTTTTTTTAAATAAGCTCTACACCCAATGGGGGCTTGAACTCACAACCCCAAGATCAAGATTTGCATACTTCACCAATTGAGGCAGCCAGGTGCCTGAAGGATTAAATAATGAAATCTTTTTAAAATGATAAAAAAAAAATGGGATAATTTAGTGAAAACCATCAGATAATCAAAGACTAGTTTGAACATTTAAGAAGCAAAGGATCAAACCGCAAAGCTTATGTGCTGAAGTTTAAAAGAAAGGTCCAGAGATTTTTAATCACCCAACTTAGTTAAAAATTAAAAGTTATTAATCATTGCTTTCCTCCACTGAATGTGAATTACACTCATCACTTGATCATTAAGGAAGTTAAAATATATCCTATGAAAATATATTCTATATGTTAAAATATTTTCTATAGTATCTATAGAAGCAAACAAGGCTTTCCCTATAATTGTAGACTATGGAGTCAGACTGCTTGGGTTCCAATCCTGGCTACACCATTTATTAGTCTCATAACCTTGGCAAGTTACTTACCTTCTCCATTCTGTAAAATGGGGATAATAAATGTACTCAACTCAGAATGTTGTTGGGGGGGGCAGCAGTGAAATAATATGTGTAAAATATTTAACACAGGGCCTGGGGCATAGTAAATACTCAACAAAAATGTATGATTGTCATTAGAGATATAATAAAAAACGTATGAACCAAAGCTGATAATAAAAAACCAAAAGTTTTCAAATACTGAACATCTACGATGTATCAGTCCCCATGTTAGTCAATTTCTGTACCTAATTTTTTTAATTAGTTTTTAAATTACATAAGACACACATGCCCCAATGGCAAAAGAATTAAAATGAATTAAAAAAGAATTAAATGGCTCAGATGGTTGAGCGTCTGCCTTCGGCTCGGGTCATGATCCCAGGGTCCTGGGATCGAGCCCCACATCCGGCTCCTGACTCAGCGGGGAGTCTGCTTCTTCCTCTCCCTCTGCCTCTCCCACTGCTCATGCTCTCTCTCTCTCTGTATCTCTGTGTCTCAGATGAATGGATAAAATCTTTAAAAAAAAAAAAAAGAATTAAAAGAACACTGCATGATTTAATGTGAAAGTGAAAATTAGAAGATCCCAGCCTATACCGATATTGAAGTTGACAATCTCTATTCCAAGGACTCAGAGATAACTACTGTAAACTTTCTTTTGGGTGGAATAAGATCATGTGCTCCTAGAGATTTCTATGCCTATACTACTATATACATATATAACCCTCATCTTTTAGTACACAAATTGTTATCCATGCCATCCTGCAACTTGCTTTTTTCCATTTATTGTATCTTGATTTTCTTTCAATATCACTTTCTAAAAATAAAATTTTCCTGGGCGCCTGGGGGGCTCAGTCGGTTAAGCGACTGCCTTCGGCTCAGGTCATGATCCTGGAGTCCCTGGATCAAGTCCTGCATCGGGCTCCCTGCTCAGCGGGGAGTCTGCTTCTCCCTCTGACCCTCCCCACTCTCATGTGCTCTCTCTCTCTCATTCTCTCTCTCAAATAAATGAATAAAATCTTTAAAAATTTTTTTTTAAAAATAAAATAAAATAAAATTTTCCTGCTGGAATAATTTTGGACTTACAGCAAGTTGTAATATGAACTTACAAATAATATGAGACATGAAATATGAACACATTACATAACGAAGGTACATTTGTCATCCATAAGAATTAAATACTGGTACATTAGTATTAACTAAACTCTGGACTTCGTTCAGATTTCACTAACTTCTCTGCTAGTGTCCTTTTCCTGTTCCAGGATGCAAGCCAGCACACCATGCTGCATTTAGTTCACATCAAGTTTTATTTTTCTATCTCACTCTATTTTAATAACTGCATAGTATTATATAGTATAGGTGTTCCATAATTTACATAATCCTATTGACAAATTTTCATATTGTTTCTAGTTTTGGTTATTGCAAACAGTACTGTAATGAACATCAATTTGTGTACAAGCATGCCTCATTTTATTGCCCTTTGCTTTATTGCACTTCACAGCCCTGAATTTTTACCAATTGAATGGTTGTGACAACCCTGCATCTAGGAAGTCTATTGGCACCATTTTTCCAGCAGCATTTGCTCACTTCATGTCTTTGCATCAGATTTTGGTAATTCTTGCAATATTTCAAGCTCTTTCATTATTATATTAATTATGACAATGATTGATCAGTGATCTTTGATGTTGCTATTGTAATTGTTTTGGGGACACCATGAACCGTGCCCATATAAGACAGTGAATTTAATTGATAAATGTTGTGTGTTCTGACTGCTCCACCGACCAGCTATTCCCTGACCTCCCTATTCCCTGAGACACAACAATATTGATATTAGGCCAATTAATAACTATACAATGGGTTCTAAGTGTTCAAGTGAAAGGAAGTGTCACGCCTCTCACTTTAAATCAAAAGCTAGAAATAATTAAGCTTAGTGAGGAAGGCCTGTCAAAAGTCAAGATAAGCCAAAAATTAGGCCTCTTGTAACAGTTACCCAAGTTGTGAATACAAAGGAAAAGTCCTTGAAGGAAATTCAAAGTGCTACTCCAGGGAACACATGAATGATAAGAAAGCAAAACAACCTTACTGCTGATATGAAGAAAGTTTTCGTGGTCTGGAGAGAAGATGGAACCAACCACACCATTCCTTTTAGCCAAAGCCTGATCCAGAGCAGGGCCCTAACTCTCTAATTCTAGGAAGGCCAAGAAAGGTGAGGAAGCTGCAGAAGAAAAGTTTGAAGGTAGCAGAGGTTGGTTCATGAGGTTTAAGGAAAAAGGCTATCTCTATAATATTAACATGCAAGGTGAAGCAGCAAGTCCCTGATATAGAAGTTGCAGCGAGTTATCTGGAAGATCTAGCTCAGATTAGTCATGAAGGTGGCTACACTAAACAATAGACTTTCAGAGTAGGTGAAGCAGCCTTCTGTTGGAAGAAGATGTCCTCTAGGACTTTCATAGCTAGAGAGGAGAAGTCAATGCCTGGCCTCAAAGCTTCAAAGGGCAGACGGGGGGCGCCTGGGTGGCTCAGTTGGTTAAGCGACTGCCTTCGGCTCAGGTCATGGTCCCAGAGTCCTGGGATCGAGTCCCACATCGGGCTCCCGGCTCAGCGGGGAGCCTGCTTCTCCCTCTGACCCTCTCCCCTCTCATGCTGTTTCTCTCTCTCTCTCTCTCAAATAAATAAATAAATAAAATCTTTAAAAAAAAAAAAAGCCAGACGGACTCTCTTCTTAGAGGCTAATGCAGCTGATGACTTTGAATTGAAGCCAATGCTCATTGACCATTCTGAAAATCCTGGGGCCCTCAGGAATTGGACTTAATCTACTCTGCCTGTGCTCTGTAAATGGAACAACGAAGCCTGGGTGACAGCACATCTGTTTACCACATGGTCTTCTGAATATTTTAAGCCCACTGTTGAGAGCTACTGTTGAGAAAAAAAAGATTACTTTCAAACCATTACTGCTCATTGACAATGCACCTGGTCACCCAAAAGCTCTGATGGAGATGTACAATGAGACAAATGTTGTTTTCATGCCTGCTAACATCCATTCTGCAGCCCTTGGATCAAGGAGTAATTTCATCTTTCAAGCCCTGTTGTTTAATAAATGCATTTCATAAGGCTATAGCTGCCATAGATAGTGATTCCTCTGATGGATCTGGGCAAAGGAAATTGAAACCTTTTGGAAAGGATTCACCATTCTAGATGCCATTAAACATTTGTGTGTCATGGGAAGAAGTCAAAATATCAGCATTAACAGGAATTTGGGAGAAGATGATTCTACCCTCATGGATGACTTTGAGGGGTTCAAGATTTCAGGGGCGGAGATAACTGCAGAGGTGGTGGAAAAGCAAGAGAACAAGAGTGAGAAATGGAACCTGAAGATGGGATCGAATTGCTACAGTCTCATGATAATACTTTAATGGATGAAAACTTGCTTCCTGAGAAGAAAAAAATAGGGGGTTTTCTTGAGATGGAATCTATTCCTGGCACAGAGGCTATAAAGATTGTTGAAATGGCAACAGAGGATCTAGAATGTTACACAAACTTAGTTGATAAAGCAGAGGCGGGGCTTGAGAGGATTAACTCCAATTTTGAAAAGTTCACTGTGGGTAAAATGCTATCAAACAACATTATATGCTATAGAGAAATCACTCATGAAAGGAAGAGTCAATCAGTGCAGCAAACTTCATTGTTACCTTATTTTAACAAATTGCCACAGCCACCCCAACCTTCAGCAACCACCACCTGATCAGTCAGCAGCCGTCAACATCAAGGCAAGACCCTCCAGCAGTAAAAAGATTATGGCTCACTGAAAGCTCAAATGATGGTTAGCATTTTATAGCAATGAAGTGTTTTTATTTTTTTATTTTTTATTTTTTATTTTTATTTTTTTAAGATTTTATTTATTTATTTGAGAGAGAGAATGAGAGACAGAGAGCACGAGAGGGGAGAGGGTCAGAGGGAGAAGCAGACCCCCCGCCGAGCAGGGAGCCTGATGCGGGACTCGATCCCGGGACTCCAGGATCATGACCTGAGCCGAAGGCAGTCGCCTAACCAACTGAGCCACCCAGGCGTCCAATGAAGTGTTTTTAAATAAGGCATGCACATTGGTTTTTTGGACATAATGCTGCTGCACACTTAATAGACTACAGTATAGTGGAAACAACTTTTATATGCACTGGGAAACCAAAAAATTCATTTCACCTACTTTATTGAGATGTTCAATTTATTGTGGTGGTCTGAGGTCTGTAGTATCTCTGAGGTACGCTTGTATATCTTTGTTCACTTGTACAGTAAGATAATCTTAGAAATAGAACTGCTGGGTTGAAAGAGGTGTACATTTTGTGTATAATTTTGATGTACATTTACCATATTGCCTTCAAAGAAGTTTACACTAATTCATATTCTACAAAATTTAAATGAGTTCTTATTTCCCCATAACTCATGCTGATCTGAGAGTGAAAATGACATTTTTTTTCATTTGCAGTTCTTTAATAATGAGTAAAGTAGAACATCTTTTCAGATGTTTATTGGCAATTTGTACTTCATTTTTGTATGAAGTGCCAACTTTTCTTCTTTATGCAGAAGTTGTTCATCTTTTCCTTATTGATTTATGAGAGCTCTTTTATATTAAGGAAATTAGCCATTTGTTATATTTATTGCAAATATTCTTCCAGCTGATATTTTGTCTTTTGACTTTATTTATATCAATATTTTGCTACACACAAGTTGAAAAGATTTAATTACCATCTTTCCTTTTATACTCTGGGTTTTATTTTTGTTCCATGACAATATTATTATAAAATATTCACCTCTGTATACATTATTTCTAATCCTCATAATTTTATAAAGTAATTATTACAAAGAACACTTGACATGCTCAAGGAATACTGAGATGTCTTTAGATACTAATTTTATAAGTACTACTGTATTACAAAGATCTTTTGAAATCATTTCTAAAGATTAACACCTTGACTCCAACTTTGTTTTATTGGATTCCTCCTTATTTTGGACCTTGACATTGAAGTGTTTGCAGAAACCCTGAGAAAGCTAGGGTGAATCATGGTCAGTTTGTCTTTGGTTGCATTAAACTCTGATATTTGTGTCTCTTCCTTTGATATATTTGCAAGGCATTTTTTTATTGGTGTGAGACTCTTTATGCTGTTGAACATACTGACCCATAAACCCTTTCTTTCATGAACTTCTTCAGCTCAGAAAGAGGTGACATGCACTTCCATGGCAATGATTTGTTGTTGTTGTTGTTGTTTATGTCAATAGAAAATGCTATGTCACGTCCTTGAACCGATCTTTCTTGAGGCTAAAGTGGGTTGGAGCTTCACTAATGTCCTCATTAAATGCTTCATAGAAATACATGTATATGTTCCTAAGTTTCTCCTAGGTTACATTTTCTTGAGCATCATGCTTCCTATTCTTTACACCAAGAGTTAGCCATCTTTTTAGTGTTTAATAGGTTTTTTACTCAGCTGCTGCCAATTTTTTTTTTTATTCCAGTGGTGGAAGCATTCACTTAATATAGTTTCCCAAATTGTTTTTTCTTGCTTCTTTGTTGATGATGTCATTTCCATCACAAATATAAGCCTTCAACTAATTTTACATTCCACTCTCTGACTCAATCAAACAGATTATCTCATGACAAAGATCCATCACTTTATTCATTTCTTCAATCTCATTGCTAATATTGCATTTCGTTTCAGAGCCCTTTAAAAAAAAGAACACTTTAGGCATTTTCATGGAGATACTACATAAGTGGAGAAGAGTAAGTAATAAAGAAACTATGTCAAAGTACAGTTGTTGGGTGATTAACAAGATTATTCAGTAGCTAAATGACTGGTTTATTTATTCATTTATTCCACAAATATTTAAAAGCACCTAATCTATGCCAGGGATTGTTAGGGCTGCATAAGCCCTCATGGAGCTCAGTCAAGTGCTGGGATAGTTATAGCCAGTATATATTGATTGTTTAGTATGTGCTGGGCAGTGTATTGCATGCTTCAAAGACTCTATATCAAATTCCTCACTTGCAAGATGGGGATAATAGTCATAGTTATACATAAAAAGTTGAAAGAATTGAATGAAATAGTATGTGTAAAGCTCCTAGAACAAGGCTGAATATATAAATATATACACATATCTTGTTATAGTTTTATGATTATTATTATTTTCTTTGCTATTTAACATACCTTGTAAAGTTGGGCTATTATTATTCTCATTTACAGAAAAGAAAATTGAAGCTTAGTGAATTTAAGAAATCTATTCAAGGAAGACTACACAGTTAATAATAACAGAGGTAGGTTCAAATTCAGGTAACCAATTCTCAGCTTATTCTTTCAACCACTCAGCTTTCCAGTCTCCTATACTCTGGCTAATGTATAAAATTTAAACTTCCTCTCTAGCACACTTATGGATGGTTGTACATATCATGGACTTTTCTGGTCAAAACTGCAAATATTAAGTTGATAAATGCTAAGGGTCTACTTTATTACCCCCATTTTTTAGTTGAGAAAAAAAGAGGTTTAGAGAGGTCTTATATGGAAAAATTGTCTGAGCTTAGATCTCAAAACAGAGGTCCAAATCCATATCACACTGACTAAAGATCTTTTTAACTTTATTAAAACATAGTCATGGTGAAAAATTCTATTCACATTTATGGAATACACTTAACAGTATTATGAATAGTTACAGTTATAGGGGTGAATATCATCACTAGCTCTTAAATTATATCATATGACTTTGACTACATGGCTTTAAAAATAGTTTAAAATATAGAAATGTTTTGTGAAGGGTCTTGAAATGTAAAAAAAGAAAAAGAAAAAAATAAATGCCTTAAGTATCACAATGGACATTTCTAAAGATTTTATTTATTTATTTATTTATTTATTTATTTATTTATTTATTTATTTATTTGAGAGAGCATGAGAGAAACAGGGGGATGGAGAGAGACAAGCAAACTCTGCACTGAGCTTGGACCCTGATGAGGGGCTCGATCTCAGGACCCTGAGATCATGACCTGAGCTGAAATCAAGAGTCGGATGCTCAACTGACTGAGGCACCCAGGTGCCCCTTGGACAAATACACTTTTTATTTTGGAAAAATTTTAGGTTTGCAGAAAAGTTGCTAAGATAAAACAGAGAGTCTACATGTATCCCTCCCTGTTCCCCCTTACATTGCCAGTGTACATTATCATCATACATTTATCAAAACTGAGAAACTGACTTTGGAATATTATTGGTAACAAAATGACTGATTTTATTTGTATTTCACCAGTGTTTTCATTAGTGTTCTCTTTCTGTTCCAAGATCCAATCCAGGCTGCCACACTGCATTTAGTTGTCATGTCTCTCCAGTCTCTTCTGGTCTGTGACAGTTTCTTAATCTTTCATTGTTTTTCTTGAGCTTAATTATGTTGAAGAATACTAGCCAGGTATCCTATAGAATGTCCCCCCGTCTGAGTTTGCCTGAAGTTTTTTTCATGTTTTGACTGGGGTTATATCATGAACATTTTAAAGTGAAGGGATAAAGAAAAATAATCCAAAAAAATGTGTAAGGGGGGGGGGCTCCTGGGTGGCTCAGTCGTTAAGCATCTGCCTTCAGCTCAGGTCATGATCCCAGGTTCCTGGGATGGAGCCCTGCATCCGTCTCCCTGCTCGGCAGGAAGCCTGCTTCTCCCTCTCCCACTCCCCCTGCTTGTGTTCCTTTTCTTGCTGTGTCTCTCTCTGTCAAATAAATAAATACAATCTTAAAAAAAAATGTATAAGGAAAAGCAACAAGCTTCTGACCTACACCAGTCCTGGTAATTTTTAAAAATGTGAATCTCACCTTAAAAAGGTCATTAATTCAACAAAAATTTATTAAGCACCTACTATGTACTAGACACTATTCCAGGCACAGAGGATACATTAAGGACAACCAGCCTAGATTAAATGGTCATGAAAGGCCTCTTTGAGGAGTAAACATTTGAAAGGCCCAAATGACAAAATGGAGCTAGATAAAAGCAAAGATTTGGGAGAAGAACATTTAGGGAAAGGGGTAACTAGTGCAAAGCCTTTGTAACACAGGGTAAACTTAATGTATTTAAAAAGCTTCAATAAGGGCAGAGTGAGTGGGTCATTGGTATAAGAGGAAGAGTGGTAGATGAGATGAGCAAAGTGGCCAGGCGCTAGCTTGCACTGGACTTTGTAGGCCATGGCAAGGAATATGGATGTTATGCTGAGTGGGACAGAAAATCTTTGAAAGGTTTTAACTAAGAGAAGATTTTAACTAATAATTATATATAATCTCATATACTTTAAAATGATCACTCTGGATGCTTTGTGGAGTATGAAATTTGGGTGATAAGAGTAGAAGCTAGGAGCCCTGTTAGGAGACAATCGCAATAGTCCAGGCAAGAAAAGATGATGGTTGGAGTAGGATGGGAAGTAGTGGATACAAAGAAAACTGTTTGGAATTGGATATGTTTCAGAGGATGAAGCAACAGCACTTGGTAATGAATTAAATGTGAGATAAAGATTCTCAAATTTCAGCTGGATAAACTGAATTGATGATGGTGCAATTTATTGAGATGGAGAGAACTGGCAGAGCCTATGTTGCAGAAGGAAGATGGGGGAGGCTCAGAAATCAAAAATGATCTGTTCGGATCAAGTTAAGTTTGAGATTTTTCAGGTCATCAAAAAGGTAGATGTAAGTTTGGCATCCACGGGAGAAGTCAGGGCTGAAGACATAAAATCCATATACAAGATAGATCCATATGGATGTAATATTAGTAACTTAATTTACTAAGAATAGCCTTCTATCAATATTTGTTCATTTATATATTAATCAATTCATTGATTCATATACTTATTCCACAAATTATTTATTGCAGAATGACAAACCTATCAGGCTTTAGTACAGCCACACCAATGGCCTCCAAAGAGAAGAATACAATCAGAGAAGGTGGATCATGGGAAGAAAACATCAGAACCTTAAAAAAATATTTATTTTTATCTAAAAACAGAAAAAAACTAAGTCTTGCAAATATTTAACGTATAGATTGACACTGGCATCTCACTATTAATGAGTGAAAAGTGTGAGTCATGCAATGTGGGGAACAATTCAGGGATGTCTTCATTTTCTTTCACCTTAATATACTGTGATTTATTCCAATTTATGTGTGCTGGGTTAAGTAGATTTACCAGTTACATTATTATTTCATTAAACTGATCGCTTACTAAAATGAAAGTAGCTAAAAAAGATTTCTGGAAAGAAAACATGAGTTGGAGATAATAATGCAAACATAAACAGAAGAGGTGATAGGAGAGATGACATGTCTACTTCTAGCATGAGCTGTACAGAAACCATCTTATTAAGTAGTGGGGATAACACTTAAATCAGAGATTTGGAAATATTTCTATTACGGGATTTTGATGCAAAAATGATATTTGTGTGCTACCTAAGGCTGAGACAATGGTAAGGTAAGTGAGGCATTCACCTTGGGTACAAAATTTAAGGGGGCAGCCAAAACTCAGTAATCAAGATAAAGAATATCTAAACACCATATTTTAAAGATTCAAAATTAATTCAAAAATCTATGAACAAAATATCAAAATCTTAAATAAAGACAAGATCAGTGCCCTAAAAAAACTTACACATGTACACTAAAACTTGAAGGCAGAATTTTTCCAAGCTATTGAAAACTCTTCTAAGCAATGCATTCCAAAGAGTTCTGAACCCATTTGTTAAAAATATAAAAATGCAACATTTTCTGGCTGACATCAGGGAAGATAGAAAGTTAGTAGTTGAATTTCAATAAAAACTTTTCATGATTGGTGGATGGAGGAGATAAAAATGGATACTTGCATTAGTAAGAGCAGCCAAAGACGTACTTCTTCCATTAGGATCTACATATCTTTGTGAGTTATCTTTTTCAGCTTATGACAGCTATTAAAATGAGGTACAGAAATAACCTGAATGTTGAATCAGATAATTTAATAACTGCTTCGCAAAGTGTTAAAGATTTTAAAAACCATTGAAACCTACTCAGTCATATTTCTTTCACTAAATATTTTTGGTGAGAGTAACAATTCTTTATACCATTAATATAAGAAAGAACTCTTACAGTTACTTTTCAATGTTTATTTTTTATCTTACCCTTTTTACATTTTAAAAATGTTCTATGTCACATGTAGCAAGACGTGTATATAACTTACGTAAGTATATAGACTTAAAGAGCTTTTTTTCTTTCTTTTGCTAATAGGGGCTTGCAATCAAAAAAAGTTTGATAGGTAGTTGATACCGTGGGTGTTAGGAATATGGAAGGATTATTTTATCTCAGCATGGTGTGAAATCACCATACCCAAGGAAGTCTTCAGGAGGGACACCCCATCGAGTCTTCATAAAGGAAGGTTTAATGAGTGAGATTTGGAAAAACAACTGTTGCGTAATTTGTTTCGTATAAAACAGCACAATGCTTACAGTCATTGGGAATTTAAGTACTCTGAAAACGTTCTTAAGGAGGATGGTAAAGTTCAAACCGCAGCCTACTCTCGGAAGCGCTCTCAGTCCCAGACTGGAACCTGCTGGAGAAGGAAGTTCCCATAAAGGGGGCAAGAGAGTGCCGCTCTAATGGAGGGTGTGTGCGTGCGGGAGGCGGGGGGGGTTGGAGATGTGACACCGTTTCTCTGAAGCGAAGGCCGCCGCGCCCCCTCGCAGGAGACGGCCTTGCGATCCCTGGAGCCGGGGCCGTCAGGAGTGGAGGGAGAGGGGAAAAAGAAAAGGCAGTTCCCTCTGGCTGGGGCCGTGTCCGAGGGCGGAGGCCGGGAGACCGCCCGTGACGCTTTCTCTTCCAGGACAAGCCAGGGCTTTGTGAAGAGGGGATGGAGTTAAGACGCTTTTCCAGCGGGAAGGGAGGGCAGTGTTGGTTGGGGGTAGGGTCAGAGAAGGAGCTTTCGGCTCCAGTCTTGCCCTGGAGGGCAGAGTCCGAAGAGCCCAGGAAGGCATGGGGGCTTCTGAGGCCTGGTCCTTTCCCTGCCAGCAGAGGGAGTCCCGAAATGGACGGTCCAGAACCCCTCCCAAGAAAGGTGTTTGCACGGCCGCTCAACCAATTTTGTACATCCCGGGGCTGAGTAAGAGCTGAGGTAATTAGACGCGAGCGACAGCTGCCTCGGCACCTTTGCCGCTTGGCGCCGGGCTCGGAGCCCGACGGCTCGAATTCTCGCGAGAGCGGCCGCCGCCATTTTTCCATTGATTGCAGCGAGCTGGGGGAGGGGCCGACGACGAAGGCGACGGCGACGGCGGCGGCGGCGGCGGCGGCGGCGAAGCAGCAGCGCTGGGTCGGTGTCTGCGCGCTGGTGTCTGAGGCCCAGGTTGAGGCCTCCGCGGTTGCCGGGGCGCAGGCGGTGGAGAGGATGACTGCCGCTGCCGTTCTTTCCTGAGATAGAGAGCCGCCACCACCCTGCCCCCTCCCCCGGCAGGGCGGAGAGGAGCGGCGGAGTCTGAGCCATGGTGCCTGGCGAGGAGAACCAACTGGTCCCGAAAGAGGTGAGGGGCCAGCGGAGGAGGCTAGGCCCGAGGCCTGCGTCCACTCGAGGCCATGCAGGCCCGGGCGAGGGGCCGGCTGCGGGCCCAGCTCGCGTGCGGGCGCGGCTGTGGGGGAAGGAGGAGGCGTGTGGTGGGGGCTGCACGGTGGGTGCGGCGAGCAGTTGGGAGACCCGACTGGATCTAGGGGCCTGAGGGAGCCGAGACCTCCCCTCTCGGGTTTGTCGGGCTGGACGAGTAAAGGAGCGGACTGGAAGGAATCAGGTCCAGCTTTGGGGGAGAAGGTGGCCTTTTAAGTACTTATTGAACATGTTGAGCCAAGATAATTTCAAAGAAAAAATTCTGTAACAGTTATCGATGGGCACGACAGGGTGACGGTGCTGCTTCTGGTTTGACAGTGGCAGTGTGTAGCTTTCAGGGCTTGTGAAATCTACACCCAACTGGAGATCTGTGGGAGGGCAGAGTTAACTGTTACGACTTTTTTGAACTCCTGCTACTTGGTAATACCGTTGGCGTGCCTAAATGGGGCCTATGGAAGATCGCTGAAAAAGTAAATGTGACTTTCACGTAAAGGTAAGAGATAGCTAAACATTACCATATGGAGAGCTGAACTGCCTTTTGTAGTTGGGTTGTGTATGCTAGTTTGGGTGACTTCTCGAATTCTTAAAAGCGAGTGATACGAGAAGCCTTGCCTTCTTGGCTTCTCTTGAATAGTAGTAGTAGAAGATTAATGGTAGAATCCAGCGCTGGCCATGAATTTCAATATATTAATAGTATCCCTGTTGGCTTTATAAATATCTTCAGCGTATCCAAATGTGTATTTTTAACTGGTTGATCATCAGGCTAATGCTTTGGATTTTTATTTCTCATATACCTTAAATAGAGGCAGTGTCCTGTTGAACTGTGTAGAATCTTGATGTTTATAAGTGATATTCATTAAAAATTCTTATTTTTGCTTTTTTAGTTGCTTTGTAGCAATTTGTTGCTACTTAAGCAAGCTCTGACACTGCAGAAGTGATACTGGAGTTATGTAGCTATGATAAAATATTTTTCCTACATTATCAGATGGTAGTTGTTTTGCAAGGACAGTTTTTGTTTTTTTTTTTTTAACTTAGTTATCATGTGTCAGTATTTATTCATGGAGCATCACCAACTCTGTGCAGAGCAGATAAACAGATGAAATTAATCAGAGTTCTTGCCTTGGGAGCTTTCAAAGCTACTAAGAAAGAGTGCTGGTAATACACCTTGAGCTTCATTTAAGGGAGAGGTATTTTACTAAATAAGTAACTCTTATACAAGGACATAGGTGCTGTGAGAAAGAAACATGCATTTTCTTTTAGAGCTACATACTGCTGGTTTTCATTCTTACAAAAAGCAAAGTTAGTCCTTTCTCAATTTTTTGACCGTTAGAAAAATACAGTATAGGTGAAACTCTGCTTTAAGAAAATGCAACATCAGATTTATTTCCCTAATAATTTGATGTCTTAAAAAAAACCCCATGATATGGATAGGCAACTTTGCAGGAAAGTATCGTTGTGTAAAAACCAATGCTGTAATGTTGCTTTTACCTTTTGGATTTTAAAGATTAATTGCCTCTCTTTTAAGACTAACTCCCTTACCTGAGGCTTCAAGCACATCCCAACTTTTTTTTTCTTTTACATTTTTGGGAACATAGGCCTTTTTTTTTCTATTCTCTAGATTGATCTTCAGGCTGTTCTTTTCCCCTGGCTCTTCTCATGGTTCCTGGAAGCATGCACAGTAGTCTCCAGTCTTGAAGACTCACTTAAGTTTTTGCCTTTTTAGCTTGTTAACTAGTTCTTTCTTTTTTGATGGCCATACTCCTCTTCCTGAATTATTCTTACTTCTCTTCCTTGGGTTTTCTGTTGCATTTAATACTTAAAAAAAAAAAAAATCCTTGAGTTTAGTAATATTGTACTTTTTTGGTCTTTTTTCCTACCTGTTTGTCGTATCTGCCTGCTATTTAGTCAATGTCTTTTCTTTTTTTTGGTCTTTTTTCCTACCTGTTTGTCGTATCTGCCTGCTCATTTAGTCAATGTCTTCTCTTCTGTGTCCTTAATTATCACTTTGGTCTTTGTCATTCCCTGTCTTTTTAAGTTAAGTGCTAAAGGGAGAGTATAGTGATCATCTAGTAACTTAACCCTTTCCACTTTACAGATGAGGAAGATAGGGCCAGAGGATTGAAAGTGACTTGTTTAGGGTCACATAATGAGTAAATGACAATATAAGGACTGGAACTCACATCCCTTCGCTATTCCTTGACTATACTGTATTTTTTAGTTACCTCCATATAACCTGGAGGGTTTATAACTAAGTACATTTACTATGTGCAAATAGATTGCAAAATTGAAACAAAGATTTGCTTCTGTTCCAATAGCTTATTATCAACAATCTAGAGGGTTTTGTTGTTGTTTTTTGTTTGTTTAGGACCTTTGTATAGGGAACCCCTGACCCCTACTAGATTTAGATCTTAGTTAGGTGTGTGCATTCATGCATGTGTGTAGTTGTTGAATGAATAACATATTATTTTGGTCCCTGAAGCTCAAGGACAGATACATCTTAGAGGACTCCAAAGAAGGCCGCTTAGTGTACTATGGGTATTGGCAAACCCTGTGGGCCAAACCCAGCCTACTTGTAGCCTGTTTTTACATGGCCCATGAGTTAAGAATGACTTTTACACTTCCAAATTGTAAAAGATAAGTAGAATAATATTCCGTGATACATGAAAATATATGAAATTCAAATTTCAGTATTCATAAAAAAGGTTTTATTGGAACACAGCCATGCCCATTTATTTACTGTTGTCTGTGGCCATAGCAGAGTTGAGTAGTTGCTACAGATGCTGTATACAGGATAAATTTGAAACTACTTAGCTTTGTATTCAAGGCCCTAGTACAACTGATTCTGGCCACAACCTCCCTTTTCAGCTTATCTCTTCTCCCATGAAACACGTTTTTAATGCAGCCAAATGGGTTTCTCTCTAACTTGCTTTTCACTTCTTTTTGTACTATCCCCTCTTTCTACTTCTCTGTTCAGAACCTTCATATACATTTTTCCATAAGTACCCCATACGTTGTTTTTTCTAAAAATCTTTTTATGATCATTTTAACCTTAGGGATTTCTTCTTAGAAGACCTTTTATATGACCAGAATTCATTTGGTAATTAATAAGTAGGGCTTGGTGACATCTATTATGGTCTCAAGCTGTAATACACATTTTATATATTATTTGTTATGAATTCCTTGGCAGCAGAGATCTTTGTTTTTCTCTTTTTCTTAGTTTTCTGTTTTTGTATACATTATAGGTCTAGGACAGTATCTTTTCTGGAGCATATATTCAGTAATATTTATTACTGGGTGTGAAGAAACTTAGAATTCTAACCAATTATCCCCTACTTGGATGTTTTCTGTAGCACAGTTTGTTGACAAGCTGTTTTCTAACCCTTGCTTGAACAGCTTCATGACTAATCTCTGATAATATCTTTGCCTTAGAAAAGATCACATTTTAAGTTTTTGAGTTGAGAGAAGTCTAGACCTCTGTACCCACCATCTTTTGATAATTGCCTTGGACAACAGAGAAATCTTAAATCATTTCCCATAGGACAGCTTTTTTTTTTTTTCTTTTTAAAGATTTTATTTATTTATTTATTTGACAGAGAGAGAGAGAGAGACAGCGAGAGAGGGAACACAAGCAGGGGGAGAGGGAGAAGCAGGCTTCCCGCTGAGCAGGGAGCCCAATACGGGGCTTGATCCCAGGACCCTGGGATCATGACTTGAGCTGAAGGCAGACGCTTAACGACAGAGCCACCCAGGCGCCCAGGACAGCTTTTTCTTATTGTTGAAAATGGGAGAAGGGAGTAGGAGGGCCAACCCCCTCTGTTCTACTATCTGAGGATCCTTAGTTCTTTACTTGTTTTTCAGTTGCTCTCTTTTAGACATAATCCAGTGTTTTTAGTATTCCTCCTAAATTGTTATACTCAGAGAAGAGCAAAGGGAGTGTGGTCTGTTCATTGTGGTTAACAACAAAGCTTTTCACCTCATTTTTTCATTCTACTCTGTGTCTTTGAATTGTATTGATATTGGCTTTCAGATCTCTTGTTTTAACTGTCATCCCAATTTTTATTTATTGCTTTGTTGTTTTTATTCTCTTTATAAAGATTTGTGACACTAATATTTATTGAGTCTTCACTGTACGTATTACTGTACTCCGCCATGTAAGGAACACTTCGAGGAAATAGCAAAAGTTCTTTCTTCCCTCAAGCATCTTAGAGTATAATTAGGGATAAGGTATATATCAAATGGTTTTAAAATAGTACTTAAAGTGATGTCCAAAGAATATATAAATGTAGAGAAGATGGAAAAATGGAAGAAAAGACAAAAGAGTAGTTTCATATCTCATGTTTCTTTCTGCCTCTTTTCCATGCATTAAACAGTTTCCACATGAAACTAATGGTGATGAGAGTAATAACCAATATTTATTAAGCTTTATTATATGTCAGATACTGTTAAATGTGCTTCGTGTATATTAACTCATTTGAGCTTCACAGTGACCTCACAAGTATATAAAGACCATTGATGTTGAGAACTCCCAAAACATTAAAGTAACTTGTTTATCTCTATTGTCTGTTTTTTAATAAAATCCATCAATATTTATTATGGTCCATATCAAATGAATATTCTTTTAATTTTATGTCTCCTAATTAAATTACTTGAGGAAATGTGCTGCAATGGTCTTTCTTGTTTTTGGTCATTCTTTAAAAATTAGCCTTTAAAAAAAATTGCAGTGTTGATTCTCTTTTACTGGTAAGAGGCAAGTATGGCAGTTATGTCAGTAATACTCATCAGTGGTTTACATAAATTGAAGTGTTTAATAAAAAATCATTAGTATTTAAGATACCATTGGAAATGTTGACTTAATAAAGCAAAAAAGCTGAGTGCAGTTGTATATGATTCTAAATTTGTCAGGGAAAAAATGGACAATTTAAAGTTCTATGCCTTGAAAGATTAGAAGGAATACTCTAAAATATTAACAATTGTTGTTTCTGGATATCTGGATCATTGGGCTATGTTTAAATTTTCTTTACTTATTTCAACAATGGGCATGTACATTACTAAAAAAAAGAAACTTAGATGATCTAATTGTAGTTTTTGAGGTAATTATTGGTATCGTGTTATAGTGTTTTTTTTTTATGTTCATGATTTTTATCTTTCCCCTCTCTTCTTGCTTTGAGTTTGCCACAGAGTAATCTGATCCACTTGTATGGCTTCAGCCTTTGATTGTAATATACCCATTTCTGTCTCCAGCCCTGACCTCTCTTCTTCTAGATTCAGATTTCCACCTTCTCTATTTGGTTGTATGCTAGGACCCACAGATTACATGTAGATAGTATCAAGCTCATATCTCTTCTCTTTCCTCATATTCTCTTCTCAACATAATTCTTTCCGTGTTCTGTTCAGTTAGTGTTGTCAGTGTCTATTTATTTGCTTAAGTTAGGAGGTTTTTTTTGACTCCTTCGTTTTCCTTTTTCTCATACTCAAATTAGTTCATCACTTGGAAAATATCTCTTGTACCTTTACCTTCACTTTGCAGCTTGCCTCTTTTCTCATTCAAATGTAGCCCTGCTAAAAGGTCTCTGACTTGTAGGCTCTTTCCGAAGCCATCCTCTCTACAACTGTCAGTTAACTTTCTAAAACAGGTGAGATTATGATTTACTTACTTTAAAGTTTATAGTTATTACCCTCTGATTGCAAATTGAGTAATAGGTACTATTTATAAGCACTGCGTGCCAGACACTGTGGTAAACCTTTTACATACATTATCTTACTTAATTCCTATCATGCCCCTTTAAGGCAGCTATTATGTTTGATTATCTTATAGATGAAGAAGGTAAGGCTTAAAGAGGTTGAGGACCTTCCTCAAAGTTGTAAAGCTGTGTGGTTCTAAGTCAGTATGGCCTTAACCAGTGAAAGTACTTCATAACCTAGCTTCAGTTGATTTTTTTTTAAGTTTAATTTTTATCAAAGTTATACATGCACACATTTGAAAGAGTTGAATAGTTCTGCAGGACTTTTGACAAAACAGTAGTCCTCTGCAGATTCCCTCTTCCTTTGATTTCGGGCTCTTCAGAGACAACCACTTTCAACTCATTTCTTTGATACTTATCTCTGTATCTCAAAATGGCATGTTTGTAATGTTCTTTCTTGAGTTTTCAGTTTAAGGCATTATCTACTGACTTATTACAGTAGAAGATAAGGTTTACCGCTATCCCCAGCCATACCCAGACACACTTCTCAGTCCTGCTCAGTCTTCCCAGTATTGTCATATTGCAAGTAGTTTGGTTATACCAATACTCAGAGTGTGTATCAATATGACTATAAGCTATTCATAGTTGAGTCCTGTAGTTTATTGTAATTGTTTTCCTTTCCTATACATTTTGTTTTCCCTGTGTTGTTTTTTTAAAAGATTTGCTTTTGTTTAGTTTTCTGTGTACTTAACCATTTTTGCCAAGAGGTTCTCACCAGGGGGCAAACCAGTAGACATTTGGCACTGTTGGGAGGACTGGGAGTATGCTACTGATGCCTAGTGGTGGAAGCAAGCTATGCTGCCAAACGTCATCCTACGCTGCACAGGACAGACTCCCACAACAAAGAATTATGTGGTCCAAAATGTCAATAGTGGCACTGTTGAGAAGCCATGATTTAGTCCAAATCTCTCTCAAGTATATAAATCTCCTCTTACTAGGTTCAAACCTACTAATTTTTTCTTTAAGTTTTCTTGAATTGCAGCTGTTGTCTTAGATTTGCCTTTACTATCATCTTAGTAGCCCCCCTCAGATCTCTGTTGTATTGGGGCTCTTGGTTCTATATCTGATGTCTTCTTTCTTTGCTTGTTTTCTCGTTTTGGAGGACCACTTTCAATAGCTTTCTGGATGGGATATAATTTTTTCCAGACCTCACATGTCTGATAATGTTTTTATCCTCTTGTTTTATAGATTATTTGGCTGGGCAGAGAATTCTTGGTCAGAAATAATTTTCTCTCAGAATTTTGCTAACATTGCTCCATTGTTTTCTTTTTTTCAGTAGTGTTGTTGAGACATCAGATGCCTAGAAGATTCTTTTCCACTATTTTGAAACTTTTTTTTCCTTTCTGGAAGCTTAGAGAATCTTTTCCCCCAAAGTTCTGAAATTCCTATATTATGTGCCTTGGTATAGGTCTTTTTTAAAATCCATTTCTGTTGAGTTCAGGGTAGTCTTACTTAGAAATTCATTTCATCAGTTCTGGGAAGTTTCCTTAAGTATATATATATATATATATATATATATATATATATATTTTTTTTTTTTTTTTTAATTTCTTCCTTTGGTATCCTCTCTTCTCTCTTGAGTTCCTATGGTTTAGGTGTTGGGCCTACTGACTGGTTTCTCTAATTTTCTTATCTGTTTTAATCTATTTTCCATTCCTTTCCCCCTTTCTGGGAAATTTTTCTCAACTTTTATCTTCCGGTTCTTCTTCTACAGTTTTATTTCTGCCATCATATTTATGATTACCAAGCACTCTTTTTCTGAAAAAATTTTAAATGTCCTGTTTCTGTCTTGTGGATACAATCAATATCTTGTCTTATCTGTCTTAGGAAATTAGTGGTCGTTTTCTTCTCTACGTACTCCCTCTTTCCTCCAAATTTCCTTTTTGTGTTTATTTGCTTGGGCTGTGTCTTTCATATGAGATGCTTTCCTTGGATGTCTGGTGATCCTTTGAAGAAGTCAAGTCTTACTTTAAAGAGGTGCCTTAAAAAGCTTAGAAGCCCTACAAGTGGTTTTGGTTTTCCCTATAGAATGATATGGCTGAATAATTTCCTTGCAGACTCCCAGTGACACATCTTTTCTCTTGTGCTGGATTGATTTCCCAGAAAAGATTTCTATCTTATGCCGGGAGAGAATAAGCTTGGGAGCTGAGTAGGAAAAAGGGATTTGGGTTTCCTCATTAAGTATGCAGGTACATTTTCATGTGTTCTCCAGTGTTCAGTATAGCATTCCTCACATTCATTTGAGCCTAGCATCCTCTAGTGCAGAGATACCCTGTTTCACCCTCTCAGAGGTCATTTAGCCTTTTGCCAGAAAGGGTCAAGGAGTAGAAGAGAGGTCTGGGAGTTATAACTGCTTCTTAAACAAACTTCAATCTCTTCTCCTAGTTTGGACTCCACCCTTACTCCCAGCGTCTGAAGCTGACAGTTTCTGAGCCTTTTAGGCCCCCCCCCCCATTATCCTTTAAAATTTTCTTGTGGAAGAGTTGCAAAAAGAATAGAGAATTTTGTCGTATACCCTTCACCGAACTTCTCCTCATGTTAACATCTTCTATAACTATAAAACACTTATCAAAAGTAAGAAATTAATCATACTTTACCAGTTTCTCCACAAATGGCCCTTTTTGTTCCAAGATCCAAATTCGGGATCCTACAATGCATTTAGTTGTCTTGTCTCCTTAGTTTCTTTTTATTTGTGACAGCCCTCACCCTTTCCTTCTCTTTCATGACCTTGACACTTTTGAACAGTTATTTTGTATAATGGCCCTCAATTTGGGTTTGACTGACATTTTCTCATGATTTATGACCTCTCTCATGAGGTTGGGAATTAGAGTGGTATTACAGATATGATGTGTCCTTCTCAGTACATCATTTGGAAGGTGTGGGGAATGTGATGTACTGCTAGTGATGCTAACCTTGATCACTTGGGTATGGTGCTGTCTGATAGGTTTCTCCACTATAAAGTTACTGTTTTCCTTGTTAATAATTAGTAAATACTTTGAGACTATGCGGATACCTTGTTTAGGCTTAAACTTCTGCCCACTAGTTTTAGCATCCGTCTATGGATCTTGTCTTATTACTGGTGCATTCTAATAGTGATTTTCTATTTTCCTCATTATTTCTGCATTTATTAATTGGAATTCTGTGAGGAAGAGTTATCCCTTCTTGCCCATTTATTTACATAATTAATTATATCAGCATAGACTTTGGATATTTATGTTATTCTTTGGATTATAACCCAAAACTATTTTTTTTTTAAAGATTTTATTTATTTATTTCACAGAGAGAGACAGCGAGAGAGGGAACACAAGCAGGGGGAGTGGGAGAGGGAGAAGCAGGCTTCCCGCTGAGCAGGGAGCCCAATGGGGGGCTCGATCCCAGAAGCCTGGGATCATGACCTGAGCTGAAGGCAGATGCTTAACGACTGAGCCACCCAGGCGCCCCTAACCCAAAACTATTATTATTTATTTTGTTTTTCAGGCTGTTCCAATCTTGGCCAGGGGAGCTCTTTCTGGTTGGCATCTGTGTGTTCATCCTTGCTTTTTGAGAACTTACTTTCTGGCACCACATTGTGCTTCAGCCTATGGCTTATTTTCTCTGCCCCAACCCTGGAAGCAACCACTTCTCCAGGGAGTATAGGGAGTCTTTTGGTATAATTGTAAATGTTGTATAAACCAGGTGTCTGGTTTTCTTCTAAGCCTATACAGAATTCAACCTCTTCAGATGTAATTGTCCTTACCATTTGATCTGCTTTCCAGCTTTTGAAATGTTTCTGGTTTCTTATGGGTTTATGCTCTTTAAAAAATGTCTTCACTCTTGTTTCAAAGATACCTTGGGAAGCTTTAGAGCTAAATGCTGTATTCAGTCTATCCTCTTTAACCAGAAATTCCTAACTTAATGTGTATGTCTCCTGCCCCAGGCCAGTTTTGTTTTAGTCACATTTGGCTACATTAGTTGCTGTTCCCAGATGTGCTCTATGCTTTCAAGTGTCATTTTATGCCCTTGCCCTGAGTGAATAATATGAACTACTTTTTATCATCTGGTTTCTAGGGAGCTTTAAATGGGTGAACTTTGATTTTGCATGAAAATTATTATTTAAGTACTTTCTTAAGTACTTTCTTAGGATTGCCTCTTTTTTATTTTCTAGTTTTTTGATTAGTCACGTAGTTTTTGCATCTTAGTATCGAGGTACTCTAATTTTTTGCTGAAATTGAAGGGACTGGGTTAGTACATTTCCAGGGTACTAAAGTACCATGGTAGCCCAACTTGGAAAGAAAAGATTGTATTGAAAATAGGGGGCAGGGAAAAAATATCACTAAATATATATATTTAAATATCTATTCTCAATTAAGATTCCAGAAGATATCTACTTTTAAAATTGATTCATTTGTTTTTAAGGATCTTCTTCAGTTCAGGCAACATGTTTAGGTGTCCTGATATGTAGAGGCATATTTTTTATGAGGTTTATTACACAGATTTTAAAGTGTTCTGTCCAGGTACTGTTGGCTTAAAATCTACTTTTGTACAAACATTCTCCATTGTACAAAGTCTTTGGGGCAAAATGATTGTGATTGGCAGTGATGGCAAATGATTGGCAAAACTGATGTAATTAAGATTCTTAAAGAGCACGCATTTCTCCTGAGCATGATTTGCTATTGGTATAGTGGAAGAAGGGGTGGCTGTAAGTGTAGTTTAAGTACAGAGGTCTCCTCTCTGCCTTATATACTTACGTTTACTTTGTCTCTAGGCATGGGAGCAATAATTATTCTTTTGTTTAATAGAACTAAACTGAACCATGCATGTATAAAGTAGCCATGGATATGAACATTTTTATTTATATAAAACTGTTGCGGGCGCCTGGGTGGCTCAGTTGGTTAAGCGACTGCCTTTGGCTCAGGTCATGATCCCGGAGTCCCTGGATCGAGTCCCGCATCGGGCTCCCTGCTCGGCAGGGAGTCTGCTTCTCCCTCTGACCCTCCCCCCTCTCATGTGCTTGCTCTCTCTCATTCTCTCTCTCTCAAATAAATAAATAAAAATCTTAAAAAAAAAAAAACAAAACTTTTGCTATAACCCACTGTTGAGAGATTACTGTTCTTGTAAAAATTACTGAGATATAGGTCTTGAATTTTGATGTGTGGGGTTTTTTTTTTTGAATTTTGATGTTTTTTTTAAAAACATGCTCTTAAAATATTATCCAACCAGCAAAATCTAGCTCCTCTTAACTTCCCACAAGAAACCATTTCTGATTCTCCTGTTTCAACCTGATTACATTTCCCTAACCCTGAAACCCATTGCACTGTATCTTTTGACATTTGAAAAATTATACCCCCTTATTATAAGTTACATTAAACCTTTATGAGATTAGAAAATCTTCAAAGTCAGGACATGACAGCCAGAGTGCCTGGGTTCAAATAGTAGCTTTGTGACCTTGGGCAAGTTACTTAACTTTTTGGTACCTTAATTAAATGAGAATACTAGTAACTATGTCCTAGGGTTGTTGGGAACATGAAGTGAGTTAATACATATAAGGTGTTTTGTACATAATAAGCACTCTATAAATGTTAGCATACCCCTTTGTTATTACTTTCATTCTATATTCTTTCTAGGGACCAGCGCAATGTGCTATGCATTGTTGTCCAATAAATATTTATCGATTAAATGAAAATGAAGGCATATTTAGTTATTAAATATGCTAGTCATTACAGTTGCAGTTCTGATTATGACTTGTCAGCTAAATATCTTTGTGTTTGCATAAATCCTAAATGATTGTGGGATTTGACAGATTCTTTTATATCCTCAAATATTGCTCATATAAACATACTGTTATTCTTACTGCTTTAATTGAGAACTAGAACATGTAAGAGTACAAATGTTAAAAATACATTTTTGAGTCTAATGAGGTTCTGAGAAAAATTGGTTCGTTATGTATAGATATTTGTCAAGATACCTTATGAGATTAACAAATTACTGCTTTGTAAGATTCAGTGTGAAATGCTATTTTAAAGCAGGATCCATGTTAAGAATAGTTTGTTTCTGAAAGAACTTTATGTATGTGATAATTCTGATTTTCTATAACTCTAGAGTAGAACCAATTGACATGGATGGAAGAGACTCTGTCCCTGTCAGTTGTACATTGTGCTCTAGATTTGTTGCTGTGTAGTTAGTTGACTGACATAAGACTTGCAGAGTCTTTTAAATATTAGCCTAACAAGCACAGCATGCTATATTCAATAAATATAGTGGCTTTCCAGTAGAGAAAAATTAAGGGCTGTTAAGTAACATAATTAAGAAAAAGTCTGGAATTTAAACTTTTCTGTATATTGTGAATCTAATACCTTTGCTAAGAGTATAGGTTTAGCTTTAGGAAGACCATGGACCTCATTTATGATTTAAGTGAAAGTTTCTGGTATAACCAAAGCATTGTAGTTTCGCTATACAGATGATATTTTCCTGTTTCAAATCATACTTAGCTATTTTTATTTAATCATAAACATCTTTTTTCTTAGTGTAGGTTTCTATAGTTTCTGATGCAGTAGAATTCATTCATTCAGTTAAACATTGAGTTAGTAGCTGCTAGGAATCTGAGATTCAAAGATAAATAAGGAATCTGACCTAGTTCTAGTTCTAGTTCTAGATGCTAGTCCAATTAATTTAGTCAGAAGGAATAGCATTTAAAACACAAAAGTTTGTAATGCATTTTAGGAAATGACAGAAGTTTAGTATAGATGCATGGGTTGTCTGGGGTTGAGTAGAAGATGGTTCTGGAAGGTTGTGTCTTAAAAGTGCTGAAGGCTCTGTATACCTATAAGGAGTTTAGATTTTTTTATTGTGTAGGCATTAGGGGGCTTGAAAAAGTTTTTCCCAGAAAAAGTTAACAAGTTTGTGTTTAATATTTATAAAGTTTAATTCCTGAAACTTTTTCACTGAAACATTTTTTACTTGCCATGAATGTTTTATGTCCCTACATTAATATTAAAAATCTACACACAAATGAAAATGGGAAAGGAGGAACTTACGAATACGTTATTCTCTCACCGGTTTCGTTTTTTTTTCATTTGCAATCATTTAATTAGGTACTTTTTTGTTTTTTTTGTTTTTTAATTTTTTTTAGATTTTATTTATTTGAGAGAGAGAATGAGAGAGAGAGAGAGAGAGAGAGAGAGCACATGACAGGGGGGAGGGTCAGAGGGAGAAGCAGACTCCCTGCTGAGCAGGGAGCCCGATGTGGGACTCGATTCCGGGACTCCAGGATCATGACCTGAGCCGAAGGCAGTCGCTTAACCAACTGAGCCACCCAGGCGCCCCAATACTTTTTTGTTTTTTAAGAATGGAATGTTTCCCATCTTAATACATCTTAAGTGCATTTCCCACATAAGAGTTGTGCTGACAGAATCTCTTTTGGCATAATTGTTACATTTTTATATGGATAACACACAAGTAGGTGTCTTCAAATATGCTAAGTAGGTAGGCCTCATTTGCGTCCAGAAAAGTGCCAGGAGCTGCACTCCTGGGGAGTGTAGATCTGTTTTGAAGTCCTGAGCAATTTCTTAGACTTGACGCTAGAAGGGAAATTTGCAAGTGGGAAGTTTAGTACTTCTGATTTTCACTGACAGTACAAGGCTTATAATGGTGTGGTTTCTTCACATAAGGACATTCTTGTGAGTGACTTTTGTAGTTTGTTGCTTCCTAAGTGTTTTACCGCTGATTTGTTTACAGGCATTAGGATTGTAAGGGCCCTAGTATAGAGAACTTCAGTGTTTACCCCCCTTTCCTGTTGGCTGAAGCTCGGCAGTCTAGAGGTGGCACTGGTACTGGAGAATGATGACTCTCATGGTGCCTCTATGGTGGTAGCCGCACAACTGAGAACACCACAAGGAATGTTTTTAATTGGGGGATTAATGAAATCTTCCCGAGGAAATCTCTAATGTTCCAAGTAAAATTAAGGTGACTTTAATATTTAGCCACAAGGAGCTCTTGATTATAGCCCCAGTTCTAGGTTGCATTAAAAAGTAGAATTTTTGTGGGACTCCTCTCCTAAAAGATAGGTATTGTTTTACTACATATAAATAAACTATGAGTTTATATACATTTATTCCATTTTATTGATATAAAATGTCTACCATTTTATGTGCTTAGGTGTTTTAATTTTATTGCCTTTAATTTTAAGTTTATACCAAGTTGTATAATTTATTACATTATGTTTATTTATAGTACTTTGTGATAATGGAAGGGAATTGGTGAGAAATTAGATACCTAACAATGAAGTATCTTATTAAAAGGCATTTGAGAAATATTATTGCCTTAATTTTGCTGTTTTATATCACATGCCTTGTGATATTTATTTGCCATTCAATTATTTACCATTAACATAGCACACATACAGACCAGTATAGACACAGAAGGAAACACACAAAATGTTTCTACAATTCAGTAATAGGATTTAATACTGGAAGGGATGTAGTAGTCAGGTATTACAGTCCCTTCATTTTTCCCCCCTTTAGTTTTAGATCAGAAAAACATAAAGGCCATAAAAGCTCAATAACTTACTCAAGGTCTCAGCTCGTGGAAGAGCTTGAATGAAACCTTATTTTTATTTATTATTTTAAGATTTTATTTATTTATTTATTTGACAGAGAGAGAGACAGTGAGAGAGGGAACATAAGCAGGGGGAGTGGGAGAGGGAGAAGCAGGCTTCCCGCGGAGCAGGGAGCCGGATTAGGGCTCTATCCCAGGACCCTGGGATCATGACCTGAGCCGAAGGCAGACGCTTAACGAATGAGCCACCCAGGCGCCCCTGAAACCTTATTTTTAAAAGTCAGGTTTACTGAGGTATAATTTGGATAGTAAAATTTGCCCTTTTATGGTATACAGCTTTGTGAATTTTGACAAACTTAGAACGGTTGTATAACCACCAAGATGCAGAATATCTCCATTATGGTAAGAGTGTTCTCAGGCCCCTTGTAGACAACTCCCCACCACTCCCCCCTCCCGCTATCACCCACACACTCAGGGCTCTGCAACCACTGATCTGTTTTCTGTCCTCATATTTTGCCTTTCTAGAATGTCATGTATATAGACTTCATATAGTATGTAGTATTTTGAGTCTGACTTCTTTCCTCTAGTATAAAACTGTGAGATTCATCCATATTGTTTCATGTCTCAATAGTCTTCCTTCTTAGTGCTGAGTGCAACAGTTGTTTCTCCATTCACCAGCTAATGGACATTTGTTTTCAGTATTTGATGATTCTGAATAAAGCTGCTACAAGTATTTGCATACTTGTTTTTTGGGCAGTTAGTGCATGTTTAACTTTGTAAGAAACTTCTGAACTTTTCTGAAATTGTTGTACTGTTTTGCATTCTGATCAGCAATGTATGAGCATCTTAGTTGCTCTGCATCCTCCTTGTTGGTACTTGGCAATGTCAGTTTTTTTTGTAGTTTTTGCTTTTTTTTTTTTTTTTTAGCCATTCTAGTAAGTGTATAGTGATTTTTGTGATTTTAATATGCATTTCTTTAATGACTGTTGATGTAGAGCATCTTCTCATGTGCTTGAGGATTTTTATTAAGCCTGAACCAGAAAACATACTTTATGCAATATTACATTTGCCAGGTACTGATAGGAGAGAGAGAAGGCAAAAGAGTACCTGTTCCCAAGGAGTTTATGATTTACATAGGGAAAACTGGTAATTGTGTTAAATGGTGGTGGTATTTGAGAACCCAGGTCACATGTCCCTGGTCTGGTGAAAAGAAATGGTTTGGGAATCAGAAAATTCAGTGGTTTGACTTCGCCGCAGTCCCTTAACCCTTCTGAGTCTTTCTTTTTTATCTTCCTTCAAGTGAGGGACTTGGACCAGATAAGGAATAAGATTTGTCTATAAATTATAGGCCTACAGGAACTTTTAAAGTAGTGGGTGTTTTTACTACTTTCACAGTAGTAGGTTTTTAACCTTTGTGAGAAGGCTGTAGGTTTTTCCTGTCTGATGAAATTCATATTATCTCCAAAAAATAACATTTTGCAATTTTTAAAAATAATTTATTTTTTTATTTTATTATTTTATTTTTTAAAAGATTTTATTTATTTGAGAGACACAGCGAAAGAGGGAACACAAGCAGGGGGAGTGGGAGAAGGAGAAGCAGGCCTCCCACTGAGCAGGGAGCCCGATATGGGGCTTGATCCCAGGACCTCGGGATCACACCCTGAGCCGAAGGCAGACACCCAACGACTGAGCTACCCAGGCGCCCTCCTTTTGCAATTTTAAATATCATAAATTATAATATAAATTCTATTATAGTAAGGGATTATATTTTTTAAATATATTATAAGGATAGTAACTGGTAGTTCTATAATAATACCTTCTGTGTGATATTATTATAACTTGTACGGTATTTTCAAGATACTTTCTTTTGATCTTTGGAAAAACTCTTTGTGGATGTTGAAAACTAAATGACTTGCATAGGATTATACAGCTAAAAGAAAAGTAGCCACCTTGACTGGAGGGTTTTAGCCTTGATCTTTTGCCCTGTGCAGTACATTGCTCTTTGCACTACAGGCCACTCCAATAGGAAATAAACAGTCTCCTAATAGTTTTTAAGTAACCTATACATTTTTTTCAATTGTACAATTTCATGATGAGAGTATTATAAGAACGTAATATTTTTACATTAAAATTATTATCCATGCTTCTAAATAAGCGCATGGTAACAGATAGATAATATAATAAACAAGCTTCTTTGGTTTAGTAATAATGCAGTAGAACATTCAAGACCTGTAAATAAGTCAGTTGGATCACAAGCTGAGTCACTGCTTGTCAACAACAGCCTACTCACAGAAGAAAACTTAGCTGTAATCAAAAATAAAGATAACAGGAATAGTAAAGGGCTTATCATTGCCTCTCCTGAGAGTAGTTTGTTTAGTTTCTAAGTTTAGATAGATACCCACAGTATATTATTAGTGGGTTACCCATTACCAGTAGTAGAACAACTATTAAAAGGAATAAGGCAGAAGTAGGAAGAGTATTAGGATAGAAGTAAGGGGAAAAATAATGTCATTATAACTTTTTTGCCACAAATATGTTATATTTTATAACATAACATTTTATAACATTATAAAGTCATCAGAAAGCCTGTATTTCTTAGGAAATCTATATTCATATGTGACCTCAAGGCAAGTCACTTCAGGTCCCAGAATTTCTTTTCATTCATCTGTAAAGTAAGGAGCTTGATCAGATGTCTAAACGTCCATCCAGCTTTAAAGATTAGAGTTCTATGTCATGTGTGATAAGTTACCTGATTGATGGTTTCTTAACTGTCAAGTAAAATATATTGCTCATAGTTAGATTTTAACTTATTTTAAAAGTTCTGAAACTTTGTTATTAATTTTCTACTAATTGAATGAGTACTTGATGTAATTGTTACAAGTAAAAATAGGTTATATAGAATTCAGAGTTTCATACATTTGGTTTTCTGATTATAATATATGGGTTTTGGGAGCTTGTTTTATGAGTATTTTAAAAGAAAATAGAATACAGTTATTGGAAGGGCACACTGTAATATTACAGCACATACTGTAAGTCATACTTTATTACTTGAGTGTGCTATATGATTTGGAAACAAATGTCATAAATTGACAACAATTGATGTTATATCTTACTCAGTATTAGTTTAAATTCAGAAAATGCATATCCTGATAAACTGAATAGGCACCTGTTAATAATGCAGATTAGTTTATCACAGAATTTGTATTTAACTAAAATAGTAATGTAGAATGTAGTTACAATTTTTTATGCTTTGAACTGAGCTTTTATAATAGGCACAAAATTGTCTTTTAGAAAATTCCTATATGAAGATTTGAATTTAAAAAGCAGGTTAAAGTAGAGAGTGATTATCATCAAACTTCCTTTAGTAAATAGTAAAAGCCCTTGCACTAAAAAATTTTCAAAATTTAAAATCAGTTTGGAAAAGTTTAAAACTTTCAAAATCAATTTTTAGAGATTTATTTAAAAGTTTTAAGGCCATACTTTATGCTTCCAACAGCAGAAGCTATGTATTATGAAATTATTTTCCTGAATTTAATTTCCTGAATATATTTTGTTTAGCAAATTCCCTAAAGACTTAGACTTTACTCTTTTGTGGTTAATTTTCAGTAGTAAAGATTATAAATTGGACATTTCCATTTTTAGCTAAGTAGAATCTTGCCTATGAATCTGCTTGTGTTTGTTCCTATATCCTTGTTGGTCTTTATTCATGTTCATATTGAATCTTTATGATTTTCTGAAGTATTTATATATTCCTGACCAATCTTCTCTAATCTGTGGACATATTTGTTTTCTTTGAGTATATTAACAAGAGGAGCAAAATTCTTTTTTTAAAAAAACTGAAACAAATCCTAGATATGAAAGATTTCTTTTGAGAAATTTGAGCCTAGAGTATAATTTCATACTGGTGAAAAGGTGGGGTTAAGAAGACGGAACCATTTGGGGGTAGTTGTAGAGGGATACTGGTGGGAATGGAGTTGAGGATAATTTGATCTATGAAAGTCTTGTATTTTTGTTAGTAAATGGAGTGTGTATCATTTTCTGATTATAATGATTCATAGAGATGTTTTGTTAGAACAGCTTAACTGTTTAGGAATACTGAATAGCAAGAGGAATGGGAAATGTAATAGATTTGAATGATTTACTTTAACTTCAGTTTTCACCCACGTTAAAATGGAAACAGGAAATGATTTAATTCTTGAGAAGTTAAAAATTGAAAAAATGGCTAAAAAATTATAACTTGATTCACACCAAATTTGATAATGTCTTTACCCTTAATTCTTTTCTATTTATATACTCATTCCTAAATTAAATACTGAAAATACACTGAATAAAAAGTTTATGATTAGTTTTTTAAAAATTATTAAAATTTTTATATTTGGGAACTGAGCTTCTTGGCAGTTAACTTCTGTAGTTAACATTTTAGTTTTTAAGTGAACAAAGTGAGATTTAGATTCTAAAAATAAATTTTGTTCTAAGGGCTTCATAAGGAGTACTAGGTCAATTATAGCCATTCTCGAATGGCTTACTGCCCAATCAGTATTTTAATATTATTCAGGGAATAGGAAATATTTTCAGCTTACCTATGTATATATTTTTGGTCATTTGATTACTTCCTATTTGATACAGTAATCTTTTAATGTTAACTTTTAAGTTGAATAAATAATCTATTTATTTTGATGTTCAAATTACTCCAGGCTTGGCCAGTGAGAACCCTTTCAGCTGGCTCCTGTGTCTTTTTGACACATCTCACCATTCTTGGAGTACTACCTTACTTTCTGGCAGTGCAGGATATTCCAAGCTATTGTACTTTTCCAGCCCTAACACTAAGATCAGTCATTTGTACAAAGACCTCTGAGTCCTTCTGGTAGAGAATGGTATTCAGAAATCATGATCTGGGGACTAGATGTGTTTATTGTTACAGGGATATCGTTGCTTCTAGGTCTTTTCAGTGAAAGGAGCTAGAAAATATGCACACTCACAAATATAAATGTGAAATTTGCATTTATTTCTATATCATTTCTCTCTATATATGCATATATACACTCAAATCATATGAAAGCCCTTACTAGGCAGATTTTATATTTTTTGAATTACCGGAGAACACAGAAATGTATTCCATGCTTATACATATATTTACATATATCCATAATATGTTCTTAGGTATTATGTGTTTGTAATGTAGCAGCATTGGAAACCCAGTTTGCAGACAGTTTTGCTACTTCCACAGATTTAGGGTCATAAATTCTGTATTTAATTTAAAAACTTTTTAAATTTTGGTAAAATACACATAAAATTTACTTAACCAGTTTTAAGTGTACAGTTTGTTAGCATTAAGTACATTTGCATTGTTGTGCTACTCACCGTCATCCATCCACAGAAATCTTTTCATCTTGCAAAACTGTACCCATTAGCAATAACTCCCTATTCTCCTACCCTCCCACCCCCCACCCCTCAACCTCTGGCAACTACCATTCTGTCTGAATTTGACTACTCTAGGTACCTCATATAAGTGGAATCCTACAGTATTTGTTTTTTTTGTGACAGGCTTATTTCATTTAGTATCATTTCCTCAGAGTTCATCCATGTTGTAGTTTGTGTCAGTACTGCCATCCTTTTTAAGGCTGAATAATACACCATTATATATATGTATATATATAGACACACACACACACACTATACACACACACAAACATACATAACACCCTTATGTTCCCTTATATTTAATCATTTAATATATCTATATCTGTGTAAATACTTGCTTCCATCTTTTGGCTGTTGTGAATAATGCTCCTGTGAACATGGGTGTGCAGCTATCTATGAATCCCTGCTTTCAGTTCTTTTGGTTATATACCTAGAAGAGAAATTGCCAGATCAGTGGACAGTTCTAGCACTCACAGCAGGTCATATATTTGGAACACTGTAGGCTGAAATGATGTAAGTTAAATTGTAGTTTGCAGCATAGTTGTAGACTTGACTAAAAATTCATGATGTCTAGCTTTTTGTGGAAATAACCCAAACATCACGTTGAGTCAACTCTAAATTATTTTATAGTATAGAGTTTTGCAGTGTGTTAATTGAGCAGTGCTATAATTACTTATATAAAATAGCATTTATACATTATCATAGAATATATCATTTTTAATACAAAATGGTTTCTTTCCATTATTATCATTTCTGTTTAGAGAACTTTAGCCATTCTTCTAGGGTAGGTCCACTGACAACAAATGTTTTAGTTTTCCTTCATCTGAAAACGTCTTTATTTCCCCTTCATTCCTGAAGTATATTTTCACTGACTATAGAATTCTAGGCTGACAATTCTTTTCTTTCAGCTCTTGGAAAATATTGTGGAAAACACCTACTTTTGTGATGTTTGATGAGAAATCTGCTACATTTGAATTGTTTTTTGCCCTTATAGATAAGGTGTTTCTATTTTCAAAAACTTTCTCTTTGTCTTTAGTTTTCAAGGATTTGTCTTGATGATATGTCTTGGCATGAATTGCTTTGGATTTAATCTGTTTGGGATTCATTCAGCTTCCTGAATATGTAGGCTTATGCCTCTTGCCAAATTTGGGGAGTTTTCAGGCATTATTTCTTCAATTAGTTTTTCACGTCCACCCCCCTTTCCCCTTTCCCTCCAGGACTTGGTTGACAGGAATGTTAGTTAGGTCTTTTTTTATGGTCCTATGGATGTTGAGAATGATTTTTTTTTTTTTTTGGTCTTTTTTTTCTTTATTGTTCAGATAAAGATTTCTGTTGTTCTTATCTTCAGGGTCACTGATCCTTTCCCTCGTCATCTTCATTCTGCTATTGAGCCCACTTAGTGCGTTTTAATTTTAGTTATTTTGTCTGCTATTTCTTTGCTGAGACTTTCTGTTTTTTCATTTGTTTATGTGTATTTATAATTGTTGAACATTGTTATGACAGCTGCTTTAAAATCCTTGTCAGACAGTTCCAACATTTGTGTCATCTTTGTGTTGGCATCTGTTGATTCTCTTTTCTCATTCAAGTTGAAATTTTCCTGGTTCTTGGTATAACAAGTGACTTCAATTTATCCTGGACATTTGGGATAGTGTATTACGAAACTCTGAATCTTACTTACATGTCTGTTTTAACAGATCTTGTCTGACACCATGCCAACAGGAGAAAGGGGGTACTCGTACCTTCATTACTGGGGGGCGGGGTAGAAGTCCAGGTTCCTCCTCCCACCTTTCTTTAACAGTCTGGGGTGGGAGTGGTGCCTTGTTACTCCGGGTGGGGATGAAGTTCAGATTCCCCTTAAACTTCTGTAGATACCTGCTTGGCTGGGACAGGGAGAGGCACTTTGTTATTCCTGCAATGAGGCTTTCACTGATAGCGAAGTGAGGAGGTACTTCTTACCACTGGGCTGTGATGAAAGTCCCACTGCCCACTTGGTCTTCTGTAATGTCGCTCTGGTGGAAGAGTGTGGGAGGGAAGGGAGTGCCTTGTTTTAGCTAGATGAGAGTGGAAATCTCTCTCTCTTTTTTTTAAAGATTTTATTTATTTATTTGACAGAGAGACAGCGAGAGAGGGAACACAACGCAGGCGGAGTGGGAGAGGGAGAAGCAGGCTTCCCGCTGAACAGGGAGCCCCAGGCGGGGCTCGATCCCAGGACCCTGGGATCATGACCTGAGCCGAAGGCAGACGCTTAATGACTGAGCCACCCAGGCGCCCCGAGAGTGGAAATCTCTTGAACTTTGATGATGGGAGTGGAGGCAGAGCAAGTTATTTATTTTTTTTCTCCCCCTGTAATGTTTGGCTATAGTGTGATTAGTGTCTAAAAATTTCCTGTTTTGTGAGACTATCCCTTTTCTAATCATTTAGCTAGAGAAAGGCAGTCTTGTCTTGGGGCATTTTCAGTCTGTGGCTACTCAGACCAGGATGTATTAGGCAAAAAGAAATCCAGGGAATTAACCACCATGTCCTTCATTCTTTGGGTCCTGAGGTCCCTAGCCAGTCGGCTTCATCTTCACCTTTCAGTGTTTTCTTATCTTTAATACATAATGCTTTTAGTTGTATTTAGCAGGTGGAATAAGAAGTGTATCTACTCCCTCTTGTCCCAGAAACAGAAGTATTAGATATTTTAATGTGTAGAATGTTATGTGTGGCTTTAAGACTATAAGTGACATTCATTTTTTTAAACCACTGTCTAAATGAATACTATTTTCTTTTTAATTTCCTTTTAAGAGGCTTCCACCCTTCCTTGTGGCCTCTATTTTTCCAGATATATTACTTGAAGTAGAAGAATCTTAGTAGTTTATTATCATAAGTCTTCTGTATTTTAGATATCTTTAGTTCCTTTAACTTTTCCTGTGTAGTACCCTCACATCATGGACAGTCTGCTTATTGTCTGTTAATGGTACCTGATCTTGATTGTGCTAGTTTTTATTATTTGTTTGTTTTCTGTAGACACATCATTCTGTTTGTTGTACACACTGAGTGTAGTTCTTGAAATCTCCCTAGATATCTTTTCCATGTGTAATTTTGCCTAGGCAAATTGCTTTTGTTTTCTTATTGTGCATTTATGATTGAGGGGGTAAATGTTTTGTCTCTTTTGTTTGAGAGGGTAGGAGTAGGCTAACACTTTAAAAATTTTACTTAATATATAAGTTGACTAAATTTGCCAAGCTTATTTCTTATGATTTACATATAAATTGTAAAAACAAGTACATGTGCTGTGCTAACAATTTGGAAACCCCAAAAAACATAAAGGGAAAAAACACCTCTAGCTCTACCCCTCAGAGACAATACTGTTAATAGTTTAATATGATTCTTTTATTCTGAAATTTTTCTTTCCTTCTCCTAACCAATATAGACTCTTAAAAAATGCTATTATATTTCATGTTTTAAGGCTAGCATTGTTTCTTAGCAATATCTATTGGTTATTTTCCCTTTTCTGCATATCTCATATAATGTTATTTTTAAAGACTGCATGGTATCCCATTGCATATGTTTATTATAATTTTCTTATATTTTCTTTTTTGGCTAGACAGCTTTTGGTAGGTTTTTCTTATATTTATAGTAATGTTTTGCTGAGGATCCTTTTATATTCACATCTGTACATTCATTGACTCTACCCTTGGATGAATTCTTAAAGGTAGAATTGGTGGATTATCACCTACGTCTAGTTTATTTTTTGAATGAAAATAATGGGTTTTATTTCTATTTAAAATTTTTGTTTTGGCCATAGCTATTGAGATAGGTTTGAAATTGATACTTTTTATTGTATTAACTATTCCTTAGATTTTTCTTTAAATTTGATCATTTTTTTTCATGGCTTTGTCTAGGTAATTATTTAAAATATTGAATACAACAGGACCAAAGATAATCTTTTGGCATAATTTTTTAGTTGTGGTTCAATTAAGAGTTATAATTGTTAAGGCATATTTTGTCATTTTATGCATATTGGCGTTATGGGTGACTTTGTTAGATGTGCTTTTCTAAGGTCAAGATATTTTGTGCCTTTCATATTTGTGATTTATCAGTCCTACTATCCAAAATAAGTAAGATGTGGGGCGCCTGGGTGGATCAGTTGGTTAAGTGTCTGACTCTTGTTTTTGGCTCAGGTCATGATCTTAGGGTCGTGAGATCGAGCATGGAGCCTGCTTAAGATTCTCTCTCTTGGGCGCCTGGGTGGCGCAGTTGGTTAAGCGACTGCCTTCGGCTCAGGTCATGGTCCTGGAGTCCCTGGGTCGAGTCCCGCATCGGGCTCCCTGCTTGGCAGGGAGCCTGCTTCTCCCTCTGACCCTCCCCCCTCTCATGTGCTCTCTGTCTCTCTCATTCTCTCTGTCTCAAATAAATAAATAAAATCTTAAAAAAAAAAAAAGATTCTCTCTCTTATCTCCCTCTGCCTATCTTCCCCTATCTCCCTCTGCCCCCCCCCTTGCAGGTGTGTGCTCTCTCAAAATAAATAAAATATTTTATTTTTTAATTTAGATTCAGTTAGCCAACATATAGAACATCATTAGTTACAGATGTAGAGTTCGGTAATTCATCAATTGCATATAACACCCAGTGCTCATCACATCATGTGCCCTCTCTAATGCTCATTACCCAGTTACCCCGTCCCCCACCCATCCCCCCTCTAAATGTTAAAAAAAATAAAATAAGATGTTCATTGTTCATGGTAAATTAATTTAAACTTAGTCATCTGTGTTTTGTTCCCATTTTGATTTCATTTTATTATGAAGAATAGGATACAAAAAACGAATATATTAAGTACAGTGTAAAGAATAATAATAAAATACCCGGGCATCTTTTTCAGGATATAAAACATTACTGGTACCATGGAAATCCTGTATGACTTCGTCCTTGGTTGGGTCCCTGCCTCTACCGCCATTCTAAATTTTTGATAACCATGTTTTTCTTTTTGTTTCACCACATGCTATGTCAGTAAACAATAAAATGGCTACTTTGTATATTTTTGAGCTTAATGTGAATTAGAATGATTTTGTGGCTGTTAGTCTGTGGCATATATTTTCCTGTGAGGTTCTTTCACTTTATGTTTTTGAGATACATCTATGTTGATATACATAATAGCAGTTCATTAATTTTCACTGTTACATAGTCTTCTGTTCTATGAATATACTACAGTTTATCATTGAAGGACATTTAGGATGTTTACAGTTTTGTGCTATTGTGAGAAATGGTACTATAAACATTTCTGCACATAGCTCCTGTTACTTGGGGCAAGAGTTTTTTTTAGGAGATAGATGATGGCTGGCTGGCTGGTGGTGGGCCAGATAGATAGATAGATAGATGCTCCTAGTGATGAGATTGATGGATTGTAGGATAAACATATTTTCAGATTTATAAGTAATGTCAAAACTGTTTTCCCAAAGGGTTATATCAGTTTACATCCCCACTAAGAGTGAGTGAGAGTTCTTAGTTCATAGTCTCTTTTACTTACTAATAATATTGTGCATTGAAAAAATTTCTTTGTGAGCTAATTCTTTTCTGAGAATCTGTTTGTGTCTTTGGCCATTTTTCTATTGGATTGTCTTTCCGTATTGATTTGTGGAATTTATTATTATCCTGGGATACCAATTCTTGTTATATTTGTTATAAATGTCCTTTCCCAAGTGGTTGTTTATTTTTTCGCCCTTTTAATTTTTTAAAATCATTAAGTCCATAATTGATTTTAATCAGTCTTATTCTTTTTGTGCTTTTTATATACTTAAAAATTTTCTTTCCTATCCTAAGTTTTTAAAAATAATATTACCTTTTAAAGGATGTATCGTGGGGTGCCTGACTGGCTTAGTCGGTTAAGCATCTCTTGATTTCAGCTCAGGTCATAATCTCAGGATCGTGAGATTGAGTCCCCTGTTGGGCTCCACGTTGGGCATGGAGCCTGCTTGGGATTCTCTCTTTCTCCCTCCTCCTCCTCCCCCCCCATACCCCCCCCCCCCCAAATAAGTAAATAAAGGATTTATAGTTTTGGCTTTCTTATTTGGGCTTTTAATTCACCTGCAATTATTTTTTTAAATGTGTGATGTGAGGTATGCATCAGATTTCTGTGGGTTCCTTTTTCTGTGTATACCTATGTATCCCAAGATCATTGACTGAAAAGGTTATTCTTTCTTTAGTCAAGTTTATACACACACACATACACATACATACATGTATATGGCTCTGTTTCAGAGATAACATGCTGCACCAATACCACTATCCTCATTCCTATAGTTTCTTAGTAATTTTTAATTTTTAGTATCTGGTTGGACAAGTACCCCAACCTTGTTGTACAGGAGTGTCTTGGCTATTCTTGTAACTTTGCACATTCATATAGATTTCAGACTTAGTCACCCCTACACCTCCAGTAAACACACACACACAGAGTTGGAATTTTGATTGGAATTACATTGAACCTATAGATCAGTTTAGGGAAAGTTGAATTCTTTACAATATTGAGTCTTCCAATTGATAAACATGATACATGTTTCATTAATCTTACCATTTATTCAGATCTTATTAATTTCTTACAAAGAGATTTTATATTTTTTCCATAAAAATCTTTAAAAGTTTTGGTTACCTCTATTTCTGAGGACTTTGTATTTTAAGATGCTATTGTAAATGATATTTTTATTGGATTTTAAATTTATTGCTGACATATTGTTTTTTTAATGACAGAAACTTTCATAAGCTATTATTGATAGTAATAATTTATATGTAAATTCTTTGGGTTTTCTAGGTGTATAATGACCATATTCTTTCTTTCTAATCCATTTAGGTTGTTTTTCATTTTCTTGCTTAATTGTACTGTCCCTCCAGTACAATGTTGATCAGAAGTAGTGACCAGTGTGCAACCTTGTTTTCCTCCTAAACTGAAAGCTTTCAGCATTTCATAATTAAATATGTTTGCTGTAAAATTTTGTAGATGCACTTTATCAAGAAGATTCTCCTTCTCTCTTGTTATGCATTATCATGAAAAGATGTCCATGAAAGATGGTTAATTTTTTTCAAATGGCTTTTCTGTATTGTATGTATTTACATGATTTTCTCTCAATCTTTTACTCTGTGGCATTCTGTAATTTGATATTTCCAATGTTAAAGGACCATAGTTATGATATATTAAGCTTTAATATGTTGCTGGATTTAATTTCCTAAAACTTTGTTTCAGACTTTTTGTAGTTTTCATGAGTGATATGGTTTATAATTTTTCTTTCTTATATTAGTCTTTTTAAAGTTTACTGTCATTCTAGCCTCATATGATTTAGGGAGCATCCCTCATCTTCTGTAACTATGAACATTTTCTGTAAAAGTTGAATTATCTTTGAGTATTTGGGAAATATCCAGGTCTGGAATTTTTTTGTTGTTATTAAGAGAGTCTTAACTACTGATTCAATGTGTTTAATGGCTTAGGACTATTGAGGTTTTCTTCATTTCAGGGAATTTATCCATTTTATTATGTTTTCAGATATGTTGATTTGCATATATTTTCTACTATTCCATGCATTGACTTTTCGCTCTGTTGTCCTTTGATACACAAAAGTTAAATTTTGATGAAGTCCAGTTTATCTATTTTTGTTGTTGTCTCTGCTTTTGGTATCATAGCCAACAAATCATTGCCAACTCCAAAGTTATGAAGCTTTTCTGTTGTTTTCTTATAAGAGTTTTATAGTTTTAGTTCTTACATTTGGTTCTTTGATCCATTTTGAGTTAATTTTGGTAGGTATTCATTTCTTTTTATATTTTACTCCTTTGTTAAAGAGAAAATAACTCTGGGACCAAAGTGTAAACATTGAGTAAAAATTGTACTGCCCAGAAGGGAACCAGATCCAGTATAGGAGGTGGGAGTGAGGATAAGACTCAAGGCTTGCTTAGGAGAGTGAAAATGGCAGGTTTTTTAAGGCTAAAATCCATGAATAGTTTGTATCCCATATTAGATAAGCGAAGTCTCTCCATGCCTGTGATTTGCTGGCAATATATGAGCTAACTGTTTAGCATTGTATATTTATTGAGTTTGTGGTGGTTTTTCCAGAAAATTGTTTTCATGATGAACATGATTATGGTGCCACATTAGATTATGGCACTACGGTAGTTGTTTACATTTTTTTTTTTTTTTTGAGAGGTTACTGTGAAATGTAATTCTCCGTATTATAAATAGAAAGAGAGGAAACATCTTGTCTTTCTTCATGTCTTTCAATAAAATTCTAAAAGTATATGATGCCTCAGGCTTTTATAGCCTTTTGTGATGATGAGGATCAAAGCGTCTTTGAATTGACCTGCCTCAAGTGAGTGATTCTCACTGGGGGTCTCTAATGTGGTTGCAGTCAGATGTTCACTGGGATTTTAGCCCTTAGAAAAGATTCTTGGGTGAGAAAAAAACATTGATTACTTTGGCAAAGCAACTAGTGAAGAAAGAAGAGAATACCTTTTTTAAAGTTTCTTTAACAAGGATCTACTGGTCACAAAAATCTCTGCTTTTGCATTCCTGACAGACACTTTAGCTATATATAGCATTCTGGACTAACAGTTCTGTCTTTGTTTTTCTCCTCCAGAACAGTAAAGGTATGCTTAAGTTCTGGTTTCCATTTCTTCTGTTGAGAATTCAGCTGTCAGTCTAATTACTGTTTATTTTAAGGTAATCTGCCATTTTTCTGGCTGCATTTAAACTATTTTATTTATTTTGCTTGACATTTGTTGGGTTTCTTCAGTCTGATTTGGTGATCAGTTCTTGTAAGTTCTTAGCCATTATCTAATTAAATATTTCCTCTACTTACATTCTTTTTTCTCCTGAATGTATATTAGATCTTCTTACTATATCCTTCATGTCTCTTAATGCCCTAGTGTTTTACATCTCTATGTCAATAAAAGTTTAGGAAATTTTAGTTCTATTGTAGAGTTCATTAATTGTTTTTTCAAATATTTTAAATACACTGTTAGACTTTGTGTTTTTAATATCTATTCTTTTCTAGGAATCTTGTTCAGTACTTTTAAAAGCCTGCTAATTGCTAACATTTACTTAAAATTTCAAAGCTCTCTTATTTCTTGAAGCATATTAAACATAATCTTACATAATGTGATAGTTTCAATATTGAAACTTTTATGTGTGTCATCTGCTGTAGTTTATTCTTTGCTGACTCTCACTCATGGTGCATTTTTCCTCATGTAATTAGTGATTTTTTTAAAAAACAATTTTGAGCTGTTCTTTTTTTAGAATTATGAAAATAATTTTTATGAAATTATTTGAGCTTTGGGAACCAGGTCGGTTCTCCAGAAAAAAGAAATGTGATTGTTTCTGTTATGTATTTGGGAATACTACTATTCTAGAACCATTTTCAATGTAATTCATGGCTTGGGGTTTTTCGTACCACCGAGGCAGTGTGAATTGGAACTGCAAATCAGCACGAAGGCCAACTTGTGGCTACACATTCTCTGGAGTACCCACTCCACATTCCACCTCCATTCAGCTTCAAGGTTTAAAATAGGCAATTCTCTCTTAGTCTCTAGAAGAGAGAGTAGTGGTATACTACTACTAATAAGTAAGACTTAATTATTTTTTAAATTAAACTTTTAATTTTGAGATAATTGTAGACTCAATTATAGATAATTGAGATAACTGTTCTCTTTAACCCATTTCCCCCATTAGTAGCATCTTATAAAACTATAGTACAATATCACAACTAAGACATTGACATTGATACAGCCAGGATACAGAACATTTTCATCTTCATAAGGATCTCTCATGTTGCCCTTTTATAACCTCACCCACTTCTTTCCCACTGCCAACCTTTCTTTAATCTTGTGCAGTCTGTAATTTGTTCTCCATTTTGTACTTGGTCATTTAAAAAATGTTGTATAAATGAAATCTTACTGTATACAAACCTTTGGACTTGGCTTTTTAGACTTAATATTTTCTCAGGAGTTTCATCCAGATTATTGCATGTATCGATAGTTTATTCCTTTTAATTGTTCAGTAATATCCATGGTATGGATGTACCACAGTTTGTTTAGCCATGTAGCTGTTAAAGGACTTCTGGATTGTTCGCAGTTTTTGGCTATGATGAATAAAACTGCTGTAAAAACTGATGTATAGGTTTTTGTTTGAATGTAATTCTTCATTTCTCTGTGATAATTGTTGAGGAGGGCAATTGCTGGTTGTATAGTAGTTCCATCATTAGTTTTTAAGAAATTACCAAACTTTTCTAGAGTAGCTATACAATTTTATATTCCCACCAGGAAAAGTATGCAAGATCCAGTTTTTCTGCATCCTAGTGACTATTTTTAATTTTAGCCATTCTGGTAAGTGTGTGGTAATACCTCATTATTTTAATTTGCATTTCCCTAATGGCTAGTGATATTGACCATCTTTTCACGTGCTTACTTGTCATCTGCTTATGCCCTTTGTTGAAATGTCTCATGATTTTTGCTTAGGTTCCAGTTAGATTTTTTTTTTTGTTAGGTGCTCAGCGTCCTTTATAGTCTAGATACTAGTTCTTTGTCAATTATGTTGTTTGAAATATTTCTTCCCAGTCTGTAACTTGTCTTTTCATCCTTACAGGGTCTTTGTAAAATAGACTTTTTCAATTTTGATGAAATTTAATTTATCAAATTTTCCTTTTATAGATCACGCTTTTGATGTCATCTGAGAACTCTGCCTAACCTTAGCTCTGGAAGATTTTCTCGTTTTTTTTTTCCCCCCTAAAAGTTTTATAGTTTTATATTTTTCATTTAAGTTTATGATCCATACTCAGTTAATTTTTGTATAAGGTAAGAGACAGGTTGAGGATTGTTGTTATTATTTTTTGCATATGGATGTCCAGTTGTTCCAGTACCATTTATTAAAAAGACCATCTTTCCGGGCGCCTGGGTGGCTCAGATGGTTAAGCGTCTGCCTTCGGCTCAGGTCATGATCCCAGGGTCCTGGGATCGGGTCCCACATCGGGCTCCTGGCTCAGCGGGGAGCCTGCTTCTCCCTCTGACCCTCTCCCCTCTCATGCTGTTTCTCTCTCGCTCGCTCTCTAAAAAATAAATAAAATCTTTAAAAAAAAAAAAGCTAATTAAAAAGACTATCTTTCCTCCATTGAGTCGTTTTTGTATCTACTCAGAAATCAGTTGGGCATATTTGTATCGATCTCTATTGTGTTCTATTGATCTATAGTACTATAGTTATATAATGAGTATTGAAATTGGGTAGACTGATTTCTCCCACTTTATTCTTTTGGCTATTTTAGTTTCTTTGCCTTTCCACGTAAATTTTAGAATAATCTTGTCTGTATCTTCAAACACTCTTACTGGCATTTTGATAGGACTTGTTTTGAAACTGTTTATCTGTTTGGGGAGAATTGAAATTTTTAGTATGTTGAATCTTCTAATTTAAGAAGACATTCTATTTCTCTATTTATATTCAGATTTTCTGTTAATCCCATTGTGAGCAGAGAACACACTCTATAGGATTTCAGTTCTTTTACATTTAAGTTTGTTTTATGGTCCAGAATGTGGTCTGTCTTGGTATGTATCCCATGTACATCTGAAGAGAAAGTATATTCTGTCCTTGTTAGTTGGAATAGTTTATAAATGTTGATTAGATCTTGTTGATGGTATTATTTTTTTCTATGTCTTTGATTTTCTGTGTAGTTCTAGCAATTGTTAAGAGAGAGGTGTTGAAGTCTCCTAACTATAATTGTAGATTCACTTAATTCTTCTTTCACTTTTACCGGTTTTGGCTTCACACATTTTGCTGCTCTGTTGTTTAGTTCATACACATTTAGGATTGCTATGTCTTCTTGGTGCACAGACCCTTTTATCATAATTATGTAATTTTTTTTCTGTCTGATAATTTTCTTTGTTCTGAAGTCTACTTTATCTGATATTAACTTTTAAAATTAACTCCTGCTTTCGATTAATGATTGTATGGTATGTGGTTTCTATTCTTTCACTTTCATCTAAAGTATTTTATATGAAATTTATATCATATATAAGTATTTAAAAATATTTTATATATCATATGTTTGACATAATATGTATTACATATATGTGTATATATATGTGTGTGTAGGGATAGTGAGTTTTTAGAGATAGCATATTGTTGGGTCATGTTTTTTAATCCACTCTGCCAATATCTATCTTTTAGTTGATGTATTTAGATAATATTTATTTATTTATTTATTTTTAGAGATTTTATTTATTTATTTGACAGAGAGATAGCAAGAGCAGGAACACAAGCAGGGGGAGTGGGAGAGGGGGAAGCAGGCTTCCTGCGGAGCAGGGACCCCGATGCGGGGCTCGATCCCAGGACTCTGGGACCACAACCCAAGCCATAGGCAGACACCCAACAACTGACCCACCCAGGTGCCCCTAGATAATTTATATTTAATGTAATGATTAATATGTTAGAGCTTAAGTCACCCATTTTATTTTGTGTTTTCTGTTTGTTCTCTGGGTTTCGTTTTTCTGTTGTCTTTTCTTTTTTTTTCCTGTTGTCTTTTACTTAGATTCCTATGCATTGTTTGAACATTTTTTAAAATTCCATTTTGATTTATCTATAGTGATTTTGATTGTATCATTCATGAGCTTTTTTAGTGATTCCTCTGGTTATTACTTTATATATTCCAACTTATCACAGTCTACTGGTGTCATTATTTTATCAGTTCAGTTGAAATGCAGAATCCTTACTCCTTTATGTCCCTTTACATTTCCTTGTTTATAATATAATGGTGTCAGATATTTCTTCTACACATCTGTAAGCATATCAAGCAGTTTTTTCATTTTTATGTCAACTTCCAAACATTTAATAAAACTCAAGAGGAGAAGGAAAGTGTATTGTAGTTAGCCTTATTTTGCATACTATCTCCTTTCTTCCTACCTGATGTTCTAAGGTTCTTTCTTTGATCATTTCCTTTTTGTTTAGAGAAATTCCTTTATCCATTCCTTTAGAGTAGTTTTACTGGAGACGAATTCTTTTAGTTTTCCTTTTAAGAGTGTCTTGAATTCTGATTGATTACTGAAGCCATTTCTGGGTCATTCCTGAAGGACATTTTTTTTTTCATTTTAAGATTCTGGGTTAACCATTATTTTCTATAAACACCTGAAAAATATTGTGCAACTTCCTTCTGGCCTTTATGGTTTCTGTTCCACACGTGTGTGTGTGTGTGTGTGTGTGTGTGATTTTTTTCCCCTTTGTGTTTCTCTTTCTCTCTCTCTCTTTTTTTTTTTTTTTAATTTAAGTGTAGTTGACACACAGTGTTACTTTAGTTCCAGGTGTACAACATAGTGATTTTGACAAGTTGATGCATTATGCTGTATCACCAGAAGTGTAGCTACCATCTGTCCCCATGCATTGCTGTTACGATATCATTGACTGTATTCCTTATGCTGTGCTTTGTATTCCTGTGATTTACTCATTCCATAACTGGAAGCCTGTATCTTCCACTCCCCTTTACCCATTTTGCCTACTCTCCCACCCTCCCCTCTGTCAACCATCAGTTTGTTCTCTGTATTTTTAGGTCTGATTCTGCTTTTTGCTTGTTTATTTTTTAAGATTCCACTTTGTCTTTCTTAGTTTGACTTATTTCACTTAGCATAATGCTCTAGATTTATGCATGTTGTCTCAAATGATGCAATATCTTCTTTATTTACCCAAAGAAAACAAGACACGAATTCAAAAAGATATGTGCATCCCTATGTTTATTGCAGCATTATTTACATTAGCCAAGGTATGGAAGCAACATAAGTGCCCATCAGTAGATGAATGGATAAGGAAGATGTGGGGTGTGTGTGTGCGTGCGTGTGTGTGTGTATACAGGAATATTATGAGACCATAAAAAAGATGAAATCTGGGTCTCATTTTTGATAGTTACTATTGTTGTCTTCAAGTTTATTAATTTTTTATTCAGTGTACCTAATCTGTTAATCCTATCCCTTATATAGTTCATCTCAGATTTTGTACTTTTCAGGAATTTGAGTTGGCTCTTTTTAATAGCTTCCATCTTTTTTCTTAAGATACTCATCTACCTTTTTTTTTTTTTTAAAGATTTATTTTAAATAACCACCCAATGTGGGCTTGAACTCATGACCCTGAGATCAAGAGTCACTTGCCCTACTGACTGAGCCAGCCAGGCGTCCCCCTTATCTGCCATCTTGAAATACAGAATATAGTTATAAACTTTTTATATCCTTGTCTACCAGTTCTATCATCTGTATCATTTCTGGGTTGGTTTTCATTGATTGATTTTTCTTATTATTATGGGTCATAGTTTCCTGCTTTTTTACATGCCTGTTTATGTTTGATTGGATATCAGACATTGTGAATTAGACCTTGATGGGTGCTGGGTATTTTTTATTCCCATAAGTGTTCTTGAGCTTTGTTCTTGAATGCACTTAATTTACTTGTGAACAGTTTGATCTTTTTGAGGCTTGCCTTTCAGCTTTGTAAGACTGGGTCAGAGTAGCCTTTAGACTAAGTCAAATTTGGTCCGACTACTGAGACAATACTCCTTGAGTACTCTTATCTGATGCCTTGTGTATTATAGTTTTTTCATTCTGGCTGGTTGGCACTGAAACGAGCTGTGAGGGTTCTTTCCTATGGCTCCTACTTGCTGATGAGTGCTCAGGCAAATACTCAAGGAAGGCCCTGCTATAGACCTCTGGAGCTTACTGTTTGCACAGCTTTCCTTCCTTCAGTATTCTGCTCTGTAAATTTTAGCTGAATGGGCCCCCTCAAACTCCCACCTCATCTCTTCAACTCAGGAAATTGCTGGACTCTACCTGGATTCTCCCTCCCTGCACTGTAGTCTGGAAGGTAGCTCATCATGTTTGTTTCACCTTCACAGTGATCACTGTCCTGCATTGCTTGTTGTTTAATACTATCGAAAGTTATTTTTTTCATATATTTTGTGTAGTTTTTTAGTTGTTTAAGATGGGGAGGGTAAATCCAGTCTGTTACTTCATCTTGGCTCATAGTAGAAGTTTCCTGGAGATAGACAATAAACAAGTAAAATATAAACAAATATATCAAGTGGCCAAAAGTACTGTGGGGAAACCTGGAGAAAGGAAGGGAGATGTAAACTATCAAGAGGATTGTAATTTTAAAAGGATGATGAAAAAAAGACCAGATTGAGAAATTGACTGTTCTGATTATCTTTTGCTCTATAACAGCCTGCCCCCAAACTTAGTGACTTTTGTTCATGGATACGCAATTTAGGAAAGGCTGGGCTGGGACAGCTCATTTCTGCTCAGCTAGGCATCACCTGGGCAGCTGAAAGGCTGGGGACTGGAATCATCTGAGTATTTCCTCACATGTATGATGGTTCATGCTGGTTGCCAGCTGGGATCTCATTTGGGCTGTGGCTAGAACATCTACACATGACCTTTCTGTGTGGCTGCTTGGCTCTCACACAGCATAGTGGCTGTGTTCCAAGGGCAAGCATCTGAGAGAGAGCCAGGAAGAAACTGTATTGCCCTTTCTACCCTGGTCTTGAAAGTCATGTTGTATATCACAGGAAGTCACTAAGGCTGACCCATAATTAAGGGACTGGAATTAGACTCCTGTTCTTGCTGGGAGGCATGTCAAAGAATCTGTGGACATACTTTGAAGCCACCACAATGGTATTTGAGCAAAGGAAGTAAGGAAGAACATTCCAGGTAGAATGGACAGAAATGCAGACTCTGAGGTTGGTGGATACCTGATGGCTTAGATTTGTTTATGGTTGAGTTCCCACTGTAAAATGGCAGCTCCTTGAGGGCAGGGCTTTGTTTACTGCTATTTTCTGAGCACCTAGTAGTTGACAGATAGTTGTAGTTCAGTTTTTATTTGTGGAAGAGATAGCCTTTTGACACCATGTATTAAAAATCCTAAAAACAAGTATATCGCTTTTGATCTAATAATTCTTTCTTTGGAAAATTATCTTTAGGAAAAAAATTGTACAGATAAGCAAAGCTGTAGTGGAAATGTGAAGGTGTCTAAATGCCCATTAATAGCCAATTGATTAAATAAATTATGGTTTCCTTTGTAGTGGAAGACTATGTAGAAACTAAAAACTAAACATTTCATTTACTAAAAACACTTTTGGAGCAGAATTCAAATGTTGGTGTACAGAATGATCTTATTTGGTTAATAATTAACAATCTCCATAATATTTGCATAGAATGGAGAGGGATCTGATAGGATGTATATCAAATTGTTAACAGTTGCTATAGGGGTTATTTTAGAGTTGCTTGTTAAAAATTATGTACTGCTATTATAATGTATTTCTATTATAAAAGCAAATAATGTAAATTTTTTTATTGATAGAGAATAGCGTACAAGTCACTGTGAGTAATAAAAACCACCCTTTGAAATAATACATTGGTCTGTCTTTTTATTAATTAAGGTGAGGGAAAACAAGATTTGTACAGAAAAAGTGTGAAATGATGTAAAACCGAGATTTTTCAGGAGATTATCTCTTCATCTTTTTTTTCCTTTTGCATATTTCTATATTTCCTTAATTGGAAAAATAAGCTTGTCTCATAATAAGGAAAAGATTTACATTGAAAGAAAATAGCTGTAGGTAGTAGTGTTAAGCAGCCTTACTTGAAGATTATTTATCATGTGAAAAAATCCAAATTTATAAACCACCTAAATCAGAGATTTCTAGGTTTCCCCACAAAATTCCTTTAATGGACTCTAAATATTATGTGACTTAGGAAGAGGAAGACAAATACTGTCTGATCTCACTTACATGTGGAATCTAAAAAAAAGAGCTCATGGAAACAAATTGGTGGTTGTCAGAGGAAGAGGGTAGAGGAAATAGGTGAAGGTGGTCCAAATGCACAGACTCCCAGTTGTGAGATAAGCAAGTGCTGGGGATGTCTTGTGCAGCGTGTGACTACAGTAGCATTACTGCACTGTGTGTTTGAAAGCTGCCAAGAGAGTAGATCTTAAAAGTTGTCATCACTAGGAGAAAAACATTGTCACTGTGTGGAATGATGGGTGTTAACTAAACTAATTGGGTAATCATTTTGCAGTGTATGCATAGATCAGATCCTTATGTTGTACACTTTAAATTATTATAATGTTAGATGTTAATTATATCTCAGTAAAACTGGAAAAAATATTATGTGGCTTAGAACATTTGATTTACACCTAATTCTAAAGCTACTACTCTTTGTTAAAATGTGGTTGGTATTTTTCCGTGCTAATGTTAATCTTTATCACTGTGGCACAGGTTTTCAGTAACCTTACAAGAGTAATTGAGGACTAAGGTAAAAATTACGAATGTAATTTATGAATGAAATCCTAGCTGGTGTACTACTTTAATACGTATTTTGTTGCAAAAATGTCTTTAGCTTCATTGTTCTCATTTCACGGTCTTCTTTATTTTAAAGAAATAATTTGTAATTCATTTTGTTCTTATATACCATAGGATGTGTTTTGGAGATGCAGACAAAATATCTTTGATGAAATGAAGAAGAAATTTTTACAGGTAGACTGCTGATGTAATTGCTTTAGTATGATAATCAGCAGAACAAGTAACAGCATGTTAGCATTTTTATTTAATAACAAGGCATGTCTTAAGTTTTGTGCTTGTTTGGCTTATCTTATTTCTACCTGGTTTTAATAAGAAGAAAGCCACCTTAACTGAATATGTGTCTAGATAGTCCCTTGTTTTTAACATGTGAGTGAGGGGGAAAACATATAACAACTATAGAACCCTTTGTTTTGACTTTATGGTATGGTTGTCTGTTTTTTATACAGATATATTTCATTTTCTGAAGTATTAATAGTGCTGGGACGAAATCATTTAATAATTTACAGAGTCAAATCCCAGAAATCTTATTTGAATAATTAAAACTATTACTTTTCCAGCAGCCTGAATGCACTATAAACCTAAACTTTCTTGTGATGTACCATCCCATTCTAACTTTTACTTAATACCTCATTTTCCTCGGGTCCCTTGAACTCTATAGTTCTTTCTTCAGGGTGCTTCCTTTAATCTCTTGCCTTCTCTAAGTGATCTGTGGCAAGAGACCACTTAGGAAAACATCATATAACATTGTGGAGTTTGCTGGGCGGGGGGAGGTAGTAGAATGGAGTGGAGGGAGGATCTTAAAAATAAATTTTTTAAAAATATAAGTTAGGGCCTCCATCACTGCCCCAGTTATTGTCACTTGTTAAAGTAAAAATGCAAATCTGAATGGCGTTGATAAATTTAACAAATTTCATTCAGCAAAAATATTCACATTCTTTAGTTCTCTTTTTTAACCTATGCCAGTATTAACTGTGGATGCCCAGAAGGGTAATGTGCTAATAAGTAAGGCCTGTCTTTTTAGCTCATAGCAGCTCCTGTACAAGAAGCAGATAGACCTTTGTGCGTACGTGTAAGTTTGCAACCATAATGTTAATCTTTGTAATAACATTGAAAAGAAGGCGGTCTTAAAAGAAAATGGGTTGACTATTAAATTTAGAGGTAAAGAGGTCCCTTTGTAATGTTTTAAAAGTTTTTATATTAATTTTTTTTCTTAAAAAAATCTGAATCTTGGTAACTTTGAATTTGGGTTGATATTGTTTTCTACATGCTAATACCATTCTGAATATATGCCATCAATTATACACCTTGCCTTTTAAATAAGAAACGCCTACCTAGGAAGTGTCTTTTATGAAACAAAAATTATGGTGTTAATTTCAGAGAACGCAGATTGAATTTAGAACTATTAGGAATGTCAAGAAAAGGAGATGACATGACTTAAGAGGTGAACATGCCTTCAAGCAGGCTCTGCGACCCCTCAGAACTATCTCATGTCGACCTCTACAGGATGTCCCTAGCAGCGAACCTATCTTTGGAAGAAAATATGTTTAGAGTGTTTTTATCCCACTATGTTTTATCTTTTATAAATAAGACTGTGGTGTAATTTTTTTTACTCTTTTCAGGGATTCTTTCTTCAGACTTTGTTAGGAAATCTAGCTTTGTTTCTGCAGTGAGCATAGATAGGCACAGACAGAACACTCTCTCAGCATGCACAGTGTTATTGTAACTGCTGTTGACTTTCCCCTTATTCTCACAAGTGTAATATTGCTATGAGTTGTCCATAAAATAAATAGTTTTAATTTTATATTTTATGTCTTTTTTTTAACTGGCTAGATTTTCTGTGTAGGGAACTTTGTGCCCCTGTAATAGCACACCTAAGATATATTAAATATTTTCCCAAGTGGAACATGCTTTGGGCTTTTCTAAAACTCTGCATTTATTTCCTCTCATTTTCCCTTATTCATCATAAAGCTCTTTGAACTCAAAAATTGTGCTCTGTTCCCTAAATTATGACATATCCTCAGATGCCTTACCTTAATGTCGGGTGTAGTATTTAAATGGACACCCTCCCTCCTACTACCAACACTACCATTACAACATCCTTTCCAGCTAGTGCTCAAGTATGTTTCAATGTGCCTAACTGTATTTTTATTATCTTTTGCTTTGGAACAGCCTACACGAAAACTTAGTGGCTTAGGACAACTAGTTTATTTGTTCATAATTCAGAGGGATGGGATTTGGGCAAGGGCTCAGCTGGTTAGTTTCTGTGCTCCATGTGGCATCATTGAGGATCATTACTTGGCTGCATTTAGCTGGTGGGTGGCTTTGGATAGAATGTCCAAGAAGGCTTTTCTCCATTATTAGGCATTCCAGTGCTCCACTAAGTGGCCGATTTCTCTCTGTGTGGATTGTTAGGGCTTCCCTGTAGCATGGTGGTCCCAGGGTAAGTGGATTTTTTTTTTTTTTTTAACTCATAAGAGGGAATCTTCCAAGAGGTACAAAAGCAGAAGCTGCTGATTTTTTAAGGTCCTGCCTTAAATCACACAGTGTCACTTGTAGTACATTCTGTTGGTCCTGGCTGGTCACTAGGCCCGTCCAGATTCATGGGAAAAGGAAAAAGAAATTGAGTGGCAAGGAATTTGTAGCCATTTATCATTTACCTCAAGGTGATACTGCTTTTTCCTTTGGGCGTAAATGGGATCAGCCAGGGGCAGAGCTCCAAAGAAAAGAAGAAAGGTAGCTACCCTATTTTCCTAATTCTAAGAAACACCTTTTACATTTAAATGTTTTGTAAATCTGCATGTTTAATATAACCTTGTAGAGTTTTTTTTTTCTTCTTTCTTGGAAAACTGTTGTAAAGTTATTGTTATACTTATTGATGATATCTGAGAATTGAAAGAAAAATTTTTTTCTTATTAGTTCCCAGATTGGGGGGACATGGCGGGGGAGGAGAGAGACTACATATGAGTGTGGGATTAGTGTTGGCAGTAGTGCTATGAAAAATTTAAATGTAGCCCATGGATGATAGCCATATATTAGATTAAATTTGAAATAATGGGCCAGAATGTAGAGTATTTAAGTAACTTAAGTAATTTAAGTAATCTTAAGTAATTAAGATTTGTAAGTGGCTAGCTTAGAGCCTTAAAGAAGAGCAGAGCTTTTTGTTTGTTTCAGTTATTTTAGAATTGAATTCAAGAATAAAATGTGATTGGCCCAGAAATTCTGCTTGTAGGAATTTTAAGGAAATGGAAAAGTGCACAAAGTTGTATGTAGGTGTTCATCACAGTATTATTACCAAAGTGTAATAAAGTCTGCTTGAGCCAATAAAATGGAACTGATAGAACAAATTATTATTAATCCATGTAATAAAATACCATTCAGCTGTTAAAAATGAAAAGTTAGAACAACTTTGACAGGAAAAGATTACATGATATATTTATAAGTAAAGAAAGAAATGACAAAACAGCATGTATATTCTAACCCAGTGTGTGTGTTCGAGAGTGTGCATGTATATGTGCGCGTGTGTGTGTATGTGGGCAAAATATTTGGAAGGATGTGCTCCACAATGTTAATTGTATCTGTGTGTTAGGGCATTACAGATGGTTTCCACTTTTTCCTTTTACACCTCCTATTAAAAAATTATTTATATGCAGTATACAGAAAAGAAAGCCATTTTCATTCAAAAGAATAAAAGGCACACATGAGATTAAATTTTGTGTTTACTGTGGTACATTTAGTTTTCAGATGAGATTTCTTTGGGGATAATTTCCCCACATTTTTGGGTGGAAAGAGAGGAGGTATAGGAGTGCCTATACTTTGTGCTGATATATTTGGGGAAAGAACGAGGAACAGCTAATATCTGGCCATATGATGTTGCTACATCACCATTCTGATGTATACTGATGTATTCTGATGTAAATCAACACTTCAGATTTCTGAGTTCTTTGGTGAGGTAATCTTCCTTGCACCATCAATTCCAGCCATCCGAGGGTTTAAAATCTGGCCCTTTGGTATTTTATATCTGGAAAACTTGAATCTACTTCTGAAGTATACTGTTGAAACTATGAAAGTGGATCTTTTGTATTTGAAATTTATTTTGAATTGTTCATTCTTTTACTATAAACCAGAGTTTAAAAAGGTCCACTTTATGTTTCTCAGTTTGGGATTAAAAGGTGTAAAACAGTTAATTACATGTGTTGATATAACACCTTAAGTTTTTAGGTGAAGGCTTTTTTTCTCCTGAGAAGCATATTAGTAATGCTCTTTTTTGTTATCCTGTTTATTTTATAGAAATGTATTTTCCTTCTTTTCATTTTTAAATGATTATTATTTGTAATTAAATATTTTGATTTATCTGAAATATCATGGTAGCCAATCTGTTTTAAACATTATACTTCTTTTATAGAAATTTATTTCTGTCCTAAACTACTTGGATTAATCTTAATTTAAATAATCTCTTACAAACCCAAAATTATATATAGCAGAAACAAATTATAATTGTATTACTCCACCAAACAAAAAAACCTTGGGGCTATCCTGTCTTCAGCACTAGTCAATGATAATTATATTTAAAAATGGGTTATATAGAAGCAACAAAAGGCTGGAGTTGATACTATTGTAAAAGAGAAGGAAAGAAATAAATTATTGTATACAGCACAGGTTGTACAGTTCATATTTCTGTAAAGCCTATTATGGGGATGGTGAGACATAACCCCAGTTAAATGACTGCTGCACTTGATTTTTGAGGGAAAGCAAGAGATTTATGTAATCAGATTTGTGTGTTATTCTGGACTGAAGGAAGATAAGATTAGAAAATGTTAAACTTCTCATGAAGCTATTGCCATAATCTTGTGTAAGATTTTGATTGCTGCGGGCAGGAATAAAGAGAAAGGGGATGGCTCAAGAAATATTCAAGAAAGGTGGAATTGATAGAATTTTGGTGATTGTGTGAGGTGAAGAAGAGGAAGGAGATGAGGAAGATGCTCAGAACTTTAGTTTCAGCAAAAGTCAGTGGATAATGGTGCCATTCATAGAGTTTGACATTAAGGAGAAAGAGGGAAAGAATTTTTTGCATTCAAGTATCTGATGCAGCCTGCTACCACTGTGGAAAGTTGAAAAGAAAAGCAGTGTCCTTCAACAGCTTGGAAGGGAGGGCAGAGCCTCTCTGAGAAAGTCCCTTTGAGAACTTTTTGTCTTGATAATTACTGAGTTACTGCTAGATGAAAAAGAAGGAAGGAGAATTTGTGACCCTAACTTCCTTCTACATTGGTAATTGAAAAGTTTTTTTCCCTTGCTTTTCCTTACCTGCCTCTGCTGACTGATCTGTTTAAATAAGCTTGTCAGCTCCCAACACATTGATAAATGGGGCCTTTAGACATGTCTATAGGTACGGTAGCATAAAGATCAGGAGGCCTGGTTGCCTGTGTCCCTTAGTTAGGGATTTGCAAGTTGAGATAATCCTCTCAGTTCCCTTTCTGTTTCTTCAGGAAATCCAGAAGTGCTTGATTTGACTGTGCTAGTGTGGTAATGATACATTTTTAAGGATCAGATTTTATTATTTTCAGCTGAAAATGACTCAAGTATACTGTCTTCATGGCTTGTTGACCATTGATGTACAGTGAAAGCAAATACCCACAAGAATGTTGATTCTTAAATACGCCACAGTTTTTCCAAAACAAGCACATATGGTACTTTCTGTGTTTGACATATCCATGTCAAAATACATCCAGTGTATTTCAGACATAACCAAACAGTAATACTAGCTAGGAGAAAATAATATTTTGAGGGATATTTTTATATTTAATCATAGAAAATATGGCTAATTGTAATTGTTTTGTTTTTCTTTAAAGATAAATAATGTTTGTTTTAATTTCAGATAGAAAATGCTGCTGAAGAACCTAGAGTTTTATGTATAATACAGGATACTACTAATTCAAAGACAGTGAATGAACGGATCACTTTAAATTTACCAGCTTCTACTCCACTCAGGAAGCTCTTTGAAGATGTGGCCAACAAAGTAGGCTACATAAATGGAACCTTTGATTTAGTGTGGGGAAATGGAATCAATACTGCTGATATGGTAAAACCTTAGACTTAAAGCATGTTCTCTTAAGCTGCTAATAATATGATAGTCATTATTATTGTTGTTATTAATGAATATATTAAATCCTGGAAACTTTTTTAATATCATAAGCAAAACTATAATGAATAATTTAAGAGCCTAGGTGCAACTCAATAATTGGATCCTTCTTCATCCCTTTGCCTTCATTCCAGATTCAGCATTTGCTTATCCTAAAGTTCGTATAAGGACATTTTATCAGTTTTTTTGCTCATGTAAGAGGACTAGCATATTGTGTCAACTATGGAAAATTTTCCAACATTTACTGCATGGAATGTTATTCATCATATATGTGATATATGTAAATGTATAATATATGTATATTTTAAGATTTATTTATTTGGGAGAGAGAGTGGGAGAGCACGTGCATGAGTGGAGGGAAAGGCAGACAGGGAGAGAATCTCAAGCAGACTCAGTGCAGAGCCATTCATGGGGCTTGATCTCTTGACCCTGAGATCATAACCTGAGCCGAAATCAAGAGTTACACGGTTAACCGACTGAGCTACCCAGGTGCCCCTGTTCATCTTATATTTTTAAGCAGAAAAAGCAGGATATGGAATCATGTGTATTTTATAATCTAATTTTTAGAAAAGAGAAAAATTTATATAGAAAGAAAAAGGAAAGGAAGGATATACAGTCATGTTAATAGAGATTATGTACCAGATACAGTGGTAGGCACATGATCAAGAAGGTTGGTGGTATCATGACTTTTGTGTCAGAGATCTCACAGTCCTGTTGTAGAAACGATTGTACTGACAAATAATTTCATTAATATGTTTGAAATACTATATTGTAAGTTTGTTCTGAGTGCAAAGAGAAGGCATTGATCACTTTTGCATGGGAGAGTGGCAAAGGACACCATTGAGTTGGATCTCATCTGCACTATTAGAATAGTACTGGAAAGAGTATTTTTTATTTCCTGTCTCTCTGTCCAAATTACCCTGCATATTACTGTTGGAATTGTTCCCAGTCATCTTAAATTGTAGCTCTTAGGTCACCTTCCAGTTCAAAAGCCTTTCATGAGTACTCACTACCCAGAAATTAAAAATCAGATTCCTTAGGTTAGCAAGCTTGTAGACAAACTACAGTGGGTCCTTTAAGACTTTTGTAATCTCAACTCACAGATACTGGACTAACTTATTTTCTTAACACAAATTTCCATGCTTTTCTATCTCCATGTTTTTGCTTATATTACCTTTTTCTGTCCTATGTCATTGCTACTCGTAAGTTTTCCAGGAAAATACCTCTGATGGGAAATGAAATTGAATGTGTATTACCTCTGTGATATTTAGAGGGCAGAGTTTTAATTGGGTCTAGGGAAGAATCACAGATGTTTGATGTTGCATGATTTGCCCTTAAAATCCATGATATTTTGCTTTCTATTCCATAATATATTTACATTTTTAAAATGTGGAACTAATGCTTTACATTAACCAACTTTTCCCCCCTCTGAAATTGATTAGTAAAATTGGTAGTCCAACAGAATATGCAAAGAGAAATAATATTTAATCTCAAACTTTGAATACTCCCTGTTACATCACCATGTAACTTCTAATGTTGCCTCTTTTTTTTTTTTTTTTTTAAAGATTTTATTTATTGACAGAGAGAGAGACAGCGAGAGAGGGAACACAAGCAGGGGGAGTGGAAGAGGGAGAAGCAGGCTTCTCGGTGAGCAGGGAGCCCGATGCAGGGCTTGATCCCAGGACCCCGGGATCATGACCTGAGCTGAAGGCAGGCGCTTAACGACTGAGTCACCCAGGCACCCCTGCCTCTTTTTTAAAGGATAGTTCTATATTGTCATGTATGTCTCCCCGAGTCTTATTTATTTTTTACTTTTAAGAAACCTTACATGATGTTTCTTCATGCCACTTTAAAAGTAATCTCTTTGTCCCCCAGTGGTACTGTTTCTTCTGCTGTGCCACTTATCATAGCATTCTTTTATTATAGTTACTCATTTGTGTCTTTTCCATGTGGTAGAATGCGTGTATTTTGGTGGCTGGGACCTCATAGTATTAATTTTGCATCCTCCATAGATAGTCTCCCTAGGCACTTCAAAGATGTGTTTTAAATTAACATTTATGGGGCGCCTGGGTGGCTCAGTTGGTTAAGCGACTGCCTTCGGCTCAGGTCATGATCCTGGAGTCCCGGGATCGAGTCCCACATCAGGCTCCCTGCTCAGCAGGGAGTCTGTTTCTCCCTCTGACGCACTCCCCTCTCATGCTCTCTGTCTCTCATTCTCTTTCTCGCAAATAAATAAAAAATAAAATTAAATTAAAAAAATAAAAAATAAAAAATAAATAAATTAACATTTATGGTTAAATAGATCTATGTCATGGTGCGCCTGGGTAGCTCAGTCGGTTAATATGTGCCTTCGTCTCAGGTCATGATGCCAGGGTCCTGGGATCGAGCCCCACATCGAGCTCCCTGCTCAGCGGGGAGTCTGCTTCTCCCTCTCCCTCTGCCTCTCTCCCCACTCATGCTCAAATAAATAAAATCTTTAAAAAGAATAGCTCTATATCAGGATTACCTATTTCTCTTTCTTTAGCTATGACTGTTCTCAAGTACTTGACTTCTGTATATTTATTTGCTTATTGTACATTTCTGTAAGTATACTCTTTCACCTGCTTACTGCACAGTGCTGCATATATGCTTTGTGAAAACCTAACCCATTTAGCTACCCACCACCTCATACACATAGATACATACATTTGTTGAGGTAAAACACCTATGTATTCCTGCTATATTATCTGATTTCTTATCAGAATGTAAAGGACCCAAACATACCTTTCCTCTCATGTGACTTCTCTTCACTTCTGATTTTCTTTTTTAATTTAAATTCAATTAATTACAATATAGTATATTATTAGATTTCAGTGATTCATCAGTCCTGTATAATACCCAGTGCTCATTACATCATGTGCCCTCCTTAATGTCCATCATCCAGTTGCCCCCTCCCCCACCTCCCAGCTTCTCATTTTCTATATCCCATTTTTCTCATGGATTTCTAGATGTGAGCCAGTTAAGAGGGATCATGTGTTTGTTATTTTATTTACTTAACACTTATTTTAAACTTACTATGTGCTTAGTATTGTTCTGGTATGAGGTTCTATACAAGTATAACTTCATTTAGTCCTTAATAACCACTGTACGAGGTAGGTTCTAGTACAGCCTCATGTCATAGGTAAAGAAACTGAGTCATGGGGAAATGGAGTTAACTTGCCCAAAGTCACACAAATAGCAAGTGGCAACATTTTTTACAGTTAGGGTTTTTTTTGTTTTTTTGTCGTTAGTATTTACACGTTTTTTTAATATATAATGTTAAGTTCCTAAGAAAGGCATTTCCATAAAATAAGTCCCCGAAGGAGGCATTCCTCATATCTCGGAAGCATTAAAACATTCTTTAGTATAACAGAATGATTTTAAAGCAAAAGAATGGGGTGTTCATTTCATCTCTCGTTTTTCTCAGCAGTGGACTAGCGTGTGGGTGAGTCCCTGCAGTAGACTTGGAGCACATAGGGCTCCATCTCTCATCCACCACCAGGAGTGGAGCAGAAAGAAATTGCCTTACCAAATCAAAGAGTTAGGTAGAGACTACGTATCTGAGATGTTTGATTCTCAGAGGAGTGATGACTTCTGTCTCTAGGGTCCTCTGGATCCTGGCAGTGGACTTTAAATAGCTTATCATTTACCTAGGGCAGGCTGTTCCTCAAGGAGTCTTTCTGAAAGTGACCATTTTGGTATATTACATAATTGGTTTGGTTGGGCTGCTTAGTGTGTTGCTTATCAGGGAACTCTCATTCATATATCAAAACATGTTTTTACAGTTATTTATGTGAAATGATTGTTAGCAAATACATTTTAGAGGACATAGAAACCTAGATGTTTATAATTATTTTTTTGCGTAGTACTTAACATTACTTCTTCACCTTTTTTCTCTCCAGTTTTTTTTTTTAGATGTTGGGAAATGTGCACATCTGGGATAACTGTCAGTATATGCACTGTCACTGGGCTTAGCCATCCTAATACATGAGTAAATGAGTTAATTCCAAGTCTAGATTAACAGAATTTACCAGAATCTTTATTTAAAAAAAATAGTGTTTGAGCCTGAGAATTGTAGATTCATTTATGTATTACTTGTTTTATTTTATTATTATAATTAATGTTTCTCATAATCTGAGATATTTTATTTTATGCCCATAGGCTCCACTGGACCATACCAGTGACAAGTCACTTCTTGATGCTAATTTTGAGCCAGGAAAGAAGAACTTTCTGCATTTGACAGATAAAGATGGTGAACAGCCTCAAATACTGCTGGTAAACTATTTAGAAGCCTCGTATTCATAATTTTTGTGTACTGTCACTGTTGGGAAGCAGTATTCCAAAGGAAGGAGGAGAGATATAATTTGTGATTTATGTATAATAAATTATTTTTCTATTTTATGTTGGCTTTTTATAAGTGTATATGTTAACATGGTAACAGTGGACATCCATAGCACTGTTGCTTGTGTATATAGTCTGTTGCTGCGCTGGAAATAGGGGTTGCCATCTTCAAAACTATCACCATGACAGGGATGGGGTAGATCTAGGATAAGTTAAAACACCACAGAGATCTACTGCGTTTCAGTGGCCTTCCTTTGGTTAAGCATTTGCTTGGTTGTTGTAAGTCCTTGGCAGTTATGCCTAGATTTTTCTGTATTTTAGGGTAGGCACAGACCCCCAGAATTCTCTATTCTGACATTTTTGCTCCCACCCCCCTCTTTCTGGAATAACTATTCCAGTTTTTCAAGTTACGTGCTTTATTTCTATTCTTGTAGTATTTGCCTAAGTTCATATTTCAGTAGGCTTTCCTGTCTGGTCCAGTGGCCCTAGAGGTCGTCTAATCCAGTAACTCCCAATTTGAGGGTCCTTCCTAAAAAAGATCGAGAAAACCTGGTCTGCTTTACCTTGTTGTTTTACAGGCTGAGGAGACTAAGGCTCACAGAGGTTAGGGACTTTTTCAGAATCCTTCTTTCAATGTAACTTCACTCACAGAAATTCTTCTATTTGATGCTTTTCATGTAGAAGTCTCTTGTGAATTAGAATAGCTGTCTGGACAGTAGACAATAATTAAACACAGAACATCCATACTGAAGCAGTACTAGAAGATGCTCCATCTCATCATTTTTTTATGACATCATGAGAAGATCTTGATTAATCTGAATGACATTGAAATATAAATTAGTTATTAATTTAGGGAACTCTAGATCTGTGGTTTGGGAATTCATGTTTTAAAATGCATAGTAATTACTCTTCAGCTCGGTCTTAATTGCTTAAGCTAATTTTATATCCCTGAATCCTTTTTGACATCTTCCTCATTAATAGGAAGTTTCTTATTAGAGACAGTAGGAAACGATCCATTTTATCCAATACTTAAGTGTGCCCTACCTGCCACGTCTACTTGGCAAGGATGGTGTAAAAATGAATGACAGACCCTGTCATCAAAGAGTTCACAATGGAACTTTCTCCTCTCATATAAACAAAATTTGAAAGAGAATTAAGGGAAATTGCAAAAGTAAGAACTTTGAAAGGAGACATGAGCACCTCTCCAAAGTGTTTTACATTGGGCATCTTTTGAGCCTTCCTATAGGAAATGGTGAGGGTGTACATTCCTTTAAATGTCTTGGTGGTAATAGTAATGCCTTGTTTTTTTCATTGCCTCAGCAATTAGTATGTGTTTTGGTTTTGTTTTTTTTTTCCCCCATTGTTTCAGCAACCAGTAAATATTGGTTATGCTGCATTTTAGGAGGATTCCAGTGCCGGGGATGATAGTGCCCATGACCGATTTATAGGTCCACTTCCAAGAGAAGGTTCTGTGGGCTCTACCAGTGATTATGTCAGCCAAAACTACTCCTATTCATCTATTTTGAATAAATCAGAAACAGGTAAGACTTATTATTATTACTGTGGTGGTTGTATTTTCATAAAATCACAGGGTGTTAGACCCTGAGTAATCTGAGAGATCTCAAGCCTAATCACCTCATTTTATGGATTAGAAAACTGAGACCCAGAGCAAGGTCACTAGTTAACAGAAATAGGACAATAATGTGGTTTTTCTTTCCCTCAAGTCGTTGTTTTCACTATATTGTTACTGCCACTATTTCATAATAAAGTAAAAAATATTGACTATTGTATTTTGAAGGAAGACTTTTCTCTTTGGTAATTTTCTATTTTGAATTTATTCTTAAATTTCTGAAGTTGACTTTGTTTGGAAAGGAATGTTTCCATTATATGTTTTTGGATTAGGATAGACTGTGAGGGATACTTCCATTTTGAAACAGACACCTACTGTGTCATCTTTTAGTTTAATCTAATCATATGTTTGAAACTAATCATGTGATTTTAATATTCCTGTTAACTTTTTTCTGAACATTATTAAACTTAGATGCTTGAATTTTTTCAATTTATTGAGCAGTGAAATTGCTTTATTTATGTAAAGGTTTATTTCTTTACATGTAAGATTGGTTACTTGCCTAAATATAATCTGGATACTTGTATATAACATTTGATCTCACAGCAAACGTTTGCAGTCGATAGTGTTTTATTCATGTTAAAAGAAGTGGAACCTGGGTTCTGAGAAGCCTTCAGTTGCACAGCTGGTACTTCTAGGTGCGACTACAGAACCTCTGCTTTTAGAACTTCAAAATAGAGATGGTTTTAAATATTATATGCAGGTATTTAGTATAAAAAGAAAACCATAACATTACATTGCAAATTTTGTCGTAATGTGATCTGTAATATTCTATTTACTATATTTTGTAATTAAAATGTAGATAATTTCCTCATAGTTGAACATTTGTACAGGCTTACCAGTGTGTTTGTTTTGGAAATACCAGTAAAAGCTGGTCATGTTTGGTATTTAGGATCATTTATATTAATAGAACTTTTGGCAGTCAAGTACCAGAAATAAAAGAGAATGCAAAATTATCTTCTATTTCAGATAATAGGAGATAATAAAGCTGCTCATCATTTTTTTTTTTAAAGATTTTATTTATTTATTTGAGACAGAGAGAATGAGAGAGAGAGAGAGCACATGAGAGGGGGGAGGGTCAGAGGGAGAAGCAGGCTCCCTGCCGAGCAGGGAGCCCGATGCGGGACTCGATCTCAGGACTCCAGGATCATGACCTGAGCCAAAGGCAGTCGCTTAACCAACTGAGCCACCCAGGCGCCCTAAAGCTGCTCATCATTACACTGTCTGTCTAGAGTAGTGATTCTCAAATTTTTATTTCTTTAAAAGTCATTTGGTGGGGGCACGTGGGTGGCTCAGTCGTTAATCATCTGCCTTCAGCTCAGGTCATGATCCCAGGGTCCTGGGATTGAGCCCCGCATCGGGCTCCCTGCTCAGTGGGGAACTCTGCTTCTCCCTCTCACTCTCCCCCTGCTTGTGTTCCCTTTCTCGCTGTGTCTCTGTCAAATAAATAAATAAAATCTTAAAAAAAAAAAAAAAGTCATTTGGGGATAGTTGTTAAAAATACGGGTTCTGAGGCATTACTTCCCAAAATACTGGTTGGATAAATTGCATTTTGTTTTAAATAAGCACCCTAGATTATTCTGAGATAGTTGGAATACTTTGAGAAAGTTCCAGTTTTAACAAATCAGGATTCTTGAACTATTTGCTTTGTATTCTGACGACCAATTCAGTCCTTTATGTAGGGGTATTTATAAAACTCCTACTTTGTACTATATACTCTATGGCTCTATGATGCCTATAAATTCCTAGAGACTGACTCATACTTTAAAAAAAGTATTTAATACATGCTCATTGTCATACTTTAAAATGAAGAAAGTGAAAATCACTGGCAGTACTACTAGCAGAAACTACTTAATAGTGATTTGGCTTATTTCTGTTTTATCTTTCCTCCATAGGTATGTTTTTAAGAAAATGGGGGTATCACATGTTTTAAGCATTTTTTACTATGTGTTTTTTCCTTAATACTATATGATAAGCATTTTTCAATGCTATTAAATAGTATTTTAATATAAGGTTTTGAATGACTGAAAACAGTATTTCATTGTATAGTTCAGATATTTAAGCAAATAATTACTGATATTATGAACATTCTTGTATATAAGTTTTTATTTTTTATCTTTAACTATTTCCTTAGGATAAGTTCTCAAATTGAATTACTAAGTTGAAGTTTATTTAAAACAATTTTTAGAGGCCTTTGTTCTAAATTGCCATGTAATCGCAGCCTTCATTCCCAATTATTGTTTCTTATACACCTCTACTCCACTCCTTTTTCTTACCTGTACGTTTTCCTCCAGTTTTCTAGGGGTACTGCCTTTCTGAATTTAAAATAGTCTATAAGCATCCAAAGGAGTTGTAGTTTAAGCATAATTTTGTTAGTGACTGTTGAATTTGCATTTTCCTTAAATTATTGTAAATCTTGGCACCATATACAGAATGTTTTTATTGGAAGATGCTATCATGATTTAGACTCAGGGCTCTAGGAACACATTTCTCTATAATGCGCGAGGTTTGGGGATTTCTTTCCTGTCTCCCTTGAGTACCAACACCCCCTGGGGTAGCCAGCCACTGTTGATAGGAGGTGGTGGGGGCGGGTAGGGGTGGGGTATTGTGTATGTGAACACTAAGGGATAAGGAGCAGATTGAAGGCTAATGTGGACTTGTAAGTGATTAGAAACTATGTAACTAGGGTGTTTGCATTATCTGAATCCATGATAACTGTCCTTGGCCAGTTTCTTTAACAATTCTTTTATTTGGGGCACCTGGGTGGCTCAGTCATTAAACGGCTGCCTTCGGCTCAGGTCATGACTGGGATCGAGCCCCACATCGGGCTCTTTGCTTGGCGGGAAGCCTGCTTCTCCCTCTCCCATTTCCCCTGCTTGTGTTCCCTCTCTCTCTGTCAAATAAATAAAATCTTTAAAAAAAAAAAAAAAAAGGTTTTATTTATTGTGAGGCGAAGTGAACCGAAGGCAGACACTTAAACGACTGAGCCACCCAGGCGCCCCTAGTAAATAAAGTCTTAAAAAAAAAAAAATTTCTTTTATTTTACCAGCCCCAGGAGTTGGCCTGTTGCATTCTGCATTCTTCATTTGGCCTATTTGATGCTTTTACTTCATTACCTGGTGGTTCCGTTCAGGATTTCTTTCCACATGTGCCCCTCACAGAATGACATGTTTTCACCTTCTTCTCCCTTAGAGGCTCACACTTACAGTATTGGTTCACAGCTATTTCAGATATAGTACCCATTTGATAACAGTTGTCTTTTGAAGTTTTTTTGATTTAGACAACGCTTAATGACAAAAGATTTCTGTTATTCAGTAGCACTTTTATTAGTATCACTGAAATCTTCATAGTTTTGGCAAATAGTGTCTTTATGTAAGACACTGTTCATTCTGTGCAGATATGGTGCCAAATCAAGTACACATGACCATAGTTTTTTCTATGTGATAGAGAGCTAAGTCAGATTTGACCCCTCCCCTCACAGCTGATGGGGAAGACATATAATAGGTTATTACAGAACAGTGAGCTGAAGGCTCCAATGTGGATTAAAGACAGGGTGCTATGAGAACAGCTCAGGTGAGGGATGGTTAGGAATTGACATAGTTTATAATTCTATAACAATGTACAGCAGAATATACACAGTACTTTTTTTTTTTTGAGAGAGAGAGGGAGAAAGAATCTTTTTTTTTTTTAAGATTTTATTTATTTGACAGAGAGAGACACAGCAGGAGAGGGAACACAAGCAGGGGGAGTGGGAGAGGGAGAAGCAGGCTCCCCGTTGAGCAGAGAGCCCGATGTGGGGCTCTATCCCAGGACCCTGAGATCATGGCCTGAGCCGAAGGCAGACGCTTAATGACTGAGCCACCAAGGTGCCCCAGGGAGAGAGAATCTTAAGCAGGCTCCACGTCTAGCGTGGAGCCCGATGCAGGGTTTCATCTCACAACCCTGAGATCATGACCTGTGCCAAAAGCAAAAGTCGGACACCTAACTGACTGAGCCACCCAGGCGCCCCTATAAACACAGTATTCTTAAATATGAAAGGCATTAGAAATTAAAACTTGAACCTTAGTCCAGAGTGAAAAGTGGGTAGCTACTTGATCTCTTCTTAGAACCATAGATAATGTGGAGTTTGTTCCTCTCTTCCACAACTGACCAAGGCTTATCATGCATATTTGTTTGTCCTTTCATCACTTTTGGCAGTATAATTATCTGCAGAGCCTACCATTTCTCAAGACATTTTGATAATTGGGGAATTGAAAAAGTATTTTGAAAAGCTTCAGTGAACACCTTCAGTGTCTGCTGAGAAAAGATTTAAGTGTTTTTTTTTTGGAAACACCCAAGTCATTCAGTATTAAGTGGGAGTAAATAAGTTTAATTATTAAGCAAAGTGTTTACCACATTTTGCTCATGTAATGAGGTATAACTAATACGATGAGACTGATTTTTTTGGTGTATGTGTATCTCATAAATGGGGCCTGAAGCCTACTTCAAAAGAGGAATTCCAAAAATGTTCTCAACAATGGTAGCCATATCCAATCAGATATATAAAGCTAAGTAATTTTAATCATTCACTTGAATTTTAAGTTCCTATAAGCTTCTTTTTTCCTTCCTCCCTTCCCCACTCCCTCTCTCTATTCTTTCCTATTTCTGACTTCTCTTCTTACTTTATAGTCTTTGCATAGTGTGCTAATGTATTATAGAATCTCATACTTAATGGGCTTGTTAAAATAGAGGAAGTCATTCTGAGTTTTATATAATGAATTTATCTCATATATTATTAATTCTTGGCACAAATTGGTTTATAGAGCCTGATAGCATGGATAGCTGGTTCAGTTCAGTCTTCCTATTTTGGGTCTGTGATAAGTAAATATGTTTATACTTTTCCATTTTAATCAACAACTTATCAACTTGGGGAACAAAGATTATTTTTATATCAAGTAAACATACTGTATTGAAGTATTATTTAAATTTTATTAAATGCTATGTAACATCCATGCATATCTCTGGACACTTAACAAGACATCCTCCCTTTTTCTGAGAAACAAGGTTTACATAGTGAACATTTTAGAAAAAGGGGTCTTTCTTATTGCTGTTGAAAAAACTAAAATAATTTCCAAGTAACCTTAACCTCTCAATTTTTACTGTGCAGTAAATTCTTACTAAGTTTTCTTTTTGTTATTTTTAATGTAGATGCTGATTTATGTATATTTGTGTTTTCTTTTTAAAGGATATGTGGGATTAGTAAACCAAGCAATGACTTGCTATTTGAATAGCCTTTTGCAGACACTTTTTATGACTCCTGAATTTAGGAATGCATTATATAAGTGAGTATTCAAAAAAAATTTATAAATAAAACTGATTTAAGAATGAAAGTATAGGTTTTAACTAATAAAATCTAATTTACCTTCTTGTATTTTGGGGTATTTCTCACTTCATAAGATGTCTTGAATAGTATATAAGAAAAAGATCTTATGAGAGATTGACGTATGAAAAATTTGTGGAGAGAGAGAACCAGAAGTGTGTAGACCAGCAAAAGATAAAATTAAGAAGATTTACATTTGGGATAAATTACTGTATTAAAGCTTTCCCTCACTTACAGCTTTAACATCTTTATAAAGAAATATGTTATCTGCTTTTTGAGATAATCTGAGTATGTAAACCATATTCTTTCCTTTTACTTCTCAATTTAAGAAACAAAGTTGTCTTTTTAAACTTTCGAACTTTGTTTCTAATTAAAATATACTGCAGCTGTCCTTTTGGGGTGTGTGTGTGTGTGTGTGTGTGTAAGTGTCTAAGTGTGTAAAAGATGGTATATATACCACCGGTACTTTAAAATGCTCTATGAAGGAAATCCATATTTAAATAAACCCTAAAAGTCAGAAAGTTATTTTTATGAATATCTTATTGTAATACATTTAATATACTCTTGTTTTGTACATTTTCTTTAAGGTATGCATAACTTATTTTTTTAAGACATTTTAAAGTACAGATTAACTGATTTTTCCTTGTGTGTTACTCTTGAATAACATCTTTGAAATTACTGTAAATATGTAAAGTATTTTTGGAACTTTTAATATTGGTTGTGTTGCTCAAACATTATCATTCCATTCATATGGAAGCTCATCATCTGAATTTACTTCTGAACGTAGACATTGTAATGAATCCCTTTGTACCCGTCACCCAGCTTTGAATATTATCAACTCATGATCAGTCTTTTTTATCTAATACCCTCTATTCTCATTATTTGGAAGCACACTCCCATTGTGTCATCTGTAAACATATCACCGGTCAGTGCTAATAAGGTTTCCCTGATAGCTCATAATTTTTTTTTAACAATCTGTTCAAATCAGGATCCAAACAAGAGCCATACAGTGCAACTGACTGATAAGATTATTAATCTATTTAATCTATTTTTAATTCCCTTCCACCTTTTTTTCCCCTTGCAGTTTATTCCATATATTGAAAACTGATGTCCTTTCTCCTGTAGTTTTCCACAGTTTGGATTTTGATAGTTAAATGCCATAGTGTCATTTAATATTGTTCTGTTCTCTGTATTTTTTTGAATTAATAATTAGGACAAGAGTCTTGATCAGATTCAGATTCTATGATTACTTTTAGATGAGCTTTGCCTTTCATTAGTGTTGCCTTCTTATGTCTTTTCTTGTTAAAGTCTAAATTTCTTCTGAATTTATGAATTAGGGAAAGGCTACTATTTCATTAGATAATAATAGCTTCAGTTAATATCCAAATTCTGTATACCCCAAGAGTTACAGTCTTATATTATTATGTTAATATTAATGATGCTTTAAAGAATAAAAATATTTTGTAAATGATTTTCAAATATTTTATTTCAATAGGTGGGAATTTGAAGAATCTGAAGAAGATCCCGTGACAAGTATTCCATACCAACTTCAAAGGCTTTTTGTTTTGTTACAGACCAGCAAAAAGAGAGCAATTGAAACCACAGATGTTACAAGGAGCTTTGGATGGGATAGTAGTGAGGGTATTAATTCTCTTGTAATGATAAGTGTTTCTAATATTCAAAGGAATTCTGGGAGACAGTATTATAAACAAAATATGTTAATAGCTTAATTGACTTTATGATAAATCTTCTCATTGCCTTTTGCTGGGGTTTATTTTTGGGGCACCTGGGTGGCTCAGTCGTTAAGCGTCTGCCTTCGGCTCAGCTCATGATCCCAGGGTCCTGGGATTGAGCCCCGCATCGGGCTCCCTGCCCGGCGGTAAGCCTGCTTCTCCCTCTCCCACTCCCCCTGCTTGTGTTCCCTCTCTTGCTGTGTCTCTCTCTGTCAAATAAATAAATAAAATCTTTTAAAAAACCCAAAACAAAACTTATTTTTAGAATTTAAGCACTAGGCATAAATTTTGATCAATTAAAATTTTCTTGTAAAGTATAAACTCTGTTTTTATGTACTTAAACTAAAATTTTTAGTTTGTTCTAGATTTTTCTTAACATATTTCTTAACTCTACAGTGAAACATAGCAAAAATAGCAAATATCATACCGTAAAGCATATGTTACTTAAAGTTCGCTTGATTCTTTTCCTTGTGATTACCTTTTCATGACTTAACTGTAATGTATAGTTTTTGTTCTTTTTTAAATTTAGAATTATTTTGTGTAGACTTTTCCATACTTTTAACAGTTTGCTTTTAAACAACAAATTAATGTTTCATTACACTAAATTTATTGCTGTTTTTAATTAAATTTTATCTTAAAATAGCTTGGCAGCAGCATGATGTACAAGAACTGTGCAGAGTCATGTTTGATGCATTGGAACAGAAATGGAAACAAACAGAACAGGTAATTCATCTCAGGTTGAAAGGAATGTTTTATAATAAATCATTCATAAGTGACTTCTATTCTATTGAAATGTTTTAAAACTCTGGCATTAGTTCAGTTGTTAAAGTATTAAATGGGGAATTGAAAGTACTAGGTTCTCATTTGGCCATTAACTGAGTCATACAGATCCTCATTAAACCATGCTAGACCTCAGTTTCCTCATCTTTAAAATAAGGAAGTTAGTTTCTATGATCTAGATGGTCTCTTTTTAACTGAAAACTGTATAATTCATGGGCGCCTGGGTGGCTCAGTTGGTTAAGCGACTGCCTTCGGCTCAGGTCATGATCCTGGAGTCCCGGGATCGAGTCCCGCATCCGGCTCCCTGCTCGGCAAGGAGTCTGCTTCTCCCTCTGACCCTCCTCCCTCTCATTCTCTCTGTCTCAAATAAATAAATAAAATCTTTAAAAAAAAAAAAAACTGTATAATTCATATATAAATACATACATGTGTATGTGTAGTTTTTTGGGGATGATATTTGAACAGTATTTTCAGATATTTACTAAGTAAATTACATGTATTATAATCTATAGCAGATTAAAGTATAGTTGAGTATTACCTTCATTTTGACCAAGGAGGTATGCTTTTAACACTTAGGATTCCTCTTAATCTGACTCTGTTCTTCTTCCAGTAGAAAAAGAACAGGTTAGAGGTGGGAAGAGCATTCGATATATCATTGTGGGATGGTAAGGCTGAATTGGGTGGGGCTCAGAACTCAGGAAAGAGAACTCTAATGGTGGGGGTGGGGAGGGGGGGTGGTTGGGGAGGGATCACAGGGATGAAAAAGGAGGAAGATTCTGGAAGATAGCCTGGAGAGTCTGCTGTCTGACTGGAATTATGATGATGGCTTGGGCCAGAGTTTTCAGACTGTAGGTTGTGATCTATTCGTGTGTTATAAAATCAGTTTAGTGAATCTACATCCGCACTTAAAAAAATGGACTAGTATAGAAAAGTGTAAGAGAGTAGCACAAAAATAAGGGTATTATTTTGTGCAAATTTTGTTATAGTTGGATGTACTGGGTTGAGATATACATTATTTTCTTACTGTGGGTTGTTATCAAAACTGTTTGAAAAACACTGGTTTGAACCATTTAGAAATGCCCTCTCAGATGCAGAAGATATATATCAGTTATGACTGAGGCAGGTGAATGAAGAAGGCTTCATTAAATAAATGGCGTTAGTATAGACAATGATGATGGGTCCTAGTTTGAAGGCTTATAAGCCCTAGACATTTGAAGAGATACAAATTTATGAAAGAGATAAATTGTAATACACTTTCCTTCTTTTCCATTCTTCCTTAAGAGATACTGAAAAAAAAATTAAGTTTACTTAGTGATCCAGTTTCTCTACCTAGTCCTATTGTATTTTAGTAACTTCATTTATATGGTGTTAGGGGCTGTTTCTTCTTCATAGGTCTGAAGTTACTCTTCCCCTTTTTATATCCCTCTTTGGGTCAATGCTTCCACTAAGAGATCAACTGAGGCATTCCTGCTGCATACCTAAATTTTGGTATGAGAATTTTGAGGCAAGACATTCATTTGGAGGGTCCTTACTAAAGGAATTACCTGCCTTTTTTGGGACAGAAGCCCCAGTTGGCTAAGTTTGGGGACTTAGTGAGAGATCCATTCTTTTAAATGAGGATATTTTGATGGAGATGGAATTTTTTAAAAATTCTATACATTTTTAAAGGAAATTTGCCATATGTTTCCCCTTAAAATTGTTTTATGTATATTACTGAAAGTTAAAAAGTTTTATTTGCACCTTGAGCTAGAAGATAGGATTTTAGGAATCAGAATATAGTATTGTGAGAGTGGTGGTATACATGTGTAAAGCTATAAAACTAGCTGGCTGTTTAGTTATGTAATCATCAACATGCCTAAAGTGATAGATTAGGTGTATTCTCAACCTAATGAAAAGATAATATGAAGCTTAATCGTATAATAAATTGGTAACTGATTTCAACAAAACATCTTAGTAGTAGAGCTTTTAGTGATAAGAGAATTGAACTAGTTAATTTTTGCACATTGATTCTTAAATTAGTGTTAATCTAATTTTATTGATTTTTAGTTAATTTTTGTCAAGCCTTCATTTTTTTAATAGAATTTTAGATAAATCTTAAAGCTTTCTAAAACTTCAGCAGTAAAGAATGAATATCCTTTGAAGCTTATTTTTAAAAGCAGGAATTTTTGTGTATTTTAAAAATAAATTTTAAGGAATACTTTTTAATGTTCTTATTTTCAGGCTGATCTTATAAACGAACTATATCAAGGCAAGCTGAAGGACTACGTGAGGTGTCTGGAATGTGGTTATGAGGGCTGGAGAATCGACACATATCTTGATATTCCATTGGTGATCCGGCCTTATGGGTCCAGTCAAGCATTTGCTAGTGTGGTGTGTACCTTTCAGCTGACTGCTTGTGTATCCATACACAGAATACATAATAGCACAGTGGTATAATCTGTTGTAAGGTATCATCCTAGATACACCTTCTTGGGTTGTTAGTAATTCCTGCTCTTAAACTAGCAAGATCTAGAAGATTTTTGACCCTTCAGTGAGTCCTAATAGTGCATGTATAAAAGGGAAAAGTGAATTCAAATGTGCTGCCTCATGGTTCAGTATTTTATTCTTCTGATCGATGACTAGATTATTTCACTTTATCCTTTTTTTACCTCTAAACAGTCTGTTTTATAAATGTTCTTTTTGTGACCATTTTTTGTATCAGAAAGTACTTTTTCTTTTGTGTACATTGTTCCATATATATATATCTTTTTAAGATTTTATTTATTAGAAAGAGCACACGTGGAGGGGGGGTGGAGGTGGGGAGAGGGAGAAGCAAACTCCCCACTGAGCAAGGATCCCAATGAGGGGCTTGATACCAGAACCCTGAGATCATGCCCTGAGCTAAAGGCAGATGCTTAACCGACTAAGCCACCCAGATGCCCCTGTTCCATATATTTTCAAAATTGGAAAAATAACCCCTGGTTTTTATGATAAATAGAGGCTACATTTTTTAAAGGAACATCCTTATTCTAAAATTTAATTTAAAAACCATGCATCGTAGAAGCAGAGGAATTTGAAGAATCTGATATAAATTAGTTAATTGATTAATTAAAAGTTAGCTTAATTATTTATATACTGAGAATCCAACTGGGAGATTTTCTAAGGTTTTCTCATTTTTCATCTGTTTCTAAGGTCTTATCCATTTTTCAATTGCTTTTTGATAATTTTATTATTGCATTTTATTGTGTTTACTGATACAAAAGGAGAGCCATGGCGAGTTAAGTTGATTTTTAAAATTAGAGTGTTCAGAAAGATTTATTCTGAACCTGTTATGAGCCAGGGGAAACTTTAAGAGCTATATTGTTTTGGGCCTTATTTATGTTGCTACCAAGCTGATGGTGGCTTGTAGCTAAAATCAGTGTTTTTATTTATTTATTTTTAAGATTTTATTTATTCATTTGACAGAGAGATAGCGAGAGCAGGAACACAAGCGGGGGAGTGGGAGAGAGAGAAGCAGGCCTCCCGCGGAGCAGGGAGCCCGATGCGGGGCTCAATCCCAGGACCCTGGGATCATGACCTGAGCCGAAGGCAGATGCTTAATGACTGAGCTACCCAGGCGCCCCTAAAATCAGTGTTTTTAAAGCTACTCCATACTTTATCCTCTAAAATAGTGCTTCAAATATGGTTGGGTCCTCTGGCCTCTAGGACAGTTGTTTCCCTTTGCTTTTTTCTCCTACTCTCATATGGCTATCAAGAAATAATCGATAAGAAGTTACAGAATCAATCGGTGGGAATCCAAGTAGAAGACCTTTTCTGGATAGTATAAGATCGAGTCTTCTTTCCTGTACTATGTTTCAGTCAGTTTCCTGAATAGATTTGAAAAATTTTGTTAATAGTACCCTTTGTAAACTGCCATCCTAAGTATATGAGATTGGCCTTCATGTGAGTGGCTCGTTTTGTTTTCCATTTTTGGTTGAACAATTTTTACTTTCTCTCTCTCTCTCTCTCTTTTTTTTTTTTCCTTGTAGTTTAAGGTAGGAGTGGCATACTAAAAAATTTTGAACATTTGTCTTTCAATGACTTATTTCCTAACTCATTTTTAAATATTGGCACTTCTTTAGTAAAATACACTAGGGAAATATTTGGTAGTCCCAGGTGATAAAGACGACGTTTTCTGCTTTGGTTATGAAAAGTATTTTTTATGAAAGCTTTTGCACAGTTCAGTGTTTTTACATATTAATTGAGTGTTGAGGAAGCTAGTGTTATTTGTTTTGTTATGTTGGAATATTGTATTTGAGTAGTCAGCAAGTCCAATTGCTTAGCTAAATCTTTGTGTCCTCATTTTCTTGCCTGCTGATTACCACCACTCCTCAAGTACATTATAGATTCAGCAGTGGGGCACTTTGGAGGATACTTTTGGAGAAGTGAAAAAAGACACATTTCCAAATGGAATTCTCCAAAGGTAGTGTCCTCCATTGATACATGGATCGTGGTGGTAGTGGTGGTGGTGGTGATTCAGTGGGAATTGGAGGCTACAGCTATGAAGCAGTATGTGAGCAAGTTTATATAACACACATGCGCTAATAGGGCTTGCAGAAGGGAACTTAAAACTTGCTAGACTTTGCTGGAATCTCTTTAGGGAAATTACAGCAGGTGAACTACCCAAGATAGGGGTTCTAAGGAGGATACTACCTTCAGAGAACTTTGGTTAGAGGTAAGTAAATTCCCATTATTTTCTGAATTCAAAACCTATAACCTACATTTCTTAATCTATAGAAATCATCACACAGCATCTAAAATTAGTTTTATATCACTGTTTGCCATTGTGTATTTTGTTAATTCTATGTGTTTTAAAAAGAATTAGGTATAAATGTGAATTGTAAAAATCTAGTTGAGTCTCATTCAGACTTATATAATATTTGGCTTAATTTGAATTGAACTCTTTTTAAATTTATTTTCCTACTTTTATTCACGGACTCTGGTATATTTGTCTTATTGGATATATGCACACACACAAACACATGTACGTACATACACAACATTGATAATTCTTTGTTCTGTTTACTGTACATTCTTTCAGTGAGCTACAGTATAATAGATATGTGTATACAGTGAGGTTAACAAGTGATGCTTAATTTCAGGCAGTTAAGTGCAAGGTTCTATTAAAAATTAAAGTTTTTATTAACCTTCGTCTGAGACATCCGATTCCTAGAGTTATTTTATCTCTGTGTTCAAATAAATTAACTTGAGAGTAATATTTAAGATAAAAATATGAATGGAAATAGCATTTAGCTAATTTGTCATTATGACATAATAAATGTTTAGGGTCATCTTTCAGCATGATTGATAGACTACTTTTTTAATGAGTGCTAGGAATTGCCTACAGTTTTTAAAACTTTTCATAATTTGTTCATTGAATTATTTTTTAGTCATTATAGCTATGCTATTTAGTAAATTTCTGGCCTTCATTTTACCTGGCCACATTTAAGGGCTCTTTTGCCACTCTCTTACCTCTCAGACTGAGTTCTGTTTAACACTCATCTCCAACAGGATTTAATAAAAGGTTAGGAGAAGGCTTCCTTGATTAAATTTGGGAAATGGTGCAACTGTAATCCTCTTTGGAAGTTCACTGTGCATATTTTATTTTAAATGCCCTGAGGATTCCTGTAGTAGAGAAATTTGCTTAACTTTGCTTAACCTAACATTTTCTTTCTCTGTGGGATATTTGTGAATATTTTAAGGGATCCTAGGATTCTGAGGAATGTATTTGGGAAGCTCTGCACTAGAATAAGGTGATTTAAGGATTATCTCTACTTTGTTACATCACTGTTTATGTCCTTGGGATGTTGAGGGGGAGTGAGAATACTGAAATATGTGTTATAATTTACTTTTGTTTTACATATCTCCTTAATCCTGAAAAAATAATATCAGCTGAAAAATTCCTTTTACTAACCTTTTAAAAAAATTTGTTCCTAGTGACTTGTGAGGTAACTGGAACCTTTTATTTTCATTGATTAGAGCTGTCTAAACCAGTCTCTCTGAATTTCATAATCAAAGAAACCTTGAATCTGCTTATTGCCGAGCACATTTGAGTATATATTTTTATAATGAGATAGTCCTAAATACATGCTAGTGATACATAAAAATTGGAAGTATAATTTTTATCAGTTAACTATGAAATTATATTTCACAAATTAAAAATGATAGGATCTCATGTTTGACATTAACTAGGGAGGAGCATTTCTATTTAACAGTAAATTTTAGACACTATCTTTTTATTGGTATCTTTTGTCATATAACATTTATTGAGTTGCCTTCTCTGTGCAGTGGGCACTGTAATAGGCCATTTTTTCTTTGTATATTTTTAATCCTATTAGGTAAGTACACTTAAATATCTTTATTATCACAAAATGTGTTCAAAAGTCTGAAATTGAGTTTAGCTGTATCGTTCCATTTAGTGTCTTTGGAAAAACCAGAGTATGTGAAAGACTTCTGTTCCCTAAGTAAACATGGCTTAATGATTATTTTAAAGTTCTGAATGAAAAATTGTTAAATTCATAAGTATTTATAAAATCATAAGCATTTCAAGTGTTTGGTATGCACAAGTTTGTATCATAGGTTCTTCCCTGAATTAACAGATGATTTGGACATTCTTAAATGTCTGGCTTAGCCACATAACTCATTTGGATGGTGGAGTGGTCCATTTTGTCCAAATATGTAAGCATCACATAAAGAAAAATCTCTTCCACAGACTCTACCCTCATTTTTCCAGGAATTTGTGTGGTTGGACATAGTGGGAACCAGTTTAAAAAGTGGGGACTTCTGCTTTCAGGAAGATGGAGTAGATGTACATTGCCCTATTTCTCCTGCTAAAACAACTAAAAGTCTTGAACATTATATATAAAATAAAACATAAGAAGACTCTGAAAGGTGGAGAAAAGGCATAAAGACTAGGGACCTCAGGACTCAAGGAATGACATGGGGTGAGTTCCCTGGGTTTTCTTTTTGCCTAATATAGCCCAAACTTGGAGCTGAAGAAGCTGGCATCCTGGAAACAGCAACAGGCATAGACTGAAAAGCCTGCTGTCTCCAGCCAAAAGACCAGGAAAGGGACAGCCTAGCAAGGCAGAAAACTTTTAGATGGTACCCATTCTGTTCTAGCCAAAGACCACAGAAAGACTGTGGCCCCTGTCTCAACCCATACCAGCCGAGGCTGAGTGGGGAGCCTAGACTTCTATTCTCATGAAGTTATAACTAGGCTTTCTAGCCCCCTGCCTGGGTGGTTAGAAAGAGAAGACTGAGTAGATAGCCAGGAGTTTCATCCCTGCTGGGCAGTAACAAACCTTCCCACTACTACTCTCCTGTTCTCCTGGTTCACTGTCATTAGAGACACACGGGGAGCCTAGCCTTCACTCCCACCTCCATAGGAAGGAAATGCTTCTTTCTGTCCCCATTGATGTCAGAAGAGACCTAGTGAAGAGTCAGGATTTTTGCCATCTTTGAACAGTAAGGAGACTAGCCCCCACCTACCTATGGTGTCAATGGAGGCTATCAGGGGAGCTCTTAGGAAACATTTCTGCCCCTCACAGCCAAGATATCAGCAGAGGCTTACTGAGCAGCCAGAACGTCAGCCCTTGCCCAACAGTAATGAAGAGCTCCTCATCCCAGGTGCCAGCAAAGGCCGAGTGGGAGACTTGGACTTTTCCTCCCACTGGCAGTAATGAAGCAGGAATCTTTTCTCTCCCTGGAGCAGTGTCAAAGGAAGCCAGTAAACCAGAAGATTCAAATAGGGTCCAGAATCTCATAATACCTGAAATGTCCAGGTTTCAATAGAAAAAAAAGAAAAAAAAACGCTCTCTATATTAAGAACCAGGAAAGTCTTATTTTGAATGAAAGAAGAGACAATCAACAGATACAAACACCAAAGTGACCACTTAGAATTTATGACAAATATTTTAAAGCAGTCATCATAGAAATACTTCAGTGGGAGATCCTAAGCCCATTCGAAACAAATGAGAAAATAGAAATTCTCAGGGAAGAAATAACAGATAAAAAGGAAAGTGAAATGGGAATTTAGAACTGAAAAATGGAATACCAAAGTGAAAAACCTGATGGATAGACTCAATAGTGGAACCGAGGAGACTGCAGAAAGAATCCGTGAACTTGAAGGTAGAATAATAGAAATTGCCCGCTGTAAGCAGCAGAGAGAAAATAGACTGGAGGAAGTTTTTAAAAAGTTCTCAGGACCTTTGGAACTATAATAAAAGACCTAAGATGTATGTCATTGGAGTCCTGGAAGGAGAGGAAAAGGAAGGCAGAGCTGGAAAAATACTTGAAGAAATAATGCTAGAAATTTCCCAAATCTGGCAGAAGGTATAAAGCTATAGATCCAAGAAGCTGAGTACATCTCAAACAGGATAAGCCAGAATCACTCTACATCCAATTATAGTCAAGCTTCTGAAAACTGAAGACAAAGAAATATCTTAAAAGCAGCAAGTGAGAAAGATACATTTTCTTACAGGGTAAAATTACTCTGATTTCTCATAAGCAAATTTGTTATCAAAAACTATGGAGACCAGAAGAAAGTGGCACATTTTTCAAGTGTTGAAAGAAAAAAGCACTGTCAACTAGAGTCTTATACCCAGTGAAAATACTCTTCAGAAATGAAGAGGAAATCAAGACCCACCCTGGGTGAGGGAACACTAAGGGAATTTGCCACCAGTAGACCCACCTTAAAAAATGGCTAAAGAAAATTCTCTAAACAGAAAGGAAATAATAAAAAGAAGGCATCTAGGAATGGTAGGAATGAAGAAAGAACATACCGCTAAAAATCTGGGTAACTACTAAATAGGCTTTCCTTCTCCTCCTAAGTTTCCAAAATTATATTTGATGGTTGAGCCAAAACCATAACATTGTTTGATGTGGTTGTAAATGTATGCAGAAGAAATATTTAAGACAATTACTTTATAAACAGGAGATGGTAAAAGGACATAAAGGGAGGTAAAGTCTGTACTTCACTTGAACTGGTAAAAGGATGACACCAGTAGAATGATAAGTTATGTGTATATAATATACCTAGAGCAGCCACCGAAACACTCCAAAAAACTAGATAAAATAGAATTTAAACAAATATGTTCAGGTAATCCACAGGAAAGCAGGAGAGAGACACAAAAAACTAAAATAGCAGGCTTAGTTACATGTAAATGGTCTAATTGTACCAAATAAAAGGTAGAGTTCGCATATCAGATTTAAAAACATGACCCAATTGTGTATGCTTGCTACAAAAAACTCCCTTTAAAATATATTGGCATAAACAGGCTGAAATGTAAAAGGATGAAAAAAATGTTATATCATGTAAACATTAATCGAGGCAAGTGGCCATATTAATATCAGATAAGGTAGACATTAGAGCAAAGAAAATTACTAGAAATAGGGTCATTATAATAAAAGGTTATTAGTTCAGGGGCGCCTGGGTGGCTCAGTCAATAAGCGTCTGCCTTCAGCTCGGGTCATGATCCCAGGGTCCTGGGATCGAGCCCCGCATCGGGCTCCCTGCTCAGTGGAGAGCCTGCTCCCTCTCCCACTCCCCCTGCTTGTGTTCCCTCTCTCGCTGTGTCTCTCTCCGTCAAATAAATAAATAAAATCTTTAAAAAATAAAATAAAAGGGTTAGTTCATCAAGAAGACAGCAATGCTAAATGTGTATTTACCAAATAACAGAGCTGAAAATATATGAGGAAAAATTGTCCAAAAAGAAAAGAGAAATTGACAAATCTATAATTATAGTTGGAGACTTTAATGCTTCTCTGTCAGTAATTAATAGGTAGAACCTCTAGACAGAAAATTAGCAGATAACAGTGCCATCAACAACAGGATCTAATAAACATAAAACGTTGCACTCAACAACAGCAGAGTATACTCTTTTTAATGGACTATATATCAAGAAAGACCATACCTCAGACCATGAAACAAATCTCAACAAATTTAAATTAAAATCATTGTGTGTTTTTCAACAATGATAGAATCAAGTTGGAAATCAGTAACAGTAACATAACTGGAAAACCACCAAACACTTGCAAAATACACAGCACACTTAAATAATCCAAGAGTCTAAGAGGAGACGTCAAGGAAAATTAATAAAAATAATAACAAAACACTTTGAAAGGAATTAAAATGAAAATATATAAAAAATTTTGAGACACAGCTCTAAAACAGTACTGAGAGGGAAACTTAACAGCATTAAATGGTCACCTTTAGTAAAATGCTTGTGTTGGTAAAAAAGAGAAGTTTTGAATCAGTAATCTGAGCTTCCAGCTAACCTGGAAAAAGAAGAAAAAAGTAACGTAAAGCAAGCAGAAGGAAGGACATAATAAAGAAAAGAGCAGAATCCGTGAAACTGAAAACAGAAAAACGAGAAAATCATGAAACACAGAGCTAATGTTTTGGAAAGATCAATACAGTGGACATACCTGTAGTAAGACTGACAGGAAAAAAAAAAAAGACAAAAATTTACAGTATTAGGAATGAAATGAGTACCACTACAGATCGTGCATGTGTCAAGAGGATAATAAGGGACTACAACAAACCATTCTGCACGCATAAATTTGATAACTTAGATGAATCAGTACTTCAAAAAGCACAAGCTATAATTAATCCAGTATGAGTTAGATAATTTAAATAGCCCTGTTAAGGTATTAAACACATAATTAAAAATTTCTCAAAAATGAAGTCTCCCAAGTTGAGATGGTTTCACTGGAGCCTTGTATCAAACATTTTAGAACAGTGAGCACCAAGTGAACACAATCTCTTTCAATAAAAAGAAATGGAAGGAACCCTTCCCAATTTATTTTATGAAGTTAGTCTTATCCTGATACTAAACCAAAGTTAAAACAAAGCAAAACTTCAAGCCAGTATGCTTAATTCATATAGGTAAGAAAATTCTTACCAAAATATTAGTAGGTAGAATTAAGCAATATGTAAAAAGAATTAGATACTATGACCAAGTAGGGTTCATTTCAGGGATTCAGAACTGGTCAATATTTAAAAATCAATTAGAGTAATCTACCATATTAATAGGCAAAAGAAGAAAATTCACACCATCACATCATTTGACTCAGGAAAAACACTTGAAAAAACTCAGTATCTACTCACAATAAAAAAACTCACAAAACTGGGAATAGAGGGTAATTTTCTCAACTTAGTAAAGAACATGGTAAAAAAAAAAAACCTTACAGCTAACGTAATATTTCATGATGAAAAACTGAATGCTTTCCCCCTAGAATGTCAAGGTTGTTTCTAAGTGAGGATGTCTGTCTGCTTTCACCACTCTTATTCAGTGTAGTACTGGAAGTCCTAGTCAGACAATAAGGCAAGAAGTGGGAATAAAAAAGCATTCCAATTAAAGGAAGAAGTAAATTTGCCCCCCCACCCCTTTTTAGGTAACATGATTTTTTTTTTTTTTTTTGAGCGAGAGAATGAGAGAGAGCACATGAGAGGGGGGAGGGTCAGAGGGAGAAGCAGACTCCCCGCCAAGCAGGGAGCTCGATGCGGGACCCGATCCAGGGACTCCAGGATCAAGACCTCAGCTGAAGGCAGTCGCTTAACCAGCTGAGCCACCCAGGCGCCCCAACATGATTTTTTAATGTAGAACATCCCAAGGCACCTACCAAAAACCTGTAGAACTAATAGGTGAGTTTTGCAAGATAGCAGGGTATGAGATAAACATTCAAAAATCAGTTGTACTTCAGGATACTAGCAAATAACATGTAGAAAGTGGAATTCAAATACAATACCATTTACAAACATGGGGATAAAACGCCTTAGGTGTAAATCCAACAAAATATGTACAGGACCTATGTACAAGAAACTACTAATTCTGAAAAAAATATTTCAATAAATAGATAATGTGCTCATTAATTAGAAGATTCAACATAGTAAAAATGTCAGTTTTCTCCAAGATTATCATTTAATAAGCCTTCTTCTCAAAATCTGCAAGATTTTTTGATGATATAGACAAGCTCATTCTAAAATTTATGTAGAAGGTAAAGGAATAAAAATAGCTAGACTTAAGAGAGTTTTGGGAAAATAAGAATAAAGCCGGAGAAATCAGTCTACCTGATAAGACTTATTATAGAGTTACAGTAACCAAGACTGGGTGGTGTTGGTGGAGGGATAGACACACAGATAAATGGGACAGAACAGAAAACCCAGAAATAGATTTGCACTAGTATGCCCCAACTGATTTTTTTTTTTCCCAACTGATTTTTGAGAAAGGCACAGAAGTGTTTCAGTGGAGGAAGGATGGCCTTTTCAACAAATGGTGATGGAATAATTGGGCATCCATACACATAAAAATGAACCTCTACTTAAACCTTACACCTTGTACAAAAATTTGCTCAAAATGGATCATAGATTTAAATGTAAAATGTAAAGTTATAAACTTTTATTTAAAAAAATAGGAAAAAAATCTTCCAGATCGAGGGTTAAGCAGTGAGTTCTTAGATTTGATACCAAAAATAGTCCACAAAGGGAGTAATTGATAAGTTGCATCTCATCAAAATTAAAACATTTACTCTCTGAAAGCCCAGGCAAAGAGGAAAAAAGGGAAGCTACAGACTGGGAGAACATACCTGCAAACCACGTATCTGACAAGGGACTGATATCTAGAATATATAAAGAAGTCCCAAAATAGAATAGTGTAAAAAAAAAAAAAAATTCCATTTAGACAGCTGGCAAAAGACAACATTTCATCAAAGAGGATATACAGATGTCAAAAAAAGAAAATGTGTTCAGTATCACTAGTCACAAAATCAAGCCACAATGAAGGTAATACTCTACCTACAGAATGTCTAAAATAAAAAATAATGACAGCACAGAAAGCTGGTAACAATGTGAAGAAAATGGATCACTCATAAATTCTTGATGAAAATGTGAGATGTTACAGGGAATTTTTTGTAAAACTATACAATTACTGTAAACCCCAGCAATTGTACTCTTGGTTACTTACGTCAGAGTCATGATAACTTATGTAAATTTATGTTCACATAAAAATATGTAAACGAATGTCCATAGCACCTTTATTTTTAATATCGACAAACTGAAATCAGCCTAGATGCCCTTTAGCGAGTACTTCCACAAACTGTGATACATACAAACCATAGAATACTACTCAGCAACAAAAAGAAACAAACTATTGATACACACTAAAACCGGAATGAATCTCTAGGGAATTATGCTGAGTGAAAAAAAGCCAGTCCCAAAGGTTTCATGTGATATGACTCCATTTATATAACATTTTTGATGGACAAAATTTTAGAATTGGGGGCAGATTAATCAAAGCTTATAAGTTTGGTGGGGCCAGGGGAAGGATGGGAAGGTGATTACTATAAAAGGGCAACAATGAGGGCTCCTTGTATAGGATCTGTGTTCAGTCTCTTGACTATGGTGGTGGATAATGAACCTATACGGGTGATAAAATTGTATAGAACTTAATACACACATGTAGACACTAAAACTGGGAAAACCTGAATAAGTTATGTAGATTGTATCAGTGTCAATATCCTCATTGTAATATCATACTATAGTTTTGCAAAATGTTACTGTTGAAGGAAACTGGTGTACAAGGGACTCTGTTGTATTACTTCTTATCATTGTGAATCTACAATTATCTCAAAAATTGCAGTTAGAAAAAGTGGGTGGCTTAGGAGAAAGTTCTTTTCCTAGTCAAAACAAAACAAAAACAAAGTATATATCCTGGGAAAGATAGTTGAATATATCTGTAAGGAAGACATGTCACTATATATCAGTAGCACAGGATTGCTAAGTACATTAAAATCTTAGGAAATAGTTACCAAGTGGTAGTTCAGATTTATCTTTTTTTGCTCGATCTGAAAAATAAAGTATCCTATTTTGGCACCCATTTCTTCATTAAAAATAAAATAGACATTGAATGATGAGAAAAGAATTTTATATATAGGGTAAGAGTAAAAAGAAATGAGAGAATTCATAGGCAGTGTCATTCCTTGGATATACCTTATAATTGCATTGTGCCTAGATTTTCTGCATTAACTATAAAATTGTAATAACTAATGATGTAAGAATTCTCCTGTTCTGAACTCTGAAAATTACAATCTAAAAAATGTGCAAATTATATTTTGTATAACAGTGAGGGTTAAGCTCTAGAAAATAAATCTATTATATTCACTCTGGGGTGATGAAAAACAACCATAGTCAACCCAAAGCTAGTTTAGAAGCATGATACATGAGTAATTTAACATACTTAAGAGGACAGCTGTTGGTAACCAGAGCAAAATTTTTTGTGTGTATTAATAATGGTACAGTATTTGTAGTATTTTGTTCCATTTTTATGATCCATAGCTTATTTTTTAATATGTAAAATACAGTTTGGCATGATTTTTCATAATCTACATCACATTAAGGTGAAGATAATTGTATATAGCCCCATTAGCCCATCATTTACATAATTTATTTCTTCAGTAGATAGATGAAGCTAATTTTTATAACTGTCTAATCTTATTTATGATTAACCTGGAGACAACTTGTTAAAAAGTGAATACGGAAGCTATAGAAAATTATTATAATATAGTTTTAACTGGTTTCTGAGTTTGGAGGATAATGGTAGCCGCCAGATTCTGTTTATCTCTACACATTCTCCCCCAAAACCATAGACTAAAAGGAACACAGGTAGAACCCAGGTAACCCATAAATTCTGCATTACTAGGAGACCGAACACCCTAAACCTCAAATTACTTGAAAGTAGCAAAATAATCACCAAATTCCAACAGAGCTTCTACTGCGCTACAAGTCTGTATGTGTGGAGAGGATGCAGTGGAAAGCCTTCAAGGCTATGAAACAGAGAAGAGATTGAGAGATGTAACAAAATAAAGACAAAAGTCACCCTCAGAAGGAGAAAGTACAACAGTATGTGCCAAAAGAGAGAGTGCCGAATAGGACTTGAGTAGTTTATAGCACCACAGGGAAGGAATTCTAGAGTGAGAAGTGGCATCCTTAGAAGAATTTTGCCTCTGGGAGAGAAATAGAGAAGCATGATGCATCTGACCTAGTAGTGAAGAGAAGAGAAAACAAGGAGAAAGAGAGAAATTAAGTGTCCTGCAGAATGAAAGACGACCTCAAGCTCTGCACTCCCATCACTCGTTTAAGAAACTGCACTTCACTAAGTTGACAAAAGTTTGAGGTACTCTCAATTAGCAATAATCGCGCCTCGGATAAACCTCATTGGCTACGATACTGCCACTGCGCAAAGCTAAGTTTGAGGTACTCTCAAACTAAAGAATGCTGTCCACAGAATGATGGGGTGGGTGGGTGGGGGTTGGGAATCAAATTTACACAGCACCACTGTTAGAAGAAAACAGAAAATATGTATTAAAGCATTTCAGCTGATGAAAATCCACCCTGCCAAAAAAAAGCCCTCAGGAAAATAACCACACGGTAGAATGCTGTAACACAGTACCCCAGGCTAAATGAAATATTCTCAAAAACCTGGTATCCAAGAATTAAAGGAGAGAAATGAATTTAAAAAACAAAACACAACAGGAAATGTAATATGAATTGATAAAACTCAGGAAAGAAATTGAAGAAAAAGACCAAACTATGTTCAAAGTAAAGAATAAACTATAAAATGTGCAAGAGAATAGAATGGAATGGAAATCTAAAGAGGGACGGAGAATGAAAATGAAAGGAAGTAAAAAGGATCTCAGAGAAAATGAAAGACTGGCAAAGGATGTCCAACATAACTGGGAGTCTGTGAAGAATAAAAACAACACAGTAGAACAAAACTTAGGAACTACAAGCCAAGAAAACTTTCTGGGAGTCAGGGAAATTTAAGTCTACTTTTGAAGGACCTACCATGTACTTGGAAAAACTGACCTAGAATAATCAACTCAGACATATTTTGGTAAACTGTTAAACTTTAAGGTAAATTGAGCTGGCATCATACTTATGAAGAGCAGCATGCAAATCATGGCAACAGAATAGCAATTTCCAAAAACTCAAGGAAAGAAAGTACAGGCCAAAGATTTGACATCTAGCCAAGTTTTTCTTCTGTTATGATGGCAGTGAGTAATTCCATTCTTGAACATTGAAGAAATTACTGAATATTGTATCCATGAGCCCTTCTTGAGTTTATTAGGGGATAAGCTCTATCCAATGAAGAGATCCCCAGCCCAGGGCAGCTTCAGCAAAAGGATTATGAGCACTTAATATATTAAATTATAGAAATAAGGACTAAATGAAACAAGGGTGGGGACATAGGTAGAAGAATAGCATATTATATGTTAGATGGAGTAAAAGGAATACCACTCAAAAAAGGGGAAGGGAGAAATAAGGGAAAGTAGAATGAGATCATAGATGGCTGAATGGGTAGGAGACAAAGGATAACATAAAACTAGCAAACAAAACATGAAAGGCTTAAGTAAGAGAAAGGGAGATTAAGGGCATTAACAAACGTCTAAATGCACTAAAACAAAATTACCTTCCTAAATACCAAAGGAAAATGTAAAAGATAGCAAAACACGCCACTTGGAGAGAACACAGTAAATACTACTAGTACACACAGTAATTAAACTAATTTAGATGAAACAAAACATTGTCATATCAAATATGAATGGACTTAAGTTGCCTACTAAAAAAAGATTTTTAAGTTGGCTCATAAACATTTTATAATTTGGTTTAAGCAAGAATCCAGTAGTGGATGTTAAATCCAGGGTGGAAAGTTTAATAAGATACAGGCGCTTTGCATGGTCTCCAAGTATCTCCTTACAGATTACATATTAGCTGCAAGGGGATAAAACAGTAACTATGTAGTGGAGAAGCTGGATAACACTTTGACCAGGTAATTAAAGTTCATTTCACCAGTAGGGAGGTTGGCAATATCATGGCCTGTGACCGTGATATCCTTAGGACACTTCATAACTTAAGTGGTAGTCTAGTAAAGAATACCTAGAACTGGAACCTAATGATAAGGAACATCAGACAAACCCAAATTGCAGACATTTTATAAAATAACCAGCCTCCTTCAAAAACCATTTATGTCCTGAAAGGAAGAAAGGCTTTGGAACTGTTCCAGACAAAATGAATCTGAAGAGACAGCCAAATGTAATCTATGATCTGGATTCAATTCTGTACTGGATGGGGAGAAATGCATTTTTAGGATTGGGACAATTGACAAAATTGGAATATGGTGAACGTACTTTATCAGTCTTAAATTTTCCTGAGTTTGAGAACTCTTGTTTATGTAAGAATATTGTTATTCTTAAAAAAAGTCACATAAAACTATTAAGAGGGAAAGCATGATATGTAAACTTACACTCAGATGCTTCAGAAAAATACATAATGTGCGTGAGGGTGGGAGAATGATAAAGCAGGGGTAGCAAAATACTAAAAGTTGGTGAGTCTGAATAAATTATGGGACTCTTCTGTGCTTTAAACTTTTCTCTGAGTTTTATTTTTTTTTTTATTTTTATTTTTATTTTTTTAAGTTTTATTTATTTATTCATGAGAGACAGAGAGAGAAAGAGAGAGAGGCAGAGGGAGAAGCAGGCTCCCAAGGAGCAGGGAGCCCGATACGGGACTCGATCCCAGGACCCTGAGATCATGACCTGAGCCGAAGGCAGACGCTTAACCATCTGAGCCACCCAGGCGCCCTTCTCTGAGTTTTAACTTAAAAAAATAGAAAAAGATAGCGCTAGCTATGAACTCTAGCCAGAGACATGGTTTAGTAAAGTAGAATTTGAGTTATATCATTTTCTCACTCTACGTACCTTCCCTTTTTTTGTTAAAGTATTGAGTGTTTTACAGTTCAGTTTCTATTTGGAAAGCTTGACTAATATCAGCCTATGCTAAGCTAATATATATGGCTCCTTTTTCTGTGTTATGCTTTTACAGGATTTGCCTTTTTCATGCTTAAAATATACTTTAAAGAAAAAAAAAAATTCTGAATGTGCCCCTTTCTGTGACGTCCAGTAAAATGCTTGGTCATGTGGGAAAAAACCCACTATTTGGTTCTCCGCCCCACCCTCAGCTCCCTTGCTTTCTTGGGTTTCTGAGAACAAAATAGGAGATGGATGAGGTTAGAAGCATTTTAAATCTTTTTATTTTTTATTCTTATCCCAAAATGAGCTATACGAAACAGTATGTGGATAGTAGTTTGTTGTCAACTGTTTTACATTTTGCCAGATCAAGCCCCTTTATTTATCTTTTGAGCAACAACATGTTCTGAATCAAAAGAAAAATGTTTGAAGATATTTTGTCTTAATGGTACAAATTTTTTCTTTGCATATAGTAAATATGATCAGTAGTTCTGATTAGACCATGTGTGAAGAGATCACAACAAAAGAAACTTGAGATTATGCCGTCCAATCTTATATGTTGTATTAACTACAATTTATTTTTTATTGTAAAAAATCGGTGATTAAAAATTAAAAATTTTATGTCCCCTGATTCTTCACGAATATTCATACTAAGTTTCTTGCTTCTGTCTTAAGGCTGTATGGAGAAAAGAGAACCATATGGTTCCACTAGGTGAACACTCCAGGAGCTCTCATACATTTTCAGATGGAGCAGTATCTGACATGCAGGGAGAAAGTTGCCCAGTGCTCTCCAATCTTTAGTGCAGTGGCGAATTAAGGATTGACGCTAAATATAGTGGTAAATGATGGTTACTAGATTCTTTAGTGTATGGATAGTGCGAATTCTTCAGAGTTCTGTTATTTACTGTACAGTTTATGAATGTCTCCTTTTACAAGAAGATTGAAGTGATGCATGTACTTTTCTAAGAAATATGGAATTTTTAAAGACAGGATTTTTATTAGATTATTTAGCCGAATTCCACAATGTAAAAGTCAGTGTAAAAATTAGGTAGAAGTGACTAACTGTGATGTGCAATACTAGGAAAGCCAGATTTCATGCAGAATTAAAACAATTATTTTGTCCCTCAGTTTTTATAATGACATTATATTGCTGTTGATAATTTTTTTTTTCTTTTTGCATTTTGAGTTCCTCATTTTATAGCCATTCTACTCCTGTTTTGGTAATTGCAAAGTTTTTATATTCAGGGCTTTGTCATTAACATTATAACATCTTTAAGTAATTATAAAACAATTATTTTTTTTCCTACTAGGAAGAAGCATTGCATGCGTTTATTCAGCCAGAGATCCTGGATGGCCCAAATCAATATTTTTGTGAACGTTGTAAGAAGAAATGTGATGCACGAAAGGTAGATGCCATGTAGAAATTAATACTAAGTTATCTGAGATTATATTCCATATTCAATAGGTCCCTTTCTTTTTAGGGTCTTCGGTTTTTGCATTTCCCTTATCTGCTGACCTTACAGTTGAAAAGGTTTGATTTTGATTATACAACAATGCACAGGATTAAATTGAATGATCGGATGACATTTCCTGAAGAGCTAGATATGAGTACATTTATTGATGTTGAAGATGAGGTAAAATATTTATTCATATTTTTTTGTTAAAAGATACTAGTCAATTCATTTTGGTCATGTGTTTAAGACAGCTATTTGGGGTAACAACACTGGTGGTTTTTAGACTGTCTTTGTGATAGAAGGTATTCCTTTCTTCCCGTATTTTGTAATGCCAAGTTCTATTAAAAGATCTAGATTTGTATAAGCTTTTTTTGTCCACCGTAAATTGTATTTCAGATATTCTTTTTTGATCGGAATAACTTATGATATTCTTTGAAAAAAACAAAAAGAATCTCAGACTCTGGAATTATTTCTTTAATTTGAGCAATAATCTTATGTTTCATAACTTTCTTAGCAAAACAAACCAATCTAGAGGTGGGCTGCATTGTGTTTCTGGTACATATAAACACAGAATAAATATGTTAAGTGAAAAAATGAGCAAATTGGGTAGTATGGCCTTAATTTTTTGTATTTGTCTTAGTCTCTTTTTCAAGGATTAAGGTTTCTGGGTTATTCTCAGTTAAAATTTAGCACCTTTAAAATAGGCGAGGCTAGAAAGCTAGAAAATAAAGGCATTTTATCTGTTTTCCCTTTTTAAGTTAGTTTTTTAGTTAAAACTTTATTTAAATAGTTTGAGAATGGGACTTTGAAGGACACCAGCAATGCTTATCATTTTTTTCCACTCATTGACCCCCCTTCAAATTCTCTGGTTCTCCTAACCTTGATTCAGTTAGGAATTCTTAATGTCCCACTCTTTTCTTTTGGAAACTTCTGATTTCATTATAGGGGTTATTTATAATCACTGGACATAGTTATTAGAGAGTGATAGATCTTTATTTTTTTTCAAAACTACCATGAATCATTTTTTTCTGATTGGAACTCATCACTGTAGTTATAAAAATGCCTTTTCTCAAAAGCTCAAAAATGATTTTAAACAGTAGGTTTTAGTTAGTGCTCTTAAGTATTAAGAGAGAATGTGGTATAGAAGAGCAGCTTTTCTGAGCCTTACTTTCTCTATTCAGTAAGGGCAATAATTGCTTTTTATGGCTTTTATAAAAAGCGTTTTAGATAAAGTAGATGTTCATGGAATGGTACCTATGACCAGGTTACATTTTATTTATTTATTTATTTATTTTTTAAAGATTTTATTTATTTATTTGACAGAGAGATAGACAGAAGAGCACAAGCAGAGGGAGTGGCAGAGGGAGAGGGAGAAGCAGGCTTTGCACTGAGCAGGGAACCCGATGCGGGACTCGATCCCAGGACCCTGAGATCATGACCTGAGCCGAAGGCAGACGCTTAACCATCTGAGCCACCCAGGCGCCCCAGGTTACATTTTAAAAGGTTTAATTTAAAATAGTATTTTCGGGGGTGCCTGGGTGGCTTAGTCAGTTAAGCGTCTGTCTTCGGCTCAGGTCGTGATCCCAGGGTCCTGGGATTGAATGCCACATCGGGTCCCCTGCTCAGCGGGGAGTCTGTCTCTCCCTCTCCATCTGCCTCTCCCCCAGCTCATGCTCTCTCTCTCTCTCTCTCAAATAAATAAATAAAATCTTAAAAAAAAAACCAAAGTGGACATAGTCTTTACAAGAGTCCTACACAAACAGAGATCAGTCAGTATTGGATTGGTTTTCTGTATATACCTAATATATTTCTTGTAAAAGCAGATCTTTTACAAATAAAGAAAACCTAGATATAATTTGACAGGAACTTTTAGGAAGTTCTAGGTCCATTTGTTGGGAGAAGAGATGTTCCAACCTAAAGGAATGTCAGGAATGACCTTTTTGAACTTAGTGTAGAGTTCTAGAGTTGGTTTTCACTTTGAACTGAACTTTCTTGAGAGATGAAGATGCAGTCCCTACAACAAAGTTCTTGGCAAATGTTGGTGCTTATTATTATATATTGCTTAATTAATTTAGGAACTTCTGTACAACTTACAAGAGCCTGCATCTTAGAGAAGAATTCTCAAACTATTTAAATAAAAATATTTTTAGGTACGTGTATTAAATATTAAAGGAAAAGGGGGCAAGAAGTTGGGGATTTCTAAGAAGTAGATTCCTTCAAATAAAATTTGCATGAGAGGGATTTAAAAATCTTAAAAGCATGAAAGAGTATGATTTTTTTGTTATAATTCCACCTCTTGTGCACTAGAATGTAAAGTTCTTGAGGATAGATACAATGTTGTTTTTCTTTCTAATTGTCTATAATACCTAGCACAATGATAAATTAAATTGAACTTTTTTGTTCAAGAAAAGAAATGATACTCTTTTGGGATTTGAGAACAAAAGCTCATTTTGGCACTTAGGTTCTCTGCTTTTATAGATTTTGGTGAAAGAAATGGTAATTTATATTGTTACTTTGCAACTATAAACATAATTGGGGTTTAATTTGAATTCTGAATCACTAATTAATTGTATTTGAATTTTAAGGAAATTAATAGAGATACTTTTAAATACACTGGTTTAATTTTATTTAAGGACTCACTAAAAAAAGGTAAATTTATTTAAAATAAATACTTTTATTAATAATATCTGAACTTAATGTGAAAGAATTAACACTTTTATCGGAACATCACTAGATAAAAAATTTTAGAGTATATGTTTTCGTTTTATTTAGCTTGTAATTGTAAGATAATTATGTTTTATTAAGAAATCCCCTCAGACTGAAAGTTGCACTGACAGCGGGGCAGAAAATGAAGGCAGTTGTCACAGTGATCAGATGAGCAATGATTTCTCGAATGATGATGGTGTTGATGAAGGGATCTGCCTTGAAAGTAATAGTGGAACTGAAAAGATTTCAAAACCTGGACTTGAGAAGGTACCTATAAAGTTTGTGGGGTTTAGTTGAAAGAATTAAATAAATAAATAAATAAATAAATAAATAAATAAATAAATAAATAAATAAATAAATAAATAAATAATAAATATAAATATAAAGAATAAAATAATCTCCGAGCTGCTATATAATTCTGTAGCTATTGTGACCAGTAAATTCTCTTTAGGAGAAGTGATTTTTGAAAAGTAAAGACTTTTTTAAAGCCGTTTTTATGCATATATGTGATCATAATTAAACTTTAGGAGAAGGTACTTTTAGGCAGGAACATGAATTGCTGGGAGGCTGAACTGCTGTAGCTATGTAACCAAGCTGGGTGGTGGTGTGGAAAGGGTGCCTAGTGGTCAGGAAACCACTTCTGCCTTTAAAGTTGCACCAGGCCCCTAAATCTTATATCATAGTTTTCTCATATAGCAAAATGAAAGTTTTCGGCTAGATCTGTTGATTTAAAAAATTTTGGCTGTGAACTTTATGAAATAGTTATAGAACCAATCTGTTAGAGATAGGGGAAAGCCAGAGCCCTCAGCCTCCCCCTCCCCTCACCATGAAGCCCTTAAGGCACTTAAAAAAATGATATAGTTTCAAGGGTTATAATTTGACAACTACTGGCTTTGATAATTTCTATCATAAAATCTTTTATGTCACTGTGTCAGTAGTTTTTAAGATTTTATCAAACTGTTTCTTCCACATTCATATAATCTGCTTTATTGAGGGGAGAATTATAGGTCAAATGGCTTCAGCATGTGTGAGTTATGAGTCACTAGCCTGAAGACTAATCAGTAATTCAAGTCTTGCAGAGTCATATTAAATACAGAGTTTTTTTAGACCGTCTTTAAGAATGGAGTTTCTCTTGCATGAATCAATTTTTAGGCCAAGACCGTTATTCTAATCACTATCATCATTATCCTTTACCTTTTAAAATTACCTGTTTCAGGGCAGATAGATGATCATGAATTGCTATGTAATGAATAATGTAGTGGATACATTATAACTTAGTCTAAAGAACATTGGATTCAGGCATGGGTTGGCAAAGGGTTCCCTGCCTGTTTTCCTACATAAACAATTTTTTTTTTTTTTTTTTTGGTCTTACTACACTAAGTAGGACTTCTTACACAGGGTTGAGTAAGAGTGGTAAGAAAGAACATTCTTGCCTTGTTCCCAGTCTCAGGAGGAAAGTGTTCTATTTCTCACCATTTAGTATGATGTTGGTTCTAGGGGTTTTTTGTAGGTGTTCTTTATCAAGTTGAGGAGGTCTCCCTCTTCCTAGTTTGTTGAGAGTTTTTATCATGAATGAGTATTGGATTTCATGACATGCTTTTTCTGAATCAGTTGATAGGATCATGTAATTTTTCTTTTTTAGCCTGTATCACATAGATTGATTTTCTAATGTTGAACCGTCTTTGCATACTTGAGAGATGTCAAATCAGGAGATCACTGTATCACAGATACTATATAAATACATTAGAAGATGTTCCAAATCATTATATCCCTCAGCTCTTTTGTAAAGGAAATAGAATAATTGTACTTGAATGAAAACAACTATGTTTTTTGGGACCTCTTGATCTTGCCTATGCATATCAGAACAGTCTTCTGTTTAGCACCTGCTTCTAAAATTTCAGACTGTTATTTTCTTACATAAATAACATTGTATTTCAGATATGCATAGTTCCAGAGGTTAGAACATAATTAAAATGTGAAGGAATGTACTGAACAAAACTGTGATATATAAAACTATGTGGTGACTTGCCATTTTAATTATCTTGGAGGAAAGTGTACCTACAATAACTATCTAGGACAACTAACATGTTATTTTATTCTGTATTAATAGAGAATAGGAAATATACAAAAAGGGGCTTTTTTATTTTTCCTCTTCTCTGAGTTACTTTTATTTTTCCCCCTTAGAATTCCTTGATCTATGAGCTCTTCTCCGTTATGGTTCATTCAGGGAGTGCTGCTGGTGGCCATTACTATGCTTGTATAAAGTCATTCAGTGATGAACAGTGGTACAGCTTCAATGATCAACATGTCAGCAGGGTAAGGAGGGGTTAAGATTATTCTCAAAGACAGGAGTAGAGATGTTTCTAATCAACAGCAGAGTTTATTAAAAATGGGAGACTTAGTTTGTCCAGTGAAGCATTTTAAGACACATGCTAAGTCAGTCTTTTGTTTTTGCTTTCAGTAAACTTCCTAGTTTGTTTTCCTTGTTACTTGTTTTGTTTTGTTTGAGGCTTGCTGAGTGTTTCCAGAGACAGATTCCCAATTTTTTTGTTTTTTTCTTACCCTGAGCCATCATGCAGCCTGTCTGTTGAGGAGCACTAGAACTGATTGGCCAGTAGCAGCCACTGACTCTGATTAAATTTTATGAATTGGTAATTGTATGGCCCATTTACCTATGAGGTTAAAAACAGGCTTACTTGTTGACAAAGAGGTAATGGTATTACAGATTTTACAAAAAGGTAAATAATGTAACAACTTTTTAGATAACCCAAGAGGACATTAAGAAAACACATGGTGGATCTTCAGGAAGCAGAGGATATTACTCAAGTGCTTTTGCAAGGTAAATAACTTCCTAATTTGTACTGTTTATAAATTAGAATCAATTACAGCTTCTCAACATTTTTTTACCATTAAAGAGATTTAACCCAGCGGTCAGCAAACTATAACCCATGGATCAAACCCTGCCCGCCTCCAGTTTTTGGAAATAAAGCTTTATCGGAACACCACTATACTCATTTGTTTAAGTATTGTGTGTTGATCTTTTCCCTTAACAACAGGTAAGTAACTGAAACACAGACAATATGGCCCAGAAAAAATGAGCTGACTCCTGACTTAACTGTAGTAATTGTTCTAGGACACAGGTTTTTTGAAGACTTAACTGTGTTACCAAGAGGAAATGTGGAATTTTCTCAGAAATCCATTGGGAGGAGCAAAGTAGATTCTCCTTTTATTTTCTAGAATACTTTAAGTTTGAACCTAAGAACAGTTATGTGGTCTTCTAGCTGTTTGAAGCAACAAAAAACTATTTTAAAAAAAATATTTCGGGGTGCCTGGGTGGCTCAGTCGTTGAGCGTCTGCCTTCGGCTCAGGTCATGGTCCCAGGGTCCTGGGATCGAGCCCCGCATGGGGCTCCCTGCTCCGCGGGAAGCCTGCTTCTCCCTCTCCCACTCCCCCTGCTTGTGTTCCCTCTCTCGCTATGTCTCTCTCTGTCAAATAAAAAAAAAAAAATCTTTAAAAAAAAAAAAATTTGGTGCTAGGAAATGGAACCTTTACAATCTCCTTTTTGTTGACATTAATCTTTTTTATATTTCTCCTAGCTCCACAAATGCATATATGCTGATATATAGACTGAAGGATCCAGCACGGAATGCAAGTATGTTAGCATGTAGTTATTTGATTTGAATCTGTACTAATTTCTTTTGCAAGTTTTGCAAACTCAGATAACTACTTTTAAATGATAGGATGCTTAAGTTTTTTTATGCCGAAAAATTAATTATAAAGACTGTTATGAGATAATACTAAGAGGTAACACTTGGAAAAAAGTTGAAATGTTTTTTAATACACTAAGACAAAATTTACTCTACATAAAAAGATTGGATATTTATTTGCAGTGAGATTGTATTCAGTGATAACCCCCAGACCTGTGTAACGGTCCTAACTCGCCATCTAGATGGCCTAGAGCAATTTATTTAACTTTTTGAAATCTTACTTTCCACATCTGTAAAATGGGGATAATTACAGTATTTTATAGGATTGTAATGAAAAGTTAAATAAGATAACATTTTTAGCATTTACCATCATGTCTAGCACATAGTAAAAACTCAAATTTAGCTATTATTGCTTTTTTTTATTGTAAGTTTTTGGAGTATTTTTAGTATCTAAATGCTATGACTAGGGACCCTAAATGAAGTAAACTTCTGACTTACCACTCCAGAAATGTTTCTAAGAACTAGAATTAATTATCTTTGCTTATTTGCTTAAAAAGCAAATAAAGTTTTATGATTCTAGTTTGCATCCTTTATTATGTTCTCATTATATTGAGAACCCCCAAAATAATCCTGTATACAAAGCATGCGAGTTTGTCTTTTTTTCTCTTTTTTATTATTAATTTAAAAAATTGCAGTTCCCCTTTTTTCTTAATGCTGACCGACTGAAGCAGTATTGCAAATAAGTAGGGGTGTGTGAGTGTACCTATAGATATATACACAACCGATACGTTGCTCACATTCTTTTCATAATTGTTATAATCATTGTCCTTGATTTCAACATATTTCCTTTGTTTAGCAACTACCATACTGTAAAATCTGTTTTGGATAGTGTACATTTTTGGAAACCCTCATTAAATTGTGAATTCAGTTGGTACAAGGCTTAAAACTTTTATCTTTGATAATCCAGAGTCCAGAGTCTGTCATATAGTGGCTGTTCAATAATTTTCCATAGAATTAATGGGAGTGAAAGGAAATTGTAACAAGAAGTCATTTCAGAACAGAGATTTCAGAGTAGTCATTCTGACTTTACAGATAAAGGAACGATACCCCAAAGATTAACTTGTCCAAGGTCATAGCTTCCTGGAGGCAGAGCCAGGTTTGTAGTTCGTGTATCCTCTGTGGTACCCAGCATTCCAGATGTTTCCATTAGGGCATTAACTCAGTTTTCCATTATCTACTCCCTAAACTGTAGTTTTGTGATGAAGCACCAGAGGGCGCTCTGTGTATGATACGGAATATTTTTGCAATTAGAGCTCATTTCTAGAAATAGTGGATTTTGACCTTCCACAGGGATGTGATTTTTATATATATATAAGTTGTTCTCCCTATTTAATGCCTGCTAATCATTGGTTTACTAAATAGTGTCATAATTTCATACTGTCACTTTTAATACTTTGAGTTACATATAAAATTCTGTAAATAGAAGGTAGCTAAAAGATTGCTTTGAGAACAAAGGAAAGATGAGTGTATTAGTGGGCAATAATAAGTAGTAGCACCAACAGCATTTATTACATTTTATTATATCCCAGGTAATTACTCTGTGGGGAAGCGCTGCTAATAAGCTGAAGAAATTGAGGCCCGGACAAGTAAACTTGCCCTGGGTCATATGGTTTGATGGTGATAGCACAGTTTGAAATCAGAAATGATTTTATTTCCAAGTTTCAGAGAGGCTTTTTAATTCTAGAAGTCTTAATCTACATACTAGAGTTTTCCTGGAGCCAAGAGATATTATGGATTAAATATATGGCTTTTTAAAATATGAGGCCTAACCATATGCCATTATCAGCTACCTCTTCACCCTTGTCTGGAAGAAGTTGATGTTCCAAGTTGAGAGAGTGATGTAATTGAGATACATTTTGACGAGAGCTGTTGTAGAAGTATATACTATGGGCACATAATGGAACAAAATTAAGTAAAGGAAGACCAATTTCCAATGACTCTGTCTTACCCTGTTTTTATTACAATAGAATTTCTAGAAGTAGATGAATATCCAGAACATATTAAAAACTTGGTACAGAGAGAAAGAGAATTGGAAGAACAAGAAAAAAGGCAACGAGAAATTGAGCGCAACACATGCAAGGTTAGATTTCATAATTGTACTTTTAATTAAAAAGTGCTATTGAAGTTTGCTTGACTGCAGTTCTCATAACGTACTCATTGGGTTGATTCTGTAGAGAGTTAATGCTATCATGATCGTTAAGCAATGTAACCAACTATATTACTGAGGGAAGATAGGGTTTTATTTTATGCATTAAAAAACACTAACGGGCGCCTGGGTGGCTCAGTCGTTAAGCGTCTGCCTTCGGCTGAGGTCATGATCCCAGGGTCCTGGGATCGAGTCCCACATCGGGCTTCCCGCTCTGCGGGAAGCCTGCTTCTCCCTCTCCCACTCCCCCTGCTTGTGTTCCTGCTCTTGCTATGTCTCTCTCTGTTAAATAAATAAAATAAAATCTTTAAAAAAAACAAAACAAAACACTAACATGTAGTGATAATACTTAGTGCTGGTAAGTTTACAGTGATATTAACATTGTCCATTTTGCTACAAGAATAATAAACTGGTAAAGACCTTATTGCATAGAAATTGAGTAGAATTTATCAAGAGCCTTAAGCAAATTTATGTATTTTTATATAATTCTCTTAAGGAAATACCTAGAGATAACCACACATGCTATAAAAATTTTGATCACAAGGACATTCATGGTATTTTCCAAACTAGAAAAAAATTTGAAACAACCTGAATGTATATCAGTAGGAGAATGATTATTTAAATTGTGATACATGCTTATCAAGAAATGTACAGTTGTTAAAATTAATGTTTTTGAATTATTTTTTTTTATGAGACATAGTCACTATCAGTTACTGAGAAAAATAGACACGGGAGAGAATGATCTCAGTTATGTTTTTTTAAAAAATTACAATATTTGGGGCACCTGGGTGGCTCAATCAGTTAAGCGTCTGCCTTTGGCTTAGGTCATGATCCCAGAGTTCCGGGAACGAGCCCCATATCAGGCTCCCTGCTCAGTGGGGTGTCTGCTTCTCCCTCTCCCTCTGCTCCTCCCCCTGCTCCTTCTCTGTCTCTCTCTCTTTCTTTCTCACTCACTCTCAAATAAAATCTTTAAAAAAATTTACAATATTTTGTGGTGCCTGGGTGGCTCAGTCTGTTGAGCCGACTCTTGATTTCAGCTCAGGTTCTGATTCAGGGTCGTGGGATCAAGCTCCATGTCGGGCTCTGAGCTGGGAGTCTGCTGGAGGTGCTCTCTCTCCCTCTGCCCCTCCCCTGCTTGCTCTTCTCTTTCTCCTGCTTACTTTCTCTCTCGCCCTCTGACTCTCTCTAAAATAAATCTTTTAAAAATTGCAGTATTTTGACTATTAGGAAAAAAATGCTGTCTACAAAAGAATTATGTTTTGATTCATGACCTGCTGAGGTGATGATGATATTTTACATTTTCTAGATAAAATTATTCTGTTTGCATCCTGTGAAACAAGTAATGATGGAAAATAAATTGGAGGTTCATAAGGATAAGGCATTAAAGGAAGCAGTAGAAATGGCTTATAAGGTACGTTTAATTGCACTGTTGGACAATATCAGTATCTCAGGTAACAGTATTAACATCTCTTTCAAAATTGTGATTAGAGTCAGTAATAATACAAGCACTTGCAGTCATGTTGATAGTCCATTTACAGCATCTGTCTCTCTTAAGGGTGTAGTTTACACCTCTCCTATGGAACATACTCAGTTGAGTTTGAGAAATTGCTCATTCTGAGAGCCAGTTCAGTTTTGTAGAACAAGAATTAGAATTAGAAACAAAAGGGGCGCTTGGGTGGCTCAGTCGTTAATTGTCTGTCTTTGGTTCAGGTCATGATCCCAGGGTCCTGTGATCGAGCCCCGTGTCGGGCTCCCTGCTCCGCGGGAAGCCTGCTTCTCCCTCTCCCACTCCACCCGCTTGTGTTCCCTCTCTCACTGTCTCTCTCTCTGTGTCAAAATGAACAAATAAAATCTTAAAAAAAAAAAAATTAGAAACAAAAATATTTGTTCTTTTCATTTATTTAGCAGATATGTATTGAGAGCCTTCCTCAATTTGCAAATATGTTATTGTTTAGATGCTATAAAGTAAATCAGTAATATGTTGAGATTATTTCTCCTGAGATGTTAACCATGAGAAGGAGACAGCTATGCAGAAAGTTGGGGGAGAATATTTTAGTAGAGATGACAACATATATAAAAACTGAGATGAAGACATGGCTGGCATGATCAGAAAACTGACAAAAAGGGACATTGTGTTCAGATTGTCTTGAATGAGAATAGAGTAGCAAAGGGGCACCCGAGTGGCTCAGTTGTTAAGTGTCTGCCTTCGGCTCAGGCCATGATCCCAGGGTCCTGGGGTCAAGCCCTGCATCAGGCTCCCTGCTCCGAGGGAAGCCTGCTTTTAAACCCTCTCCCACTCCCCCTGCTTGTGTTCCCTCTCTCGCTGTCTCTCTGTCAAATAAATAAAATCTTAAAAAAAAAAGAGAGAATAGAGTAGCATAAAATAAAATTAGAGACTTTGAGTAGAAGTTTGCAATTCTGAGAATAATGGAAAGTTATTAGTGGGTTTTGAAAGGCAAATTGAAAAGGGAAGCATTCTTTAATCAGATTGTTCTAAATGTCATCTGTAACACTTGACAAAATATTTTTGCCCTTTCTATGTAAATATTAATATCATTGAACTAAACTTAAAGTCATTAGAGAAAAAATTGCATCCTGCGTCATTTCATTTATAATTTTTATATAGAACCAATGAGAGAACTAAAAATGGCTGACGTTGTTTCTCAAAGTGTGATCTATATTTGATTGTGTGACTATTCTAATTAATGCCACTGGTCCTCACTAAACCGTAAGTACTTAAAAAGGCAAAGAGTGTTCTGGTGTGGCTCATAATCGCATTTCCTGTACTTTACCTGGTATGCAGGAGAATCAAATTTGGATAGGTATGTGGATGAATAAATGAATGACCAAACAGTAAAATGGATGGATGGTTCTGGATTTACCTCACTAAAAGTAAAAATCCTTTAAACACAGTGGTGGACTCCAAGCATCATCTTTGCAAACAGTAGTGAAACCAAATGAGACTGAAATGGAGAAAACATCTTACCTAAATAGTTGTACAGTTAGTGATAGCAGTAATGGTCGTTTATATTCCATCAGTTTTTAATGCAGGAAGGAAAAAAAAAATGTCTTAAAAACAGAAAGTAAAAGTTCATAAATATAAAGAATCAGACAAGGAGAAGAGAGAAATAAATCAGTCTTATGTACCAGAAAGAGAGCTCTGTCTTTGGGGAGGGCTGGGGGGTAAGTAGAGGTCAGGTTTACTGTTCTTCTTGAAAGTCATAATCACAAACTTTAAATAAGTATGAAATACTTTGAAGTAATCCTGTGTGTCTCCAGGCAGTTCATTTTTCACTTAAGAGATGTTGCATCCCGAGTATGCCATCCCCAGTGACGTGAGCTAGAGGGAAATTTATGACCGAAATTCCTGTGCCCTGAGCTGTAGGTACTCTGGAGGCTCATCTGGGAAGGGAGCTAGCTGCAGGGTGGCACATGGGAGACACACAAGCTGTGGTCTCTGTGGTGACTCCGCGAGGCTTGCTGTCCCCTGTGCTTGTGAGTCACCAGTTCTTCTCCAGACTGAATTCATAAACAGAAATCACATCTTCTCACTGGTCATTCTCCCTGGTGTTCCACTTAGTGATTATAGAGCACAGCTTAGAAGACATTGATTTTGAGTCCATCTGAAGTTTAGAGTGTTAACTTTCTTTAAAAGCAGAATTGTCTTTAAAATTTGTTGGTGCATAAATTGTATGATTTGGGGATAATGAAATAATGGTTATTTAAAAGTAGCATTGAAGTTACGCCTTTAACTTTGATGTCTTTGAGCTCTGATGCAAATCATAAATATATGGCTTTTATTGTTTGTTAGGACATATTGGTAGTGCAATTACACATCAGACTAAAATACCACATATATTTTTTTCTTTTTTCTTGGGCGTCATTTTCGTTTAGATGATGGATTTAGAAGAGGTCATACCCCTGGATTGCTGTCGCCTTGTTAAATACGACGAGTTTCATGATTATCTTGAGCGATCGTATGAAGGAGAAGAAGATACACCAATGGGACTTCTACTAGGAGGAGTCAAGTCAACATATATGTTTGATCTGCTGTTGGAGACGAGAAAGCCTGATCAAGTTTTCCAGTCTTATAAACCTGGAGGTAAAGAATTTTATGGTATTTTGAGTTGTACGGAACTTAAAATTTTCATGAGAAGGTTTTTTGTTAATAGAAATGAATTTAATTTTAAATTTTTATATATTCTCAAGATGCAACATAGTTTTGATAGGTTAAGAAGTAGTCAGCAACAAGCTTGTGATTAAATTCTAGATTACTTTCAGGCGCCTGGGTGGCTCAGTTGGTTAAGCGACTGCCTTCGGCTCAGGTCATGATCCTGGAGTCCCTGGATCGAGTCCTGCATCGGGCTCCCTGCTCGGCAGGGAGTCTGCTTCTCCCTCTGACCCTCCTCCCTCTCATGCTCTCTGTCTCTCATTCTCTCTGTCTCAAATAAATAAATAAAATCTTAAAAAAAAAAAAAATTCTAGATTACTTTTAAAGAGCTATACACAAAATTTTTTAAAAATTGGTTTTTTTAGCTTGTAGTTTTCAGTGGGATTTTTCTTTCAGTACTGAATCATCCTCCTTTCTCTCCTCCTGTTCCCTGCTCCCTCTACTTAGAGAGGAGACCCTGGTCCAAAAAAAATATATTCCCATAAAGTCTCAGAAGTAGAGTGTATTTTTCAGAGTCTCCTTGAAGAGGTGGTTTCATAAGCCGTCACTGCCAACACTTTTTCTTCATCCTCTCCATTTCTACAGATCCCAGGGACTTTAGCTTTTTCTGTTTTCATTAAATCCATCACATTCCTCAATATCTTGGGAGTTTCTTTCTTTGAGACTGATCTGGAAAGCAAAATACCATGCCCCACCTGTACCCAGGGTGGTCCCTAAAGACAGTTAATGTCCAAAGTCTTCTAGTAATCACTATATGTAAACTGTAACAAATAGGGGACAGTCAAAATGTTTAAATAATCTTGGAGAATTCTTACTGTTGTTGTGACCCTAAATCCCTTGCGTCGGTTGTTAATCAGAATTCAGACTTACGTTTTCTACTTTTATTCCTAAAAATTTAACTTACAAAACCTTCTTCTACTCTTCCAAATTCTTTTCCTCTATGGATCCTATATACCTCTCTTTTTATTTATTTATTTATTTTTAATCAAGGCTCCTCTATTCAAAGTAGATTAAGTATGGCATTCTTTAAAGGGCTCCATCAGTCAGACTCTGCTCTATTTGTAAAGAGTTCCTTTGGAGTATTTCCTTGCAGATTATTTTTGGGCTAGATAGCAAAAATTATGATTAAAGTGTAACATGAGTCAAGAATAAAACCACTTTTTAACAAGAGAACTCTAAATGTGAGTGTGGATTGTAAAACTTAACAGATAAAGTACTCTTTGTTCATTAATAATTTTAGCAGAATATTTTGTTAGATTTAGATTAGCAACTTAGGGCAAAAACTGAGGATTTATGTATACTTCATAAAAGAAATTAAAACAGGGCAGAGAATAACTAATCATAGTGTTCGAAGATCATTTGCTTTTCTAGTGACTAAAAGTTTAGTTATATATAATCTGAAAACAGAAGAGGAGGACATAGGGTTAAATTATAATATGAAGAATTTAAGCGAAGAAAAAACAAACCTTGTAAACCAAAGCAGGAGAATTTTCTGTAGGATGTAGAGAATATATATATATATATATATATATTTTAAAGATTTTATTTATTTATTTGAGAGAGAGAGAATGAGAGAGAGCACATGAGAGGGGGGAGGGTCAGAGGGAGAGGCAGACTCCCCGCCGAGCAGGGAGCCCGATGCGGGACTCGATCCAGGGACTCCAGGATCATGACCTGAGCCGAAGGCAGTCGCTTTAACCAAGTGAGCCACCCAGGCGCCCCGGATGTAGAGAATATTTTGAAGAGAGGAAGTGTTTGGTTATGAACAAGGTCTTGAGTGATAAAATGAAGTAGGGCTGCTGTGTCCCCTTTAGAATTTGCTTTGCATTCTGTAGTTATTTATATTTATTTAGTGTTGTGGTTTGGGTCTGTATTTTGGAACTTTGGATATTTTTAACATGCTTGATAAATTTGACAGTGTGTTACGTTTTATAAGGAAACAAAGCATGTATTTTAAAAAAATCATATTTTGACTGTTGTCATTGTTTTAAAGAGATGTACAAGAACGTTTTCATTAGCTTCATTTCCATTTCTTTGTAGATGTTTGTAATGTGATAAATTGTGAAAGAGAAGTTATGACTTTTATTATATACAGTGTATAACATTGTATGTTTATCATCTTAATAATTAGAAAAATGTTATCTTTGCCATCTATTGGAAACACATGAAAAGTGCAGTGCTCACGTGAAATATATTCTTAAAAATAACCTCCAGTTATGTTTTTATGTTTTTCAAATGGGACAGAAGTGATGGTGAAAGTTCACGTTGTTGATCTTAAGGCAGAATCTGTAGCTGCTCCTGTCACAGTTCGTGCTTACTTAAATCAAACAGTCACAGAGTTCAAACAACTTATTTCAAAGGTAAGTTTTAAAATTGGTCAGTGAGTATTTTTGAGTGCCTGCTCCATATAAAGCATTATGTGATAGTTACGAGTAAGGTATAGAAACTGATATTTCCTGGCAGGAGGTAAGTATATTTAGAAGAGAAGGACACTTTGAGTGGAAGACACCAATTGACCAAAATATGGAGGTCAGGAAGGATGAGGCGAGTGCACACAGCAACAGCACATGTGTTTGGCTGGATCTCTGTCAAGTACCTGCCTAGAAATAGAAAGTAGTTTATTTCATGGAGGGTCTTTAAGTAGTAAACACAAAAGGATGGGCTCTACTTGATGTAGGCAATAGGAAGTAGGATATTTGTTTGTTTTCCTAAGAACAGCAGTGGTATGTTGAGAGCTGTGCTGTAGAATGGTTAAGTCTGGTGACACTAGACTAGTGTTCCACACGGATGGAGGGGGAGACAGGAATGTACATGGGGAGGCTGTTGAAATAACGCAGGTGATGGCATAGGACCAGAAATGAGAGGTGTAGATTGTTAGAATGATTCTATAAATAGAATCTGCCAGACTTGTGATTGGTTGGAGTAAGGCAGGAAGGAGCACAGATGACCTGAGGACTTGCAAACTTGGGTAACCACAAAGGTGTAGTGATCTAGTGATAGAAATAGAAGAGCAGGGCGCCTGGGTGGCTCAGTTGGTTAAGCGACTGCCTTCGGCTCAGGTCATGATCCTGGAGTCCCGGGATCGAGTCCCGCATCGGGCTCCCTGCTCGGCAGGGAGTCTGCTTCTCCCTCTGACCCTCCTCCCTCTCATGCTCTCTGTCTCTCATTCTCTCTGTCTCAAATAAATAAATAAAATCTTAAAAAAAAAAAGAAATAGAAGAGCAGGGTGGGGGAGCAGATTTGACAGGGAAGGTGATGAATTAAATGTTGACCACATTCGGTGAGTTAGTGATAAAGAACAAACTCATTCAGAATTTTTGAGCTGGAAAAGTATGATGAAAACATTCAAATTTCCTTGGACAAAAAGCTAGTCCACTCCAAATAAAACTGTTATACCGTACTCTGTAGAACATTGAGCACACAAACATAGGTAAAATTGTTCAGGGTTCTTAAGCCCTAGGTTCAGATGCCTTGGTGTACTGGAAATTGTTCAGTAATAGCAAAGCAAGAAGTTGATCTACTTTCCAGTCATTCATCTTAAGGCAGTATTGGCTTTTATCTCATCTGGGGTCTTTTAATGCCTACTTTAACAGGGTTGTTGTGAATGTTAATGGAATAAATAAATGCTTTGTGGGGGAAAAAAATTGTTAAGTATTACATAAAAGTTGGGTTTCTTTACTACATTAACAAAGCAACAACTTCTAACACTTCTGCCTGAGTAATAACTGGAGGAGACAAATCACGTTTTGGAGTTATATTTTACAATTAAATTGTTCATAAAAGGACTGCATTAGTGTACTTGCTCTGTATTACAGTTTAATCTAGAGTATGAACACTGAGGTAGAATACAAAAGAAACACATGATGTTCCTTTCCCTGAAAAAGCTAGTAATTTTGTTGGGGAAAAATATGTCTGTAGAGAATAAAGGCAGTTACAAAATATTTTGCCAAGAAATGCAGTGGTTAATGTATAACTAGACTGCCTAAGAATTAGTTATCATTAGTTGTATTGAAAACAAATCGTATTTTTTAAAATGCAAATTTTTTTGTTCATTTCTTGTGAAATTCCTATAATGACACCTCAAATTAAGGATGTGTAATTTTAGAATAACTTTAAATTTTACTTATTAATTAATATCATTTTACATAGAAGAAGAATGATTTAGAAAAGTATTAACAGCTGTTCACAGAATACAAAATAACCCATCAAAAGTTCAGAAGTTAAACAGGTATTGGTTTGACATCCACTCTCAAAGAGTCAGTTATTCTGTTTCGTTGGAACCAGATCACCTCATTTACTTTGCAAGTATGAGAGGAATAGAAGTTTTAGTAAAAAATCGTTACCTTAAAAATAGTTTCAGAGCATACATTTGTTAAGTGATACTTTGTTCACCTAATTTAGAACATAATTAATGGATAAGACTAAAATTTTTCCACAGATCCCTAAAAATTTTGTAAACCTCTACAAAAATTTTCTCTGAATTTTCTTTCTGCTGTTTTTAAGAAGAACTCAGCAGTGTCTCATTGTCCACATTTCTAAGTCAAGAAGAATTATCCTTGCAAGTCCTTTTTTTATCAAATCATTTCCCTTATAGGCCATCCACTTACCTGCTGAAACAATGCGGATAGTGCTGGAACGCTGCTACAATGACCTCCGCCTTCTCACTGTGCCCAGTAAGACCCTGAAAGCTGAAGGGTTTTTTAGAAGTAACAAGGTACGTCTTTTAATTGTTCATTACTATTTTCTATGCTGGTTATAGTAAATTAAGTTTTATATTTTAAGGCTGGCCTCTAGAGCTCTCCACCATTTGTCTTTAATTTACCTTGTGAATTCTCCCATTCTCTCAATAATTATCTTCCTTTGTAATCGGTCAGATCAGGCTTCTTTCCGTCCTTCTCAGTCAGTCCTGCTGGTTCTCCTTTATGTCTTGTTCACCTGCAGTGTTCTTCCCCCTCTCCCTACATTTATTTTTCAAGCCCCAGATTAGTCCTGCCTCTGGTGAAGCCTTATGACTGTTTCTATCCACAACAGTCATGTCCTCTGAATTCTTGAATTATGATTCTGTGAATTATGTTATGTTCATTATTGAGCTTCTCCCATAAAGCAGTACTTCATGGTGAAAGTCAAAGACATGCCTACTCTAGAGAAGGTTGTCATTTTGGGTTCACCCAACATTATTCCCTTTCTCTACTTAGTTATCTCTGATAGAAAAGAGAAAGCTCTCATTAATCTGTTTGTTTCACCTCTTGATACCATTATGTGTTCTATCATTCATTTATCATTTTTCCTGTGTGTTTATTCCTAATGCCATCAGTTTACTCTAGATAAATTGTATCCAAAATGTTCCTTGTTTGCCATGTTTTATTTATTGCCTTTTCCAGTCTCATTCATCTTAATGCAGTCTCGAGTCTTTTATCTCATTTAACCTTTTTTGCTCTTGTCATACTAATCCCAATGTGTAATTTTTATTCACCTCTGTTTTCTTTGGATACTTTTGCACGGTGCTTGTGTGTGTGTCATTAAAATCTCTAATGCATCCTAATGCCGTTGTAGGGTGAAAAGTGGGAGGGATCACACTTTATTTTTTTCTTTAAATGGTCAGCTAATAGTCCTGATTGTAACATTTATTGAAAGTTATCAGCTCTCGTTTGATTTATATTTAACCACCTACTTCCCTCAGATTATTTGAAAAACATCCCCAGATGAAATATTATTTCATCTATAAATAATCTGAATATATATCTCTAAAAGGTGAGAACTTTTAAAAAAAAATAACTATAATTATATTATTACATCTAGAAAATTAACAGAGATGCTTTAATATCAACTGATATCTAGTCAGTATTCACATTTCCCTGATTATCTTGTAAAATTTTTTTCTGATAAGATTTGTTTGTTCAAATAGGATCCAAATAAAGTCCATGATATACCTCTCAAGTTTATTTTAATCTAAAGCTCCCCCATGTGTGTTTATTTCCTTGCCATTTATTTGCTCTAGAATCAAGTCATTTGTCCATTGGATTTTTTTTCTATAATCTGGATTTTGGTATTGCATTCCCAACATGTCTATACATGTTCCTCTATCTGTATTCGTGCTAAACTCGTTTTCCTAATGGGCAAGATAATGGAGTACAAAAACATTCTGAAAATGGGCAACCCAATAAACAAGATATCTGTGTATGCGTGTGTGCATCTGTGTGTCCCTTCTGTCTTAGCAGTTTTATGGCTAATTACAAAGACATATGAACATAATATCAATTTTATTTAGTCTCCAAAAACAGTACACATTCCCTTTAGAAATGGGTTTATCCCAAATTTTACAACTTACTATGCACTTTCTTGTATTGAGGTGATATGATGAACGAGAATGAATGTCACTAAAATTAATGATGTAATGTAACTCTTTGGCTTACTATGTAGGTGTTTGTTGAAAGTTCTGAGACTTTGGATTACCAGATGGCCTTTACAGACTCTCATTTGTGGAAACTCCTGGATCGTCATGCAAATACGATCAGATTATTTGTTTTGTTACCTGAACAGTCCCCAGGATCTTACTCCAAAAGGACAGCAGGCCAGAAAGCTGGGGGCGATTCTGGTAATGTGGATGATGACTGTGAAAGAGTTAAAGGACCTGTGGGGAGCCTGAAGTCTGTGGAAGCTATTCTAGAAGAAAGCACTGAAAAACTCAAAAGCTTGTCACTACAGCAGCAGCAAGATGGTGATAATGGGGACAGCAGCAAAAGTACTGAGACAAGTGACTTTGAAAACATAGAATCGCCTCTCAATGAGAGGGACTCTTCAGCATCAGTGGACAATAGAGAATTTGAACAGCACATTCAGACTTCTGATCCTGAAAATTTTCAGTCTGAAGAACGGTCAGACTCAGATGTGAATAATGACAGGAGTACAAGTTCAGTGGACAGTGACATTCTTAGCTCCAGTCATAGCAGTGACACTTTGTGCAATGCAGATAATGCTCAGATTCCTTTGGCTAATGGACTTGACTCTCATAGCATCACAAGTAGTAGAAGAACTAAAGCAAATGAAGGGAAAAAAGAGACATGGGATACAGCAGAAGAAGACTCTGGAACTGATAGTGAATACGATGAGAGTGGCAAGAGCAGGGGAGAAATACAGTACATGTATTTCAAAGCAGAACCCTATGCTGCAGACGAAGGTTCTGGGGAAGGACATAAATGTATGTACTTAGAAAGAAAAGGCTCCTTGAAACGGCACCATTTGTTTTCTCAGTTTATTTAAATTTTTAGTTAAGAAAAGAATCAGCTAAGAGTTAGGTACTTTGTTCTAAGACCACCCGTAACTTCCTAGATTGTAAGAATGTCTTCTGTTGCGTTTGCTCTCATTTTCGGTGCAGTTGTAGTAGCAAGTGTTCTTGGACCTCTGCAACACATCAGACCTGTGACAGCAGTGATACCACAGCTTTGGGGAAGATAAGTGAAAAAGAGAAAAGAATTAAGAATTTTGTAAAGGAAAGAATTATGATAAAAGTACTAAGTAAAAAAATTAAGGAATAGCTTAAAAAGTAAATAATACACCAAAAAGAAAGGGCTAGACAAGAAAATTTGATATTCACTGCCCAGGACAATTGTTTATTTGTGCATCCCCTCTCTTTTCTTTATCCCACAATGCAGAGAACTCCCTCCCCACACCCCTTAAATAGTCCATAATTAACTGGGAAAGTCAAAAAAGGGAAACGGGCTTTTTTTTTTTTTTAGTTGATATTATGAAAAAAAAATTGATACTATGAAGTAAGCTCCAGGCAAAGTATAAACTAGAAATTCTCAATTGCATAATCACAAAAAGATTGAAGAGATCTGTCAGTTCGGGCCTTTGGGATAAGCAACAACAACAAAAACACACCAATATTAAAATAAAACAACTTTTTTTGGGCGCCTGGGTGGCTCAGTTGGTTAAGCGACTGCCTTCGGCTCAGGTCATGATCCTGGAGTCCCGGGATCAAATCCCGCATCGGGCTCCCTGCTCGGCAGGGAGTCTGCTTCTCCCTCTGACCCTCCTCCCTCTCATGCTCTCTGTCTCTCATTCTCTCTCTCTCAAATTAAAAAAAAAAAAATCTTAAAAAAATAAAAAAAAAATAAAAAAAATAAAACAACTTTTTATAAAACATCAGACTAAAAACAGGCCAGAGAATTAGCAGGACAACCAGGTTCAATATACAAAATTTTCTTCAGGTTTATAAGGGATAGCTCAAAAACCTAAATACTTTGCATTAGTCTTTAACAATGCAAATATTAGTACTACCCCTTATATTTTTATATTTTAGTTTTCAAAACACTTGTTTGTTCTCACTTGAAGCTTGTCTGAGATTAATAAAGCAAATATTGATATTCTCATTTGACTGATAAGAAAACTGAAGCTCATAGAGGATGAATGACTTGCCCAAAAGTACATGTATAGCTAGTAAGTAGCGGAACCATTACTAGAATTTAAGTCTGAATTGAATGCCTTTGCTCCGTTACCTTTGTAATAGTGGGGAGGGAGTCCCACTCTTTATCCATCCGTTGATCCACCCACCCAATTAATATTCCTGGATCCATTCAAGATGCCAGGCCCTACGTAGATTTTAGAAGTAGAGATGACAAAGATGCGGCCTTATGTTTCATCTGGTGGGAGAAGACACAAACAACCAGTATAAAAGTTAAGTGCTATGATGCTTATAGTCTCAAATTTAGTCTTTTAAAAGTGGTAGAAATTATGGAATCAGTGTAAAAATACATAAATTTGTGTTTTTAACTAGTTCCAAATAACACTGAAACCATGTGACATCCATATGCATATCTTGCAGAAACCTCAAGTGGGAAAATACGGAATGGTGAGCCACAGTGGAGACAGAAACTCTATACTAATGCTTTAACTTCCTATGGAGTTTTTATTTCATAAGGCTCAGTAACTTACTTTATTTCATTTAGTTCTCAACAACTGTGTGAAATTGACGTTGTTAGACACTTTTCACTGATGAAGAAACTGGTTCAAACTGGCTAAAATAATTTGCCAGAGGTCACACAGCTAGTGGGTCACATTGCTGGGATCAAACTCATATATTCTGATTATAAGCCTGGTATGTATTTCTCTATTTCTTAACTTGTACCACTGTCCCTTACTTTCCTCACATCATAGTAAAGGAAAAATAGCTAGTAGCTATGGTTACTTGCTTTCTTACCATCCTCAACCCTTCTAGGGCATTGGAAAAATTAAAAGTAGCTCCTCTTAGGAAGAGGGTTAGAAATTTAAGTGGTTTGTTTTGTAATGATGTGCTGGATATTTGACTGCTGCATGAGAGTCTCAACCTTAAGAATTTAATGGGAATACTTAGAATTATAGTCTGCAGAGTCTCATTCCACCTTTTTGGAAATTCATAGTGGACTAATTTACTAGCATTTATTGAAATAGTAAACATGATCAAGAGGACCCATTTAAATACTACAGTTTATTTCAGCTTTCAGAAGCCACACAGAAAGCTTGTTTGTGTTTGAAAAGAAAAAGTGAAAACCATGGAAACTGGCTTAGAGGGAGAGGAGTGGGGATGATAGCCAGCAGCCAGGTGTTTCAGGAGTCTGTACTAAGTAAGGCTGGTTCATCACAGTTCCTCAGTGATCTGAACGTAGGTGCCTGGGTAACGTAGATAATATAATACAGATTCTGCAGAGGGATGAAATGGCAATGTATAATAGACAACTTGATACCTGAAGAATGACATTATATGTACAGTATAGGAATTAACTTAGGTAATAACTGAAATACACTTAAAGAGATGGTCTTTGTTAAGCTATTTGTTAAAATCCAGGAATTGTTTCAGGGAGTAATTATAGACCTTTCTCTGAAAATACTGTTCCACTGTGACCTAGTTGCAGTCTGCAGGCATTCAGGTATAGACAGCGAGGTCAAGGTAATAAAAATGGCAGTGTGTTTGCACTGAAAATTTCTTTGTACAATTTTGGTTACCACCTCATTCAAGAAATACATAAAAGAAAGAAAAAGAAAAACCTTTTTAAAGATATTTTGAGGTTGCACTGAAGAGACTGAACTCTTCTGTTTGAAGAGGTAAATAGGAAAAATGGTATGATGGTAATGTACAAGGAGGGGGCAGGAATTCATTCAGGCCAGGCTGTTTCACTGCAACAACGAACACTTGTGTCTTCCTGTGATACATTACCACAGGTTATCACAGAAACCAAAATGGCAGTAGTAGCTTATTATTTAGTAATGATTTAGAATTTGCTGCATTTGTCGTAACAGCAATCAACGAGACTGGTGTAATGATCCCATGAGAAAACTGAGGCTCAGAGACATTGGATGACTTACTGATAGTCATTTACTAGGCAACAGCAGCAAAGCTGAAATCTAGTCATTGACGTCTGATTTCTAATCAAGTAATTTTTTCGTTATATCCTTCTCAAGAAATGTACCTCCTGGATAGTATAAATAGAGGCTTATTTGCCAAAAGCTGGATTATTAACATTTAGGGACACTCCTTAAAGTTTAGAAATGGACATTTTAAAGAAATTAAATGCCGCCTGAAAAGGTATATATAACAAAAAAGTTCATCACCATGTTTCTATTCTAATTCATACTTGTCACCTTTTCTGTAGTCTATCTGAATCTTATAACCAGGAAAACAGTAAATGAACATTAATTTATTTGAAGAAGTCCACTCAAAAATTCATCAACCCAAAAGTTGGGGTGACCTGAGAACATAAACCAGGCGTGTTTTAGGGTCTCATCCTTGACTAGTGTTGTAAATTTCACAGAAAACCAAAGCCTACCCTAGAGAGAGGCTTATGGCTATGGCTCCAGAGGCCTCATGGGCCTACGACAGCATGCAGCTCATGTATTCTGTACTGCCTATTGTAAGAGAAAGAGAAAAATGAGTGTAGTTGTTGCTCTTTTAATATGAAGACTCGAGTAAATAGAAATATTCCAGAAGTATGCTCATGAGTGGCTTATAAAGGACAAAAGAGTAATAAGTATTAAAAAAAAATAAAGCTCACCAAAAATAATCCTATTACAATGCCAAGAGAGCTTTTATAGAAGTTTGGAGGATGGTGGGAGTTTCTGATCCATTTAGATACTCTTCCTATTCCAGTCCAACCACATGATAAACAGACATCTTCATATGCTAGTCTTGACATTTTTATTCTAGTAGAAATCCCAGAACTAGATTTACTAACACTTTCTGAAATAAGTACTAGATATTTGGCACTGTGCTAAGAGCATGATAAACCTATTAACCCCATTGAATTCCCACTGCAATCCCATGAGGTAGGTGCTATTCTCTCCATTGTTTAAATGAAGAAGTGGATATACAGAGGCTGGGGGCTTGCTCCATGTCACATGGCTAGTCAGGAAGCAGAAGAGATAGGGGTGGAGCCCAGCCAGAGCCACATTATTACTGTGTAGAACTAGAAATGTATGTAATGGAAAAGAATTCCTGGAAGCTTGGTTTGGAATTCAGCAGCCTAAATAAATAAATAAGCACTTAAATATCTCTGAACATTTGAAGCTGTTGGAGTCTATCATATGCTCAGTGTCCATGTTTTTTGTCCATTCAATGTTGTGTATGAGCTAAAAGTCAAATAACTGAAAGGGGGTACTTTTTTCCTGCTTACAGTATAATAAAAAGCATATGATCTGTTTTATTTATATTCTAAGAGGTTTCTTTTACATTTTTGTTTCTGTTTTGTTTTGGTTTTTTTGTACTTAGGGTTGATGGTGCATGTTGATAAAAGAATTACTCTGGCCGCTTTCAAACAACATTTAGAGCCCTTTGTTGGAGTTTTGTCCTCTCACTTCAAGGTCTTTCGAGTGTATGCCAGCAATCAAGAGTTTGAGAGCGTCCGACTGAATGAGACACTTTCATCATTTTCAGATGACAATAAGGTTGATTAAAATAATTTTGAATAATTAGAGTCTGTTTTAAGTGATAGATTTGAGAACATCTTGCCCTGTTTCCAAGTAAGGTGAAATAGATAACCCTAAAAGGGTAATTTTATTTTTATGTTTAGTGGTTGTTTTTGTTGTTGTTGTTGTTTTTCTTCATTCATCTAACAAAGCTTTGTTAAATGTTCACTCTGTGTCAGTTACTATTCTAGGTGCTGGGAATCAGAGGTAAAAGATATACCTGTTCTCAAAGAGTCCATAATCTAGAGAATTTTTGAAGACCAAACTAAACAATGTGGGGAGAATGGGTTGTTTATTCTGCTGAGATAATACATCTAAAAAAAAATGTTTTAATTTATAGATTACAATTAGACTGGGGAGAGCACTTAAAAAAGGAGAATACAGAGTTAAAGTGTACCAGCTTCTGGTCAATGAACAAGAGGTAAGTAATACCCTTCAGAGCAATGTAAGGTCACTTTTGGCAGTTAATGAAAACATGGAGTGCAGAGATTTTATGACTAGTCATTTCTTTTTATCTCTTTAAAGCAGAGGCCAGCACACTATTTCCAGAAAATATTTTAGTTGTGTAGACCATACTGCCTCTGTTGCAGCTGCTCATTTTTGCCACTGTAGCACAAAAGCAGACGTAGACGATACACAAACCAGTGGGATTAGCTATGTCCCAGTAAAATTTTATTTACAAAAACAGGCAGCAGATGAAGTGGCTCTCAGGCCTTTTTTTTTTTTTTTTTTGCCATCCCTCTGCTTTAAAGTGTTGATACCAATGCTGGAGTGAGGCAGAAATTTCCTGCATTTAAAAGGGGCATTGTTTGTGCTTGTTTTCTAGAAATGATCGTGTAGTGCAGGATCATGAAGTACAGGACAGCAGTTGATCTGTAGAGTCCTTATATCGGACATTTTGTGTTCAGAGAGTCATTTTAGTTTTTAGCAAGCATTGACCTAGTAGCATTTACCATATGCTCGCAGATATTAACTCCTGTAATCCTCATCAGTTAGCTATGATATGAGTACTATTTATTATTCCCATTTTATAGATAAAGAAACTGAGGCAAAAAGAAATTATGCAATTTGCCCAAGGTCATACAACAGATGCCAAGCAATGGAAAAAAGCCAGAAGAAAAAGGCAAAGTCCCTGTTTTCAGGGTGTTTATAACATCTTATTGAAGACCTAGACAAGTGTGAAAACCAAACAGCAAATGTAATAGTGCTCCCCCCTTATCCACAGGGGATATGTTCCCAGACCCCGCCCCCCCCCATGGATGCCTGAAACCGCGGATAGTACCACACCTACATAAACTATGCTTTTTCCTTGCATACCTTGATAAAGTTTAATTTACCAAATTAGGCAGAGTAAGAGATTAACAATTACCAATTAAATAGTACAGTTTTAACAGTATACTATAATAAAAGGTATGTGAATGTGGTCTCTCATAATATCTTATTGTGCTATATTTCCTGTCACCTTCTTGTGATGAAATGATGAAATGCTTGTGTGATGAGGCGCAGTGAAGGTACATGGCGTAGGCACTGATTATTAGTGTACCATTGGGCTATTACGGGCCTTCTGGCGAGTTGTCAGAAGGAGGATTATTTGCTTCCAGACCCCAAGTGGCTACAAGTAACTAAAGATGCAGAAAGGGAAGCCATGGGTAAAGAGAGACTACTGGAAGGGGATAATTTTTTCCTAAAATGCCTTCATTTGTTCAACAGATATTTTATTGAGCATCTGTCATATCTCTTATATGTGAATGTTTCTTCCAGCGTTGGGGTTTGCAGAGACAGTGTCCCTTCTGAGACAATGAATAAATGTATTTGGAGAATTAGTATGCATATCCCTCATCTTAGTCCATAAAAGGGATTCTTTTTACTTTAAAAATTGTGATCATTTTGTTATAAGAAGAGAAATATAAATGTTATTTAATCTCCACAGTGACTCTGTGAGGAAGACACTGTCCCCAGTTTACAGATGAAAAAAGGGCACAGAAGTGTTAAGTAAACTTGCTCAAGATAGCAGAGTTAGTCAGTAGTAGAGCCAAGACTTGAACCTAGGAAGATAGATTCCTAAACTCAGGCCTGTAATTGTCACACTATAAAGTGCAAATAAAATGTCTCGTATATCCCTATTTGAATGTGTAATTGAATTCTCTGATGATGTTTATATTCCTAGCCATGCAAGTTTCTGCTAGATGCTGTGTTTGCTAAAGGAATGACTGTACGGCAATCAAAAGAGGAATTAATTCCTCAACTCAGGGAGCAGTGTGGTTTAGAGCTCAGTATTGACAGGTAAAGTAAAATTACAGTGTCATCAGCAATTGGAAGGAAGAAAGACTGTGTGGTCAGTTGATATGGATTGGTATAATTTTCTCAAACTAGAATTAAAAATTCCTGTCCTATTCAGAATTTTAGTACTACAGATTAATTTTTAGTAGAACTAAGCAAAACTATTAGAATTTGTTTGAACTTCCTCTGTAGGACCCTAAATTTGAAGTTTGAGCAGCATCTCATATTTTTCCAAAATTTTAATTAACCACTTGACATTTGTATTTAAACATAGTTCATTTTTCCTTGATGTCAGATTCATGTCATTTTTTTAAGAATCTCAAAATACAGTAATTTAAAATGTCTTATCACATTTGTAGATTTCGTCTAAGGAAAAAAACATGGAAGAATCCTGGCACTGTCTTTTTGGATTATCATATTTATGAAGAAGATATTAATATCTCCAGCAACTGGGAGGTTTTCCTTGAAGTTCTTGATGGTATTATCTATGTTTTTGTGGGGAAATATCAGTTAGAAATGCTCTGGCACTAATAGAAGCCTATAGTTTTTTTTTTTTTTTATCACATAGCAAGTTTTCTTCTGTCTTTAGTCTGGGTTGCAGTTACCTTTTAAATATTTCTCTTCTCTAATTTTGAAAATATTAATTTCTCCTTACAGGGAAGTTGCAGTTTCAAAGTTGCATTTTTAAGTACTTTTTAAAGAAAATTCTGCTAACGTTTTCTTACCTGGGTTTGTTATTTAGTTTCTTTCTTCATTATGGCTTATTTTTGTTAGAGGGTGTAGTATTGATAATTGATCAGAGATTTTGAGAACAATAACTGTATTAGTTTCCTAGGCTGCCATAACAAAGTACCACAAACTGGATGGTTTAAACAACAGAAATTGTTTCACTGTTTTGGAGGCTGGAAGTCTGAGATCAAGGTGTCAGCAGGGTTGGTTTCTTCTGAGAGCTGTGAGGGAAAATTTGTTCCATGTCGCTCTCCTAGCTTCTCGTGGTTGGTTGGCAGTCTTTGGTGTTTGTTGGTTTGGAAATGCATCTCCTGATCTCTGCTTTCATCTGCACATAATGTCCTCCCTGTGGGCTTGTGTGTCTGTTTCCAAATTTCCCCCATATTTCCCCATGACCCCCCCCCGGTCATGCTGGATTAAGGCCCACCCTAATGACCTCATTTTAACCTGATTACCACTATAACAACCTTATTTCCAAAGTAGGTCATAATCTGAGGTACTAGGGTATAGGACTTTAAATGTCTCTTGGAGGAGACACGTTCAACCTGTAACAGTAACCTAGAAGAGGACTTGTGTTTGTCACACCTCCTGGTTTTAATGTTCAACATTGAAACATTTAAAGTACTGGTTTTTTGGAGGAGGTAATGGGAGAAAAGTTGACTTTGGGGAGATCATATCAAGGAAACAACTAGTTCTGTGTTCTTTGGTGAGTGCTGTCGCCTAGAAAGATTTCGATTTTCCTTTCCCCCCCCATAGAAATTAAAATATCATAAGATTGTGACAGTTTTCAGAGGGTTCAATAATACTAACACCTCACCTATTTCAGGATATTTTGGGTCCAGTTTTAAATTTCAGTTGTTAAAGCTCTGATTAATTGACAGGTAAACGGGAGAGACAAGGAACAACTAGGACACTGTCTACCATGCTCTGTAGGCAGGTGCTCCAGACTGTGATTCCTTCTCTGAGTGTCTCGGGCCTTAGAGAATAATCACTTTGTCTGGTAGGCCAGGAAGAGATGATGAAGAACATAGAAGTTCCCCTTGTTAGGAGGGATTGAGATGGATTAGCTGCGAGATGTTACTGGATGGTGGGTGCCTGCATCAGTATCATTTCAGTATATATTTTAGCATCAAAATAGTTGAGTAAGAAATAAATCACGTGATTACATCTCAAACATTTATTAACCTGTAAATTGCCAGACACTGCTAATCTCTGTTGCTACAGAAATGAATAAGAACCAGTGATTGCCCTTATAGATACATAGTCTATAAGAGAACCAGAACTGCAAACCTGTAATTCCCAAATCCTAGTTCCTAAGGACCAAATCAGTCATTTGCTCTTGTATACGTCAGAGAGAAAGGAGACAATTGAGCTGGGTTTCGAAGAATCAGTAAGCGTTGAGTAAATGAAAAGAGGGATTAATGATAGTCTGAGTGAAGAAAGATGAAGTGAAGATGATTTGTGGGGGTAGTAGCCAACACAGAGGCAAAGATTGGCAATCCGGAGAAGAGAGTAGTTGGTAGAGCAGTGTCCAGCAGGACTCGGGAAGGAGAATTCGGAGTCCTGGTGAAAGGAGAGCTTGCAAAAGAGTAAGGAATTCTCCTCAGAGACTGGAGGGAAGAGAGGAAGTATTGTATTCTCAAAAACTCCTTGGGATAACTGGGTTATTTTATATCCACTATCTCAGCATAACACTTGAAGTAAATCTTTTTGGGTAGTCAGGCAATACAGAAAAAGTCAAAGTACGAACCTCTAGAGAAAAGAGAAAGGTGACGTAATCTTGTATCTTCATAGGGGTGGAGAAGATGAAATCCATGTCCCAGCTTGCAGTTCTGTCAAGAAGGTGGAGACCGTCAGAGATGAAGCTGGATCCTTTCCAGGAGGTTGTGTTGGAAAGCAGTAGTGTTGATGAGCTGCGAGAGAAGGTAAGTTCATTTTAAAGCAGATTGAACTAACATGTGTTTTTCTCTGTGTTACTTAAGAGAGGGCCTAGGAAATGAGTGCCAAACACTAATGTGGCAACCTTTCTTTCTTTGTCTCTTTCATACCTTGTGACACTTTGTCACGCACTCCTTGTTCTTTAGGTTCCTGGTGCTTTGAAAAATTATACTGGCTTTTGGCCATCCAGAAGTGGACCCTCACTTTTAGTTACTTGGATCAAGTTTTTCCTCAGTAATTAGGATTAGTTAGAAGTTACTAGAGTAAATTGCTGTATATATTTTAAAAAGCCAAATAATGTGGAATTGAATAAAGAATCCAGATGAAGTTCTCTTTTGCATTATTCATTTTAAAGGTGGGAATTCTACAGTTCTATGGGGATTGGGTGAATTATTCCTAAGCAGTACTAGGACAATTAGCATCTTGAGAAAAAAATTTTATTTCCATAATTCACACCAAACACAAAAATAAATTCTAAATATATTAAATTTATATAAAAATAAAATGACAAATGTACTGGATGAAAATATTGAAAATATTTTTATATCCTGGAAAGGGAAAGATATTTGTAAACATAATACCAGAAACTAAAAAAAGAAGAGATCACATAAAAGCATAAACCTTTCATACACAGCCTCCTCCCCATTTTTTTTAAACAACCCATAAATAAAGATAAAAAACAAGAAAGGGGAAAAATATTTAAAACAGATATGAAACACGATCATCCATATTTATAAGGAGCTACCGCATTAATAAAAAAAAGATGAACAATCTAATTTTAAAATAGGCAAAGAACTTGATTAGGCAGTTTGTTGAAGAAGAAATACAAGTTAAAACAGTAATAGCATTCTTTACCTCTTAAAGTGGTGAAAATTTAGAACATTAAAAATACCTAGAATCATCAAGGTTTGGGGAAAACAGGCAATATCATACAACATTGATAAGTAGTTAAATTGATACAGTTTTTTCAGGCTTCAGTTTGGCATTAGCAACATTTCAGATATGCAGTTCCACATCTAAGAATTCAACCGAAAAGAAATACTTGCAGAAATATGCAAGGATATTCATGAAGGTATATAGTATAGCGTTGTAACTGGGAAAAATTAAAAACAGATTTGATGTCCCTCAGGAGGGAATAAAATAGTATATTAAGCTGTTGAAGAGAATGAGGTTACTCTGTATCCTGTTCTTATAAATAGGCTGTATAAAATTATTCTATAGAGATGTTTCATAAATGTAATTTTATGTATTTTAGAAATATGTGATGTAGTTTATATATGCATAGGAAAGGGTCTGGAAGGAATATACTAAATTGGTATTTCTGGGACATGGCATTTGCAGGGGAGAAGGGAGACAATTCATCTTTCTGCTCTTTTTTCCCTAATATTTTATAGCAAACTTTACATCTTTGAAAAAAAAATCAAGCTATTTCTGTGTGGGTTAAAAGGTTGATGGTTGAGCACTGGGTATTATACGCAAACAATGAATCACGGAACACTACATCAAAAGCTAATGATGTCATGTATGGTGATTAACATAACATAATAAAATTTAAAAAAAGGATGACTTATTTTAACAAATTTAGTTTTTTAAATGAACTCATATAAAATGTTTCCTTTTACAGCTTTCTGAAATCAGTGGAATTCCTTTGGAAGATATTGAATTTGCCAAGGTAAAGCCCTGAGAATGTTTGCATTTGCATACTAGTGCTCAATAAACATGGCTAACAGCATGATTTATTCATTCATTCATTTTTTCCCTAGGGTAGAGGAACTTTTCCCTGTGATATTTCTGTCCTTGATATTCATCAGGATTTGGACTGGAATCCTAAAGTTTCTACCCTGAATGTCTGGCCTCTTTATATCTGTGATGATGGTGCAGTCATATTTTATAGGTACATTTACAATGTATTTGTTACTCCCAGTGATGTCACATTTTTTTTGTGTGCATAGTATCTTGTTCTCTGTAAATGCCTTTACTATGTTTTTTTTTCCTTTACTATGTTTATGATATAGAGCGGCCCTAATCAGTAGTAGTTAATACAAGAGGCACCCATTACATTTTGAATTTTTCTTGTAGCCACACTTTAAAAAGCTTTTTAAAAAGAAACTGGTGAAATTAATTTTAATAAAGTATTTTAACCCACTGTGTCCAAAATGTTAATCATTACATGTAATCAATATAAAAAGTCATTCATGAGATGTTTTACATCTTTTTTCTTATAGTAAGTCCTAGAAATAGTGTGTGTTACACTTTTAGTAGGTTTCAAGCATTCGGTAGGCACATGGAGGAGGAGGTTACCGTATGAGCCAACACAGATACAGAGGAAAAGAATAGTCATTGGAGCCTGTGACAGATATGAGTTCAGATTAGGCTTTGTTATTTACCTAGCTCCTCATCTGTAAAATGGTGACAATGATGTCAACCTTGCAGGATTTTATGAGAACTAGAGCTATTGCATTTAAAAAAACTGGCATAGTACCTGTTATATATAAATGTTCAATAAGTGATAGCTATTATTATACCAATAATAGCATGGAAGTTATTCTATGCCATTTTTAGAAGTGAGTGCTGTGTTAATAAACATATTAGAAATCCAGGACATCTTAAGGTGTGAGATTAGTTAACTTCACCAGTGACAATCACATTTCATTTTCTCACCAAGGAGCATTATAACATTCAAGCATAAGTCAATAAAGGCAGATGGCTGTACTGATCTAATACGTAATTAATATTTTAAACAGGGATAAGACAGAAGAATTAATGGAGTTAACAGATGAGCAAAGAAATGAACTGATGAAAAAAGAAAGCAGTCGACTCCAGAAGACGGGACATCGTGTAACGTACTCACCTCGGAAAGAGAAAGCACTAAAAATATATCTGGATGGAGCACCAAATAAAGATCTGACTCAAGACTGACTCTGCTAGTATAGCATTTTCCCTGGGGGATTTTTGGTTTTAATTAGATGGTTCACTGCTACTGTGTAGTGCCATTATGGCCGGACATGGTTAGGGGTAACCCAGTGACACCAGCACTGATTGGACAGCCCTTGACCAATCAGAAGCTCAGGGCCCGATGGGCCACTGTTTTGACTTGGAATCATGTTGTGCACTATAGTCAAATGTACTGTAAAGTGAAAAGGGATGTGCAAAAAAATAAAACAAAAAAAAAAGCAAAACCTGCTACTAGAAAAGGGGGAAGGGGAATGAGTACTTCTTTTATCGCGGACAAATGTGCACCTAGCCGCTAGTAAAACTAGCCTCAGACAGGATGCTCATAGCTTCATAATAAAAGCTGTGCAAAGGCCATGAATGAATGAATTTTCTGTTTATTTCACTGATACACACATTACCTCATTGACAATTCGGAAGTAAATGCAACGTATGTTGACCTTTGGAAAGCAGCAAAAATAGGAGCTGAAGAAAGAAATTCTTAGAACCAGCCATAACCCAGTAAAGAATTGTGAAGTTGTGTTTTTATTTTGTTTCGTTTTTTGCAAAGTATTAAGAACATTATTCTGGAACATCAAAACATTTCCCTTAGACCTCTCCCAGCAGGTAGCAGCTCAAATTGCTGCAATATTGTAATTATAACTGATTGTACTTAAGTTATGGATGTAGAGAATACGTTTCACTCGTTCATTTAGCATGTAAATAAAATTGATCCTATTGAGTTATCATAATTGCAGTTCAACTATTTCCCATCGTTATTCTTTTCACATATCATTCATGATGTACATTTGTGTACATTGAGGAGTATAGCAGTCTGTGTAAATGTAATCCTCAGTGAGGTTCCTCAGTGCTGGGTCCCATACGATTGTATTTGCCCTTGTTAATGAGGTTTTTCTGTTCAGCAGCTTCAGTTTTTTTTTTTCTTTGTACATTTATTTTTGAAGGTTTACTTCAAGTTTGAATCTTCTAGAACCCTTGTAAGTCCCACTTTAATTTTTGGAGTTGATTTGTAGTTACATGTAGTTTAACTTTGCGGAAGCGTCTTAACATCGTGTTGAAAAAACTTGCTAGTAAGTCAGGTCACTGCACAGGCTGATGCAGTCAACATGATTTCATTGCAAAGTCTATTAGAATTGGCAAGTTTTAGCTTTGCTAAATAGGACTTCAATGAACACAATCCTACATAAATTTTGAAAATGCCATCTAATTTATAAAAGTCAATAAAAAGGTTTTGGTAAAATTTTTTCATGCCAGATGCTGTTTACAACAATGAACATGCCAATAAAACATTTGTTCATTCTGTTGTGTTATTTTAGTCATTAAACTTTTGTGGATGAAGAATCTGGATTAAGAAGAGATTTGTTTTAACATTTTGTAACATGTACTGAATAATTATCTCATTTCTGTAAGGTACGTTTACAGTAAAGTTCTCATAAGAGAGATGAAAAGATGTTAATACTTAACTTTGGAGGATCCTATCAATATTTCAAAATCAGGTTTTTACCTTCTTTCCTTTTAAGAAAGATAGAATTAGAAAAAGTATTAGCAGATGTTGGCTCTGTACTTTGAACATAATAATTGAGAATTCCATAATATCTTTAAAGTTTCTTGAAATCCACAGGGGGAAAAAATATTTTCTAAGGTATTTTTCTGGCTAATTTTTATTCCATGTAAACTGTGTAGCATTCTGCTAAATTTCACTGAAGTATGTTCCAAGTTTGCATTTAGTGGAGTTGGCGTTCTCAGAGGAAAAACTTGGAAGCATTTTTGGTGAATTGTCTTTTGGATCACTTGGATTTTCTGATGTAACACGACAGCTCTTTGGTTCTAATACAGGCCTACTTACTTGGAATGTAGGGGTTAATAAATTGAGTTTCTGCTCTTGAGGACCCACTCTCTGGAGCAGAAGAGGCTGATTGTAAACAAAATGGGCTTTGGGTTTGGTTTGGTTTGGTGTTCCTTTAAGAGTAAAATGGTAAAATTCTCACACCTGCTCCTCATTTTGTGCCTTCTGCCCTGCTTTTTGTTTTTGTGTTTGCTTGCAGGCATACCACAAATATCAAGAGTAAAGAAAATATAGAAAAGAACAATTTAAAGCTTCTTGCTTTTCAGTGCCTGATAGAGTGAGAACACAATGCTGCACTTTAACAATTTCAGCAAAGGGGTGGTGAACTTTTCAAACTCAATTTGTGGTGATGGGAGTGGTAATTTACGTGAGGGAAGTGAACGTGTGTCCGCCTCCCTCAGGTTAAGAGAATCCTGTGAGGACCCGTCAGCCGAGAGTTAGAGCACGGACTGTGTGGGGCAGGCGACACAAGCCACATGCAATAAACTGTGACCCTGTTCCTCACAGGTCACACCAAGGTTTTGAAGAGCTTCTACCATGGGAAAGATGGGTTTGCGTCAGCCAGGCACGCCAGGTGAGAACCAAGTACCTACATCTGAGACAGGTGCTGAAGGCGAGGGGTATGTTCTGGTCAAAGAAAGCTTGTGGTTTCATGACATGCTGTGTCTGGCTGGTCTGTACAGAAGCTTGCAGCTGGAAGTCCAGTTGCCAAACCAAGGAAGTGTGAGTAGGGCCTGATAGTCATGATGAGATAAAAACAGTGAAGGAGCCCTACACTAGAGTCTTAGACGGTCTCTTCCATAATGGATGGAAAGTACTTAGAGAAGATGGGGGCAGGGGGGGGAGGCTGTGAACCTACGCCTGAGCTAGAAAACCATTGCCAGGCTGCATGGTTGGAAGGGTGTTGTGTCCACTATAGGCCGGGAGAGCGGGAGAGAGGGAGAACTTACAGCGTGGCCTAAGCTAAATGAGGGCATGGAATCAGAGCATTGCTAATCAGTGTCGTTGCTAAATCTGGAAGTGACCTGTGAATGTATGGAATACAATAAAATCATTTATTCTGGTTCATTCGCTGGTATTTGCTTTCCGATTGGAAAAGATCTCCCTCTGAATTTTGTCCCGTTGTTTAGCATCAAGACCCTAGCCAACTCTCGCATTTGTGACTTACAAATTATAGTCTAAAGTATATGGAATAGAGGATAATCTGAAGTAGCAGGGTTTTTTTAATTTGCTAAATAAAACTATTCCATCTAAATTGTTTAATTTTTGAAAAGCAAATCAATATTTTGGTCACTAGTATAAGGCAATTCAAGTCTTTTAAAAAGCAAAACTGTGTGAAACGTATAGTTTTCTGGGGGGCTAGTAAACTTTTTATCAGGTTTGCAAAGGAGTTGAGGGCCCAAATAAAGGTTGTGGCCAGTCGAGACTAGGTATACACAAAACCAGAAGACGCTCCTTCAGGGTCGTTCCTGTGGGGAAGAAGGGTGCTATATGACCACTTGGTTAGATACAGTGTTTTCAAAACTTGACTTCTAGGAACAAGGGTACATGACAAAATCAAGAGTGTGTGAAGGCATGTGTGACCATTTAGAATGCAGCAATCATAGTGGCAAAGTTAGGAGGGCAAAAAAGCGTCGGGGAGGAATGCTCTGCCCCTTCCCCGTGACAGCACCGGCTCTTCCTCCGCTTACCAGCTACTCTCTACTGGAGAAGCAGGTCTTCCGACTGGTCAGAGCCTGAGAATTCACCAGCCCAGGAATCATTAGTAGACCGTATAGCCTTGCCTGAGAAGTGGGGACCATGCTCCCTCTCTGCTTTCTTTGTTCCCAGTCTGCCTCTTTCCCCAGTACAGAGGGCACACTTAGTGTTCAGCATCTTTTATGATGCTTGAGTAACCCATTTAATTCAGGAGTACCGACTTGTTGAGATACAAATATGCAGGGGTTCTGTTTTTCCAGTAACTGTGCCAACTGTGTTCTGTTGATTGCAGTTTCCCCCTAGAAGGGGGCTCTGATGACAAAAGTGGTGCAGGATAGAATTCCATGGGGAGGACCTAGTCTTATCTCATGTTCCACCTTCTCCTGGCACTTAATATAGGTAGGGCCTGACATACAGTAGGAACTCAGTAACATTTTCGTCGACTGAAACCATTTCAAGCCTCTTCTTCAAACACTCAATTCAAATTTACCTTGCCTTCCAGCCACTGTGAATTACTTTGTTCCCTCTATATACCATCCCTTTTTCTGCCCCTGGCTTGGAGTGCCCCTGCCTACTCCTTCGGACCGCCTGATAAACTCCTCTGATCTTTGAGAGCCAGTCCCCATGCCAGTGCTCCCAAACCAAGTGCTCCTTTGAGGCTCCCATAACACTGTTCTGACACCGGGTTGACTGCTTTTGCTTTGTGGGTGCTGGGTTTAGTGTGTATGCCTTGGGAGGCCGTGATGCGTTCAGGGTAGGAGCCCTCTCTGGATCCACTTGGCACCCCCAGAGCCTATCACAGCACCTGGTTCTGAGCAGCTCTCAGTAAATAACTGTTGAGTGATAAGGATGTAGCGTGGTCGTGATGACTTTGACATTGAATAGAGAGCAGCTCTATATTTGATCTTAAAATTAATTAGTATATCCTGAGCAGACTATACTAGATACTATTTGTTTGACTTTTAGCTCTATCACCCAATATTTTTGAGCTTCCATTTTTTTCATCTGTTAAATGAAGAAAATACCCCTAGATTCAATGAAGATTAAATGAGGTAATATAGGTAGCCTACCTAATCTGGCGCCTGCCACCCAGCTGACCTTAATATATAGTAGTTTTATGATTACAGTCCCTAAAGATCTGTGTTATGATTGGAACATTTGAATAGAAAGAAAATAGCCAGGGGCGCCTGGGTGGCTCAGTTAAGCATCTGCCTTCAGCTCAGGTCATGATCCCAGGGGCTTGGGATCGAGCCCCGCATCAGGCTCCAGCCCCACATTGGGCTCTCTGCTCAGTGGGGGAGTCTGCTTCTCTCTTTCTCCCTCTGGCCCTTCCCCAACTCCTGCTCTTTTTTTTTTTTTTAGAGTCATATACATTCCATTTACTCTTTCAGAAGACAGTGAAGTATTCCCACTCTTAAAACTAATCCCTGACAAAAATGGTTAGCATTTCTAAAATATTTTGGTGCTAAAACAGGTGTGCTTCACTTGTCTGGAAAATTCGCTTATGTGGAAGTCTTTTCGGGTTTTGTTTTTTTTTTTAACAAGGCAGTTCATTTCCATTTTATTTTTTCTGGCTCAAAGTGTTTTTTACTTACTCAAAGTCAAAAGGAAAAAAGACATCCAAGAACTACAAAGGAGTAGTTTAAGTGATTTATGCTTGATTTTTAAATGCAACATAGGTGTTTATACATAATTTAAAACTCAAAGCATGCTTATACAATCATGTGCAATTTTAAAATTTAATAACTCTGGATGAATACTTGATGGAAACAGTCCATGGCACCTGCAAATATCGCTTACGGAATAACATGCAGCCCAGTGCTCTCAGTTTGGATATTACAGCCGTATTTCATAAAACCTTGCTTTGATTTTCTCCATGTGGTTGATAATGGTCTGCAGTTGCTGGTAAGTGATTTTGCAAATTTCATTTATAATCCTGGCCCTACAATTACTTAAGTACTGTTTCTGGCAAGTGGACGTATATATTCTGCACCAACCAAGCACCTTCCTAGTCGCTAACATAACCACCTGCCATAGGGGGAGAGTGTTGATACCCTTTGCTTCTGCACTGGGATGATGGCCACCCCCACACAAGGGAGAATGCTACGTCTAACAGTAGAAGTTTAATCTTACAGTGAACTAGACTGACCTCAATTCCGGATATGCCTCAAAAGAAAAATTCCCATCCAGCCACCTTTTAGAGGGAACTTTAGGTGGCACTGGCCTGGTGGGGAGGGGTAGGGAAAGCATGTGCTTGGAATCACACCTGGGAGCCATCCTGCACTGGTCTTCACTCGCTGTGTGACCCGGGCAAGCAACTTGGTGTCTCTGAGACTCCAAGATGCTGACAGATGGGGAGACCGCCACTGTCCTTGCCAGGTTGTGGTGAGGGGTATGAAACTGCTGCCCCCAGACAGACGTAGGAGCCGAGGAACACTGCTGACAGGACAGGGATGCACATGACACGGAGCGAGCGGAACACGTCACCCACAGCAGCGGAACGCACAGCTTGCCTGTGCCCATGGGAAGAAGTACATGGAAAATTCATTTGTTACATTTCGCCAGGCTCACATTTGCAAAGCAGGGCACTGTTCTCCATATGTATGAGTCCACATTTCCCCAAAACCCATCATGGGGACATCTGCATCCTTTTCCGGCCCCTCCCCTCCTCCAATTCTCAAGGTGATATAGAAAAAAGGAAACGTGCCAGGTGCCAGCCACGAGAGGCCCAAGTGGCCAGTAATCTGGACCAGCGCGGCAGCCCTGCACCCTCCCACACACTTCCCGCACCCCTCCCCCCTGCCTGACCCAGGCACCCGGACTGTGATGGATGGTGTACAGTCCGCGGGAGCTGGACAAATGCACAGCACCTCGTTTTGTTTTAAGCCAGAGGGAAAATGTACTGGGAAGAGGCCATGGAAAAAAGCCCACACCTAGAGGACACAGCTGGGGAAATAAATTAGCTATTTCTATCGCATGTCTACCCGCAGAACAGGCCTCCGTCTAAATCTCTTCTCCTTCCAGCAGCTCAGAGGCAGCACCGGGCTCCCCGAGTGCCATCTCCACAGACAGGCTCCTCTCCAGGTTCTCCAGCTCCTGGCGCACCTCTTCAATGAAGCTGCCATCCTCGTACTCGTCGGGGGCCTCCCTGGGCCCCAGGCTCTCTCCGTCTTCAGCTCGGCTCCCAGGGAAGGCCGGCTTGCACACATACACCAGGCTGTGGCTGGGGAGAGACCGGGGCTGGGCTCAGCCGAAGGCCCTGGCTCTGCGCTGTGGGGGAGGGGTGACGCGGGGGCCCTCAACACGCCCGCGCCCGAAACAAGGCCCCTCGCTTTGAGCTCACCCTCACACCTCCTCTAACACCTCAACGGAGTCTTACCTTCCCGTCCACATCGTACCTTAAAAAAGATGGCTGAGGGATGGTCACTTTTCCAGGGGCACCCCCACCCCGCACCTCCAGGGGAGGTCTGTCTTCCGGTGAGACTCTCTGGGGCAGGCCCTGAGCACTGCGGGGCCTGAGAGTTTACGGCAGTGTGTGGCCCCTCTCAGCCGCCTGCCCATCTGGGCCTCCACGTGGCAGCAGCCCCTGACTGTCACATCAGCTGCACCTGTGGGCAGCCCCGGGGCCTCGTGAGGCGGGGCCGGGGAGTCCTGTGTGTCTGCCCAGCCACCCTGGATGCTGCTGGGCAGCGAGGAAGGTGAGTGGTGACTGCAGGGAGGCCACACCTCAGATGCTTCATGGTGTCTCAGCAGCTTAGGACACTATTAGCAGAGCCCAATTTGGGGGCCCTCTCTCCCAGTTTCCCTTCTACTTCTGTGCCTTCTCAGGCACCTCTGCTGGTTCTTCCTCGGTCTGTCCCTTACTGTGAAGGGCCTGGGTTCCCGCCTCAGCTCCCAGCTCTTCTGCCTCCTCCCCCTCCCCCTGGATCACCTCCTCATGAGGCTTCAACCACCATGCAGACGAGCTCCAAATCCGTAACCCCAGCCACACCTTCTCCTGAGCCCCAGACCGACGGTCACTGACTGCTGTGAGACTCAGCCTCTGGATGATCCAAGGACACCTCCACTTAAACCTACCCTAAACTACCCTAAACACATCACCCCTCTGCTCCTGAGATCCCACTGGGTGGCACCTCATCTGCTCTCGACCTCTGATAGGGAGGGCAGGTGGAGCCTCACCTGTGGGGCTGGCAGAGAAGGCCACGGGCACACGGGCATCGGTCCAAAGCTCCGTCAGACTCTAACTCCCAGGTGATGAGGTCCAGAAGCCGGCTGGCGGGGTCATGGCACAGCTCACCCTCCACGGGCAGGGGTGTGCACACAGGAAACAGCAGACCTGGGGCCAGTGGACAGTCATCCCTGCGTGCCCAGCATCGAGCAGGGGGGCACCACGGAAGGGAGCAGAGAAATGGGGGACAGCCCCGACCTTCCCCCCTCAACCGCAAAGTGGAGATTAAAACTGAAGAGGTGGGATGAGAAGAAACAAGGGCAGGATGGGCTCAGGAGGGCTGGAGCACTTAGGGAGGACTGCGTGGAGACGAGGGCTTATGCTGGGTTTTGAAGCCAAAAGCCTGGAGAAATCAAGAGTCTAAGAAAGGCCCTCAAGGCTGGGACACAGCGCCAATAAAGGCCTGGGGTTGGGCGTGGTGGGAAAGGCTGGGAGCCCTGGAGAGAGAAGGCGGACAGAGAAGCTGCAGCTGGTCGAGGCCTTGAAAGGCAGACTGAGGAGCCAGAACAGAGCAACCACGCTGCGAGAGCTGACCTGGGGAAAATGGCTGGGACAGCAGGGAGCAGGTGGACTGGGGGCTGCAGGGGCTGAGCTGGGGAGGCAGCTAAGGGAGAGATTTTCAGAAACCCGGCAGGAAGGGGAGTGCCTGAGCAACCTCACCCGGGAGGGGCAGTGAGACTGGAATAGGAATAGAAGGGGGCTGTACTCAGGAAAGAGCACGGAGCCAGGTGCTACCTTCGGGGCCCGGGAAATGAGCTGGAGGGTGGAGAGGGGTTGTTCAAATCCCACCCATCTGGGGGTGTTCCTCCTGCCCTGAGCTCATGCATCCTGAAGGAATTTAACTTCTCTAGGTGTCAACAGGGGACAGAGAGAGAGCAAGAGAGATGGTGGTCCCCTCCAGGCGGGGGCCTGCCTCAGGCAGAGGTTGTGGGGCTGGGACACACCCTGAGTGAGCATCTGGGGGCCTGCCCAGGCGGTGGGACCCTGAAAAGGTGTGTCTGGCATGGATGGAGCCCCAGGAAGCCTCGTGTGGTGGAGCGTGGGACAGGGCTTGCCCCGTACTCAGCGCAGAGCCCACCCACCTCTCTGGAAGGCACAGCACAGCCCACGCTGACAGTCCCTCTGCTTGTCACAGATGGTCCCGTTGCCGCCTTTGGAAGCTGTTTTGGTGCAGTGACCCCAGACGCACAGCTGGTCTCCACAGCACTCACTGTCCCGGGTGCAGAGCTGCAGAGAGGAGGGCAAACGCAAGCATGCCGGCTCACGCACTTGAGAGAACCCAGCCTGCTTGGCTCCTAGCCCTGAAAGCCTGAAGACGCCCCAGGTGTGTTAAGCACATGCTCTCATCACCCCGGGCGAGGGGGCAAGTGGGGTGCGGGGGGCAAGTGCCGAGGCCTTGGTTTGTGGGGCTTTCAGTGGAAGGCAGAGGGCAGAGATGGGAGATGGGAGGGGTCTGGACACTGGGAAAGTGGCAGCTGAGGCGAGTCCTGTATCTGGGTCTTCCTAGGCAACTTGAGATTCTGCAAAGGACGCAGTGTGTCCCGCAGTTTCCCCCACAGGCTTGTGCCTTGGCTCCTTTCTGTTAGCTCCGTAGTCAGGACGGAAGGTGGCTTCTGGCCCACAGAGGCAGGCAGCAGCCGGATTCTGAGAGCTAACTCAAGGCCCAACCCGGAGGCCTGGTGGATGGGGAGGGCCCGTGGGTGCCGCCGCTGGGAGTGGGCACAACAGCCTGGGACCCCGCGGTCGGGCTCAGACACGGCAGGCGCGAGGGACACCTGCAGTTGCCTGACCACGGACAGGGGAGTAAGAAGCCCTCCACTTCCCACATTTGTCATCATGCTGTGTTACTGTCTTAATCATGAAAAAGGACGAGAGAAGCCAATGAGCCCATATGGCTTTGTCCAAAACAGCTGTTGGGTGGAGGGAGTTTCCGCTTCCCGGGCTTCGTGCTTCTTTGTGAAATGCCTACCGGGGCCGCACTCTGCCTCCCTCCTGGCCTCCTTCTGCCTGCTCTGGGCAGATCGGGAGAAAGATCTGGAGGGTGGGGGTGGGGCTGCAGTAGTGTTACAGCCTGGGGACGGGTCTGCCCCAGGGGAAGGGGCAGGTGTGGGGCTCTGTCTTCCCTCTCTCCCTCTGTCACCCACGAGGCAGGCAGTGGAGCCAGGGACCACGTGGCGGGTCTGCACATGGCTTCCTAGTCCCTCCAGGAGGCAGCCCCCCCGCTGGGCATCATGGAGAGGCTCTTCCCAGCATGGCCATGGTTAAGCCCACTGAAGGCTTCCGGAAGCCCAACTGAGAACCATGGGGCTGCTGGCCTTCCCCCCCAGGTCCTCCTCTCTGGGACCCAGCCCAGCCCCCATGGCTCCCATGCTGCAGCTGCAGAGGCCTCTGGGCGCACTCACGGTCTGCTGGTCCCGGCAAGGCTGGCAGGTGTACTCGAAGCTGGCAAACTGGCAATACCTGGTGGGCCCGCAGTCCTCGTCGATGATGCACTCCTGCGGAGAGGGAGGGAGCAGCTTCATCAGTGAAAGGCCAGGCAGCGAGCCCGCGGTGCCCTGCAAAGGCAAAGCCCCCCTGCATCCCAGGCCCCGCAGGCTCTGGGGGCTGCAGAAGGGGCTCCAGACCCCCCTCCCTCCAGAGCCCAGTTAGCTCCTGCGGCTCAGCGTCCGCACCCTCCAGGCCGGGCGGGGCCCTCGCCCCCACAGCACGCCTGGGCGTCTGCCCTCCAGGATGCCGTCCCAGTTCACACAATGTCATCTGTGTGCAGCCCCCCGCCACATATCCAGGGCGGGGAGCGCCGACACGCCGGGCCGTCTCCAAGCAGAGCAGATGGATTTAATAAAAGAGTAATGAGTTCCAGCCCCAGGGCGGTGGCACAGGAGGAGGCGGAGCCCAGGCTGTTGACCAGGAAGGAAAGGGCTGCAGAGGGCTTCGTGTGGCCCCCTCCTTAGAGTCCTGGGTCCGGGTTCGGGTCCAGGTCCGGGTCCGGGTCCGGCAGGCCAAGGCAGCTTCTAGCTTCCCAAGGGCGGAGGGGTGTGGCTGCCATGGGCGCTGCGGCCCAGGTGCCTTCTCGGGGCTGCCAGCCCGTGGGGCTGGAGAATGGAGAGAGGGAGGCCACGGAGAGGGCCGGTGTTGGGAAGAGTGCCCGTACCCCAAACTAGCCATACCATGTTGGGGAACCTCTCTGAGCCTCCATTTCTAGGTCAGCGACAGGGGAAAGTAATCTCTCCCTGCTGCCTGTCGGTCGGAGTCACGAGGCAGATCGGGGGTGTCGAGCCCCCCCGGGGGCTGCACCATGCCGGGTCATCGGTGGTGGGTCTTGTCAGGGCCTCAGCATAGCAAGGTGGGGCAGCTCGGCGAGAGGGGCCCTTCCTCGCAAAAGGAAGGGTCAATGCTTGTCCTCTTCCCATACGGGCAACCCGAAAATGCCAGCATGCCTGCCGGAAGGGCTGGGCCAGAGGCGGAGGGCTGCGCCCTCAGGCTGTTTGACCCCAGAGCCCATCATGCTTGAGAAGTCCGCGGTGCAGGAAGTAAGCCACCAGACCATCACGCCCTCTAGTCACACTCAACTTGGCCAGTTCGGCTGGAAGCGTCCAGGTCCAGACACTTCTTCCAAAGCAGAAGAGCAAGAGAATGGGGTGGGAGTGATGGAGGGAGGGCCAACGGGCTCTGTGGAGCTTCTCTGAATCGGGCCGCATCTGCAGGCACTCAGATATAAACATGAATGTGAAAAAGTCCTTGCCCTCGGGGCGCCTGGGTGGCTCAGTCATTAAGCATCTGCCTTCGGCTCAGGTCGTGATCACAGCCTCCTGGGATTGAGCCCCGGATCGGGCTCCCTGCTCACACTGGGCTCCCTGCCCAGTGGGAAGCCTGCTTCTCCCTCTCCCACTCCCCCTGCTTGTGTTCCCTCTCTCGCTGTGTCTGTCAAATAAATACATAAAATCTTAAAAAAAAAAAAAAAGTCCTTGCTCTCAAAAATTTATAACTCAATTGAAACCAACAACAACAACAAAAAGGCAAATAGATAAGGAGACAAAAGATGCGAACAGACAATTTACGATAATAGAAACCATTCCGTCTCCTCACATAGAAAAAGATGTTTAACCTCACAAATAATTGACAAAATGCAACTTAGAAGAGCAGGATACCATGTTTTCACTTAGAGTGGACACCACTAAAAAGGCTGATAGTATCTGCAGTAGGCAGAGAAATGCCCTGCTCCCAAAAGGTCCACATTCGACTCCCTGGAACCTATGCACGCGTGAGGCTACAAGGTAAGGGGACATTCAGGTCACAGGTGGAATTCAGGATGCTGCTAGTCAGCTGACCTGATAAGAAGAGAATCCTAATTATCCAGGCGAGCCCAAGGTAATTGTAAGGGGCTCTGAAAATGGGAGGGGGGCAGAAGAGTATCAGAGTAACACCAGGTGAGAGAGACTCCAGACTTCGCTGAGTTTTTAAGATTTGAGAGAGAGAGAGCATGCGCATGAGTGGGGGGAGGGGTAGAGAGAGCAGGGGAGAGAGAGAGAGACTCTCAAGCAGACTCCCCACAGCGCAGAGCCTGACATGGGGCTCAATCTCACGACCCTGAAATCATGACCGGAGCCGAAACCAAGAGTCAGAGGCTCAACCGACTAAGCCACCCAGGTGCCCCCAGACTTTGCCGGTTTTGAAGATGGGAGGGGACCACGGGCTAAGAACAATCTCTCCTAGAGCCTCTAGAATGATCGCAGTCCTGCTGACACTGTGATTTCAGATTTCAGCCTGGTGAGACTCGTGTCAGACTTCTGACCTCCGGAACTGTAAGATGACAAATTTGTGTTGTTTTAAGCCCACCAAATTTATGGTAGGTTGTTACAGCAGCAATAGGAAACGAATATAATATCCAATATTGGTAGGGATTTGAGGAAATAGGCATCGCCAGATGCTTTGGGGGTAATTAAAACTGAATGAGATTTTTGCAGGCAATTCATCAGTATTCACACAAAAAATTTAAATGTGTATCTCCTCTGACCCTGTAATTTCCCTTCCAGGTGACAATCCTCAGAAACACTTGTCCAGATGGGCAAATATCGGGGTACAGGGATGTTTAAGGCTATAGTGTTGCTATATTATAATCCAGAAATAGTGCAAAGGCCCAACAAGAGGGAACGGATAAAATAGATATGTGGTCACTTCCCAGGGAAATGCCACTGGGCAGACGTGAAAAAGAATGAGGTAGTTCTTTGCACTGCACTGTTCACAATACCTCAGTAAGTAAATTGAGCAAGTGAAAGACCCATTGAATCCCACTTGTGTAAAGCCGGGTAACTATGTGTGATCCGCGTCTGCGCCCCGCATGGTGCCTGGCGTCTAGGGGGCGCACGAGAGTTCGGTGTGGGATGGAAGAAACCACTTGCACGGCACTGTGACCATCAGGCCAACAAAATGCAGATCATTAGCAAGTTTTTGGGAACCAAGGCAAAAAACCTACACCTTCCATTAATCTGGCTTCTCATTTCCCAAGAATCCTATAGACTTGGCATTTTCACTCTATGCTTCCTTTTCCAGATCTTAAATTTTAAAAAATAGGCCCTAAGACCCCACAAGCATCAATCCCTGCAAGGCACTGCTATTTACCACTCTCCATCACGAGGAGTGCACATGCATCCCTCGGAATATCTTCCTTCCCCTCATGACAGGGCATTCCCTGCAAAGCCCCAGCGAAGCAATTCAGTTTCTTCTAGGTACGGGAACATTTTTGGCACGGAACCTTGCCAAACACCTTTGAAAAGTCTCGATACGCTAAAACGCTAGGTTTCCTCTGCTGACATGTTTTTGCTAGCTACTAGAGCTCTGGAACGTCAGCTCAGCATGACTTCCCCTGCAGAAAGCCCGGGGCTCTTGTCCTGATCATTGGCCAGCCTGTTTGTTGTAGATATGTGCACTCGGGAGCCCCTAGAAATGTTCTTTAAGACCTGTCATCACTGGAAAACCTGGAACTCCAACGTGTGAAGAAACCACAGAGGCCAAAAGAGCATAAACTTTGAATCCTGGTTTTGTCACTTAACAGCTGTGTGACCTTCGGATATATTGATTCAACCCCTTTTGAAAATAAGGGTGGGGGACGCCTGGGTGGCTTTGTCGGTTAAGCATCCAACTCTTGATTTTGGCTCAGGTCATGATCTCAGGGACGGGAGATCGAGCCCTGGGTCGAGCCTAGCGTGGAGCCTGCTTAAGATTCTCTCCTTCTCTCTCTGCCCATCCCCTTCCCACCCCGGCTCACGCTTTCTCTCTCTCTTAAAAAAAAAAAGAGGGTGATAACAGGACCGACTTCACGGGGCTGTTGAGTTAGTGCCCTGTGAACGGTGGCCATAGCACCAGAAAGCCTTACCCCACGGAGCCCCCCTGCCAGGGGACCAGCTTGTCAGCAGAAGGGCAGTCTAAACAGGGGCTGACGTCTCCACCAGCAGCTCTCTGTCTCCATCCCTGGCAACACTTGGGGATTTCACATCTAGTCCTGACTTATCTCGATCCAGAGGATGTCAGATCAATGGGCTGTGGCCCGTACACACAATAGGAGTGAAGTTCCTGGAGCAGAGTGGCCTCTCCTTGTCGGACGACCAGGCTTTCCATATGATAAGCTCGTTAGTTTGGGGTCTCCTCTGAACACCTTAATTGCAGGAGACAAGGTCCCACCCTTCCTGGCGTTAGAGACCTGGGGGGCAGGGCAAGTCCTCCCACTGTAAACAGAACGGAGTAGGTGGGGGCTGGGGGGACATGGGTTGGTGCCTCCCACGCAGAGCCAGGCCTGGTGCTGAGAAATCCAAGATTTTATTCTATTCAGTCGTTCCAGCTTTTCTTACCTGCTCCCTTTGGGCTGATGTTTTCAAGGGGCCTCAGCACCCCGCTGGGCACAGGATGGCTGCTTCCCTATCTAAAGGGCCATGGAGGCTCTGTGCTTGGGGTACCTCTGAGGCCATGAGGACTGGAAGAGGACCCCATGCCTCACCAAGGCAAAATTAAAGACACAGCCCGATGCAGACCTGGGCCAGGGGTCACCTGGGAGGAGATGCCAGGCTGAGTGCCCGTCCTGCAGAGCTACACGACAACCCACGGCGTCCTGACGCAGCCTTGGCATGGCTGCCACTGGGCACACGTTCTCGCGGATCCCCTCAACAGGGTCTTTCACCCCCACCTCCCAGACGGGGAACTGAGGTGTACCGTGAAGGATCTGCCCTCACCCGCCTTAGAGGTGGAGTCAGGAGTTCAACCCTGAAGGCAGGCTCTTTCCATCTCCTGAGAAGATCATCGTTTTTCTCTTCCTTCAGCACTGCCTGCCTAGTCCCCTGTCCCTCGGTCACAGCTTAGCAGAGCCTGCCTGGGACAGGGCCCCAGACCCCACACATCCCCAGGGACAGAAGGCAGGAACACAGGGCCAAGGCCATGGCCCCTGGGCATCGGGGCCTCAGCGTCCCTTCCGAGCCGGCTTCGGGCCTCCTCCCCAGCCCTGGCCGCCCCCTGTCTGTGCTGCCCCTCTCCCCATCCTGCTGGGGAGGTCTGCCTAACAGCCGAGAGCCTAGCCATCAGGACGGAAGCCTTTCAGAGGCTCTGGTCTTTGCTGTCTGGAGGAGGAAGGAGCTATATTTAGAAAGCTCTGGCCAGAGGCCCCGCAGGGCTCCGTGCAAAGGCTGTGTGAGTTGGGGCTGGGGCTTTGGCAGGATGCTGGGCCTGGAGACCGCCCTGGTGCTTCGACGCTATCATGAAATAGTGGAAAACGGCAATGGTGCTGTTCTGCATCTTTGATTTTCCAGTTCAGAGTTTATCAGAGGAGGCAGGAGCCCAGGGTAGTGGGGAGAAAACAGCACATGAGCCCTGTCAGGCTTTCCTTAGCGTCCGTGTGGGGCGAGCGGCTCACGGCTTCTCTGTGGCCCTGGGGCTGCCACACTAGGCTTTCTCGCGCCGGCCAGGGGCATTGCCCACACTCCCTGGGGACGCCGGGCTGTCTCGTTCTTGTGAGGCCCCAAGGAGGAGGTCCCCTGGCTGGACGCCTCCTGGACCAGGGCCATCCACAGTGTCCACTCAAGCCCAAGGCTCTGGACAGAACACATGGAATGGAGGCCCAGGGGGCCTCCACCAACCCAAACCCGCTCGCCCTCAGAGCTTTGCCCACTGCAGCTGGAGGGGAGAGGGCAGCAGCGGATGCCCAGAGAGCACCTACTGTGTGTCTGCGCTTGCTTGAGCTCTCGCGGGTTCCCTGGTCCTCACAGCGTCCTGTGAGGTCAGCGCCCACTACGTATCCCCCAGCACGCGCTTGGCGCACAGCTGCCATTCTCTAGAAGGATAAAGGAGGAATGAACAGATGAACGGCTTCTCCGGCTCTACTCTGCAGAGAAGGAAACTGAGGCTCAGAGCCCAAGGCCATTGAGGGAGTCCGAGAAGCTAAGACGTAAACCCAAGGCCCTCAGACCACCGTCCCCCCAAGCCAACGCTCGCTCTTCCCACCACACCTGCTTCCAAATGCCCAGTGTGGGGTGAATTATATGCCTCCAAATTCATAGGTTGAAGTCCTAACCCCCAGTACCTCAGTGACCCTATTGGATACAGAATTATTTTAGATGAATTATTTAAGATGAGGTTATTAGGGTGGACATGGTATCCTTATAAAAGGGAAATTTGGACACAGGCACACATGGAGGAAGGACGATGTGAAGACAGAGCGAAGACAGCCATCTACAAGCCGAGGACAGAGGCCTGGACGTGCCCTTCCCTCACGGCTCTCAGAAGCAACCAACCCTGCCAACACCTTGATTTCGGACTCCCAGCCTCCAGAACCGTTCGGAGAATACACATGAGTCGTCCAGTCGGAGGGGCTTTGTTACCTCAGGAATCGAGTACAGGCTCTGCCGCCGGCAAGGAACGGCCCACATCTTCTCTGTTTTGGATCTTCCACCACATTCAGCCCCTGTTCCCGAGCATCAGCCTCTCCCTGAGGTGACAGACCGGAGGCCAGTGGGGACGCACTGGCACATTGTGAAGGATGTTGAACCTCAGGGACCAGAACGTGGTTTCCTGGCTGAGCCCACCATCACCAGAAAGTTCTAGGCTCTGGTACCCCAGGCGAATTCTCTTGTTATTGAGGTTTGGGTGGACGGTCATTTCCTGGCCCCGAGCATGGGGTGGATCTGCCCCCAAATGCTCCCAGGATGACAGACGGTACGGTCTGTGAGATAAACAATGTCCCTCCTGCACGTGCGGCTACTCTCTGACCCCCTGCTCCTCCTGAGCAGAGATGTTCCCCCAGAGAAAAGCGGACTATGGGGAACAGTCGTCCTGATTTGCGCAGGACTGAGGGCTGCCAACGCAGAAGGTCCTGGGCACCCAGGAGAGCAGTCCCCAGTGAGGTGCCTGCCCCCATACCACCCTCTGCAGCCGTGTCCCCGCACTCCCCATACTGCTGACTTACTCCTGTTTCCTCCAGCCCCTCACGGGCCCCTGGCGCCAAGAGAACCTGGAGAAGCATGAGGGGCAGACACAGGTTTGGGGCACATGCCTGGGCTTGGAATATGGGTTCACTTACAAGCTGGGTGATCTTGGGCAAATGACTGAGCCTCTCTCTGCCTCAGTTTCCTTATCTGTAAAATGAGAACCTCCTGTGGTTGTTGTACAGATTAGATGGGATGATAGGTACCTGTGTTTAGAACAGCACCTGGCCCCCAGGACTTAACCCCCAGGGTGCACCTCAATCTGGTGCTCACCTCACTGCAAGAGCTTCAACGTGCCCATGGAAAGGCTTGAACAACCTTCTGAGCTTAAGCTTGTGCCAGTGGATTTTGTCCTATGTTTCTTTAAAGATTTTATTTATTTATTTGTCAGAGAGAGAGCGCGCGCACAAGCAGGGGGAGGGGCAGGGAGAGGGAGAAGCAGGGTCCCCGCTGAGCAGGGAACCACGATGTGGGGCTCGATCCCAGGACCCCGGGATCATGACCTGAGCCAAAGGCAGACGCTTAACGACTGATTTCGTCCTATTAATGGAATACCTTTTCTACTGAAAAGGCCCAGAATATCAGGTCAAGCCAGGGTTCCTCGCCCATGCCCCCAAGACCGCCTCCTGCCCCCGGAGTCCTCTGCTCTGGCAGAAGGAGGGAGCAGGACAGTCACGCAAAACTACAAGGAAGCCCAGGACTCGCCATCTGACCAAGGACGATAGCAGGAGTGCGAGGAAAAACAACAGAATCGTCCGTGGGTGCTAGGCACCTTGGCATCCATGATCTATCCTCGCTGTCTTCCGAACCGAACGAGAGGAGCCCCATTTTCTAGACAAGGAAACCAAGGCAATGAGATGAAATCACTCATCAAGGTCATGGGGAGGAAGTGGCAAGGCCAGGGCTCAGTCCAACCTAGTGCTCTGCAGAGGCAGGTCAGACCCCGGGGTGCAGGCCTGCTGGGGGCCCAGGTGCTGCTTCTGCAGGAGGGCAGGTCCCTGAGGCTGGAGAGAGGTGCTGAGAGAAAGCTGCAGGAAGCTGCCCTTTCATTCCAAGGGATTTCCAAGTCAGCTTTTCCCCTTCCTCAGCCTTTGTTTGACCTTAAAACCAGGCCAGTTGCAGGAATGTGTAAAATGCACATTTGTCTCGAACACGGCAGGGCACTCCCCCCCGCCCCCCGCACCCTGGATCCTGCACTGGAAACTTTCAGCCAGCTCAGGACAGGTGGGGGCCCCAAACCTCACCAGGAGTTCTGGCCCGACCACGAAGCAGAGCTTGCCCTATGGAAAAACCCAAGCAGGAGCCAGGAGCTGATGCTAGCTATTCTTATCCTGAAGTTCCAAGCATCTGCAGCAGCTTGGGTCCCCTGCGTCCCTTCCCGCCAATTCTTCCTTCCCCAGGTCACCCAGGCCAGGGAAGAGGAGCGTGCCTCCCCAGCTGGGCTGGCACACCAGGTATGGAGAACACCCACTCCTGACCCTTTGGTGCCATGGAGCCTTTGGGAAATAGTCCTGGAGTTCTTGCTCTCCTCCCGTCCCCCTCTGTCCCTTCCCCACCCCCCCGACCGGGCCTCTGGCAGCCTCCTCCCTGCACCAGCCTTCACACCACCGAATGTCTTCAGGGCTGGAGACGGGGTGTTCCAGACAAAAGCCTATTTCCTCCTCCAGGGATCCTGTCCTGCTGCCAGCCTAAAAAGCCAGCCAGCCCCACGCTCAGAACTTTCCAACACATTCTTTAGGCCTGAGTGAGGTTTCCCCTGTCAAAGTCATGCCTGTATTTAATTCCAAAGGAAATTTCCCCATGTGCCTGAGTCCTCCCTAACCGAATAAGCACTGTTGCCCCACCTCTGTTAGAAACAGTGCAGGGGCGCCTGGGTGGCTCAGTCGTTAAGCATCTGCCTTCGGCTCAGGTCATGATCCCAGGGTCCTGGGATCGAGCCCCGCATCGGGCTCCCTGCTCGGCGGGAGGCCTGCTTCTCCCTCTCTCACTCCCCCTGCTTGTGCTCACTCTCTTGCTGTCTCTCTCTGTCAAATGAATGGATAAAATCTTAAAAAAAACACAAAAAACAGTGCAGGGAGCCCTTTCCAGCCCCCACCGTTTCTGGGGTCTTGGGATCTACACAGCCTGCACCCCCCATCTCCCCCGCAGACAATGGAGTGGAACCACTGGGCCTGGCCTGGGTCTGACCTTTGCCAAACACACCTAGGACACAGCGCGCCGTCTGCACAAGACACGTGCTGCTCTAGTCATCAGGAGCCTGCCAGGAACGTGGGGCCCAGAGCACCAACAATGTCAACACCCAGTATCAGAGCATCTCCAGGCTCCCAGCATGAAGAAAGGACCCAGTCCTGACCCCTGCCCTCCACACTGACTCCTTGTTCGGACTTGCATGAGACCCCTGAGTTTTGGGGCCTCACAGCAGGACTGCTGCAGTTAGCAACTAAAAATACAGGATGCCCAGTGAAACTTGAATTTCAGATAAATGAGTAATATTTTAGTAGAGTATGGCCCAAACAGTGCATGGGACAGACTTATATTAAAAATTAGTTTAGTATGATACAAGGCATCTTGTGTTTTATCTGCCAAACCTATCAGCAAGATTCAACAGGAGTGTTTCTTGGAAGACAGCGAGCGAGAGTGGCCTTGGGCAGGAGGAGGTTGAAGAGGAAGGACCAGTGACCACAGAGATACCCATGAAGACAAGCCAACAAGGACCCCCAGGAGCCCACTATAGACTCTGGGCCCTCGGCTGGGAGCAGAAGAACACCCAGAGGGGCCCCGTGTGCAGGCACAGTTTCTGTACTGGGAGGAAAGGCCTCTGGATTCCCTAGGATGAGAGTGATTATAATAACAGAACAATCCAAACAGTCAAAGCTATGTTCCGTTCCCTGCCTGCCAGAGCCGTCCTACACCTAAGCACTAATTTCTGTAATCTTCACAACAGTCCATCGAGAGAGGCACTATTATTATTCCTTTCTATTTCATAGACGAGGAAACAGAAGAACAGAAAACTCAAGTAACTTGCCCCAAGTCACACGGTTCTTGAGCAACAGAGCCGGGCTATGAACCCAGACCTGCTGGCTCCTTGCAAGGTCAGATGGCCAGTGGGAGCCACGATCCAGAAACCTGCCCGGGGCCTTCCTGTGGGGCCTTGGCCTTCCCAGCCGGCCCTGCCCTCTGCCCACGAGCATTTCCCAGAGGGGTAAGAAGACCAGCAACAGAAGAGGGACAGAATCCCCAGTATCAGGAAAGGCACAAATCAGCTTCCCTGGCTGCTCAGTCTTCTCCCATCCACGGGGGAGTACGGCCCACCTCTCCTTGTGCGTTCCACCCCGAGGGGGCCCCATGGCCCCCAGGTCCGGGAAGTGGAGGCCGGGCTGAGCGGGGCCTCTCAGGAGCCACCTCTCTTAGGACTGCTATTTCTGTTCAGGCCCGTGGTGGCTGCAGCCCCGGCACGCGACCCCCTCGGGCCAGGCCGAGGTCCCACTGGGGACTCTAATGCTGCCAGTAATGGGCAGAGAGCCAGGGGCTTGCCAGGTTCCCAGGACCTGAATCCGGACCGGATCCCAGGAGGAGAGGCTGAATGCCGGGGAGAAACAAAGCCGGCTTCGCTCCTTGAGGCTCCTGCCCCGAGAGGCCTCTACGCTTGCCCTGCTCCTCCGAGTGCCTGGACATTGGGAAAGAGGGGCTCCCTCTCAGACTCCCAGGACCTTAGCACCAGAGCTAGCATTTCTAGGCCACCCCCCAACCCTAGTCTTGACCCCCCATGCTGGAAGAGAGGTCCATGGCGAGGGTCTTTATGCTTTCTTTTAAAACAAATGTTCTGGGCAATGAATGGCAGATGTCGGAAGGAACGTCTGGGTGGTGATAGTGGGTCCTCCAGAGAACCAGCCGCACCCCCCGCCCGCTGAGGTCACACCTCACTCTTGGCACCACTGGGGTAGCAAAGAGGCTGGTCACCAGCCTCTCTGCCGGGCTCCTGTGGCAGCCTAAATTGTCTTCCTAAGACACAGACCTTGATGACGCACGTCCCTAATCATAGTTGTTCTGAAAGCTGCTCCAGCCGCGGGGCCCTCGAGAAAGCTGAGGTCAGACTAATCCAATCAACACCTAACGGAGGAGACAGGAGGTCCTCCAGGCCCAGGAACGGCCAGACGGCATCTGTGACGCAAGCATAATAAAATAATGTGACAAGCGGGGAGTGAGTCAGAAAGCAGGCGTGTCCCCCAGTGACCTGGGCTTCAGGCAGTGGGGAGCTCCCTGCTCTGGCTGCAGCAGGCAAAGCCTAGAACCCATGAATTGCCCTACACAATATCCACCTCCTGTGGTTTGCATTCTTCCCCAGCAAGCTTCAGACCACCAACCTGGCTCCCCAGGATCTTAGCACCAGATAGAGGGTGTCCTGGATGGGGTCTCAACATTTCTGTCACTGGAAAGAGGTGCTCCTCACTCTTGCAAATTAATAACCTCGATTTTTGGTTTACGCATCAGTGAGGTCTGGATATAGTTGGCAAGAGGGCCAAGAATGCCCAGTCTCTGGATCTACAGGGCTCAGGTGAACTGGATTCTAGCAAATTCACAAATGATCTGAGTCCCCCTCAGTCACCCTGAGGACACTCTACCTTGCAACTCACTCTCTTTCCACCTTCCCTGCCAACCATGATCTAGGTCCAAACTCTGCATGGCGTACAGAGCCTATAAGTTCAGGTCAGCCTATGAGGTCAGTTCCCAACCCGCTTTCCTGTTGGGGTTCCTCACCACCCCCTAAGATCCAATCTTAGTCCCTACTTCTAGAATGCCCTCACTGATTCATCTTTAAGGAGCAGCACGAATGTCTCCTCCTCAATGAAGCCCTCCCTGACTCTCCCCCTGACAGCTAGCACTGTGTCCTTGGTGGCCCTAGCCCTCCGTATCCACCCCAGTAAAAGTCAGGTCAAGAGAGGAAGGCATTTGGCCTCAAAGGACCAATGGAGGTTTATAAGACTTGTCAAGACCCACCGTGCAAAAGCCAAGGTTCAGGTTGTAGGGGGGTAGACCACAAAGAAGCACGGCCGGTTGTGGGCCCTTAACGATCTCAAGCCGCCATTCAGAGCGAGGCGGCCAATTCCACATCCCTCTACTTCCTCGCCGTAGAGCTTGGTGGCTGATGGTATGGCTCTTTCATCTCCACTTTGGCCCTCTCTGGCCTCGGCCACTCTACAGCCTCTGTGGCTGTTGGCTGCCCTCCAGGCCAAGCAGGTCTGATGTCATTTTCCTTGGCCGGATGACTCCACTCACCGTTTAAAAGTCCAGCAGAGCTAGCATTTCTAGGAATTCAAGTGACTTTTCATAAAATACCAATCCATGTTGATGTTGAGTCTCCGGGGTTGGCTGTTGGGGGTGCCCCTGTGGTCCTGATCAGTCTCCGAGGAAGAGGCCAACCTCCAATCCTAGTCTTGACCCCCTGGTGCTGGAAGAGAGGTCCATGGTGAGGGTCTTCATGCTTTTTGTCTTTTAAAACAAATCTTCTGGACAATGAATGGTGGGTGTCAGAAGGAACGTCTGGGTGGTGATGGTGGGTCCTCCAGAGCCGTGCTGTGTCTGAGGAGCCAAGAGCGCTCCTTGAACTATGATGTGTCAGGGCCCTGGAAGGAGATAGAGAATTGTGCCAGCCCTCCTGGAGGGGGAGATGGATTGGGGATAGCCAGGTAGGTCTCCTGGGAGACGGCTCCAGGAAGCCATGACAGGAATGCCTATGGGAAGGCGGGTCATGGTTCCTGTTTCTCACAAGCTTTTCACCACTGGTCTGAAGGGCTGCAGCTGCTTTACCCCTCCTGGCCTCTCTTGAACAAACTCAGCTCCCTCAGGCAAATCTCCATCACCTTCCTCTTCCTCCTTTTCTAGCTCTGAACTGATGCAGCTGTCTGGCTCCCGGGCGGCCTCCCTGTGCCTCCAGTCCTCGGCCACTTTTTGTGACGCACGCAACCAGAATGGGAGCTCCCCCTGGTGCTGGCATCCGCCCCGGACAAACAGCGTTCAGCCTGGGAGGACAGCAGAGTTGTTGCCTGGGCAGCAGTGTCTTGGGCCTGTACACTTGTGTGACGAGAGGGGACCACAGCCAGAGCCTCGGGTCGCAGGGCAGGATGATGCGCCACATGCCCAGGGCGGGATCCAGTCGGGGCCTTGTGGGGTAGCCGTCACTGCGTGTCCTCATCCTCAGAAATCTTATACAGCCCCTAATGAAATCACCTTGCTTCCCACAAAGCAATTAATAGGTTTAAACTTAGCCACATTCCCATCAGGTACCTGCGCTCACTAACCCTGGTATTGTTCGTGTGATCGGTTGTGTGACCCCTTCACTCGTCCGAGGGGAAGAACAACGCAGGAAATCAAGAGTAGGCCTAGGGCAGGTTTCAGGGCAGGGTGCAGGGATCCGCTACGCTTTTCAGATAATTACAGCTGCCTCGGTTCTGAGAGTGTTCCTACTGCTCAGGGACATCTCGGTTACGTGCACAACTCTTCCTCCGTCATCGGGGATGGATAGAGTTTCACAGTATTTACTCAGTTGGTATCTTGTTTACTCTTTTCATATGAGTCAGTGAGCTGACTCAGCCCAGCCCAATCTCTTCATAATGATTTTCCTTTGCCTTGGGAGGAAAATACTAAATGTGTCATGTCCCTTTTTACTCTTAGCCCTTGGAGATGGTGCCTAGACAAGATCTAGTTTCTCAGAGTCTGGTGTTCTGAGACTCGGCCCCTCGGCCCATGTACTAGAGAGAACCGTGGGGTGGTGAAGACTAGCCCAGCTTTCTTCTCTTCTTGTCCATCCCAAAGGTGTGCGGCTGGAGTCTTCAGTGGGGCAGGTGAGGTCTTCTCTGGGAAACTACAGTACGGTGATCTTCCTGACATACTGAAGTTCCCCAGCTGGACCTCTTTTCTATATGCTCGAGCTGAGTCTTCAGTGAAACAGGCCTCAGAGGGAGACGGAGGTCAGGAGGTACTTCAGGAGGCAGTTCACCTGGCGAGCGGCGGCCAAGGCCTCCAGCCTTCCCGGGGGGAGGTTGACCTCTGCCGGAGTCCTGAGCAGCAGAGTCTGCAGGCTTCCGTCCCATCTGGGCCACACAGGTGACAACAGCGACCTGGGAGCACCTGCACACCCCTCCATCTGCGATGGACCCCAATCCCTGCATTTTCAAGAGCCCCCACAATGCTGGCGACCAGGGTTTGTTCAAACTTCAGGGGCCTGCGAATGGGTCTTCATGGTCTTTAGGATTCAAGCCACCTGAATGGAGGCTGGCATTACTCTGAGGGAGGGGTGTCAAGTCCCATCTACAATGGTGGGGATTCCACTCGGAAAATGCAACAGACGGATCCCCTTCAACAACCCCTCTTCCTGTGAGGCCACATCTAAATCCAAATGACTCAGAGGCCCCAGTGTGGGCACTGGCCTTTTTCAAAACAGGGGTGGGGGGGGCGCCTGGGTGGCTCACTCAGTTGGGCGTCTGCCTTCAGCTCAGGTCATGATCTTGGGGTCCTGGGATCGAGCCCCATATCAGGCTTCCTGCTTGGCGGGGAGTTTGCTTCTCCCTCTCCCCCTGCCAGTCCCCCTGCTCATGCTCTTTCTCTAAAAAAAAAACCCAAACAAACAAAAAACAGGGGTCTTCACCTTTTTTGTGCCATGGACTCCTACGGCAGCTAAATGAAGCCTATGGAACCCGGCTCAGAATAATGCATTTAGATGAACAGAGGAAAACACCCAAGATTACAAAGAAAAAAGACTGAAACACAATTACCCAAGTACTTTGAGATGCAGTGGTATGAGCTTCTTTACAAACACGCTCCTTAGTGAGACCTACCAGCAGGCCTGACGACGACCTTAATTCCTAAGCAGTGATGAGTGCAGGTGCTATTTCAAGACACCTGCAGCAGTAGGAGAATGGGAGATTGGTACTGGTAACAAAAGGACCGCTAAGGGGCGCCTGGGTGGCTCAGTTGGTTAAGCATTTGCCTTCAGATCGAGCCCCACGTTGGGCTCCCTGCTCAGCGGAGAGCCTGCTTCTCTCTCTCTCCCTCTGCTGCTCCCTCTGCTTGTTCTCTCTGTCAAATGAATAAATAAAATCTTAAAAAAAAAAAAAAAAAGCACCGCTAAGAACACTGTGCTTTGTTGGCTACACTCAAGATTGGAGAAAGCGCCACTTGAATTTCAAAGTTAGTGAAGACAAATACAGATTTCTTTTCCACGAGTTCTAACCAGGTTAAGGAGGTGATTCTCATGCATATCCAAGGTTAAAAACCACTGCTTTGGTGCCTCCAATCTTGTGCCCTCTTTTAAAAATACATCTCAAAGAATTCTTTCAACTTAAAAAAAAAAACGGGAAAGAAAGAAAATTTAAAGCAACATGAAACAAACACAAAGTTGTTTCCCCCGTGCAGAAAAAAAGTCACTTCCCCAGCCCTCTGCCAGGCTGCTGGATGGGGGAGCCAGCCTGGCATTCACCCTGGGCCTTGAACGCCCTTCCAAACCCCGCAGTCCTGGCCTCTTTCCTGCCCTTAGCGATCATCCTCTCTCCTCCCGACACTACCCACAAAGCTCTACCACCACGAGGGCTGCAAAAGGGGCTTGTGGGATTATTCAACCTTCCAAGTTGAACCGTTTATGTTAATGAGCCTGGAAAAGACCTTAATATGTTTCAGGTGTGGAAAAACACATGCTTTGGTCTCCTCTTGCCAACAAGTTGCCACGTCTTCTGGTGCTTCCCTGGGGTGGGATGGCCGGGGAGAGGGAAAGCCGTAGCTGGGTGCAGTGGCCCATGGACGGTGGTCCCGGCACACCCACGTTTCCTGCCCCAGACACCCGGGAGCCACCCATCCTCAATGAGGTGCCAGCCCCGAGAGAGTCCAGCCTAGCTGAGAGCCAGGCCCCCGGTTCTGGAAGGACCCACTGCCTCCAGGCTAAGCTCCCCAGGTCTGCTTCCTTCCTCACTTCTCCTTGCTGGGCAAGCCACTGACCATCACCGGGCCACGGGAAGATGAAGGGTGCTAAGTGTGGCCACCTACCATGGCATGTGCCCGGCACCTGATCACTATGAGTGGCCGCCCATCTAACCCTTCTGAAGCATAGTGTTGTATGGGAGGAGGCTAGGCTTTGGAGAAAAACGGACTTATTTCCAAATCTCAGCTCTGCCCCTAACATGCAGGTCATTCTGTGCTTCTTTATTTATTTATAAGATTTTATTTATTTCTTTGAGAGAGAGCGCGCATGCACGAGCTGGGGGAGGGGGTCACAGGGAGAAGCAGGCTTCCCCCTGAGCAGGGAGCCCAATGCAGGGCTTGATCCTAGGACCCTGGGATCGTGACCTGAGCCGAAGGCAGACGCTTAACTGACTGAGCCACCCGGGTGCCCCTGTGCTTCCTTGTCTTTAAAACAGGGCCAGTGACCCCTGTTTTAGGCGGGCTTGGTAAGCATTAAGGAAAAGAGCTTATATGAAATGGTCACACAGTACTAGGCACATAGTAGGTGCTCAGTGAATATTCTCTTTCCCTTCACCTTCCAAATCTTAGCAAAGCTCTTGGTGGGGGGAGGGGAGCAGCTCTGCCAGGCAGGCACTGAGTAGGACTACTGGCCTTTCTGCTGTACGGTGTGTGTTCTTTCCGGGGAAGGGGGTCCCCATAGACGTTGTCGGGGGGAAATGGGGCCCAGAAGCAATGGAAAAAGCAAAAGGGTGCTGGGTAAGGAAATTTGTGCACATGGGGTTGAACCTCCACCCCGCGGCTTCCAGGGCTTGAGAAGGATGGAGGCTGCTGGCCTCCGTGCACCTCGAGCCTCCCGGGGCCCCAGGGGCCCTGCGTGCAGGCCCTCCTCTGTCCTCCAGCCCCGACATTTTCCACCCTGACCGCTACTCACGAGGCGGAGGCAGTGGGCTCTCCCTACCCTCTGTGCCTGCTCCCTCTTCAGGGAGGCCCTGAGTCATGAGACCATGGAAAATTCGGGCTGTTTCCCTGTGGCTACATTTTCCACATCACATTGTTTGAGATGTGCCAGTGGCCAACTTCTTCAGATACGGGCGCACGCCACCCACTTAAAATGCTTTTCTCCGGGGCTTTAGAATGTTCCTCTTCAGGGGCAGCAGGTCTCACACCCGATGGGTGGCAAGAACTAAAGAAAATGGGTGAGAGATTCCACGGCTTCCTGAACACCCCTCCTCTGCCCTCCTCTTCCCGTGACCCCAGGGGGCTGTGCATTCCCCAGGAAGGAAAGATTCCAGCGCTCACTGCCACGGAGTTGTCCTTTGGTGATTTTGGTTTTTCATTTTGCGGGGGGCAGGGGTGTTTAATGACTCGATATAGAGGACAGGAAGGTAATGGGAGGTGGACGGGTTGTGATAACCTCTTCCAAAGCACCTGGAATCACGGCTGTAAACGTTCTTGACTTAATCAGAAATACATCTTTTGATTCAAAAGGCCAACATTTATGGAGGTGAAAAATGAAACTGACAGCAGCACTAGACGGAGCCAGGAGGTCTGTGCAAACAGTTCCACGACCCCATCCCCAGTCATTTTCCTACAGTCTGCCAGATGTGGCACGGTGAGCAGGCGCTCCTGCCCGACAGGGAGACCAGAGGAGCTCATCAGCTGTGGGGCATGATGGTGAGTCCCCATCCTCACCCAGGTCCCTTCCACTGGCCCTACCTGTGAGCCAGAGGGGACAGGGCTTGACCAAGGCCTCCTTCCAGGAAGCCCTCCCTACACCAGTGGGAATTAAAACACTATCACCACCACCACCAAGCCTCCTTCCTGGAAGTCAGAGCCCCCACCTGAGACCCCGACAGGAAAGTGGGAGGCCTCTGAATGCCTCCATGATTCTTTTAGGAGACCATGGTATGTGTGGGGGGGGTCTTATAAAGGAGGGTGTGGAGAGGTCACAGGTTGCAAATGGTCAAGAAAATCACATCTTTGGATCCTAGAGCTGAATCTCCAAGATGTAGCCTGAGGCTGCATACAACCCGCCTGGGGTGAGAGGCTGGGGCGAGGGTGAGGACCTCTGGGGAGTGGTGGCAGATACACCTCAAAGACACCCCTTGAAGCTGTGGCTGCCATATGGCAGAGGCAGCCGCTGGGGCTGCTGCTGGGAAGGCAGTGTCTTGGCCAAGGGAAGCAGAGCCCAGGGATTTTTGTCCAGCCTTTCAGCTCACATCGGGCCCTTGGGTCCCCTAGCGCCTACGGTCACGGAAACCAAGAGGCAAAAAAAGTGTCCCGCCTCATGCTCCACTGGTGGGAATGTACATAGGGCAGCTGCTATGGGAAACAGTATGAAAGTTCCTCAAAAAATTACAAACAGAATTACAATATGATCCAGCAATTCCATTTCTCGGTTTATACCCCAAAGAACTGAAATCAGGGACTCTAAGATATATGTGCACATCCATGTTCATAGCAGCATTATTTACAATAGCTAAGAGGTAGACGCAACCCAAGTGCCCACCAACCAATGGCAACAGAATGTGGCGCATACATACAATGCAATATTATTCAACATGAAAGAGCAAAGAAATTCAGACACATGCTACAACATGGATGAGCCCTGAGGACATTACACTAAGTGAAATAAGCCAGTCACAGAAAAAAAAATACCGTCTGATTCCACTCATATGAGGTCCCTGGAGTGGATAGACTCATGAGACAGAAAGCGGAAGGGTGGCTCAGGGGCTGGGGGAAGGGAGGCCATAGGGAGTTAGAGTTCAATGGGTATAGTGTTTCAATTCTGCCGGATGAAAAGATTTCTGGAGATCAGTTGCACAGCAATGTGAATGCACTTACTACTGAACCTTATACACAAAAATGATTGGGATGATAAATTTTAAGTTGTATATATTTTGCCACAATTTAAAAAAAATATTCCTAATTAAGAACATGGGTTTTAGGAGTTTAGGAATCAACAAGACCTAAGTGATTTGTTTTGTTTTGTTTTCTTTTAGTACTGGCTCTGCCACGTAGCTCTGTTGTACAACTGCTCGGGACCTCAGTTACGTCATCTGTAAAATGGGGTCAAAAGGGTATTTGCCTTGTATGGTTGTCACGTGGATCATGGGAGGGGAAGTTGGTCAGATCCCAAGCACAGAGCCTGGCGCACTGCCAGGACTCCACAAAAAGCAGCTCTTACCTTCATCATCATCTCTTACTATTAACGTCATTATGGTCATTAACTACTATCGAGCATTCAATACATCACAGCGCTGATGGGCTGGTCTGAACTGTTACCAGGATTTACCCTGAAAATGAGAAAGAGGTGGCTCTGGAGACGGGTTAGTTAATCTGGTCACTTTCTGAGCCGTACGGACTAAATGAGGGATAGGGTGGGATGTTGTGGCCTTTGATACAAGGCTCAGGGGTGAATGTGGTCCAGGCTGCTCTCGGGGGGTCCGTAGGTCCCAGCAGCAGATGAACAGCCACACGCCTGCACGGGGAGCTCTTCGGCCCCCGACATGCTCCGGCTACTCAGAAGCCGCAGAAATCGGCTTGTTCTGCAGCAGACACCATCAGCCTCATGAGATTTCAAGTTAAATCACTGTCACTTAGCTAGTGGCCCCAAGCAAAAGCAGACTGTTCCACTTCTAAGTAAAAATTTCCAGATTCCAATCTCTGAGGCCAGGCATTTTGTAGGGCACAAGGGACTCAGACCTTGAACTTCAGCAGGATTAGGCAAAACTTTGTCCCCACCAAAGTGTCCACCATCTAAACCCAGTGTTCGTGGTTTTTTCCTGTGGGGATTATGTGGAACCTCAACACATTGTACATACAGTACAGGTCATATGAAAATGTTTCAGACACAGGATGTTACTAACTCAACACGTATTTCTAATTCCTTGGCTGGGCTCTAGAAGCCCTTGCTGATCTAATTTCTGCTCCCCCCCCCACACACCCTCCTCTGCTGCGTCCCCAAGCATACATCCAGCTCTGGCACTCTAAACTATGGAGTGTTCCTCAAACATGGTCTTCTTTCCATACGCCTCCTTGACTTTGAACAGAGAACACTTCTACAAGGAACGCCCTTCTTTCCCACAACTGAGAATTCCTAGACATCACTCAAAATACAGGTCAATTGTCACCTCTTCCGGGAAGCCTGCCGAGAAATGTGAAGGGTCTAAGACCTTAGTCTACTTTCAAGATGACAAGTGAGCCTTCACAGTGTCATGGACGGCAGGAGAAGACATGAGACTCCTGGGTCAGAGACAAAGGACCTGATTGCTGACAGCGCAGAAACAGCACAATTGCAATGGTTCCAAGTCCCATGGGGCAACACAGAGGGGCCCCGGGGATGCTGTGCATTCAGTGGGTATGCATCGGGGCTAAGGAATGTCAAGCTTAGAGAACCCAAATCTTCTATAATGGACTGCAGTCAAAGCTGCTCTGCTCTGCCCAAGACAAGGAGCTGTCTCTGTCTTCCAAAGCTGCTTGCTGTACATTCTTGACAAGACAGTCTGACAAAAGGGCAATGAGTGTCATAAAATGAGCAGAAATGCCAGAGACTATGAAAGACTGTCTCCCAACAAAATCCTCCCTGCTCCCTGATCTGGCACCTGCACAGAGCTCCCACCATGCCCCGGATGACCTCTGCCTTAGGAAATATGAATTCACCTCGTAATGACCTGTGTATTTGTTTGGCCCGCTACCAGCCTGGGTGCTCTCTGATGTTAGGGACTGTCTTTAGCATTTATAGGTCCGACAGGCAGGAAGTGCTCGATGAATGTGCAAATAAATGAATGAGTCGAATAAGCAATATTGGGAATTTTGATAGCTATGGTTTGGGGGCAATTAAATAATAACAACAGATGGCTGGCATTTACTGATGGCTTACTCTTGCATTCCAGGCAATGTATGGCGTGTTTTTTACCTGGATTGTTTTATCCACAGGACAACGCTATATGGAAGGTACTTTACGAACCCGCCTGTACCTATGGGGAAGCTAAGGCTTAGTGCAGTTAAGGAATTTCATCAAAACCCCACGGCTCCTAAGCAATAGAGCTGCACTTTGAACTGGATCTGCCTGTAGCCAGGCACTTAGCCACCCCGCTGACGGGCTCTCATATGGGGGTGTCTAAGCATCTGTTGGGGGTGTTTGTGGAGGGGTGAGGGGAGAAGGAAGGAGGGAGTGCCTGTCTTTTGCATTTACAGAGATGGAGGCAATAGCCTGCATGTCACCGTCACCCACTCCCCCGAGTGACTCATGGCCCATCAGCCTCTTCACATGGATACTGAATGCTCGGAGAGTTCTCCCCGGAACTTCACACCTTCCTAATCTGCCCCACAGTGGGGCAGATGGTGTCTGGTCTTGGGAACAGTCTGGAATGCAAAACTGACCTTTCTCCCTGCGCAAGAGAGTAAGGATGAGCCATATCTGTGAGGCCTCTGTATTTGCTATGACTCACAACTCAAAAACAGCCATTCCTCTTAAACTAAATAACCAAAGAAATATAAACAAAAAGAAGATCTAGATGGTCACCCGCTGTAACAGCCACCGGTGGCTGAGGGTAAAATTAGCACAACCTTTCTGGAGGAAAACTTGGCAGTATTTCTCAAAATGTTAGATATGCACCCCCTTCGACTTACCCATTTAACTTCTAGGACTTACACAGTGAAACTACTTGCAAAATCATTTAGAAGTATAGATAGACGTTATGGCAAAATTATAAATAATTCAGAAGCTCCTTTTTAAAACATTAAAAATATGTAAAAATTGATAAAGGAAAAATCTCTGCACATTTCAATTCCTCCAGGGATATCTACTATTGATGATATAGCATATATTTTTGCTCAGCTTTTTATGCATACTTTTTCTTTCAGAAAATGAGATTCTTTTATATGCAGAAGATGTAGACTGTATTTTCTATACTTTATGTAGTACATATACTGCTCTGCGATTGCTGTTTTTTCACTTAACGTTTTATTGAAGGCATCCCTTCATATCAGCCTACATGAAACCCATATGAAACTCATTTGTTAACTTCATACTATTTTGATTTGGGAAATAGAATCATGTATATTTAATGAACTCCCTTTTGAAGGATGTTTAGGTTGAGGAGAGTATAATGTAATATAGTCTGCTTCTAGCTCAAAAAGAAATGCCTGCTCCTTAAAGTCGGCCCACCCACATCAAATTTTACTTGGGGATCGTTTATCCATTTCTCAGAACCATCCAGAGCGCCTCAATTTTTCCTATAATTTTTTCCTACTGGATTAAGGCACAAGGGCCTTATACTTGGCCAGAAATCACAAAGTCAACTCAAACTATAAATTTAGAAATGCAAACGTACCCAGATGTCTGGTTATAGGACTAGAGACCTGCAGGCTCGCACAAGACTATTTTAGCACTCTTACAACCCTAAGTGTCTGTTTTCTGTAGAAACCTGTATACATTCTGCCAACTTCCTGCAACTTGTCAGCACCTGACCATCCACTCTTCTTGTCACTCACTGTGGCCCCTCCTTCCCTCAGTGTGTATTCCCAACGCCAACGCCCCAACCAGACACAAATGACTCGCCCAAAGGACAAAAAGCAGAGTGAGTCAACCTGAGCAAAGAGCTCTGGCGAAACCTGTGACTCAGAGGGTGAGGCGGGCCCCTGGAGAGCTTAGCCCCAGGCTACAGACATCAAAGGGGAGAAGCCCCGTGGGGGCCTTACACAGACCCTCAGCTGCCCGGCAGATTCCATTCTTTTTGTAGTAGGTTGCTGGGAACCAGGGGAGAAGCCGATGAGAACCCAGTTTTAATTACTTTTCAATAATAATGAGCCTTACACAAAGAGCTTTTATAAACCTTGCCTTCCTAGATTCTCACCCGATTTTGCCAACCAGGGATTATTAGCCCCGTTTGGTAAACAAAGAAACTGAATCACAGAGTTCAGAGTTCATAAGGGTCAGGACAGGGTCTGAACCCAGGTGGGCCTCACACCTTTTTCTGCCTGGGACTCCACCTTAGCCTCCCCGCCCAATGGGACTCTCCAGGAGGCAGGGCCGCTGGGAGCGGACTGAGTTTCTCTAACGGACTCATGCTCTCCCCTATGCATTTCTGTCAAAATAAACCTCCTATGACTTGTTACCATGGTGTCCTTAGCAATTCCACTGAACTGATAAGGGCAACTCCAGCATCAAATGTCAGGCTACCAGGAGCAAACAAAGCTGGAACCCCACCCGTGCACTGATCATTCTCTGGGCCAAGGTAGTCTTGGTGACTCGAATTGCTACGATTTGGCTGTTTGGGGCAGTGAAATGTACCTGCGGCTTCAGACGTCTTGAGCAATCTCTTGGAATTGGTTCGACGTGATTGAACCTGTAGGTTCCAACTGGGTATGTTCAGCTGGAACAACAAACCAACCCACTCTTCTAGATCACGTTCTAACGTGAAAACTGAAAAGACAGCAAAAGCATGATGTGCTAAGCTTTGTCATTGTGAGCCGGAGCTTAATGAGAGGACATGTCCCTTCAAAATGGGGCCTTGGCTAATTGGGCAAGATTCTTCACGTTTGGGGACACAGTTCTATAAATAAAAGGATCTCGCTTATGCATCATGGCTTGTCCCCTCTCTGGCTTCCGGCACGCCACTTTCTTTCTGATCCCTCTGCTCATAAGTAGCCCAACATCAATCAGTCCACCCACTGGCCCGTGAAGGGAGCGGGGCTGAGGGCTCAGAACAAAAGCCTCACAGAAAGACGCCAGACCCCATCACCATCGCAGGGGCCCTCAGGTGGAATAATGAGGCACGCTGGCCTGTTCCCCATTCACAGCTGAATGTAAAAACAGACCAATGCCTTGGGCACTCTGTGCTAAATTTCCTCGACAGGCATACAGGATTACTGCCTGTCACTTTCCAGGGGCCTCCTCGGGTTACCATACATATTAATACACACACCCACGTTTGAAGAAAGGAAAATAGGGCATGCTTGGTGGTGATTTGTAATTGAATTCATCTGGGAATTTTAAATCCTGAAAATTCAGCCCAGGTTTACAGTATTTTAAGGTTTGAACAGCATAGGATTTTGTCCTTTTGAATGGCAAATCTCTTCTCTTTTCCATTTCAGAGAAAGTTTCTTTAGCTCGGCAGGCCTTTCCAAACCAACTGCAAAAATCATTATATTCAGAAACTAGGGAAAGGGACAGTGGTGACGTCCATCCCTTTACATCCCTTGGAAGGCAATCTAGTCTTTACGGTTTCCTACTCACTTAAAAGGAGCTCCTTGTCTCTGTAAAGATGGTGCTCAAGCCCTAGCCCAATTGTGTTGGGACAATGGTGACCCGGGAAGCAAAGAGGAGTTGAATGGGAGACTTCTGTGCGCACGCGAAACCAGCTCTCGCTTCTCCGACTCTTGGCAAAGCCACACTGACAACGAGAAATGCCACCATTTCTGCCACATGATATCCCTTCCAGAGGTGGCTTGAAAAGTCTCCAGCCTGTTCTCTAAAGACCCATGGGATTTGCCAGACACTGGCCAGTCCAGCATCAGGTGCCCCACAACTCCTTTCTAGCCAAGCAAATCGGGATTTATTCCCACAGAGAAACTCAATGAGTTCCTGTCCCAAGGGCCTCAGCAGAAATCAAGAAAAACTCGGTTTCTGGGCTCTATCTCTTACCGTCTACCTCCTGCATTCTCAAGGCCATCATGTATGGGAGTTTGGATTGCACACCGCACAAAGGCACCGCATGTCCTCCCTCACAGGGTGGACCCAAGAGACTGTTCGCAGGTGTGGAGATGCTGGGCCTCCCAGCTGGGCCCAAAGCACAGACGCCTATGGGCACACAAGAGCACGCACACCTGGGCAAGCTGGTGAGCAAATTCACTGACTCGAGCACATTCTTGGCATCTTCAAGATCTTCTCTCTCCCCTGCCCACCACTCTCGGAGCCTCAGTTCCCTTACCATGGGGCTCAAAACCTGACCCGCTCCCCTCCCTTGGGGGCCAGCACAGGGGGCACGGGGTGTGGGTGTGGCAGGCCACCTGTGCTCCTGGCTAGTCACTGTCAGACCTGCTGCCCTCTGGGCTCTGAGAAGCTCCTCGGAGCAAACATGGACCATTGTGCAATAAGATGCTTTTTTTTTTTCACTTGACAACAAAGACTATTTTTCTTCTCTAATTCACCGCGCTGAGGGTTCTATTTCCCTGCTCTTTCTATTCCATGGCTTCTGCTGAGGCTTTCCTTTTCTCATGGGGCCCCAACCAGACCTAAATCTGTAATACTCTGAAGCTTTTCCCTCTTGGTACCACGACCATATCTATGGCTGTTTGTTTTGTTTTTCCTTCCCTCTCTCTCTTCCCACCTTTGAAAGCTAGCTTCTCTTTCCTCCTGACCTTAGTCAATCCTGTTTCCACTTCAAAGGCTTCTGTGACCGGGGTGACCCAGCCGGTAAGTGGCAAACTCACGCTTCTAGCCTCGCTGCTGGAGCTCTTTCCGTTTCAGCACAGATCTTGCCCCCACCCAGGTCCCTCAAATGGTGGGCCACCATCATCACACACAACCCTCCGGACCCCCCGGCCTGAAGTAAATGTCTGAACTCAGTGCCAGGAACAAGCAAAAAGATCCCACCAACTACCAACCACATCAACACCGCCTCCCTAGCTCCGATGGGTACACTTCTCTTCCTGTGATGATGCCAAAAGAGCTGAGGAAAAAATCCCTGACCCCCTCGGAAGGCCAGGGAAGCGCTCTGCACCTTGGAGGGTAAGAACTTGTAGCTGAAGTTTGTGTCAGGCATCTGGGCCCAGAAAGACTCTTGGGGTCCCCACAGAGGACGCACACATGTTTACGGCTGGCCACGTCACGTGGCAGTCATCTTGTCCACTCCTCACCAGCCATCCGCATCTGAAGCCAGCCACCTCTTTGAGAAGGTAAAGTGCACCTGAGTCACCTGGGGCCTGGGAGTCTGGAGACTAGTGACTCCAATTGGGTCATCTCCCGACCTGGTCCCAGGCCCTCCTTCTGTGAAATGTTGCCCCTTCCACCACTAGGACTCTGTCATTTTGTAAGAACCATCCCGCCACTGGACAAAGCAGCACGCCACTGTGGAGTAGGAACCATCACAAGGGGGCCAGAGCATGAGGCCTGGAGTGGGGCGACACCCCTTTTCCCTTAGGCCATGGGGTTCCACTAATTAAGGTGTTGTTGCTCTCAACCTGCCTGACCAGGGCCGAGATTACAAAAGGCCTGGCCACACCAGAGGCTTTGGGGATTCCAGGCTGGATGGGTCAGGTCTTGCTGCCGGGGCCCCCAGTCAGTGTACCTGGTACTTCCTTGTTCCCTTTCAGGGCTGAGAGGGAGCCACGCAAATGACAATGGAATTTCCTTTCTCTGTTGCTTCTGACGCAAAGAGCATTGCGCTAGAGCCTGTTACCAGACCGCATCGCTCTGGTCAGAAATGCAGGACCTGGGGAATCTTACTAGAAAGGAGGCAGGAGAGGTGAATGAGAGCTCCCTTCTGCCCACGGCCTGAAGTCTGGGGCACCCTTCGCAAGCTAAGGGGGTGAGCCCAGGAGAGAAGACAACTCACGTGGTTCCTTTTGCCTTCTTCATCTCCCACAGACGTGATGACCGTCTCAGAGAAGACCGTTTGTCCGGTCTGGTTGTTGGTGACCTACGGCAGAGCAAGGACAGTGAACATGAAACAGAAGGAATTCTGGGCAAATCTCACAAGCCGGTTTCTTTTTTTTCCCATCTTCTGAAGCAAGAGTGTCTGCCAAAGTCAACAGAATGCCCACCCGTCGGGCGGACAGGCCCCTCTCGGTGCAGCCATCAGAAACACAACAGAGTCTACCTCACGGGGCTGCTCCGCGGAGCGATGAGGGGGCTCTGTGCAGAGCACTCAGCGCAGAGCCTGGCACACGGCAAATACTCAGCAGGAGCTGTTCTTGGGGTTCACCACCCGACACTCAACGTCAACGTCCTTTTCAACAACGACCGGTCTGGGTGTCTCATCAAACGTCTCACGAGAAGCAAGCAGGTTTTAGCTACAGCTGCCCCCCTCCAGATTCTGGTGAAATATTTCATCTCAGAAGTGCTTAAGTACAAAGGGAGGCTCCCCTATCTGCTGTCTGCACCTGATTGTGTTCATCGGCAGCAAACGCCTCCAAGCTGAGCCTCCGCATCCTGCCAGCGCCCCAGGCCACTCCTGCCCCATCCGAGGTCCTGTCTAAGGAACACTTGAGCTGGGGATGAAGAACAGAAGGGATGCCGGCACAAGGAGGTAGGACATCTGGGTTCTTTGAGTCTCGGCTCAGCTACCAACAACCATCTAGTGTGTCACCTGGAATAAGTCACTTCTCTGATTCACGATGTCCTCATTTCTAGGTCATCTGTAAAGTTCCTGCCAGCTCCAGTATCACAAGGAGGCTGCATCCAGAACAGAGTAGAAACCCAGCCTACTTTGTCATAGTGGACCAAATTCGAGTTCTGGGGAGATAAGGATCATGTCTTCACCAACATACTTTAATACTTTTAGCTAAATAAATCCTCAGATTTTTGCTGAATTAACTGATGGCATAGTTTCTAAAAATTCTACGGTCTTTTACTGCAGGTACAGGTTGCAGGACTTCTAACTGCCTTTATTATACTAATGTGCATTTCCCTATCTCTAGGAGAAATAATTAAGATGTTTTCCAAATATGTTTCACCACCAGCCAGCCCCTCATGAAGCACTGCACAGGACAGACACTCCATGGAACCCACTGGAAAGCCGCTCCATGGTGCTGAGGACCTAACTTTACTGAAAGAAACAGGAATAGAAGAACAACTCGCTGTTGCAAGCGCTTTGTAGTTTACAATGAGCTCTCACGTACCTTAAGTCATCTGACTCCCAGGTTACTGTCATGTATGTATTGATCTCCCTATTTCATAAATATGGTTAGTGAGGGACGTAAAATTCAAATGATTTTTCAAAATCATACTAAGACGAACCATGAGAGACTATGGACTCTGAGAAACAAACTGAGGGTTCTAGAGGGGAGGGGGTGGGGGGATGGGTTAGCCTGGTGATGGGTATTAAGGAGGGCACGTTCTGCATGGAGCACTGGGTGTTATACGCAAACAATGAATCATGGAACACTACATCAACAACTAATGATATAATGTATGGTGATTAACATAAAATAAAATAAAATAAAATAAAAATCATACTAGTTACTGGTAGGACTCACACTTGGATTTTCCAACATCTACAAGAAGCAACCTTAAGCAGAGCCAAACCTGTTAGCTAATTATTGTCAAAGAAAATGACTCAATATTGGTTTTGACAAAAGCAAAACAATGACTTTTGGAAATATTCTCCAGTCCTCCGATGAGCAATGCTAAAGGATTCTGGTCAGCAGGTGACTCATTCATTTATCTGGGGGTGGGGTGGGGGGTACACACTGAAGCTGGGCCCATCAGCTGGGGGTACACGCTGAAGCTGGGCACAGCGGGAGGAGAGCCACACAAAGGCTACTTTATAATCAATGCAATGGCCCATAAAAATCGACCCCTTTATGCTCCATGACACAGAAACACTCTTGTTTCAACCAAGTCATTACCTGGGCCCTTGAACAAAAGTGGAGTCTCTCGTGAGAGCCATTGGGCCTTGCATATATGAGTTGAGATGAGTTTTGAGGTCAAGCTCCTTGATGCTCACAATAGAACATCAACTCGACAGCCTCTACCAATGACCCTGAATATCTACGCACCAGACTCTCTTCAAGAGAAACCAGGCTCACAAGATCTGCCCTCCCCGTCCTGCCTAAGTCACACCGGACACATCTCATGCCAGGGCAGGCTAATGCTACGATGCCTCTGGATTTGCAACGTTTTCTTCCTCAAGTCAGGCGGGGAATGAACCTGCTTGCTCCTCATGCCAGATATGAAACCAGAAGACACTTAGCCATGTGGCGGGCTAGAAACAACTCTGCTATAGAAATTTGAGTGGATAACCAGCAAACGAATATTCAGTCATGTGGCGATAGCATCTTCCCTTTCCGAAGACGGAGAATATCACATTTGAGTTCCTCCTAAGGAATCAGTGAAGATCTATTCACCAAACATGGCCTCTATTTCAACTCTCTACTAAAACACACATTAAAACCTCTGAGATAAATTCCTCAAATTCAATACTAGAGAAGTATCTCCCTAGACACTTGTTTGCACCCTTTTATCAAATGATAAAAAGCCCCAACCATTCCTTTGCAATCGGACTGGCAGGCAGCTTAGAGTTAAATTTATTACTTAAATGCAAAAGCAATTTAGGGTTCTGATACACAGCTCTCCCTCTTAAATAACTCCCTCACTTTCTCTGGTTTTTAATCTGTGTTTTACCAACTTCATTTGCATCTTTGGCTTGTGGATCAAATTTGTAAACAAGACCTTAGTTCTCTGATGGGACGGGGAGCTACAGAAGGGAGGTGGGCTGGCCACGGCCACCCTTACCTTGTGAATTTCTCGGTGCACATGGATGGTATTGTTTCCCACCTTGGTTTCCGTGTTGGTCTCATTGTGATAGCTGGAAGGTAAGCTTGCCACGTTCACTTCTGATGTTTTAGCAGCAGCTTCTTCTGCTTCCATCTATTAAATCAATGAACTTAATGAGAAAAATTGTTTTCTCTTGATATAAATCAGTCCATGAGAAAAAAAGAACCACTTCTCTTTTCCTCTTCTGCAATTACAAATAATGGTAGCAGTAATAGGTACCATTAACGGCCCACCAGGATAAGACATCGTACGAAATGTTTTACAAATAATATAGCCTTAAATCTCACAGCCTCCCTAGGAGGTAGGTGTGAATATACCCATTTTACAAATGGGGAGTGAGGCTCAGGGAGACTGGATAACTTCTCAAGATTGTCAGTGAAGGACATGACTCATGATCAGGGAAACGCAAATCAAAACCACAATCAAATATCACTGCACAACTGTCAGAATGACTAAAATAAAAAACACAAGAAACAACAAGTGTTGGCGAGGATGTGGAGAAAAAGTAACCCCCGTGCACTCTTGGTGGGAATGCAAACTGGTGGTGCAGCCACTGTGGGAAACAGTATGGAGGTTCCTCAAAAAATTAAAAATAGAATTACCCTATAATCCAGTAATTCCACTACTGGGTATTTACCCGAAGAATACAAAAACACTAACTTGAAGATACATGCACCCCGGTGCTTACTGCAGGATTATTTACAATAGCGAAACTATGGAAGCAGTCCAATTCATAAATGAATGGATAAAGAGAATGTAGTGTATATATATATATATATATATATATATATATATATATATGTATAATGGTATTATTCAGCCTAAAAGGAATGAAATCTTGACATTTACAAACACATGGATGGATCTAGAGGGTATAATGCTAAGTGAAATAAGTCAGTCAGAGAAAGACAAATACCAGAGGATTTCACTCATATGTAGAATCTAAGAAACAAAACAAATGAACAAAGAAAAAAAAGAAACAAGAAAACAGATTCTTTTTTTTTTTTTAAGATTTTATTTATTTATTTGACAGAGAGAGAGACAGCGAGAGCGGGAACACAAGCAGGAGGAGTGGGAGAGGGAGAAGCAGGCTTCCCGCTGAGCAGGGAGCCCGATGCGGGGCTCGATCCCAGGACCCTGGGATCATGACCTGAGCCGAAGGCAGATGCTCAACGACTGAGCCACCAGGTGCCCCAAGAAAACAGATTCTTAACTACAGAAAACAAACAGATGGTCACCAGAGGGGAGGGTCGTGGGGGGCTGGTGAAACAGGTGATGGGGATTAAGAGTTCACTTATCCTGGTGAGCACTGAGTAATGCACAGAATTGTTGAATCACTGTGTTGTACACCTGAAACTAATATAACACTGTTCATTGGAATTACAATCTTAAAAAATTCACTGTAGTCTATCCACTAGACATATAAAAAAGAAAAAAAGGACTGCCAGGAAAGGGCAGAGCTGGGATCTGAGCATGCTTCCATTGAACAGTCTTGGCCCCCAACGGGGCTGCTGGGGCCCCGTCCATCTCCCCGTGACCTAACCCGGAGGTCATGTGCATTCAACTGCCTTACATGCCAACAACCAGCCCTGTCTCTCTCTGAGAGCACTCTCTGGCTGCTCAGTGTGCTCAATCTGCACAGATGCTAGGGAGTTAACACCCCAGGAACCGTCCTCAATCAGTGAGGGACAGGCTATGGGGGAAAGAACCCCAGCTCCCTCTCCCCTCAAAGGGGCAGTCTCTCTCTGAGGACCCCCAGTGGACTGAGCCCCAGTGGCGCCTAGCAGTAACCTGCTCATTAGCACATCCATCTCTTCCCATCCATCTTACTTTCCCATTTCCTCCTAGTGTTTCTGGGATCACTTCCCAAATAAATTATTTGCTCCCAAACCTTTGTTGTAGGGCCTGGTGGTGGGCAGACCCAAACAGCCCCCAGGACAGCCCCTTTCCTGAGTTAGGGCCACAGCTATGTCTCCTTCCCCACCCCACCTCTTGGGTACAAGAGGGACCCTTGTAGAGGGTCAGCTGACTAGTTCCCAGGGTCTACCCTCCTTCTTGCTCTTCTTCCACATGTGTTCCTCTCTGGCGTCAGGTTTCTGAGGCTGTTCTCAGATCCTCCAGGTTCATGAGCCTCCATGACATCTACACCAAATATATCAGTCAACCTGAATCTGTACCCAATTTCCCCTATGGATTTACCGCCGTGCCCCACCCCGAGTGGGCAGTTGATAATGGGGCCAGCTCACAGCTGGTTGGACTCAAAAAGAGGCCACATCATGGACTGTTTGAGCCAGATACTCTCTCTCTAGGAATTTAAAACAAGAGACACAAAGAGAAGTTCTAGTTGGTGGCTGGCAGTTTTCCAACACTATCTTTGACTCTGAGCTATTTTTACTTCTTAAAACTAATCCTCAAAAAGATTCCCCTATTTTTTAAAAAAATCACTGTCTTCTATTCCCTTATGTACTAAATGAGGCACCTCTTTTCTTGTCTCTCCCAACCAGATTTGCTGAGCTGGGGTGGATATGGGGAAAGAATTGCCATGTTTCAGTGCAGCACAAAAACTCCAAGCGGGGAGTCTGGAAGACACAAAAGCTCAAATGATCAAATAAGGACTTGCTCAGAAACTGCTGTGTTTGACCTTGAGAGGATTGCCAAGATGTCTGAAACTCAATCACTGGCTTCACCATCATCATCATCATCACCATCATCACCATCATCATCACCATCATCATCATCATCACCATCACCACCAGGATCACCATCACCATCATCACCATCACCATCATCACTGTCATCACCATCATCATCACCATCATCATCATCATCACCATCACCATCATCATCACCATCATCATCACCATCATCATCACCATCACCATCATCACCATCATCACCATCATCATCATCATCACCACCACCATCATCATCACCATCACCACCAGGATCATCACCATCATCATCATCATCACCATCACCATCATCACCATCATCATCACCATCACCATCACCATCATCATCACCATCATCATCACCATCATCATCACCATCACCATCACCATCATCACCATCACCATCATCATCACCATCACCATCACCACCAGGATCATCACCATCACCATCATCACCATCATCACCATCATCATCACCATCACCATCATCATCATCACCATCACCATCATCATCACCATCACCATCATCACCACCACAATGATGGCCTCCATGTTTGGGCATCAGCTATGCCTGAGCCATTGGATATGCTATGGATGCTATGCATGGCTCCTTGGATACTCACAGCACCTCCATGAGGAAGGTATTGCTGCCCTCATTCTGCAGATGAAAAGAACGAGGTGAAGAGAAGTGAAGGGACCCGTCTATCGTCATCACATTGTTAGTAGGCGGCAAAACTCAGACAGAACTCAGGTCAGTCTGACTCCAGATTTGGGGCCTTGTGCAGTATGTGCTTCTGCCCTGCCTGAGAAGCTTATGCATTTACTGGGGAGATAGCAGAGCCCCACAGCTAAACCAGTTTGAGGATGATGATGATGGCTTCTAGAAGCAAGCCATGGGTTCAAAAAAAAAAGAAAAGAAAGGCCTCTAGGAGGAGGAGGAGGCACGATTGAGCTGGTCTCCAAGGATGGGTAGGATTTGAACAGAAAGCACAGAGGAGGCAAAGCTGTGGCTGCCTGGACAAGAATGGTGTGTGTTGTAGGCTGGGGGACAGGGTCCATGCTGGGCATGGGATAAAATCGTGGATGATGAAGGAAAGAGGGACTGACAGGCAGATCCAGGGGCAGTTCTAAAGCAGAGGGTGTTGGCCTGGTTCTCAACTGGGAGAGTTCATCAGAGTCATACCTGAAACTTTAAAAAGGTATCTATCATAGATATATAACCAGGAGAGTTAGGCCTGTATATTTACACACACACACCTGGATCCCTTCCCAGACCTGCTGAATTAGAACTTCGGCAGGTGCAATCCCAGGTATCAAAGAGCTTCTCAAATGATTCAGAGGTATTTCCTCCCCTCCACTTGCCCCCAGGAAAAAACCTCTGCTCCAGGTGATGGGGAGGGGTAACAAGTTCTAAAGACTAGTTGGTAAATAATAAAGAATCTGCAGACGATAGAGAGGGGTGTGAGGGAACTGGCCAAAATGAGGCGTGGGAGTAGGAAGTTATACCTGGGGGAGGAGGGGACCGCTAGGTAGCAGAGGTTACAAATAAGTCCAGGTGGGCCAAGCCCCGGAGAGCTAGCCATGAGGTAAGGCAAAATGTTGCCCGCAGCATGTCAGAAGGAAGAGCCAGGGTTTTGGAGTTAGGGAAGGTGGGGCCAAGTCTCAGCTCAGCCCAGAAGCAGCTGTGTGACCTTGGCAAGACACCAAGTGTCTCTCCACCTCAGCTTTCTCGTTTGTAGAGTGGAGATGGTCCTACCTTGCTGAGTGGATGCAATAATTAAGGATCATAAAATCCAAGTGCCTGCCTCAGTACCTGGCACCCAGCACAGACGTAATACATAGCTACTTTCATAATATTGTCCTGTAAGAAAGCAGTTTTAGGAGAGGTTAGTTTGCTAGGGTATGTTCGGGTAGAAATGGAAAGAGCAGACAGTAGATACCATGTGTTTGAAGAATTCTCTAACAGAATGAAGTGGTACGGAGCTAAGATAGGAGGCAGGATGAACATGAAAAGGACTTAAAAAAATTTTTTTTTTAAAGTGAGAGATCTTGGGGCAACTGGGTGTCTCAGTCATTAAGCGTCTGCCTTCGGCTCAGGTCATGATCCCAGAGTCCTGGGATCGAGCCCTGCGTCGGGCTCCCTGCTCGTCAGGAAGCCTGCTTCTCCCTTTCCCACTCCCCCTGCTTGTGTTCCCTCTCTCGCTGTGTCTCTCTCTGTCAAATAAATGAATAAAATCTAAAAAAATAAATAAATAAATAGTAAAAAATTTAAAAAATAAAGTGAGAGATCTTGGCGTGTTTTGTGATAGAAAAGATACAGCTGGAAAAGAGTAAGAGACTAAGATGCTGGAGAGGCTAAATCCAGAAGCAGAAGGGATGTCTTCATGTTTTTACAATTCCCATTGGAATCAGAATCCTCCAGTCTGGCTTTCAAATGATTGACAAGTTACCAAATCTGGAGTTTGCTTTGGGCTGAGCAGATAGTCTTTTTATAAAACCTTCTTCCCTCTCAACCAGTGGTTATTTCAATAGAATGAGTTAATAGTTCTCTAAGGGCACCACGAACCCCAAAGTACAGTTTACAATGGAAATTTCAACCACAACTATTACCACCACTAGCAAGAGAAACTTAAGCCCAAAGCAAGAGAAGTTGTGTCATAGAGGAGGAATGTGCATGTTATAAAATATGGCATTTATAGTTGGTTGACTGTGTGTGTCCATTAAAGGGGTAGAGTAGGAAAAATTAGAGAGATGAATCGTACTGGGGTTCTTCCTAGGACTGGGTGAGGTGACTAAGAATATTCCAGAACATGTCAGTTACAGATATCACAATGAGCAGGGAGGAAGGAGGGAAAGACAGTGGTTTTATCCTCAAAACACATTTATCAGTAACACAGAATATTAAGACAGGAAAGTAGGAATAGCCTAGATTGAACCATTTGAACATTTGCTTCCCCAAATAATGATCCTACAAGTAGAGTTAACTTCGTCTTTCCCTGAAGAGCAATCAACAGCTTGAGTCAGCTGGAATATTTAAAAGGTCAGGAAGTTACTTGAAAGAAGATTCCTGGAGCAACCATGTAAACAACGAATTCATCTGGCCTGGTCCTTCCCCTGGACAACAAGTAAACAGCAACTCTCCTGTGTTGATGAGATGTAAGGGGCTTTCTGGCAGTCTCTTTTTTAAAAAATTCATACTAATAGCCACAATCTCTTGAGACTCTATTATATATCAGATACTGCTGGTTCTTTGTTGGCATCATGCTGGTACTATTGATAGGATGATAATGGCAGCCATTATTTACTGAGAACCAACAATCTCCCATACCCCTGACAACAGCCTCAGGGTGGGGGGACTTACATCACACAACCTTACTTAACCCCATTTTAGATGGTCAGATAACTTGCTTTACTTGCATCAGCTCATTTAAATCCCCCCTTATCCTAAAGGGGGCAGGGGGAGGGGGGAGACATTTCCTGGATCCCACCACTAGTAAGTGGCAGAGCCAGGATCTGATGAAGGAAGATTTGATCCCCACAGCTGTTCCGCCACACAGGGGTTCAGCCTCTCTCAACCTATCCCCACTGCCATCGAGAACACTCTGTGGGGCAGGGGTCCCACTGAGCGGGACAGAGGTAGCAGCCAGCAGCAACTCTCCTGGTGGCAAACTTCAACCAGCCTGTCTTCACAACCCAAGCAGAGTAGCATCTGGAAGGAGGAAGCTGGGCCCTGGCAGAGCCAATAGGGACAACTTCCACGGAGGAGCTATGCCACTCAGGTTCTGCTGGTCCCAAACTGCTCTGATCAGTGAAGAGACCAGAGAGGTCCCTGCTGCTCCCCGCCCCCTTCCCCAGCAACAGCTCCCAGTAGAAGACCGTGCTGCACAAACAAGTTCACACAGAACAGAAACATGGAGTTGACCTCATCGGTCTCACTGGGAATCCATGAGCAGGAGGGAAAATCCTGGAACCCAGATAAGGAAAGCAGATGACCCGCCCTGGCACCAGAAGAATCATGAACTCCAGTTAATAGGAAGGGGCAGAGTTAAGAGATATGGGGGCCCACCCAACTCCCCGCTCCTTTTAATTATTCCATGTCATGATTCTTTTGCTTTCGCAGGAAACAGAACATCTGTCCATGGGTTTTGGAATCTGGCCTGTCCAGTGGATGTTCAGGACAGCTTCCCACACACCTGCCTCCCAATCCAGTGTCCCCTCCACTGCATGCTCCATCAGGCTGACTGCTCTGGGAGGCAGGGTTGTGGGGAGAGTGTAGACCAGAGCTAGCATTTAAGGCTCTGTCCTAGTGGAATGTGGAGAAGCAGGGGTGGGAAGACGCCTCACCCACCAGCATGGACATCTGGTCTCTTGCTGACTCCTTCACTGGGATGGCTGGCTTCTCTCCAAAAACAGGCTGCAGCCAGAGCCAGGCCCAACAGTGACCATGCCCACTGACCCCAGGCACCAGGGACAGCTCCTGACACCTGGGCTGGGTGAGCTGGGCCAGCTGTACCTCCTGCCCAGACAGCCCTGCCAACACCCACGTGCTCACCCTAGGGGATGCCATCCATAGTGTCTGGTCCTGGGAGGTGACCGAAGGAAGAAGCCAGGCCAAGCTTTGCTAAGGTATGTGGTATCTGATAGTAACAGCTGTTGTACATTGCCCACCTATTCTATGACAGGTGCCCACACATACCATGGCATTTAATTCTAACAGGAAACAGGAGAGGATGTTAAGGGACTTGCCCAATGTCGCCCTGCTAGTGAGTGGCAGAGGAGGACCTTGAGCCTAGGACTGACTCCAAAGCAGTACTGGGGTGGAGGTGGGCGGCCTTTCAGTGCCCCTCCCCCACCCCCATCTGAACATTTACACTGCTGGGGTTTAGGATTCTGATTTTCCTTCTCTGCCTCATGGCATTTGGGGAAGCCCAGACAGAGAAGCGGCAAAGCTATCGGGGCTTTTTGTCCTCACACGGCATCCTAACTATGTCTTGGGAAGATGGCACAAGATCAAAGCCCAACGTACAAGCTAGAAGTTGAGATCCCCGGAGCTTCCTCAGCCTCTCTGCGAAACCACAGCGCTGGAATACCAGGGGCCATGCAAGCGCCCGCTTACACAGGGGGGCGGGGGACAATTGCACGCTTAAAGACAATTGCGGGGTAGCGGCCAGCAGCCCGTAAACAGGTGGTGACCCCGGCTGCCCCTGGTTGCGTCCAGCCGGAGACTCTCGGTGAACGGGCTCAGATCCAGAGCTTTCGGCCGGAAGTCAAAATGAGGTGGGAGATGAGCTCACCCCGCGCGGCCGCCCGATCACTCCGAATCTGCCGCCGGCTCTTCCCGGCCCCTTCGCGGAACGGACCATCCCGGCCAGCGCTCGCAGCGCTGCTTCCCCCGGCCCACGCCGCCCCCAGCCAGGCGCTCCCCCCGAGCCCCATCCCGCCAGACGCACCCACCTCCTCCACCGCGCTGCGCAGTTTGTGCTGCGTGTCCTCCATCAGCTCCTCAACCTCGCGGAACATCTCGTTGAGGGTGGCCTCCTCCTGCGGGTAGCTGAGAGCCGGGCCGGGCTCGACGGCAGCCGCGGTCGCTGTGGGGGCCGGCGCGGGGGCCGTGGGGACGGCCGCCGCCAGCAGCAGGCACAGCAGGGTGCCCCCGAGCCGCCGCATCTCCGCTCTGCGCCCGCCGCCGCCGCCACCTGCGTCCCGGAACCCGGTCAGAGGCGCGCCGACCACCCCCTCGGCGGCCCCGCCGCCCCGCCCCGCCCCGGCGCCCCGGCCCGCCCCCGGCGCCCCTCTTCCCCGCACCCACCCTGGAGGGGACGAACCCGAGGGCCCTCCGGACGCGCGCCCCCTCCCCTCCTCGGGCCCGGCCTGAGCTCTTCCCCCTCCCACACCCCCAGGGATGCCCCCACCCGGAGCAGCAACAGAGCCGAATCCCCAACGCCCGCGGCGCCCCCGCTCACCCCCGCGCGGTCCCGGGTTCGAGCCCGGCCCCTCCACGACCAGGTCCGAGCGCAGCTCCGGCGCCGCGACCCCACACCCACCCCAGCCCCGTGCAGCCCACTCCGGGGCGATCCGAGCGCCCGTGGGCACCCTCCCCGCGGGGTCGGAATCCAGTCGAGCGCCTGGCCCCTCACCCGCCCAGGCGAGACCGAGCAGAGCCGCCCCCCCCCCCCCCCCCGCAATTCCCCACCGCCGTCCCTCACCCACCCGACTGGACCGAGCTGTGCGCGGGCTGGACCTGCCAGACCTCACGGGGACGCCGCCGCGGGCTGCGGAAACAGGAGTAGGAGCGGGAGCGGCGCGGGGGCGGGGAACGCGCGGGGATGCGGCAGCGCTGGTACCCGGCGAGCCCGCAGCGCGCCCCGCCCGCCCGCCCGCCCGGCCCCCGCCCCGCGGGAGGGGCTGCCGCCCGGCCCCACACCATTGGCCCGCTGCCGCCCGCGACCTGGCGCCGCAAGCCTGCCTCCTCCGCCTCGGCGAGCCGCCCCTTCCGTGCATCCCTCGGCCGCCGCCGCGTCCCGGTCCGTTGTCGTCTCCGGCTTGGATTCTCGCTGCAGTTTACCGGAGGCGCCGGGAGGGTGAGCTTCCCGCGTCCCCCTTGCCCCTCCCAGGCCATCCTCTAGCCGCATGCAGGGTCAAGGCCCAGCCCCTCAGCCTGGCGGCCAAGGCCCGTCACTGGCTGGCCTTCATCCGCCTACCGTGCTTGACGCCTTACTCCAGCCAAGCTAACCCACTTGTAGCTCCCGGAGTAGGTCGTGAGAATGTCAGCAAGCTCCTCCAGGGCGACAGAGCAGAGTGGCTGAGAGCAGGCAACGGCGGCCAGACTGCCTGGTGTGAATCCCAGCTCTGCTCCTTACGACTTTACCAATCTGGCCAAGTCCCCAGATGGGTCTGCGCTCCGGTTAGCCCGAATGGAAAATGGAGGTTAGGGTAGTGAGTGTACCTAGTAGTTAAGGAGCATGATACATGCAGTCGAGCGCGGGGCTGAGTGGGCTCTGTTAGCTAATCACCGTGGGAACGCAACTTTGTCTTATTCACAGCAGTCTCCCCAGCACCTAGAACGAGGGGCACTCACTGTTTTCTAACAATTTTTTAAATATGTGAGTTTCCAGAACAGGAAGCACTCACATATTTTTTTAATAAACGAGTGTTTTCTTTTCTTTTTTTTTTTCTCAAAGATGTATTTATTTATTTGAGAGAGGGAGTGAGAGAGAGAAGGAGCGGGGGGGAAGAGGGAGGGAGAAGAAGACTCCCTGCTGAGCAGGGAGCCTGCCATGGGGCTCAATCCCAGAACTCCAGGATCAGGCAGACGCGCTTAACCGACTGAGCCATCCAGGTGCCCCTAAATGAGTGTTTTCTTAAACCTCCTCCGATTTCTCCCTATTACTCTTTCTGTCTGGCCAGCCCTCCCTTCTCCCATTGGTCTAGCTAACTCCTCCACATCTTTCAAGAACTAGGAGTCTCTCCTGAGCTTTCCCTACTCCTCCCCACTTCTCCTTTGTACCCCCACCCCCCAGCACCATGTGTTGCCCCATTGCCCCAGACTTGCCATGGTCTTTCTAGTCACTGGCCCGTTTCCCCCCAGTGACCAGGAGGAGCCCCTGGGTGGCAGAGAATGACTTGTTCACGTTTGTGTCACCATGGCCACAGCCATAATATACACTCGGCTTCTGAGAAATGGATGGGCTAATCAGTATAACAATGGCTGTTTTTTAAAAAAGATCTTATTTATTTGAGAGAGAGTGACAGACAGCATGAGAGAGAGAGAGAGAGCAAGAGAGAGTGAACATGAGCGGGAGGGTGGAAGGGCGGAGGGAGAGGGAGAAGCAGGCTCCCTGCTGAGTGGGGAGCCTGGCCTGGGGCTCCGCCTGGCATGGGGCTCAATCCCAGGACCCCGGGATCATGGCCTGAGCTGAAGGCAGATGCTTAACTTACTGAGCCACCCAAGCACCCCAATGATACTTATTGATACTTTGAAATAGCAATACCATTCCTGAGTGCCATGTGCCAGGAACAGTTGTTAACTCATTTAATTTTCAGACAAACTCTGAGGTTGGTACTACTACTTTTATTCCCATTTTACAAATAAGGAAACTTTCCTAAGGCCACATAGCCATTAAGTGGTTGAATGGGGATTTGAACCCAGGAATCTGGTTCCAGAGTCTTCATCCTTCACTGCCAAGCTCCTCTGCTCTAAACTGGCTGGGAGGTGTTGGAGCTGACTTGAGAGTATTAAATGAACAATTTCTGCAGGTGACCACTTGGAAAACGTGTTGAAGATGAAGGAATTCAGGACATGCCACTGCAAATACTGATTATTTTGAGCTGAGGGCACTTGAGAAATAGCAGATGCAGGAAAGGCTCTCAGACCTCCCCTTTCTACCTAAAAACAGGCCATGAATTGCCCTGTGAGGAAGGTGCCTTCCCTGTACCAGCAAGCGAAGAATGTCCTTATCATTAAGTAGGTTCTGGGAACTGATGTCAAAATGGATCTGTACAAGCAAATGCACTAAAATGACACTATCTTCAACTAGTCCCGCCCCCCCAATCTAGTCACTTCTCCACAATTTACCATCCAGAGCCTAGAGCCCTTTGCCTGGTCATTTCTTCACAGATTTATTGTTTTGTTTTGTTTTTTAAGATTTAATTTATTTATTTGATAGAGACAGAGATAGCAAGAGCAGGAACACAAGCAGGGGGAGTGAGAGAGGGACAAGTGGGCTTCCCACTGAGGAGGGAGCCCAACGCGGGGCTTGATCCCAGGACTCTGGGATCATGACCTGAGCCGAAGGCTGATGCTTAACGACTGAGCCACCCAGGCGCCCACAAATTTCCTGTTTCTTTGTCAAAAAGTCGCTAAGCTTTCTGCTCTGGTCACTTCCTTGGGTCCTCATTTTCTTGTGAAGTCTCCCATGTACATGTGAAATTTTAGTAAAATGTATATACTTTCTGTGGCTCTGCCTTATGTCAGTTCAATTCTTAGGCCCAGCTGGAGACCCTACAAGGGTAGAGGAGAATTTTTTCCTCCCCTACAGGACGCATGGCCTCTTTGTCCTGTTCATACACTTGAGTCCACAGCAGAGTGTCAAGTGGGGAGAAAGCATATTTGAGGCCTTCTTGGCACTGGACACTGTGCATACCCCAACTCCATAGTGAGGGCGTGGAGACTCAGAGAAGTTAGGCCATCCTCTCAAAGCCAGACAGTAAGCAAGGCGTCGTCTGGAAGGAGACTCAGGAGCTAGTGTTTCTTTGTGGAACTTTCCGCATCACTGTTTATCACAAAAAAATGAGGCTTCTAGCTATGTTCTCTTCAGCTTCTGAACCTCTGGGCTGGGCTTTCCTGAAAATCCAGGGAAAGCCCCTTCCCCCAGCATCCTCTGCTCTGTCCTCTGGATATTTGGCGACTCACCTATCCATTAGCTTTCTGGAGGTGGCTGAGCCCATGCAAAGCACCTGGGGCCAACTCTCCAGGCACACACCTTGCCCCTTGAGGTGCACATTCTAGGAAGAAACTGAAGCAGGTCTGCAGGCTGTGGCCGGGGGGCACCCTGGGGCTAAGCCACTAGCTGCCAGGGTGCGGATTTATAGAGCAAACTGCCTCTTTCAGCCCTCCATGATGCTGGCTGTGATGACTGGGAATTGTCCCCAATAAGACTTGTCTTCTGCCTTACTTGTTTTGCCATAAGGTCTGGAGGTCTTGACTTTCAGACTGAACCTTACAAAAAACAAACAAACCCAAAAAACATGTTGAGCTACGCCAAGTGTCAGGTGAAGGGCTATGTACTTTCTCATATGGGGTCTATATTTTGTATTCCAAAATGTGGGGATGTATTGATAGTTCCCATTATTAAGTGAAACTACAAAAAAAAAAAAAAAAAGGGAAAAAAAAGAAAAGTAAGAATATCTACAGGCCTCAATATGAGAAAATATAGGTGTCCTGCCTGCCCAACTTCTTGCCAATCTGATCACCAGCCTGAGGCATTCACAAGCAAAGAGGAAAGACACTAGGGTCAGTGGAGAGATGACCCCCACTAGATCCACACACAGTCTGGGCTCCAAGAAGCTTGGGGGCAGGGGTAGGGGAAGCCCTGTGGGTTTGGGACCTGAGTTGAGAAAGGGTCACAATCTAAATGACCATTGTAAGGTGAGGGGTCCAGGGGCACTGGATCATCTTTAGGGCGAGGAACGTTCTAAAATTCCACAATTTCTATTATATCACTGGTCTAAGTTCTAAAACAATTAGGGACATTTGTTTTTTTCTTCTAAGGTATTGGAAGCACTCTTAACATTATTATTTTAAAATACTAAGTTTTCACATTTCTCTATGAAGGACCTACAGTGTCCTAAACCGGTGTCCCATTTCATTACTGAGGAAGTGACAGCAGAGTGGGTGTCACCTGCTAAAAATTACCTAGAAAGCTAGCACCCACACAGCAATTTCATGGCTGGCTGTCTGCCCTCCAGAAACTCGTGACCATGTGCTTACAAAGACATGTATAAAGATGTTTACTGAAGCCACTATTTACAGTAGCAAAAAATGTGAAAACCACTCAGTGGTTTTTTCAGAAGGAGAATGGCTAAACTGGGATTTCTACAAAAACTAGAATACAGCCATTAACGTAATGAATAATATTTCTAGGCAACAACATGGGTGAATCTCAGAAGAAATAATGTGGAGCAGGAAAGGCAATTTGCAAAATGATATGTACACAAAACTGTGCATATTTTAAAAACACAAAATGGCCATTTATATTGTTTATGGATGCTACAAATATAGTAAAAAAAAAAAAAATAAATACAGAAATGTGTAGGCTGCTCCTGAGGTGAAAGGCAGAGGAAGAGATGGGGACTGTCCTCGGTGGGATTTATAACACTTTATTTCTTTAAGAAAGAGAATGTACCAGCAGGGAGAGGTTCTGAATTAGAAGTGTCCAAATACTGATATCTATTTAATCATCATGGTTGATTAACTACATGTGGGTGTATGGGAGAGTCCATTGTATTATTTTTAGTATGTTTGAAATCGTTTGTGAATAAATTGAAACCAAAAGAAAAAAAAAAGCAATAGGCAAGTCCCCCCACCCCCCATCCCACTGCCCAGAATAAAACAAAATGAAAAACCTCTTAGTGCCAAATAGACTTTCCTTAGATCTGCTCTTAACAGAAATGCTCACCTCCCCGAGGCCCAGCGGTGGCCTCCATTACTGTGAGGTGAGAAGCAGGAGTGGGAGGGTCCCCACAGGCTTGCGGGGAGGGGCATTTCTTTTCATAAAAGGCCCTTCTGTCTGCTTGAATGGTTACAGCTTTCCTCCTGGGGTGGGTGAAAGGGCCAGAGAGCTGGAGCCAGATAATGGCCCCAGGCGTGGATGGGGCTTATTTGTCCCCCCATGCAAACAAGGAAACCTCAGATATCCAGGACTCATAGGCATTCAGTCTGCATAGATGACTATTATGCATTGATTTTTAAAACTTTAACAATTCAGGGGCTCAGAGGGTTGGGTGTCTGCCTTTGGCTCAGGTCATGATCTCAGGGTCCTGGGATGGAGCCTCTCATTGGGCTTCCTGCTCAGCGGGGAGCCTGCTTCTCCTCCTATCCCCACCTTGTGCCCTCTCTCTCAAATAAATAAAATCTTTTAAAAAAGAAAAAGAAACTTTAACAATTCCGAATAATGAATTACATCTGGGGAGGGTTTATTACACATCTCTCTTTTTTTTTCTTTCCCTTCCATCTTAAATAGACTATTCTGAACATAATTTGGAAAAAGAAGGTGAAGAGTTGCTCAGAGATAAGGTATCTGCGTGGCTACTTAGTATCTGTTTTCCTGCTAGAATGCAAGTCACGTGGGATTGCCCAGGATGCCTGCCCCTCCACCATCTCCAGTACGGCCAGGGAGCCAGCTAGGGGCTGGGGTCCGGCCCTCAAGGACTCTGCAGTGTCTGCAGAAACAGAGAAGTCAGCAGAGAATGCCAGGACAGGACAGTAAGGCGGCCCAGTGAATTCTGGGGGGACCCAGGAACCCTCATGGATGACCCTCCTCTCCTACCCCTTTGTCTGGGCCCGAGACAAACACTTGTCTAAAGCTTGACCCCTCACGTTCTATCTTGGATTTGAGGCTGGAGACACTGTTCAGCTACTTGAGGACAAAAGCCAACTTGGAGAGAGAAATTCAGAGACAGAGTGATGGAGAGAGATATTCCGAAAAAGAGATTTGGGAGCCTGAGAGAGGGGATGACAGGAAGGAAGGGAGTAGCAGCTTCTTAACTATGTCATTCTGGTTCCTGGTTCTAATCTTTTATGAGTCTTTCTGATACCCAGCTGCCCTTAGAGTCCCTTGAGATGTTTCTGGATTCTTCTCATATGCTTCCTTTTTCTTGGTTGGAGCTAGGTTAGGAGCTAGGTTAGGTTGGAGTTAACCTTTGGTTAGGGACTTTCTGTTACTGGCTACCAAACTGCCTTAAATATCTGGAGTGGGGCTGCCTATATCTTAACAAAGCAATCCTTTTCAAGGAAGGTTTGAATTAGAGGAGGTGACTACCCGTCTCTGAGACACATGAGTCAGAGACCACCGGCCACCAGGTGCTGCAGGACAGGGAAATGTTAGCCAGGAGCATCTTCCCCTTTGCTAGTAGACCCCTGATCTGCCATGCCAACCACCAGTTTCATCAAGCCCTCCCAGGTCCTGCCTGTAACTTGTGATTGTTCCGAAGAAATTGGTGCCAAGATTTCTCTGAGTGGAAACTGCATCTGGTTTTGGAAAGAGTGTTCACGTGGATTCAGGATTTCCATGAGTAACAGCTACTGAATATCCAAAACATACATGTAATTTGCCAAGTTTCCATGGGTGGGTGAACCAAAGAGACCCAGGGGACCATATCCCTGGCCATCACCCGTGGAACACAGACCAGGAGGATGAGCCCCGAGCCTGGCTGTCTTGCTTTTTTGATTTAGCAGGTGGATTCATGTGCTCGGTCTGTGCTTTGCATGTGTGTCTGAAGCGGAGGGTGACTAAGGACTTTTGGTGGGGCCAGTACCAAAAGAGGAAAAGCAAATAATTGATGTCATTAGGCAACTAGTGGAGGAAGAATATCTAGAAATGTGATTCTACCCAATTCTCTCCACTGCTTAGGGACAGAATGATGTGTTTATTTCTTCCCTGGAGCACTTTTCAATGAAGGTGACATAACAATGTCCTGTGAAGCTTGCTAAACAATACAGGGGCCCGGGTGCCCTTTGGAGATGCAGAACCAGTAGGTGTGAGACGGGACCTTCAGGCTACATTCTGGAATGGTCCTCACTAAGGATTCTGTTATCATCAAGCCTCACAAAAAGCTCTCCTCCCATGCCATCAGTCTCTCCTCCCACCTGAAGAACAGCATGGTCAGGCCCTGGGGATGTGGTTGGAAGCTGTTGAACTTAGAGCTAGATAGTCCTGGGTTTGGGTTCTGGCTCTGACCCTAACTACTGTGACCTGAGTATCCCAAGATTCTCTAGCTTATGGACACGTTAATGCCCAAACCACAGCGCTCTTAGCCCAAACCTGCCATCACTAAGAAGATAATCTGGGAAGTCTCCAAGGGGCTGAGAGTCCAGTTGCCTTCGCTACCATTATCTCCAAGACAGCCATGCCATCTTGAAGATAATGAGCAAAGACTTGGTAGGTGGTGTTCTCAACAGTCTGGGATGGTGTCGCCAGTTGCTGCTATTGGTTTCTGCTACATTAAGATCCCTGCTGGTCAGCAGTAAAAAAAGGAATAAACTATACACATAACAACACAGATGCATCTCGAATGCATTATGTTAAGTAAAAGAAGCTAGACTCAAAAGGCTATATACTGATTCCATTTATATGATGTTCTAGAAAGGGCAAAACTATAGAGACTGCAGACAGATCATTGGTTGCCAGAGGGACTGACTACAAAGGGCACAGGGACATTTGGGGGATTTTATACCTCAATTGCGGTGGTAGGCAGGGAGCGTTGATATACATTTGTTGAAACTCATACTACTGTAGGCTGAAAAGACTAAATTTAATGTACATAAATTATACCAAAACTAGAAGACAAGAGGAAAAAGGAGGCAAAGTAGCTTGCCCAAGGTCAAGCCAGTAGCTGAAGCAGGTCATGCTGAACTCCTGGGTCCAGACATGGAACTCCCTTACAATATGGCCGCTCACCAACCTTAGGCAGCTCTTCAGGTGGACGGGGAGGCTTCTCAGGAGAGAGGGCTCTGACTGTGCTCAGGAATGTCAGACAGCAGTGGACATTGTAGTGTGGGGGACAGAACTCTGTTCTAATCATGGTTTTGCTACCTTCTAGATTTATCCTCTTGGATAGCTAATGTATCTCCCTAAAGTCCGATTTTCTTACTTTTAAATAATTTCTCTTTTGTTAAAAGAGAGCAACAAAAGCCAACCTTAAGGAACAAGCCCTTGCTGGGAGATACTACAGGGTCAATGCCAAGGGCAACCCCGGCCCCATGTTACTCTCCAGCTAGGTGATGGGACAAGTCTCCCCACTTCTCAGAACCCTGCTTCCCCCATCTATGAAAGGAGGACAGGAACTGCATCTACTTCGTGGGACTGTTGTAAGCATCCATGAGTGTTAGCTATTATTATGTTGTCATCCTCAACGTCATTACCAAGCCCAGCCAACAAAGCTCTTGCAAGCAAGCAGGGAACAGAGTTCCCTTTGTGTAGGCTCAGCTGGGGCTTCAGGGGAGGCAGGGTGAAGGAAGTGTCCACAGCAATTTTGCTTAGACCACAAAGGGTTATGGAGGGTCTCGGGGCAGACAGCTCTTTTCTGTTTACACAGGCAGACCTTTGATCTGCCTCAGTGCACAGTGCCGCTGGGATGGCAGGGTCAGAAGTTCACACAATAAACACATTCCCATCCTCGTTTGGGTCCTGTTGCTGAGGCTCTCACATTTTAGACGCCTTTTCTTTTCTTGCTCAGGGTCTGCACATCCCTTCCTGCAATATGATTTCCATCCAGTCCTCTGCTGAAACGTGAGCAGGATTCAAATGAAGGACTAGTTCCAAGTCCCCCAGTACCAGGGGAAAGACTTCCTGCCGTTGGAGCAATGTGGATAGCGACCGCTAAAATCGTGTCTCTCATTGTTATTCCTCCCTCATGGTCTTGCTCTGTCTGTTCCGTCTCGATCTGAAGCAGACACTTGGACTGGGTCTATTTGCCTAACATCTCTGCAAGATGATAGCCCCTTGTTAGTGTCTCTGAATTGGGAAATTCACACCACTGGCCCTGCGCCGCCCAACTCTGCCAGGGAGCACAGCCCAGTGCCCATCATCTTTTGACCCGGTGGCTCTCGAACATTAGCAAGTATCAGAAGCGCCTGGAGGCAGGGGGACCGGGTGTTAAGTCCAGGTTCCTGGATGGGGCCCTGGACTTCGCATCTTCAGCCAATTCCTAGGTGATCCTAATCCTATCATCCAGAGACCCAACCTTTAGAACTTCTGTCTTGATTGCTGGGGAGATAGCAAGCCTCACCTGTGATCGGAAGATGATGGGAGAGTTGCTGATGGCCGCGCCTCAGCCCAACTGAAAGAGAGTATGAGTGTAGACGAAATCGTTTTCCACCTACTTTCTGCCAACAACTACCACCAAACATGCTTAACTGGGTTCAAATCACAGGACCAAGAGAGGAGGAACTGGTAAAAGATCTGCTCAAGAAAATGGACCCAGAATATGGTCCAGAAACCGGGTGGACAAAGAAAGATATTTACAGAACACAATGGATATTCAAGGGGCAGAGCTGGTAAAACAGTGCTGAGGGTCACATCCAACATAAGGTGAGGTCAGAAAGAGGGAGAATATAAAAAGTGAGCAGCTTAGAAACAGGTTTGGATGTGGCACCTGACACGGGGGAGGGCAGGCAGTGCAGACCCCTCGTCTGTGAAGGGTGAATGGTGCTGGAGGGCAGCCTGCTTTTCTGACCTGATGGCTAGATAAAGCCTAGAAGGGGCAGCTGCTGGTTTCAGCGACCAGACAGGCCTGAACAATTCTCTTAAAGCTTAAGGGTTAGGTAACACCGTAGTCTAAGAATCACGTTTTATCAAACTACAAGTAGTTTATAAAACTATTTTCACCTATCAAAAGAATGAGGTAGCTCTCTCTATTCTCATTCATTCATTCATCCATCATTTGTTCTACTAATACTTATTGGGTGCTAAGGCTCTTTTTCAGGAGCTGGGAATAGAGATGAACAAAAGAGCAAAGCCTCTGTTTTTATAGAGTTTGCATTCCACAGGATAGAGACTTCCCAACCTACACCACACACCCACATACCCACACACACACACACACAGAAATTACATTTTATATTTATATTTTAGGTGGTGATCAATGCTGTGGAGAAGATAAAGCAGGAAGAGGACTGAGAAGGATGAGGGAGAATTGCTAGAGTATATGCCCTCTGGGGAGACTTCTCCAATAACGTGGCATTTGAGCAGACACGAAGAAAGTGAGGAGTGATCTCTGATAAAGGTCTAGTACCCAGAATAGGGGAAGAATGCTTATAATTCAACAACAAAACAACCAGATTTTTAAAATGGGCAGAGAGGGGCGCCTGGGTGGCTCAGTCGTTAAGCGTCTGCCTTCGGCTCAGGTCATGACCCCAGGGTCCTGGGATCGAGCCCCGCATCGGGCTCCCTGCTCTGTGGGAAGCCTGCTTCTCCCTCTCCCACTCCCCCTGCTTGTGTTCCCTCTCTCGCTGTGTCTCTCTCTGTCAAATAAATAAAATCTTTAAAAAAAAAAAAATAAATAAAAAATAAATAAATAAAAAAATAAAATGGGCAGAGAACTTGAACATTTTTCCAAAGAAGAGACACACATGGCCAACCACCACAAGAAAAATGCTCAATAGCTTACACCTTACCTCCGATATCATCAGTTAGAGAAACACATATCAAAACCGCTTCACGCCCATTAGGACAGCTGTAAAAAATAAAAGGGAAAATAAGTAATGGTGACGATGTGGAGAGATTGGGACCCTTGGGCATTGCCAGTGGGAATGCAAAATGGCTTAGTCAATGAGAAAAACAGTTTGGCAGTTTCTCAAAAAGTTAAATATACAATTGCAATATGACCCAGGAATTCCAATCCTAAAATTGAAAACAGGTACTGAAACAAGGACTCACTTGAACGTCCGTGCGTATTCCTAGCAGGACTCTTCACTGCAGCCAGAAGGTAGAAGGAACCCAATGTCCTCCAATGGATGAACGGATAAGCAAAGTGGTACGCCATACGATGGAATATTATTCAGCCTTAAAAAGGAATAAAGTACTGATAGATGCTACAACATGGATGAACCTCCAAAACATTACGCTGAGTGAAAGAAGCCAGATGCCAAAGGTCACAGATTGTATGAATCCATGAATATGAAATATCCAGGATGGATAAATCCATGGAGACAGAATGCAGATGGTGGTGACCAGGGGCTGGAGGCTTTACTTTGGAGTGATGGCAATGCTTTTTGGAACTAGAAGGAGGTTGTGCAGGCACGACACTGTGAATGTACTAAGTGCCACAGAATTGTTCACTTTCAAATGGTTGGCTTATGTGATGGGAATTTCAGCTCAATTAATTATCAGAAAAAAAAAAAACAACCCAGAAAGTGAAGCATAGGATGATCCCCAAGATAAACAGCTAAGGAAAAACAAGAAAGGGGAAAACAGTGGTGCATGTTGCTGTGTATCTATCAACACAGAACATCCCCTATTTGCCTTTCTGTGCCTGATGACATTTGTAAAATGTGCATGTATTACTTATGCAAGAAATTCAAAGTAAATTAAGGAATTATTTTTATTTATTTGTTTGTTTTTAAAGATTTTATTTATTTATTTGACAGAGACAGAGACAGCGAGAGCAGGAACACAAGCAGGGGGAGTGGGAGAGGGAGAAGCAGGCTTCCCGCGGAGCAGGGAGCCCACTGCGGGGCTCGATCCCAGGACCCTGGGATCATGACCTGAGCCGAAGGCAGACGCTCAACGACTGAGCCACCCAGGAGCCCAAGGAATTATTTTTAAACACAGCGCTGACTTCAGAGTCAGAGCTGGGTTGGAATTCCAAGGCTGATAGGCATCGAGTGATGATCATGTCCCTCTCCGCTTCCCGTCTACGTCTGTAATGTGGTGCACAATTGTGCACAATTGTCAAGTACACGAATGAGACTGTGCATGCAAAGGGCACAGTGCTTGGGATACTGTGAGTGCTGAATAAATGGTGTGAGTCGTTTGTAGCACAACCTTCCAACAACAAATATGTGGGTTTCTTCCCCACCAATGACCTTTCTGTCACACGGGCACCCATTAGGTGTGCTACAGTTCAGCTTAGTTCTTCTTTTTTTTTTAGATTTTATTTATTTATTTAATTGATGGAGAGAGAGAGACAGCAAGAGAGGGAACACAAGCAGGGGGAGTGGGAGAGGGAGAAGCAGGCTTCCCCCCGAGCTGGGAGCCCAATGCGGGGCTCGATCCCACGACCCTGGGATCATGACCTGAGCCGAAGGCAGACGCTTAATGACTGAGCCACCCAGGCACCCCAGTTCAGCTCAGTTCTGACACGATTTCCCCAGGGGTAATGCAGACCCCACAGATGAAGGGCTCAGTCCCACATTTAAATAAGAAGAAACAGGTACAGTACATTTTAATAATATATTTTATCTAACCCAATGCATCCAAAATACTATCACTGCAATATGTAATCAATATAGAACTTATCAATGAGATATTTTGCATTTTTTTCACACTAAGTCTTTAAAATCTGATATGTGTTTTACACTTCAAGCATCTTAGTTGGGACTGACCACATTGCAAGTACTCGAAAGCCACATGTGGCTGGCCGCTGTCCTCCTGGACAACAGAGGGGTAATCGGACACAAAAATGATCTTTCAACGATGCAAAACAGACCTTTCCATTCTCTCTCTCTCTTTTTTAAAGATTTTATTTATTTGACAGAGAGAGACACAGCAGGAGAGGGAACACAAGCAGGGGGGAGTAGGAGAGGGAGAAGCAGGCTCCCCGATGAGCAGGGAGCCCGATGCGGGGCTCGATCCCAGGACCCTGGGATCACGACCTGAGCCGAGGGCAGACGCTTAACTGACTGAGCCACCCAGGCGCCCCAAAACCACTAATGGTTTTGAATAGGGAGGCTTACAATATTTATTTTTTTTGGAGATCACCTCATATTGTAGTTATTCATGTGGTTGTCTTGTCACATCTATCCGGTGAGTTCCACTGGCTTGTCTTACTCATTCCTGTTCCCTCACTTACTTAGCACTTATGTTCTGACATAATAGAGTTCAGTGAATTGTTGCTGGATTGAATTACCAATTATTGCTTCCCCTGTCCCCACCTACACTATGAGTCAGCACTTGTTCAAGATCACACAGTTCCTTTTAAATGTTCTCATCTTAAATCTAAGTTCTGAAATATTATATTAAATATGCTAGCTGATTTGTCTAGTCTCTACCCCTCAGGACCTAATGCTTAGTAGGTGGGGAGAAAATCTGAGCTAAGTGAATGGTTTGTATGGGAAAAATGTTGCAGGAGGCTGCCTTTTCCCAGAAGTGTGATGTTCTGAGTGACAGGAAAGAAAGACCAACAGAACCCAGTGTGCTGTGAGCCTTCCTCCTCTCAAGGCCTCTCTCCAGGGGTTCTGCCTAGTGCATTATGGAAATGGTATTAACATGTGCAGAATCTTAATTTCTGATCTCAGGGCCCAAATGTATCTATTTACGTGTCTGTGTCACATTGATTTATTCATCCAATGAACATCTAGAGGCCACAATGTGCTGGCTGCTTTATGTCTGGCCCTGAAGATAGGAAAATGAAGAAGGCAGGCTCCCATTCTTAAGGAGCAGAGTCGCTTGTTCTCACTTTCCTTTTTCATTGAGCACCACCTCCTTTTTAAAAAATGTTGCCCACCAGACCTAGAATAAACATAACTCTAGGCCAGTGTGTAGAATTGTTGCTGGAGTCCTGTGTGCTAGTCTTTTCCTTTTTGTTTTACTGACACTCGCTTACTGTGTGCTCAAGGGCAAGTCAAGTTGCCTCCGTGCCTTGGTTTCCCCTCTTGGATATCCGTGCGGTATCTACTTGCCCTTCCTAAGCCTCCGGGGCTAGGGGAGGGTCGTGCAGGACAATGGATGCTGAGAGTAGTGGGGAGGGTCCCCATTCAATCCTGGGTTGTCACCACAATTTGAAGAGAATCTGGACATAAGTCAGAGAAAATAAACACTGTTGTTCCCCCCCCCCCAGTGGAAATAACTGCTTTTTGGGGGGTAGGTTTAAAATGAAAATATTTAAAAGTAGCTGTGTGATATTGAAGAAGTCATTTCTCTTTCCTGAGTGTCAGTTTACGTTCCTATGAGATAAGGCAATGGGACTGGATTATGTTCCAGAAAACAATTCACTGGGAAGAGATTCTTCTATTCCCATGTCTACAACTAGAGCAGCCAGAATCTTTAAAAAATTTCCCCTCATTTTACATATTTGACCTCAGTGTAAGCTTTTTTCTTTCCTCCCTCCCTCCCTGCTTTCTTCCTTCCTCCCTCTCCCTCCCTTCCTTCCTTCCTCTCCTTCCTTCCTTCCTTCCTTCTTCCCTCCCTCCCTTCCTTCCTTCCCTTTCCCTTCCAAAATCCCAGAGCTAAATTAAAACAGAAAAAAACCAAACAAACCCCTCACTGCTAAATAATCTGGAACATCCTTCTTGCTGTCATGTCCACACACATGTGGACCCATGTGCTATCTACTTAACGCATGTGCATTCCTCTTGCACGTGTTAGGTGTGCATGAGGCCCCCTGGGTACAGAATGCTTTTGTAGAGAATCAGCAATGAATCTGTGGCCTGCTTGATTTTTATTTTTAAGTGTGCACTCCGAGATGACCATTTTTAAGGGCAGCATTCCTGAGTCTGCATAGCCTTTGGCAGCTGAAGGCTGAGTAAGAAATTCAACAACGGGTCCAGGGAAAACCTCTTCTTGCAAATGCTGGAATGCTTCAGCTGCACATGGGACCCGACGGTCGGGGGAAGTGGAGGGTTGTGGGAACAGCGCCACCTTGTGGCTCCCGCGGTCACTTTCCCGAACAGAGCCTGGCCGGTCCCAGAGCTAAGTGCTTGGCCCCTATGGGGTGGAACTCCTGGAAATGGGGGTTCTTAATTTATCCGGAACGGGCCGAGGCTCTCTGAGCCCAGAACCTGTGTTCGAGCCCAGGTTCCTGCCCGGCAGCAGCGCCAGCTGCCTGACTTAGGAGCCCTTCTCCGAAAGCTGCTGCGCTGCCCTGGCCAGTGAGGGCTACCACGCAGGGTGTGTGATGGTTGGGAGAAGTGTGCTGGTGGGACAGTGTCCTTTTCTGGAAGAGGAGGACGGAGCCTGAAGGAGAGGGGACAAATTTCACAACTGACACGGCTGAGGCCAAGGTGGGAAGACGGTACACCAGGAATTACACGGAGGGAGGGCAAGAAGAGGCATCCCCTGTCCAGAAACCCAGGACACGTGTGAGGAAGGGAGGACTCTACCCCTCACCTCACCCTCCTGACCCCCCGTCTGGGAGCCCTGATTGAGCCCTCCTGCTCTTCGCCTCCCTCACTGCCCTCCCATCCCTGGCCCGGGGTTGCTGGGAAGACCAAAGGAAAGGTAAGGGACTTGGCCCAGTGCCTGGCACATGGAGAGTCCTCAGAGGTTCCCACGTCTGTCCTCACCCTCTTCCATTCAGCGGACCCGACATGGGGTGAGGACAACGAGCCGCTCAGCCAGGGTCGGAACTCACCGCCGGGTGCGGCGCTGACCCGCACGGATGTAACACCAACTGCAGATGCAAACCCCTTATTTGATCTAACCTTTTCTAGGGGTCCCATGGAAAGAAGTCAAAAGAAACAGGTGAAATTACTTTTCATAATATATCTTATTTCACCCAATATATCAATATCTTGTCATTTCAACATGCAATGAAAAAAAATCAGTAAGATAGTCTATGTTCTTCTCCCCCCTTCTCCTGAGTCTTTGAGATTCGGTGTGTATTTCACACTTGCAGCTCGCGTCCCTCCCCAGGCCCTGCTCCCGAGGAGATCTGGAGCTACTTCTCCGTCTCGCTGAGTCACCAATGTTCCCTGTGCTTCGGGGCAGATCACTCCCTCACGTGGGTCTTGTTGTCCTGCTCCATGAGATATGGGGCTGGGTGGCTGACCTCTGCTGTTTCTTCCTGGAGGGAACTTTTACGATCATAAAATGGGGCCTAACCGGTTAGTGCCCTGCCCTGCTCTTCCCCCCTCCCCGCCTCCCCGCGCCCCTCCCCCCCCCCCCCGCCCTCCCGGGTTGCTGCAAGGCCCTGTGAGAGCTCGGGGATATGCAAGCAGTGCTTTGCAGGGAGAGGAAAGTCAGTTATCTGTGTCATATCTCCCCCATCCCTGCTTCCTGAGGATTGCTGGAAGCTGCCCTGACTTCGTTAGCCAGACTCCAGACTACTGAGGTCTCTAACTGCAGCTCCCCTGAAGGATTCCCTGGCCTCGTTCATGGGCCTCTCCCCTCTTTCCTGGGCTTTGCATTCTCTTGCGGTGGGCTCCTCTAAACTTTGGAGCAAGACAGAGCTCTGGTTTCCACCTGAGCTCCCTGAAAGCAGGCCTCCTTTGGTGCTGTGGGGAAATCGTGTGAGGCTCAAGTCTGAACCCCATAAGCCCCAACCATCCATGAGGGCCCCAGCTCTCCCACTGACGGAGCTCAAGACTCAGTCAGCTTCAGAAGCCCCACTCGGCTCTGCACGTAACAGTTCCTTACCCACACACCTCCTGGGCAGAGGGATAGTCCTCAAAGCACCTGACTCCTTCCCTGTACTTGGGACATAGACCGGTTACATTGGAGTTGATGGAGACTGTCAGTCAATCCCTGCAGTTAATCAATGGGGAAACTGAGGCCCAGAGAGGAGGCATGTTGCCAAGTCATGGGACCAGTCGGTGGCAGAGTCTCCTGACTCTCATCCTGGGCTCTCCCCTCCCCTCCCGGCACCCCCCTCCCTACCACCAAACGTGCAGTTGGGTCCATCTGCTCTCTTCGCTGGTGGCTCTGCACCTGTCATGGACAGCCTTGGATAAAACCACTCAAACTCAGAAGCCCCTGGGGGTTTGACTCTGGGTTTGCTGGGTGGGGTGGGGGCTGCAGAAAACAAGGCCCTGGGGGAGCTGGACCTCTATAGCCTCACCCCCAGCTGTTTCAGCTCCAGCCCCCTGCCCCAAACACATTCTCCCCTTTCTGGCCACCCGGAGCCACCCCCAGCGAAGCACTCTCCCTCTCACCTCCAGGCCTTGGTCCCCAGGCTGCTCCTTCTGCCTTTCCATGTGCAGCCAACTCTTACCCTCAGAGACCACCTCAGACATCCCATCCTTCACCCTGTTTCCCAAAGTCACCCTGTTACGGCCGCCACCAGACTCCCTGTCTGGCTTCTCCCTGCATATCCAGGGCCTGGCACCGTTTAACGATGGAGGTGTGAATGAGGTCCTGGATTCTGGCATGTTCCAATTCCAGACTGGACCATACAGGAGCAGCCTCCTCTGCTTCCTCCTGCCCAGGGTTGCCCATCTCTCCTTCCCTCCCTTCCTTCCCTAGTTGCCCTTTCCCTGCAGGAAAGTGCCCCAGTGGGCCCGGGCAGGTGGCCAGGCATTGCCCTTCCGCCCAGTCTGGTGGGACCTGGGAGGTCTCTGACTGCCCCTGACAGTCCTGGTTCCCCCTGGCAAGCTTGTGTGCACTGGCGCGCTGCAGGTGCCCGCGAGGTGGCGCCAAAGTGCTGCCAAGAATGGCATCCCGTGCTCCCTCTGGGCTCCCCCCAACAGGGCCAGAGCCCACCTTAGGTCCTGTTGCTGTGACAGGGTCCTGAAGGTTCTGCTCGTCATTGGGGCCCCGTGCTCCATCAGGCTGGGCTCTGAGTCACTCTTTGTACGCCAGCCCCTGCCTGGGCTGTGTGGGGCATGGGGGACAGAAAGCCATGCAAGGACTGGCAAGGTCCTATGTACTTCCTGTGCGTCGATTTCCCACCATCACAATGATTTCAGTGTCCTAGGCTGAGAGCTGGCAGAGAACTTAACCATTATTAGATGCTGGTGTGCCTGAAATAGGTTACAGGTTTATGCAGACATTGACTCTCAGGGTCCTGACCCTTGGGGTGGCTGGTGGAACCAGGAGGGTGGGACCCCTTGAGCCAGCTGCCTGTGGCAAGAAGCAGCCTCATTCATTGTAAAATTATTTTTTATAGATTTTATTTATTTATTAGAGAGAAAGAGAGAGAGAGAATGAGCAGGGAGAGGGGCAGAGGGAAGAGGGAGAAGCAGGTACCCCGCTGGGCAGGGAGCCCGACACACGGCTCCATCCCAGGACCCCAGGATCATGACCCGAGCCGAAGGCAGATGTTCAACCGACTGAGCCACCCAGGCACCCCTCATTGTAAAATTAATATTTTCTATACAGGTATACCCCGCTTTTCAAAAGTTCATGTTATGCCACTCAGCTTTCTTGTGAGACCTGCGCTAGTACCTGTTTTCGCCCACTGAAGGAAATCCAAGGAGGATTTGGGCTTTTATGGAGAAGGGCAAGAAGCGGACATCGTGTTCAGCCTTGATTTTGCAGAGAGCCTTGGTGGAGGCAACGCACACCCCAGGCAGAGAGAGCAGCCCTGCCTCACTCCTTCCCCGGGAACGACACTCAGCATCCCGGCATCAAGCTGCCACGGCTTTGAACCGTGTCTGTGAGCATCTGTGTTTTTTCTCAATGTATTTTGTGTATCTGCTAGCAAGATGTGTCCTAAGGCATAAGAGAGGTTGTTTGGCGGCCTGAGAAGTTATTTTTGGGGGCCTGAGTATATAAATTAATGGTAATGCCTTCCTTGCTTTACACCATTTTGGCTTGTGAAAGGTTTCATAGGAACGCTCTGCTATCAGAGAGCAAACCTATATTTACTCAGAATGAACGTGATCAGGAAGCACTTACCTCAGGCTATACTGTCCAGTAGGGACACTAGCCACTAGCCACAGGTGACTACTGGAATTAAAATTAGTTACAATCAAATAAAATTCACAATCCACACTAGCCACATTCCAGGTACTCAGTGGCCACACTGACTAGCAGCTCCCACATCAGACAGCACTGGGATGAAGATTTCCATCCTTGCAGAAAGTTCTGTTGGCTACCAAGGATCTAGAGCTTACTCTCACCTCTCCTGGATAGGGTGTGCTCTAGAATTTCAGAAAGCTCTTGACTCCAGCACGCTCCGTTCCATCGCTGTGGCTGATGCAAGGGCACAGAGAAATGAAATCAGACAGACCTAGGATTAATCCCTGACTTTGCCATTTACTAGTTTTGTGGCCTCGGAGAAGTCACCGAGCTCTCTCTGCCTCTGTTTTCTCATCTGTGAAATGGGGGCGGTATTCCCCTGCTCCCCTGGCTCCTGGGAGGATTACATGAGGCAGAGCAGTGAGTCACCCGATGAAGAGCCCGGCACACAGTTCTATGGCTAGCCACCCCAACTCTGGCTGCGTCTTTTTGCAGCCGCTCACCCACAAAAGCCCGTATCTCGGGTCTCTACTGTGTTCAGACCTGTGTCGGGTTCCACAGTCTATTCAAAGGGAGCACAAGGCTTAATTCTAGAAGAGATTGCAATCTAGGTGGGAGGGCAAGATAAGTGCATGAAGCAACCTGAAAACAATTCTGAGGCAATACATAGGACAGCATATCATCCAGTGCCGTGAGGCCCCACTGGGAGGCGTTGTGTAGGGCCAGGAGGTTCATGGGAGAGGGCTCTTGCCGGAGGGGGGATGGGGGGGGGAAGGATATGGTCTGCAAGGCAGCATAGGCGGGGACGGGCAGAGCCGATGGCAGAGGAGTGGCGCTGGAGGACGGTGCTGGGCCAGGGGAACAGCATGAGCGAGGGCGGACGCGGAGGTGGGCCAGGGAGTGGCCCCAGCTAACATGCGCGTGTGCATGCGAGGGGCAGTGGAGCTGAGGGTTTTGTGGAGGGAGAGCCAGGAGGCTTTGCCAAGAAAATCCCTCCGCTCTCGGCAGCCTGGCTGAGTTGCTTGAGTTTGATGAAGTAGGTGGCTGCCAGGCAGGTGGGGCTCGGCGCTGTGAAACAGGCCTGGGGAAGGTCCCGTTGGCGGCACCGGTAGGAGGGTCTGTTAGGGAGATCCTGAAGTCAAGGTGACGGTCAGAGACCTTTACTGAGCGCTGTCCGCATACCCTGAGCTCAAATTGCTGGATCCCAACATGTTACCCAGAAAGGGCACTCCATTGGCTTGTACAAGTAGTCCAGGTGGCAGTGGGCAGTGGGTGGGTAGCGGGAGGAAGCAGGATGGAGGAAATGCATTCACAGCATATGCAAATCGGAGCCCCAGCTCTGCTGAGGAAAAGAACAGGATGAGGGCTGAGACTGGAGGTAGCAGTGAGGAGAGGAGAGAGGGGACTCCAGCTGGGCTCTGAGAAGCAGGGCTGGGTACACATTCACCAGGCAGAAGCCTCTCTCCACAGGTGCACACACCTGTATACCTACAAGTACATGGGTGTAGCCCCCCAATTTACACGTGCATGCTAATCATACCCAGAGACCCTTAAGGAAACACGCACACGCACATGTACGCAAATGCACGTGGACGCACACATGCAGGCACACGCCAACACACATGTGCGTATACACGTGTTCTCCACCACCCCCCACCCCCCACCCCCGCCCAGTCCAGCCTCTCCTAGGGCTGGAGCTGGGGCTGGCATTGGGTTTACGGCAACCAAGCCAGGAAGAATCTGTCCTGCCTGGGCACCGAGTCCATTTCGGATGGAGCCTTCTCCAGCCTTTCCTTGTAAACACTATTTATTTTGGAAAGCAACTTCTCTGTTTTCAAATAAAAAGTTGGGACATGTGGTATTGAATTTCCCTGATCTGACATTGACCTAGAAAAATGTGCTGGCAGGAACAGAAAATGCGCTGCCCCACTGTGCTGGCAGGCACAAGTGAGTTTCGCTCTTCTTGGCTTTGACTGCAAAGGTTAAGGTGCAAACGAGGGGCTAGTGCTGCCTCCTTGTGCGAGCAGCGTTCTCCCTGCAGGGCTGGGGGAAGCTGAGGCCTGAGTCTGGGGGCTTCCTGCAGGCCTGGGTGCTCATGGTGTTGAAGAGCAGGCTGGCAGGGTCAATCAGAGGCAGCTCTGGAGGGGCAGCTGATCACGGGGGCCAGTGACAGGGGCCAGCAGGCAGAGCTGCTCCAGTCCATGCAAAGCAGGTATGGGGCCCAGCTAGGGGGATCCCCAGAGTCATCATCGGGGGACGGGCAATGCAACTTCAGCTCTGGATGAGGTTTGAAACGGGCTCCTGTCTCTTGAAGGAGAACAGGCTTCCAGGAGACAGAGAGGCCACGATGGTCTGGTGAAGGTCAGGGTCTGCTCCAGGCCTGCCGGGGGCCTGGGTACTAGTTATATAGAATCCAAGCAGAAGCTCTGCACCATGGTGGGAACATGAGCACTCACAGTCCTTTTAGGGGCATGGGGTCCTGATCTGATGGGCATCAAAGGAGGCTGAAGAAGCAATATGCAATCCACTGCCCCACAGAACCCCTCAGAATCCCCCAGACAAGTGGGTGACTTAATTCTCTGCCTGTTGAGACCAGGCTTCACATTCTGCCCGTTTTCCCCATGGCCTCTTGTGAGGATGAAATGAGATCAGAAATGTAATGTGCCCAGCCAGGGCCCGTAACACAATAAGTGCTCAGCGAATCTGAGATCATATCCTGGCTTCACCACTGACTCGCTGTGTAGACTAGGGCAGCCTACCCACCTGTGCCTTAACTTCCTCATGTGTAGAAGGCAGGTAATAATAAAACGTACTTCACGGAGCTGTTGGGGATCTGATGAGTTAATACACATAAGGCACTGTGAATAGTGCCCGGCACTTAATAAGCACGATGAAATGTTTGCTTATAAATTAAATATTATTCTTAGTGATTTATTCTTGCATGCATTCACTTATTCATTCAGCAAGTATTTATGGAGGGCCTGCTACGTGTCGATACTGTTCAGGCCCTGGGAATACAATGGTGAACAAGAGACAAACTCCGTGGTAGGTAGAATGATGTCTGCCCCACCCCCTGGATGTCCATGTTCTAATCCTGGACCGGGTACATAGGCTGTGCTACATGCAGGGGAGGGGGGGGCAGGTTTAAGGTTGCAAATCAGCTGGTCAGAAGATAGATTATCTTGGGGAATGGGGTGGGGGGGCAGGAGGCTCAACATAATCACCAGGGTCCTCCTAAGTACAGGAGGAAGACAAGAGAGGCAGAGTCAGATATGTGAGGGCCAAGCAGAGGTCAGAGCGATGGGATTTCGGGCTTTGATGATGGAAGAGGGCCACGAGCCAAGGAGTGTGGGTGGCCTGAAGAAGCTGGAAAAGGGAAGGAGCTGGATTCTCCCCTGAAGCCTCCAGAAAAGAATGCGGCTCTGCCCCTGATTTTAGCCCAGTGAGCTCTCTGCCTTCCAGAACCTTAGGATAATAAATCTGTGTTGTTTTAAGCCACTAAGTTTGTGGGAATTTGTTATAGCAGCAATAGGATACGAACCTAAATCCTTCCTCATGGAGCTTACGTTCGTCCAGGGGGAGTAGATAGTAAGGAAGTAAATAAGGAAATAAACATGGTGTGTGGGATGGGCATTTTCTCTTCTTTCTCTGCGGTGGTGAGCCTGGCTGCTGGGCACAGATGTAACTGCAGGGAGCAGGGGGCAGGACAGGCTGGAGGGAGCTTGTCAGGCTGCCGTCCCCCCAGTATGGGCACCTCCAGCCATCATGCCCCTCCATGTGGCCGAAGGGCAAGGGCTGCTCGGGGCCAGTGCTGCCAGGCTCTGGTGGGACACACAGCTGGGGATCCGGGGCTCCGGGGCTGGGGGGGGCAGGTGTGCAGGGTCTGGTGCAGGAGTGGGTGGGGCTGCTGCAGGAATTAGCTGGCTCCTGGGGGGGCCTGCTGGTGAGGCGATGAGAATGACGAAAATGTGGGATTTGTCAGAGCCAATCAGGAGGGTCGCCTCTGTGAGAACCTCTCCAGGTTTTTGTAGTACAAGCTCTTGATTGAGCATAATGAGCAGCACCCAGCATCGGTTCTGGGTGGTTTTGCTGCAAACATCTTTGCCGCAGGCGTTTTCACTGCATAACTAATTGACCGTAAGACAGTTTTGCAGTAAAAGATAAAATAATGGGCTGGCTGGTTACATTCCTCCATTGATACATCCACTGCCTTCTGCAGAGCTAATGTATGGACGCTGGTTGTCAGTTGGGTTTTATTGCTCCATTGACAGGCTTCCGGGAGGTGTGAAACACAGAGTGGAGGGCCAGACTGCAAGCCACAGTCACCGGAGGAGAGGACCCCCGGGCCCCCCGAGAGCAAGGCTCAGTCACAAACGGCTGAGCCGCAGCCTTTTGTCCCCACGCCCGGGGCCAGCCGCCCTGTGGGAGGCTTTCACAACGCCTTCCGGGGCTCGGTTACAAGTACGCATCCTAGGATTTGGGAAGCGGATACCTCTCTGATGAAGGAAGAAATGAATCATTTTATTAACTTTTTCACGTTTCATTGGGTCCTTTTAAATGCCCCTCTTTTAGGTGTCGTTATTTTATCTTTTACGGCAGATCTGCCTTACGGCAAATCAGTTTTGCGGCAAAGACGCTTACGGCGGAGATGCTCCTGGCGAAATACCAGACGTGCCAAGAAATCCTGCCCGAAGGAGGCTGCAACACGCCGCTTGGCTTGGCTTTCATCTTGCCCAGCTGCTTACCAAAGCCTTCCTCTTTCCTCTTCGAGGCCTTTAGTTGGCAGGGCTGAGCCCGGAGAACTACCTCAGGAGATGGCTGAAGCCTGGCTCGAATCCGGCCTCCCCAGCTCCTCCCTGCCCGTCCCTGAAGTCGGCCCCATCCTGAGCTGGAGGACCCGCAACCCAGCACCAGGTGGGGGCTGCTTCTCAGCTGTGGACTGAGGGAATGGAGCCTTGTGGCCTATGTTCGGGAATTCACCGAAGGGGCATCATCCCCGTGGTAGACGGACTCTGATTTATGTGAGTGCACACGGGAGGGCACAGAGACCCTGGGTAGGTAGGTAGGTAGGGGGGAAGAGCTGTCTTTGACCTAAATTCACGACGGCGCTTGGGCCCGTGCGTAAACTCTGCATACATGTGTGCATCCACCACTGCCTGCCCTCCGGCTGCCCTTTGCGGTCTCGCTGATGGCCTTTGATGCCGGATTCCCAGGCCCTTGAGACTTTGAACTTGACTTGATTGCCTCACCTCACCAGGGGTGGGTGGGTAGGGGAGCGTGTGCGCTGTTGTCCACAGGTGTGCCCCTGTGGGATGTGTGCACTTGGAGCGGGGCCGCTGCACACCCGGCAGAGCTGTGTTAGGTTATGCGGGGATATACTAACTTGACCTTTCTTTTTTAACCCGAAGAAGGGGCATCCTTTCCTAATTTGCATGAAGGTGGCCTATGGGCCATCCAGGCCCTGACCTGGCTCACAGAGATGCAGCCTTTACAGCCATGATCTGTGTGGTGAGGCCTCAGCCTTTACGTCCCTGTATAAAATTTCAGTTGTTTAGTAGCTATGGTCCTGCTCCCTGGGTCAGCCTTGACTTGCACTCTAACTCTTATTACTCATCTGAGTCTCTCAACCCTGAGGCTGGACCCAGAACTCTGCCCCTGCCTGGCGTCTGCTGTATCTGAGCTCGCTGTCTGCAGCTTACCTGCCTTTCAGAGTTCTCAGCCAGGGGCAAAGGCAGTGTTTGCATGGCCAGGGAGGGGCAGAAAACCGAGTTGAGAAAATACTTCTAAAGCCAGACCTAGGGAAGGGGTAGAGTCTAAACTGGGACAGCCTTTCTGGGGAGCAGTTTGGCAATATGGATGGATTCACATCCTTGGATGCAGTGATCCCGCTCTTGGGAATTTGTGCTTAAGAGAGAATCAAAGATGTGTGCACAGATTTTGCCGAAGATGTTAGTTGAAGCATTGTTTGTGCTAGCAGTGGTTGAAAATAACCCAAAGGTCCATCAAGAGAAGGAGTGACTGAATCACAGAGGGTCCTCGACTTTCACACATAGGAGTGTTCCCAGAAATCCATCCAAATGTCACATGTTTGAATCTTGGACAATAGCTTATTTTGAAAAACTAACAATGGCTCTTAAAGTTAGGAGAGACGTTACTATCCTCCCCTACTTTAAAAACATTATCGATTCATGGAATATGCCTTTGAAGACACAATCTTGAATAATATGTGTCTTAGTTTGGGTTTCCCCCAAAGTAACACCTGTGATAACAATTTGCGGGTGGATGGGAAGCCAGGCTGGAGTACGCGGAAATGGGAAATGCTGAGGGGATATGGTGAGGCGCTCATCGGGTCTGTTTGGTACGTCTCTAGATTTTGTATGTTTTCCCTGATTCTTGTCCCTTAACAGTGGAACCTACAGGTGGCTAGCCAATCCAGAGGGTGCTCATTTGAGAATGAAGACTTCCCACGTGATTTCTGATCTTGTCACAGTTTGATGATTACTACATCAACATTTCTACTTTCCTCGGGTTTTTATAAAATTGTAAGTACCAAATGCCATCTCCAAGTAATCTGTTAACTCAGGTGGGCTAGAAACATACATTTCATTATTTCCATTACCTGAAATGAGTTTTATTTTAGACTCATATCACTGAATGAGGGAAATTAATCCCCATAAGTACGGGGGCTGCCTCGACCCTTTTCCTAGGGCCTGGGAAGGTGTATAGTGCCAGATGTTGGTTGCAGGGTGGGGTGGTGGGGGTTGCAGTGAGGCGGTGGAAGGTTGTCTACACTGAGAGGCCTCCTCGCTGCTCGGTCACTCGTCCACACCAGCTCATCCATCCCGAGTCCCTCTGAGTCCACTGGCTCTGTGGCAGTGATCCCATGCCCTCTCAGAGGCAAGGGCATCACTCAAATGCCCTTGGCTACACTGAAAGCAAAGGCTGTTTCCCTCTGCTTTCTGAGATCAGTCCCTACAACATCTGTGTGTGACACTGTCCTTTCCCTCGCCCACCCCTACACGAAGGGACTCTGCCCGGGAGAGGGAGGGCCGGGGAGGGGACAAAGTGTGCCGGAGCCTCTGTTCCTGGCCTAGCCCCGCTATTTCTCTTTTTCTCCCATCAAAGAAGTTTTTTGTTTTTATTTTTGTTTTGCTTTCAAGGGTGAGAAAAACCGCTCTGTCCAGCAACTGTATAGCTCCACATCTGGTGTATTATCCATCCCAGATTCCTTTCTGTTCCTGCTGTTCTGGTTGTCTATTGTTGAATAAGAAACTACCCCATCAGTGAGTGGTATAAGACATGTACATTTTATTTGGGTCTAGGGTTGCCAGATAAACCGTGATGAATATTTCACCTGTATGTATTTTATCTTCAAATGTTAAAAACTTAAAATTTATCTTCAAATACTATACCTATAAAAATTTAATCCCAGTTAAATTTGAATTTTAGATAAACAGTTTTTTTTTTTAAATATGAGTATATCCCATGCAATATTGGGGACATACTTATACTAAAAAATTATTTGTTGTTGATCTGAAATTCAAATTTAACTGGATGTTCTCTATTTTTTTTTTTAAGATTTTATTTATTTATTTGACAGAGAGACAGCGAGAGAGGGAACACAAGCAGGGGGAGTGGGAGAGGGAGAAGCAGGCTTCCCATCGAGCAGGGAGCCCGATGCGAGGTTCGATCCCAGGACCCTGGGATCATGACCTGAGCCGAAGGCAGACGATTAACGACTGAGCCACCCAGGTGCCCCATGGATATTCTCTATTTTTATTTGCTAAATCTAGCACCCATATTTTGGTCACAGTCTTGTGGGTCAGGAATTTGAGTAGGGATTGGCAGGGGTAAAACATACCCTTCCACGGGGCCTCTTCATGCATGTGTCTGGTGCAAGGGTACTCTGTGGCCTCATATGCCCTCTTCACATGAAGTCTTGTCCTCCAGGGCTTTTCCATGCACTTAGAGATTCCCACACAAGGAGGCTCTAAGACCCGGCTCCAGAAACAGGAAATAGAAGCTGTTAGCCTCCTGACGTCTTGGACCTTGCAACTGGGGCAACACCATTTCTGCCTTATTCTACTGGTAGAATCACAAAACCCACCTGGCTTCACTAGGAGGGGACATAGACCTGACCTCTTAATGGGAGCCGTCATCTTTAATGTGCCACCTCAAAGTTCGGATGTCATCTGTGTTTCTTACGTTGTTCTTTTCCTAGGGCCAAGGTACTAGCTCTGTTCAGCTGCTGCTTGATTGGGTGAAGGGCCCTAGAAAAAGGGGTTGTTCAAAAGGGTATGGGAATCTCGGTTAATATTTCAATAGGTCATCCCACCAGACAACCAAAAAAATCGATAGGGCCAAATATTATATACAGGTGGTCCCTGCCTTACAGTGGCTTGACTGATGATTTTTTAAATTTTACAGTGGTGAGAAAGTGATGCACATTTAGTAAGAACCATACTTTGAGTTTTGATCTTTTCCTGGGCTGGTGAGATGTGGTACGGTCCTCTCTTGTGATGCTGGGCAGTGGCATCATGAGGGTAGACAACGGAACATTCACAACCATTCTCTTGTCCTACAACCATTCTGTTTTTCACTTTGAGTACAGTGTTTACTACAGGATGCCAAGTATTCGACACTTCATTATAAAATAGGCTTTGTGTTAGATGGTTTTGTCCAACTGCAGGCTAATGTTCTGAGCACATTGAAGGTAGGCCAGGCCAAGCTATGATAGGTGTACAGGCATATTCTTTTTATTGTGCTTTGCTTTATTGCACTTGGCAGATAGTGCGGTTTTTTACAAATTGAAGGTCTGTGGCAACCCTGTATGGGGCATGTCTTTCAGCACCATTTTTCCAATAGCTTCTGCTCACTTCTTGTCTGCATCGCATTTTAGTAATTCTCATAATGTTTCAAACTTTTTCATTACTTTATTTAAAAAAAATTTTATTAGAATAAGCGGGGGGGGGGGGGGCAGGGGAGAGGGGCAGAGGGAGAGGGAGAAGCAGACTCCCCGCTGAGCAGGGAGCCCGACATGGGACTGGATCCCAGGACCCTGGGATCATGACCTGAGCCGAAGGCAGACACTTAACTAACTGAGCCACCCAGGTGTCCCACTTTTTCATTATTTATTATGGTGATCTGTGATCCGTGATCTTTGATGTTACTGTTATAATTGTTTTGGGGTGCTGTGAGTTGCGTTCTTATAAGGTGATGAACTTAAATGTTGTATATGTTCTAACTGCTCCACCGACTGGCCATTCCCTCCCATTTCTCTCTCTCCTCAGGCCTCCCTAATCCCTGCCTGAGACACAACAATATTGAAATTAGGCCAATTAATAACCATGTGTTCAAGTCTCTCACTTTAAGTCCGAAGCTAGAAATGGTTAAGCTTAGTGAAGAAAGCATGTCAAAAGTGGAGATAGGCCCAAAGCGAGGCTTCTGGCACCAAACAGTTAAGCTAAGTTGTGAATGCAAAACAAAAGTTCTTGAAGGAAATTCAAGGTGCTACTCCAGGGAATGCACAAATGATAAGAAAGTGAAATAGCCTTATTGCTGATACAGAGAAAGTTTTAGTATTCTGGATAGAGGATCAAACCAGCCACACCATTCCCTTATGCCAAAGCCTAATCCAGAGCACAGTCCTAACCCTCTTCAATTCTACGAAGGCTGGATGTGATGAGGAAGCTATAGAAGAAAAGTTTGAAGCTAGCAGAGGTTGGTGCATGAGGTGTCCAGGAAAGAAGCTATCTCTGTAACATTAAAAGGCAAGGTAAAGCAGCTAGTGCTGATAAAGAAGCTGCAGCGAGTTATCTGGAAGCTATAGCTCAGATTAGTCATGAAGGTGGCTACACTAAACAGACTTTCAGTGTAGATGAAACAATCTTCTATTGGAAGAAGCTGTCACCTAGGACTTTCATAGCTACAGAAGAGAAGTCAATGCCTGGCCTCAAAGCTTCAAAGGACAGACTGACTTTCTTGTTAGGGTCAAATGCGGCTGGTGACTTTGAGTTAAAGTCATTGCTCTTGGAACATTCTGAAAATCCTGGGGCCCTTAGGAATTAGGCCCAGTCTACTCTGCCTGTGCTCAAACAAGGGAACAACAAAGCCCGGGTGATAGCGTATCTGTTTGCAACCTGATTTATGAATATTTTAAGAATATTTGAGCCCTACTGTTGAGAAAAAAGATTCCTTTCAAAATCTTACTGCTCTTGACAATGCACCTGGTCACCCAAGAGCTCAGATGGAGATGTACAACGAGATGACTGCTGTTTTCATGCCTGCTGACACAGCATCCGTTCTGCAGCCCACGGATCAAGGAATAATTTCAACTCAAGTCTCATTTAAGAAACACATTGTAAAACTATAGCTGCCACACATAGTGATTCCTCTGATGGATTTGGGCAACATCAACTGAAAACCTCTGGAAAGAACTCGCCATTCTAGATGCCATTAATAATAGAAATCAATAAAAATAACAATAAAGAAGTCAAAATATCCACATTAACAAGAGTTTGGAAGAAGCTGATTTTGACCCTCATGGATGACATTTGAGGAGAGACTTCAGTGGAGGAGGTAACTGCAGATTGGTGGAAAAGCTAGAGAACAAGAATGAGAAGCGGAGCCTGAAGATGGGACTGAATTGCTACAGTCTCATGATAAAACTGTAACAGATGAGGAGTTGCTTCCTGAGAAGAAGAAAAAAGGGCTTTCTTGAGATGGAATCTGTTCCTGGTGCAGGGACTATGAGGATGGTCGCAACGACAACAGAGGATTTAGAGTATCACGTAAACTTAGTTGATAAAGCAGAAGCAGAGTTTGAGAGGATTGACTCCAATTTTGAGAAGTTCATGGTGGGTGAAATGCTATCAGACAGCATCGCATGCTACAGAGAAATCGTTTGTGGGAAGAAGAGTCCATGGATGCAGCAGACGTCATTGTCTTATTTTAAAAAAATTGTCACAGCCACCCCAGCCTTCAGCAACCACCACCTGATCAGTCAGCAGCCATCAACATCGAGGCAAGACCCTCCAGCAGCAAAAAGATGACTCGCTGGAAGCTCAAATGACAGTATTTTTTAGCAAGAAAGTATTTTTAAATTAAGATATCTGCAGTTTTTTTTCCACATAGTGCTATTGCATACTCAATAAACTACAGTACAGTGGAAACATAACCTTTATATGCACAGAGCAACCAAAACATTCAACTCACTTTATTGTGATACTCGCTTTATTGCGGTGGTCTGGAACCAAACCTGCAGTATCTCTGATGTATGCCTGCATTTTGACTTAACAATATTTCAACTTTGGATGAGTATATTGGGATGTAACCCATGGTAGGTCAAGGAAATTCTGTAATGATTCAGAAAGATATTCACAAAATGTTAAATGTAACAAGTTACAACACTGTGTTTACAGTATGATGTTTTAAAAAAGTTACTGTATAAATATTGGATAGCTATATGCAATAATGTCAGCAGTTGGTGGTTTATCTGTAAAAGGTGTGATTCTGGCACATTTTAAGCTTTCTGTTTGTGTTTTTGGTATTTTATAAAATGAATATATGTCAAGTTTATTTTAGGAATAAAAAGGTTATCATAAAACAAAACATAATCCACTGTCCTCTGAATTATTAACCTGTTTGTTATTTGTATAAATTTTGTTGAGCATGTACCAGTTACTATTCTAGTCTTCGGGGATTCTGCCATGAACAAGCCAGATGAGATCTTCCCTAGAGCCTTTAGAGAGGACATGGTCCCACCAACACCTTGATTTTGGACTTCCTAGCCTCCAGAAGTCCAGAGAATAAATTTGTGTTGTTTTAAGTCACCCAGGTTGTGATAATTTGTTATGGTAGCCCTGGTGCATGCAGGTAACCCTTTTATTCCTTGAATCTTATTAACCAATGATGTAGATTTCCATTTTGGAAATAGGCAGTCTAATTGTCTCCCACTTTGCAGGTAGGGAAACAGATTCTGGGAAGATGTGTAGCTTATCCCAGACTCCACAGAACATGGCTTCCGTAGCAGAGCCAGGACTCAAACCCTGGTCTCTCTCCCTCCGACATTTAGGCTCTCCCCATGATTCCCAGCTTAGAGACCTGGGTTTCTAGCAGTTGTTTTTTATTTTTAAGTTTTTTATTTAAATTCCAGTTAGTTAACACACAGTGTAATATTAGTTTCAGGTGTACAATAGTGATTCATCACTTCCATACAACACCCGGTGCTTATCACAAGTGCACTCCTTAATCCCCATCACCTATGTAGCCCATCCTTGCCCCCACTCCCTACAGGTAACCATCAGTTTGTTCTCTATAGTTGAGTCTGTTTCTTGGTTTGCCTTTCTATATTTTTCCCTATGTTCATTTTGTTTCTTAAGTTCCACATATGAGTGAAATCATACGGTATTTGTCCAGCAGTTTCTACGAAGTCTTACGCATCTGTTTCTAAGGTCCTCGCTACCTTCCCTGCCTGTCAACCTGCAGAGACAAAAAAAGCAGCCCCCAGGGGACCTCTCCTTGGCAGGAGCCCCTCTTCCTCTTGGCTAATGAGGTGTCCTTGTTAGGGCTGGCCCTCTTGTAAGACCAATGAGTCCCAGCTGGGATGAATGGACTTAGCTGTTTCCAGGGGTGCTCAGTGCCACTTCTATCTGCAGCAGCTGATAGGCCCTCTGCATCATTTGCTGAGGTCAGGGTGTTTCCCTCACTCAAGAAACCACAGCCCCTCCTCTGACCAGGCGAGGAAAGGCCTACCATTGCTTTCCTTTCTTTAGATGAGGTTTCCCCCCTCCCAGATTTTAAGATGAATACGTGCTTTTTGAAAAAAAGAAAAGATAAAGGACAAAGAAAACAAAAATTACTTATATAATCACCAACTGTTTACTATTTCCAAATGTCCAGAAGGAAAAAAAAACTACATCTGGTTATGTTACATATACAGACACATACATTCCCAGAACAAATTCAACTGTGTTTAAAAAATAACATAAATGGACTCTGCTCATGGAGAAATCGAGCCATCAGAACAAGTTTTGTACTCTATCCTAAGCATCTCCCCAGGTTGTCAAAATTTCTTTGTAAATACCATTCTCAACAGCTGCATCCTACTAGTCTGCTACGTGGATCACCCCTTATTAATCATTTATTATCTGTTACCAAGCATTCAGATTGCTTATAGTTTTTCATTAACTTAAAAAAAAAAAAACGGTTATGAGCATACTTGATATGCCTTTGTATACGTTTCTGATTATGCCCTTGACACGAACTTCCTGGGTCCAAGGTTACAGACATAACTTTTTTACAGCTTTATTGAGGTATGATTTACACAACATAAAATCTACCCACTGTGAGTGTATAATTCAGTGATTTTTAGTAATGTATACAATCATGCAGCCATCCCTATGGGTCAGTTTTAGAACACACTTATCACCCCAGAACATTTCCTCCCATTCCTTTGCTGTCAAACTCCCATTCCAGGCCCAGACAATACTGATCTATCTTTTTTTTTTTTTAAAGATTTTATTTATTTTTTTGAGAGAGAGAGAATGAGAGACAGAGAGCACGAGAGGGAAGAGGGCAGAGGGAGAAGCAGACCCCCTGCTGATCAGGGAGCCCGATGTGGGACTCGATCCAGGGACTCCAGGATCATGACCTGAGCCGAAGGCAGTCACTTAACCAGCTGAGCCACCCAGGCGCCCCAATACTGATCTATCTTTATAGATTTCCCTTTTCTGCCATTTCATATAAACAGAATCACACAATATATATTTTTCATATGGTTTCTTTCACTTAGTGTCCTGTTTTTGTGGACTGTTGTTGTAGCATGAATCAGGAAGGACATAGTTCCTTTTTGTTGCTGAATAGTGGTGTGTGGATGTACCACGTTGTGTTTATCCATTCACCTATCAGTGGAAATTTGGACTGTTTCCAGTTTTTGCTATGAATATTTGCTTACAAGTCTTTGGGCGTGTTTGCATTTCTTTTGGGTAGATACCTAGCAGTGGGTTATATGGCAAGTTTATATTTAATTTTTTAAAAAACTGCCATACTGTTTCCAAAGTCGCTGCCACGTGTCACATTCCCACCAGCAGTGTTACGAAGGTCACACTTATTTTCCATCCTTGTCAACACTTGCCATTTCAATTCTATAGCCCTTCTAATAGGTGCGTATTGGTATCTCTCTGTGGTTTGAATTCTCACTTTCCTAATGACTTATGGTATTGAGCATCTTTTCTTGTGCTTATCAGCTATTTGTGTCTCTTCTTTGGAGAAATGTCTAGTCAAATCTTTGCTTATTTTTTAATTGGGTTATGTGTCTTCTTATTGTTGCTCTTCATATATTGTGGTAACGTGTCCTTTATCAGATACATGATTTGGAAATCTTTCCTCCCCGTCTGGGGTTTGTCTTTTCTATTTCTTTAATGATGTTTGTTGAAGAACAAATTTTTTCATTTTGATGAAGTCCAATTTATCTTTTTTTGTGGGGGGTGGTTACCCTTTTTGGTGACTCATTTCAGAAAGCTCTGCCTAACATAAGGTCATAAAGATTTTCTCCTATGTTTTCCTCTAGAAGTTTTTTTTTAATATAATTTGAAATTGATTTTTTTCATTTTGAATATAGCCTGTGGTAATATAAAAAGAAAATAGAGATTAGCAAATGGAAGAAAATACAGAGCACTCATAATCCCACTGCTCAGAGATAAACCACTATTAATGTTTTGTTACATACGTCTATATTGGTTACCTGTTGCTGCATAACAAATTATCCCCCAGATGTAACAGCTTAACACAGCCCACATTTATTATCTCAAAGTTTCTGTGGATCAGGAATCTGGGAGTACTTTTCTGGGTGCCTTTGTCTCAGGATCACTGACAATGCTGTGGTCAAGGTGTCAGTGGGGCGGCAGTCTTCTCAACACCTGACTGGGAGAGAATGTGTTTCCAAGCTCACTCATGTGGCTGTTGTCAGGCCTCAAGTCCTCACTGGCTACTGGTTGGGGACATCAGTTCCTTGCCAAATGGGGCTCTCCAGAGGGTGACTGGCAACATGGCAGCTGGCTCCCCTAAGGGCAAGGGAAAGAGAGCAGGTGCTCAAATACAAGTTAGTCTTTATGTAACCCGGTCTTGGAAGTGACATTCCATCATTTTGGCCTTGTTCTGTTCATAGAGGTGAGTCACCAGGTCCAGCTCCCTCTAGAGGGGAGGAGGTTATCAGGAGGTGGGGATCA